>NC_066851.1:14606431-15248101 GCF_001640805.2 Lates calcarifer | reverse complement strand
CGGAGCTCATAAAGAAATGAAATTTAATATGATGCTTTCAGTCAGTTTAATTGAATTTTAATTGCCACTTTGGACAGAAGGTTTAGATCTAATCAATAAAATATTAAACTTTTGGGGCTTTGACGTGAAATGGTCTCCCTGTCGCCCCGCTGCAATGCATCCTGGGACCGGCGGGTATAAAATGTCTGTTTATGAGCTGAGCTAGCTGAGCCAACACCTTGCTGTTTTCCATAGTGTTTCAACAGAATGCAGTGGATAAATAACACAAGGAGAACACGCTGAGATTCCATTAATTACACTGGTGTGGAAGAGCGGTCGGTCACCTTCAAAGGAAGGCCTTTAATGTGCCAGAGCTATAAATATTTTGAAATGTCACACCTTGGGAAGACAGCATCAGGACAGAGCCGCGGCAATAAATCAGAGCTGAGAAGAACCAAGAAAGAAAAGATGGCTCTTTGGTATTTTAGAAATAATTACTAATACAAAAGGGGTAATGAATGAAGCTATAAATTACATTAAAACAGACCATTAGGAGAGGATTAGTTTATAAAACTCGTTGCTGCTCCCTAAAATTACCCTCTCAGAATATCGCCTATTTTACTCCATCCATAACTCATGGGAATAAAAAACATGTATGCATAATATCACTAACTCTGTTGATTAATGCTAAATTAATTGATTTTGCTCTGCTGCTTTTAAATGAGAAGATTGTTCTACTGAAGACGCCAGATATGACATCATCCTAACAGATCTTTCTTACTAATATAATGCCAATGTAATAATGTCTGTGGCCAACTTTTATGGTAGCTTCTAAAATCTGCAATGAATCTTGTGCATTCTTTTGCAGACTTTTGTCCAAGTTAGAGCAGGTATGGCCGGACAGAGATCTGTGTGCTATGTCTTGTATGTGGGCCAGTCATCGTCTGCCACCAGCATCACCAGCACTATATACAGTTATAAATCTAAAGGGAGCCTTGGTTAGGCTGCTGCATGGATGGAAGGAATTTATCCTCCATCCCCATAGAGAGAGCCTGGGAGAGAAAAATGACATGGCCCATCCTCTAAGGCTCATAAAAGTCTAAATTAAATATCAAATTGAACCACTGATGGATAGCGCCCCTTCCATGGATCCCTAGCGCCGCCTCAGCCTCCACTCCCTGACACGACAGGTGCTGCTCACATGACTGGAGAGCCAGACAACTTTGTTACCGGGATTGTTCTCGGTTCAGTGTAAAGCTGCTGTGTACAAAATGAGGGAGTCGAATAAGTGAACATAACAAGGCGCCATTATTCCTCGCTGGTTCCTGCCATAGCTGGATCCTCCCTTCCTTTCAAAGGATTCTTAAACATTACACTGTGCATGCGTGACTGAATGAGGAGGTTTCTTCGGATGACTTAAAAGTGCAATTTGTCACATATCTGAATTACAGAGTATATGATTCTCTATATCCATATTTATAAACTCACGATTCTCCCATCCTCAGCAGAAGAACACTTCCACAGATTGCTGTCAGCCGGGAACACCTCACTGGGAGATACTGTAATACTAATGCCAACCCCGCCACAATAGCTGGCGCTATCGCCAGGCTAAAACTGTACATTATGAATCATCAATTGTCGCCCTGCTTTGTATTATCCCCAGAGAAAATCCCAATCTGGGCTTGAGCCCACGGCTGATGGACACCCCATTATTCACTCTCGCTTCTTCAGCTCTGAGACAGGAGTGGGGATAGGCAGTAAAACGACGGCCTTAAGATTAATCCTCCGCTCTTTCTCCTGCTTCCCGAATCAGAATGAAATAGAACATTCCCTTCCCTTAATCAAAAAGTTTTTATCATCTCCCACCCCTCCAACTCAGGAAGTGGGGATAATGCTTGTTCCATAGCTCGTTCTGTGAATTGACATTGGGGAGGGTGGTGAGAGGGATCTGCTCTTGCTGCCTTTTGTACTGTAACAAGTGAGGACAATTTAGATGAGCTGGTGGTCGTCGATCAATACGTGTATTATCTAGCACACGATGCACCACGCAAGTCTTAATGATGGGGTTAGCAATCCCTACAAAGCTCCCATAGCACCCACATCACTGAATGGACTTCACAATTAAGATAATAACATGGTGAAAGTCAAACAGAGCAGAAGTTTGTGGTGCTGATGTGCAATGAGGGGGAACGCAATGGAAAGAGTTTATAGAAAATAAAACCCATTTGCCTCAAGTTTACATCTAATATTACATAAGAGGTACACTCATAGCCAATTATACTAACTAAATACAAACTTCATACTCTTCTTCTTTCTCCTCTTGCCCATAAAGTGGAGGATGTGTAGCACAAAGTGAGATGTGATTTGGTTCTCAGCAAGGTCACAAGCATCAGGTGAGCTGTGAAGTTGTGGTAGTAGTCACCTGAGTCTCGCCTCACACAGCCAAAGCCTCAATGCCATCACGCCTCGGCCCGCATCACTTAGCAGAGGGGTGTGAATTTGTTTTCACCCAGGCGTTAATGAACTGTGGGCTTTGTGGGCTTAATGAGAGCGCGCTTCTATTGATCAAAGGTACCTGGGAGGATAATAAAGAGTTCACAATTCACAAACTTCTCCCTTTCCACAGTTGAGGAGGGTGTTTTAACAAAAGGGCTGTTGATGGCCGCTGCAGCGGTTCAATCTCTGACCGGCCAAATCAGCCGCGTGGAGGAAACAAGACTCCGGGAGTATTCGTCATCCATCAAGAACATGCAGTTTTGTGCCACGGCTGCTGGCTTCCAGCCAAGTCCAAAGCGACTCATTGTACAGCAGCCAAAAGACAAAGGCAGCTCCCCCTCTGCTCTATGAGAGCAGTGCGTGGAGGTGTGGGTGGTTATGCAGATCACTAATTGTACAGGCCACCGGGGGAAGAGAGAACGGAATGGCAGCCTCTCTGCAAGACATGCCGAGGGAGGGGAGGGACGGACTGGTGTGAGCCTCCCTCCCTTCTCTCTCCCTCTCTTTCTCCTTCTTTTTCACTCTCTCTACCCTAAATTGGCAGCTGGCAGGCAAATGAATGCGGTGTGAAGTGAGCCCACTGAAGTGCAGGGTCCTGCTGTTCAGGCAACAAAGGAGCTCCATGCGAGACATCTGCTGTTCAGTTATCAGAATACATTTAGTCACGTGCCTCCCTTCCCTTGCTCTTTCTCCATTCCTCTTCCACCACGGCCCTGCAACATCCATTCTGTCAACTGAGAGCCTTTCTTTCTGTCCCCCCACCCCACTTCTCTTCAATGGCATTCTTCTTCAGATCACTCCTCCGCTGACACCCCTTCCTCCTCCTCCATCCCTCTCTCATTCTCTCATTTGCCACCGTAATCCCTCTCTCCACCTCTTCTTTTGCTGCCTTTATTTAAACAGTTTAGGTCTGGCAGATAACCCCAGAGTGCTTCCTATCTGGTCCAAAATGCGTGAACCCTGTGTGAATGATCACAAGACGGCCTGAGGAAACGGCAGGCTGAATCTTAATGAGCCACGCTCGCACAAGCAAAAGTAAATTGAGCTTACCACCATGATAAATTAACCTAATGAATGCAATTGTTTTGTGGCACGCTAGCTTGGGCTAGAGCCAGATGGTCAATACTTAGCGCTGAGTTTTGTGGCTCCTGTCTTTCTTTTCTTTCTCGCTTCCTCTCTTTTAGGTTCAAGAAGGCATTCCGATGTTAAAAAAAAAAAAAAAGCCTTAAAACAAACTAATCATACTCTAACTTCTGTTAAATTTTAAAATCTTTTTGTTTTCTCAGTTGAATGCCTCTGATTTGTTTTGCAATGGATATAGCCCGTGTCAGTAAGCATCCATCCCACACCTTGGACCAGCGCCTTGCAGCTGAGCAGAGTAAGCAACTGTGGTGACATGATAGGGCTTCGCAGAGGAGACGGCGGTGTGCATTTCTCTCCATTTCCTGTCCCAACTCACGATATCCGTGTTTACTTTAACACTTAATCCATGTAAAGTGTGTCATTTGGTTTGCACGCTCTTCACTCTCCACTTCATCCTCCATCCTCTCCCAGTGGTGCAGGCTAGCATGAAGGTTGCACATCCAGGAAGGGACAAACCCCCTCCTGTACTGCGTGTAAACTAGATGACTTCCTCTAGGCAGGTGGCACATATCCAGATGTTCTCTCAATTTCCTCTGTGTCTCTACGTGTATGTGTGTGTGTGTGGTGTGTGTCTGCCTATGTGTATGTGTGCATGTATTGCTTGACACACCCCGAGCTGGTGACCTCTCCGCTCTCTCTACAACATCACCACTGGAGCAGTTTACACCATAATGACTTGTATCGCCCGAGGCCCCGCCACATCTGTGGCTCCCTTCCTCCATCTCTGTCTCTCAGTCTTTCTGTCTCTTTGTCTTTCTACCTCCCTAACACACAACATGTCCATATTTCTCATCCTTTATTCCATTCAGTTTTTTCACTTTGTTCAGTCTGTCATTGACTTTCCCCATCGCTTTGTCCTAAAGCAAGTGCTTTCCCGCTTTGGTCCACAGCACTATTACCAGAGCAAAAAAAAAAAAAAATGCATGGCTCACTTTGCAAGGACTTAATGCATGTCTGACATGACACCTATCCACCATAATAAACAAACACATCATTCAATGTCAGCAAGCTTGAGAAGGTAGTAGCATCCCCTCACTGGAAGGTCCCAGTGTCCAAGATAAAGCACAGGGTAGGCTCTGGCAGCAGTGACTGAGTCTAATGTCACATGGAGTGACGTGTGCTCCACCAACAACAGCTCATTACCCACTCAGGAGGGGTGGGGAGTGAAACATGGTGAGTCCCAAAATGTGACCATGTGCTGACCAGGCACTCTGTCCCATTCCCCACGAACCCCCCACCCCTCCCCCCTCCGGCTGTATATGGAGAGCAATGACCTCTCACTCAGACAGTGCGGCGTTCGATCGATCACACGTGACATTTGTGACATTGCATGCATCCAAGATATGCATCTCCGCGGTGTCAACTTATCAGTCAAACCATCTCGCAGGCAGGACATACATATCACATTACATGTTCAGCAGCTCTCATGTTCCAGAAGTGGTGGTGGGGGGGACTCAGATTCTTGCACTTTCACACAAGGTAAACTGAGGCTCTGTGATTGTGGCGAGGTGCCGATGCCTGTTTCACCTTTTACAGCTGATAGCGTACTCCGTGAAATCCAGAACACATAGGCAAATAATTGACTTCATCACGGTAACACAGATTGCCTATTTCTCACCAGAGACGCACTGTATTTTTTAAATGTACCACAGCCAGCTCTGAGGTACTGTACAATACCCATCTGGATTTATGCGCGCGCACACACATACACACACATTCATACACGCACACACACAGTCCCCTCACCACACACAGTGTCTTGTTTTCAGGTTCATTAAGCCCCAGTGTTACCCAGAGTGGCTGACAGGATGAGGAACAGTGCAGAAATCTCCCCCTGCAGGTATCCATTCACATTATCATTGGGAAAAAGCCTCTCTCGTCAGTGCCCTTGTTACGGCTCGAGGGGGGACCACTAATTAGAGAGACAAGAACTGCTTGAGAATAAGTCCATTACACCCATGTGGACCCAAAAGCTTAAAATACCTGGAATATCAGCAAACTCCCAGCATCCCCTCCAATCCCTCCCTTTCTGCCGAGGGCATCTTTTAAAACATGGAAAAATATGGTGAAAGAGTTGTAGAGGCAGACAGGAATGGAGGACAGAAGCTGTCAGCTATTTGAAAGGCTTTATGAAAATGATCTTCCAATTAGAAGTGATGATCAAATCAGGCATGAACCCCACTCGAACACTCAATGATTTCTATGTCTCTCTCTCTCAATTTCTCTCTCTTTCCCCACCTCTCCCTCTCTCTCACTGTCTGTCTGTCCCTCACTGTCTCTCTCTCTCTGTGTGTATGAGTGAGTGTGTGTGTAGTGTAACTGCAGCTCAGATGAACTCATGAAAGGAAATTTGGTTAGTTTTCTCATCCCTGGTAATTATACTAATACATCGGAAATGCCTCTTTCAAAGTGCATGAGCCATGTGGGGCACCTCATTACTGTAATATAATTTTGGCAGGAATATGTATCAAACTCATCATCACCATTCATTGTGTATTTTCAAACCCACAGCCACAGAAGCAGCAGAGGGGACGCAACAATGAAAAATACAATACACAGAGATGCAACTTACTCTGACAAAATATTTCAACCCAGTACAAGTAACACATAGTGGTGTTTAAAGAATAGTCAACACGATGAGAAGCTTAGTACTGCACTTAAGTACAAGTCAGGCACTTGTACTGCATTTCCATTTTGTGCTATGTAACACTACTCCTCTAGATTTCAAAGGGATATATTGCATATTTTTCTCTGCTACACTTAAGCTATAAAAATAAGTTAACTGCAAATTACGACTTTAAATAAACACTGCACACACTGCAGATGGATTTCTCTCATTTTCTTAAAACCGGTGAAAACACCTGACAATGTGATGAGATCACTTTAACTGTTCATTAACCACTTTCATGATTTTTACAAAATCAACTGTCACATTCATGATACTACAATCCCTCTTGTCCTGTCTTCTTTCACACTCTTTTGTTGAAAATTCTTGAAACAAATTGACTCCTATTGGAAACATTTACATAATTTAAAAGTAAAAG
This sequence comes from Lates calcarifer, assembly GCF_001640805.2. Classification (NCBI taxonomy): domain Eukaryota; kingdom Metazoa; phylum Chordata; class Actinopteri; family Centropomidae; genus Lates; species Lates calcarifer. Next base: position 15,241,439 of record NC_066851.1, on the reverse strand, counting down.
TAATAATATGACAGTATACAAGTCAACACATATAATGTATTATTGGTGCATTTACATGTAAGCAGCATTTTGTGTTGTAGCAGCTCAAAGTGGCTAAATGCTTTTTTTACTTTATATATAAGTACAGTACTTGGGTAAATGAACTGGAGTTACGTTCCATTACAGATAATATAACACATTAAAATGGGCCATTCTGCATTGTGAGTACTTTTCCTTTTGATATCCATTCATGCTTGTTTATTTTCACTTAATTACATTTTAAATCTAGGACCTTTACTTGCAATGGAGTACTAGCACTTGTATTTGATATTGTTACTTCTACTTAAGTAAATACCAAATGCCTTTTCTTCAATGTTAATAAGGTCTGCTGATACGTTTTACTACTCCTCACAGTACACAGCTACTTAAAATCACAATACTACATCAGAATGTGTGTGCAGGTTTGGAAAGCAGTGCACAGGCAAAGACACCAGCTTCTAATCATCCCCATTCTTTTGCATTTTGATTTCATTACGATCCGACAAATGATCCATTAGTTTGGATGCAGGCTCTAAGTAGGCAGGTGAATTCAGTTGGCAGTTGGCAGTATTTATGCGAGTTGATTTAACTGCTGGATAGGGTCCTCTTGTGAAACATGAGTCAGTTCCAGCATTTAACCTCACCATACTAATTTATGCACCGTGGCATAGGGTACTTTATCATCTGCTCTTTGGGGAGAGACAGTCATCTCATTAGGCAGGATTTAATGAAATGCAAGGATACACTTCTTAATTCCATAGATGGCTGAAACAAAAATCCAGTGTAAATCCTGCACTCCTCCATGGCTGTATAAATTGTAGCAGCCAGAGGAGAAAACGGGAGGGAGGGAAGGAGGGAGGGAGGAAGCAAACAGAGACTTTTGGTGAAGGGGAAAGGAGATCAAGGTTGATGTGTGTCAAAGTATACCTGAGTCTCTAAGTAGCATCAAAGTGTTTTGCAATTGCTACATTCCTGGCTAGAATGTTGTACTGAACAATGTCTTGGAAACATGTGAAATTAAGATGCATTACTTTACATTATAATGCATCATATGTAATATTCATTGCCCAAGAATCCACAATATAATGGATATTGTGTCTACACAAATGTTCCCCTTGGCCAAAAAGCTCCCCAATGTAGATGTATCTGTACTGACAGCAATAGGCCAACGAAGATATGTTAAATCCTTTTGAATGTACAGACAGTAGAAAGAGAAGGGAAAAAAATTAGGGCAGACCGTCGACTGTTCTTGGCAAATGTACATGTTCATTTCCAGCCGGTGATTGCCGGGGCCCGCAGACGAGAGCCACCAGAGGAGGAACACACCAGCCCCTCATCAACAGCACGACGCAGAACATTAACACCATAATTTACATAAAATTACTTACATACTGGTGTAGTAATTTAATTTGTTTGACCAGTACAGTGCAACTGCAAGGAATAGATTCATACAGGCACCATGAGGGAGCTCTGCTTACTCTTCCACATGGCTAATTCTTTCATACAATATTATGGAAAAAAAGAGAGAGAGAGAGAGAGAGAGGAGAGAGAGAGAGACTATAGAAACCTTGATTTCATTTACAAGTCCCTTCATCCCAACCCGAGCACACAATAACCCAAGGACGCATATGCTCACACACATGCAAGGGAGATATTTTCATATACAAGAATGTGCTAGAAATGCTAATACAAAGATAGCATTCTGTCTGTTTGTCGTATGCTAACAGTACAATGTACATATTAAGCTACATAATAGAGAACTGCAAGATTTCTCCTTTTGTTTGGCTTTCATATTTTCAAAGTCCTTTAACAGTTGAATAGTTTCACCTCTACAGAGTCTACACTTGCCTCAGCATTTAGGCTGCATGTTAGCACATCATCCACAAAACATGAGAGTCCAGTGTCCATTGGAAGGTTCAGTCATGTTTCTGACATGCATTCAAATATATACAGTCAAATGGTAATGTGCATCATGCAGACTTCAATCTTAAAGGACATTAGGTTAAGACGTTGAAATATAAACATTTAAAGGTACAACAAAGCTATTCAAAATAAAAGTGTTGTGTATTCCTAAAGAGAGCAGGATAGAGAATGTGTAACTTGCAGTTAGAGGCAGTTGCACAGGTGGATCATATCAAGTTGAATGTCAGTTATTGATGTGTCAGCTCTTGAGGAAGTCTGACAATCACCAGTTTCATTTGCACATTTTCAACACAAGGCTGAAAACAGTCAGTGTCTGAATTGATGCATCCATCACAAAAACTGCAAAATAGCTTGACTGTGAGACAAACAGCAGCCACGAAATTATGACAAAATATGCTAAACAAAAACAAATCCCATAGCCTGAAACCACCTGTACTGTATCTATAACTACTGGCAAGTATGTTAAAAACACTGGTGTTTCCTGGTGCGAGAAGCACAAACCCCGAAGCGACAGAAAAAGTAATATGGCTTGATCAAGAGTCACCTTTCACACCTTTGCCTAAATTCAACTGCCTGATGTCATCTGTTAAACAAGGTATAGGATTGAAACGGGGTGGTCAGCAAGCTTTTCAGAGTCATTAGGTCCAATGATCACTGCAGGGCACCATACGTGCAAAGGAAGTGGAAGTCATTTTACAGGACTATACAAGGACCACTGGGTGCCAATACTGTTCCTTAAATTGAAAAGGCCCTCATACATGTTATTAAATAGATTCAAAAGGGTTTTCATTGAACACCAAGATAAAAACATCATTCAACATTAATATAATATATATTAATAATATATATTTTAGGGCTTTATCCTAAAATATCACCATCATCCTTTATCACAGACAACACAGGTACACTCACTTTCAGTATCACCCCCAAATAAAGTGGTTTAGATAATCTGGCTAAACTGCTGGCATGTTAACAGCTCATCTGACCACTACTTTCCTGACCCATCAGACTGTGTTGAACAATGTTGCTATGTTACAAGATCACAGTAATTACTGTGAAGAATTAAATGTCATTATAATAGATGGAAACTGCTGGTCAAAACTGTGAAAATAAAAACCAAACACCAGATGCGAGTCCACCGCAGTTATTCTTCCAATTTTGTGTAGATTTTATCGTGACCAATTCTATTAATTGTTTTGCTTTTGATTATTCCTAAAATCTGCTGAACAAAGTTTATTTTGCACCTTGTCAATCAACATCCTATCAGAACTCTCTCTGAACTCTCCTCTCTTCTAAATTGTCCACAGCATGTCAGACTTTCCTCATACTTGTGACAGAATTAAATGTCACCATGAAACGAGGTAAGTATGAAAGAATATAATATAGTCACTTCTTAGGCTGTTTACTCAATGGATTCTCTGAACTTAAGAGAGAATTACAACATCAGGCCATGGCTGGCCTAACAGGAGAGCTGTCACCTTGCTTGTGCGCTAGGACTGTCGTTAGCTTCGATGTTGCACCTCGTCAGCATGACAGCGGAAAAAAAGAAACCCACTACCACTACCAGAGAAAAGAACTTAATGTCCTATTCACCCCCAATTCCCCCCACCACCACCCTGCAATGCTTTGAAAATTGCTCAATCTTTTTTTTTCTTTTCCCTGTCCCTGTGACATATTATTATACATTGTTTCTGAGGAAAAGCATTTTCTATTATTGCCATTAGAAATATGAAAGTTTAGAGGGAAAAAAAGAACAGAGCTTGTAGGATGTAGAAGAACATTTGGGGGAGAGAGGTGAGGGTAAAAAGCGATTGAAAGGCTGTAATTATTTGAAATAGTCTGCTAATGTGTATTATCATGTCATTAAATGTAAATGAGATGGAGCTAAAAGACCCAATGCAGAGAACTTGTGGCTTGTTGAAGAGAGAGAGAGAAAGGGGAAGGGGGACGGGGGGTGTGAGATGGAAAAAAAAAAAAAAAGACAAATGTCAAGGCTATGTTCATTTGTGGGAACATAAACTTTTAATAAGCTGACCAACCTATGACAATGAACCAGCACACCATCACAGGGCTGTGTGATACATTTACAAACAACCACTGCAACTAACCGAACCTTTGAGGCTGCTACTGACACACAGATAAAGAGAGGGCGGATGGTGGGAGCGATTTAGTGGGAAGATCCCGATGCTGTCTGAAGTCCCGAAGACAACTGTCTTGACTGTGAGTGGGTGTGTGTAATGTGTGTGTAATGTGTGTGTGTGTGTGCATGCATATGTGTTTACTCTTGCATTTGATCCTCAACGCGAGCGAGCATCATTCCACTCCAGCTGCTTAATAAGGCTGTCTGGGCCAGCGGCTCCTCATGGCCCCCAGCCCTGTTATCAGAAACATTAAGCTGAATATTAATGGCCTGGCCCGAGACGCATGCCATTAAGCTTGGCTGGCCATTTCTCTCTGTCCTTTCCCTACCACTGTACAGGAATTAATGAATCGTGGGTAAAACAGGGGAACACAAAAGAAGAAGGGAGAGATAGAGAAAGTGAAAGAGAAATGGGAGGCTTGCACGGTGGCTATTTCTCAAAAGCGAAAGATAAATACGAGCAGAAATGTAGCATGTCATGTGTGGACAAAGGAGAAAGAGCAGAGAAAGAGTTAGGTGGCAATATATCTAAAAATAAACTCCAGGTTGTGTTTTTCTCTCCACCGATATATTAATAACACACCCAACCCTAAGACAGACCTTTGCGTCTTACTCAAAGGGAGAAACAACGAAAAAATTATTTGGTAATGATTTGTTCGTCTCTATTTCCTCTGGCTGAGAGGTTTACATTTGAAATAGAACAGAGAGGGGAAAGCACTTATTACTCCCTAAGTGCTGTGCTGTTGCAGTCTAAGCAAAGTGAGCTGTTAATGGAAATAATTTGTGCCGAATAGCCAGAGGAGAGCTTTTGATATGCAGAAGAGCTGACCTCTGGACTGCCACTTTAATTGGGTTTTTAATTTTCCAGGCCATCTGACAGTATCAAACATGATCCCTGAGCTTTGCCCCACTGATTGGAACCACCATGACAAGAGGAGCTCGGCGTTCCCTTTTGCTTTTCACGAAAAAAAGAAAAAAGGGAGGACAGCGAGAAGAAAAAGCGAAAAGAAGCAAGAAGAGGGGAAATAAAAGCATGGAGGCCAAAGGAGATTGGCGGGCTTGGGATGGAAATTTGCCTTAATAGCGAGGACCTGAGTGTAGTATTGTACGGGGGCTGGGGCTGAGGCTGCGCCGTTGATGGGATACCACCCTCAGAGACAGGGAGGAAAAGTGCAGGCTGCTGAAATATAGGCTGTCACTTCTGACTAGCGACAGCACACAAAAGACCAAACCAGACTTCACCGCTTGGGAGAGGTGCAGCAGTTGTATACAGTACACTAAAAGAGACTGCAATCCTGAGAGAACTCAGAAGAGTTTTGACAAATCTACCAACACACTCATCTTTTCTGTGCTACTACAAAAAAATCAAAGTCATTAGGTGTAGTGTGTGTGAATTCATGAGCAGAATTGTCCAAATACTCGTCTTCGCTCTGTAGGAAAACTTCAGCTCTCATATCTGGAAATGTAATAGCACGGAGCGGAAATGGCTTTCAAATGAGGCTACATCGTCAAATCCTAACATGGCCCATCAACACGCCAACCACCACAGTTATCACCTGCGCCAGTCCATCTGGCTTGCTATCGTCACACAGACAAGAGTCTGTCTTGTGGTTTTTGGACAGGGGTTCCTACTGGTGCCTGTTTGTTCAATCTGCAAGACCACACAAAGAGTTTCAGCCCTCTAATCTCCTAACCAAACAAGACAGCAATTACACAGGCAGATAACTAGGGGACATTTTCATCCGCAGTGACAGTACTGGCACAGAAGTGTGTCTGCTGTAGACAGAAGAAGAAGAGAGAGACAGACAGAGAGAGCGGGAGAGAGAGAGAGACTGTTGTCCTGTTTGAAGAAAAGAGAGGTTCACCTGCCAGTCAGAATACACAGAGACAACTGACACACACTGTAGTCATTACAAATGGACAGGGTTATCTCAAGGACCACTGAAGGAGGTTGAGCAGGTCCCAAACCTGCCAACAGTATGTGGCACTTATTGAGTAACTGACATATTTAGCCATGCTATTGATGTGATGGAATTTATTTGTTCCAAACATAAAAGTCTTAGAGCGAATCTGAATTGGATTCTCCTATCCGAGCCTAAACATCGGTGTTAAACTCTTTGTACAAGTAACCATGAATATAAAATTCCAACTATTAAAGTTGAAAGAAAATGACTCATGTCCTTGGTGAGCGTGAGAATGTGAATGAAATCGGTGGACAGGATCATCATTCAGAATTAAGTCAGTTCTATGACATGCATTAGACAAATGTAGCTATTTTTCACAAGTAGTGGAATACATTACAGTTGAGATTGAGAGTAATGTACCTTTCTTGGCACCACAGAGATTCTTCAACCTTTAGTCATTAAAAAGTGGGAACTTTTCCACCTTTTCCTTAAAGTTCATGTTCTCATTGAAGCTAAATTACTCTGTCCTAAGATACTCGTAAAAAACCTGCAGTGACAAAACCCTTTTAACGTGTCATGAAATGCAGAGCTGTTATATATTTGTACGTGTGAGCCACGTGTCTCCTAACCCACACTATGGAGTCAAATATGAGCACATAAGCACTCGCACACACACGTTCAAGCAAGGCCCCCATAAAGTCACGCTCACATACACACTCATGCATACGCAGAAATCTCATTAGAGTCTTTGTTAATTGCAGCAGGACAAATGCTAATGGTTCAGGCAACAATGCAGCTGTGTGTATGAAAAATGAGAATCCACAAAGTAATTATTACATCCAATATTAATTTAATTATACCGTTTTGTGCGATACAGTAATTTAGGAGGGTTTTTCTAATCACACACACTCTTGAAATAAATTAGGAGTTACGAAGGCGCAGGGGAGCTGAGGATTTCTCCAAAGACTCACTAGGGGGGAAATAGCATCATTCTCCTTCAGAGAACTGGGATTTTCACATTTAAATTAAAACACCACTGTTGCTCTCTCATCAAATGTGAGACTAGAAGAAAAGGAGTGGGACGGACGCCTATGTGTTTTTTGAGATTCTTTGCCAGAAAAACAAAGCCAGTTTATTTCTTTTTTTCCCTTCTTCTTCTTCTCCTGGTGGCTGTGCTTTTGCATTTGGCTGATGAAGGAACCAGTGAGACGGTGTGACTGTCAGTACATTGGCTGAATCTGAATAAAAAGAATATTAATCATCTCTCCTGGGCCTGGTTTTGCCTCTTCGCCTCTCTCTTATGAGCCCAGAAATGTAATTGCAGTTGTTTTCTATATAATCAGTAGCCAGAGAGTTGGTGCTATTACAGACACTCGACAAGGGAGCTTTTGTTTTAATCTTTTGATTCCAAAGTCAGGTTCTTTTTTATCTGCTGTGGTGTACACAAAAGCAAGTTTGATTGGCGGGGAGTTTGCATCTTTTTTTCACCCCTCTCCCTCTCTCTCTCTCTCTCTGTCATGTAAATTGTTATTGTCTTTTACCTCAAATTGCCTGAGAAGTTTGTCAGATGAATGGATCCACAGCAGCACCCTTTCTTCTATGCATTTGTAGCACTACAGAACATGCATTCCGGCCACTTATAATTCAAACAAACACACCTCGGCCTCAGCTAGTGCAAGGCTGTATATCTGCATGTACAAATTGGACAGATGTATGTTAACAGTCTCTGCCATTGTACCTCTCTTTGTGTGTGTGTGCGTGTCTCACTCTCTTTCCCTTGCTGTTTTTTTTTTATATATATATTCACACTTTTTAATAAAGCAGAACATCTCGCCTCTGGACGTCACATGGATGGACAGCTGTGCCGGTGGTCGAGGTGAAAATCAACCCCAGGACATGTCAAAGAGTGAGATTTCCAGTCCTAAAATTAGATGAGAAACCTGGGTGTCTGTGAAGGGTGGGAAGGAGAGGGAGAGAGAGGAGGGAAGGAGCGCGGAGGGGTGAAATAAAGTGTTAGAGAAGCACGTCCACCCCTGGCCAGTTACTGTAAATCAGGTCCCTGAATGACTAAGGGTTACACCTCAGGAAGTAGCTTCCTGGAGTCAAAAGTGCAATGGTATTTATATAATAACACTGTTTCATTCCAACATCTCCCAGTAACAGAGTAATGGGGCCTCTGCCAGCAGCGCCTTTAATGCTCTAATGGTGGAATTAAAACCAGGGGATGGCAATGAACGGATGTAAATTAACAATCACCTCGCTATCACGAACTTGTACGTACGTACACACACACACACACACACACACACACACAGGAAGTCAGCACGCCAACATGCTCCCTCCTCTCTAAAGCCAGTAGGGAATTGGAGGAGCATCTGACAAAAGTGGGCTATTGTTTTCTTAACTGCCTGGTAGACCTTTTAAGTTAGGGCCACTTGGAAAGAGTTAACGGTTTAACCTGACGTGCAGCCAGCGGTGGATTAAGTATTCAGATCTTTCACTTTAAGGTGCCCTGCAGTGTTTTCTTACATAACAAAAGTTATGTTCACAGTGTTTCCAAAAAAAAAAAAAAAAACACAGAGCCTTTCTTTGGAATATCTTAACTTAACAAACACTGGAATAGCATGTAACTGGCGAAGGAATGTGTCTTGTGTTGCCCACGTGCTTATATGCATACATGTGCATCCTCATGCACAATATAAACAAAATGGTGGTCCCCTCAAAAAAAGATTGCTCCATAGCCCTATTACTGGTCAAAATTTCCACAGGATACCTATAAATGAGAATATGATACTACAATGTAAAAACAGCCCTAAATGCAAAACTTTACTTGAGTAAGAACAGCAAGAGTTGTGATTTATGATTTAATGGATATTACCTAGATTGTATTATTATGGTTGCATTAATGTCTGAACAGCTTTTCAAATGTTGTAGCTGGAGAAGGTGAAGCTAATTTTAACTACTTAATTTCATTTGTGTAAAATAATGTAGCATAAAATTGAAATACTCATGTAAGTTGTGCAGTATGTACCTCAGACTCATGGCTACTTTCTTATTTGGTCTAAATTTCCATTTTAATTTTTTTGTAATATTATACTTGATTCAATTCTATTTGTCTTGGTTTACTATTCTATCATGTTCCTTAAATAATTTATGACGCAGTAGGTCAGGCAACCTGTGCTGTTAAAATACTTTGTATATAATTAACTGCAAATGTTATTGTAATTAAAGGAAATCCACACATGGGGATTTTACCCTCCTTTCACCACAGAGGCTTATGTTCTCTTCTGGGACAGGAAATGTTCGAGGGATCAAACTTAGTTCACATGTTACAGGTGGTTAAGATAGTGTATAGCTACAATTCATTCAATGATATTCCTCTGGGGAGACAGTGGCCCTTGAGTATTTACAGCAACAATGGGTCTGGCATACTGCCCGTGTTACTGCCATAGCCATGTGTGCGTGTTTAGTAGAGGGGTGAAATGGGGCAGCAGGAAAATAATGGACAAGCAGGGTGCAGAAGTAGCTGGCGGACCATACAGTATTTAGGATTTAAAAAGAAAATCCAGATCCCTACTGAAACAAATGATGTCAATTTTTCATGAACTTATCTGTACTCCCCAATGCTCCTTCCAGGGCTGCTATTGCACCATTATTCATCCACCTAAGTAGAAATAAATTGATGGATTATCATTTGACTTTATTCAATGGCTCAAACCTTATGGAAGGAGAAAAGAACAGTCCTTGCCATTTAGGATAATGGTTAAAAATGTGTATGAGTGTTTAATGTCCCTGCAGTGTTTGCTCTGTAGGGGTCTCACGGGGAGAGGAAGATGGCTGTTCTGGGTCACTGGGGTGGGGACGGCAAGAGCTTAGTCGATTAGCCAAACTCTTTTTAACCTCATCAGGCCCGACTGGCAGGCTGGCAGGCAGGCTGGCTGGTAGGTTTGGGCACACTCAGGCTTTTTGTTGTCCTATTATTCCGCTCGATGATTGAGATAATAAGCAAGGCTTTCTCTCTTACCCTTTATACCCCCCCTCGACTCTTTCTGTCTCGTCTCTCCTTTAAATGTCCTGTTGTTCCACTCTGTCATTTCCCGATGCTATTTGCATTTTTCCTTCTCTTCTTTCACAGACAAGGTCATTTACGGATTTGGAGCTGCTGTTTTTAGTTTTCTTTATCAGTCCTTATCAGTCTGTTTTTGTAGTTTTTGCCATAGGTCAATACTAGAATCACATCTACAAGTCTTAATCTTATATTCTGCTTCATGAATATGTTATCTTTACATAACATAATATCCTATAATCCCATGGTGAGGCTGTGGCCAAGTGACTATAATTACCTGTGATACTAGGAACAGAAACAGGGTTAGTCAGTTCCCTAAAATACCCTGCTTGACCTCAGAAGGCCTTTCCTTCAAGAAACAAACAGCAGTCAAACATGCCACCACATGCCAATAGACACACACATGCACACACTACCTCCATTAGATCATCAGAGAGGGTTTTCCTGACACTGAAGTGACAGATGCACAGTGAAACCTACACTGTAATTAAAATGTGTTTCAGTTTAAGTATTTGTCTTGTTTGTCTCTAAACCCATCCATCTTCTAATGCTTTGGTAAAGTCATTTAACCTCAGATTGGCTCAGTGGGGCTCTACATAGCATGTACTGTGCCACCCAGGCATACTATGGCACACAAACCTCTTTACTGTAACAGTCAACACGGTAATGCTGCGCTAATGACATTACAAAAGAGCTATTCAGTTAAATACATGGAAACATACTCTGACACAGATCTAAGTTCCAGACTACATATGTCGAGGGATTTAAAAACAAGGTACTTTAAGGTTAAGTGGTGCCGGGCTTGCCCCTCCCCCTCTGATACCCCCTGCAATGCCTCATTCTCCATTTGCTTTTGTATAAACCCAAATAAGGAGATTTGAAGAGATAAAAGTAAAGGGCACTTAATTCTGCTAACACACTTATGGTATTGTGCAGTCTGGTACAGTCCAGTGTATTAATGACTTTATCTTGTTCAGCTACATATTGCTAATTTAAAAGAGGAAGTAGAATTTTACTATGTTTCCTTATCAGAGTCTCTTTGCACAGTTAAAAGAGTGACTGAGCATAGGCTAGGGCTATTTAAGTTCATGGATGACTATAAGCCTGAGGGTTAAATACCTTGTGCTCATGATCTTATGCTCAGGACACACTGCCCACCTTTACCTGTGTGTGAAGGCTACGTGGCTGAACTGCTGCAGCTTGCACGCAAATAATGTCCCCACACACAGCATTGCTGCTGCAGCACTGCTATTGGCAGTCGTAGCTTTCTACAGTGAGTTTGCCTTTGATAATGGGCATCAATCACTGAATGTTTCATTTTATTCTAAATTTCATTTATAATGAGAAAAAAACAACAGATTTTTTCATGTCTGTGACATATAGATACAGACATTGAAACTGCATTAAAAGGTGTATGACAGCTGGTGTGATGTCAATATGACTATCAAAGATCATTTTCACTGGCTATATTAGCCAAGAACTGTGCATATCATGTGGAAAAACAGGTGACATACTAAATTTCTAGACAACTCTGCTTCTTTCAAACGCTGCACTTCCAGACTGTAATGCAGGCAAGTCTCAAGTTCAAGATAAAACAATGCCAATGACATCATCAGGGTTATTAAGTCAAATATCAAATATCAAATTTTAGAAAGCTTCCTCCAGAGCTACAGAGGACATTACAAAACTGTTTGCCTAGCTATGTAGTACTCCTCATGATATGTAAACCGCACTGATGTGTAAAATCTGAGTGCTCCTTTAATACATTCAACATATTCAAGGATAGGAACAACCAGTGTTACTATATAGGATGGTTTATGTGTTTACTACCTACATTATTACAATAACCGAGTAAATAAGTAAATAGCTTTTTGAAAGCAGGTTTTAAGACTCTTTGAGGATTTACTCTAAACAAATTCACGCCTTAAAAACTCATTCGCTTATTTTCTGCAGTTTAATTTCTACTTCATGTAGGCGTTTTTACTCTCTCTCCCATACAGTATTTAACTGATCATGCAGATTGATCAAAGTGAATAGTAGAGGTCAGGTAGGGTTGAAAGGTCAGCTGAGGACAGGTGTTATAGTAGGAGTAAATCCAGACCTACTAGATACAGATATCATCATGGTTGGAGGGGACCTTCACGTGACCCCCAGCCTGCCATTAGGGGCTACACAGATAGATGTCCTTATCTTTCCCTGCAGCTCCCCCGCAGCTAACTGACAGAACTGGGGACTGTCAATCACTGCTGACATGTGATGTCTTACTCAGCCAGGAGATGGGACAGCACCAGACGAATCACTTCTAAATGACAAATCACTGTCGTGGTGGTGGTTTATCACCGTTTTGTCTTGGTACTGAGATACGTCTATCACTGATTGAGGGTAAATATGTGTTTGGTTGGGAGTGATATTTGTGATTTTTGTGTGTGATAGTTGGCTTTAAAATGTCTTCACAAAAGGAAACTTTAAAGCAAGAGTTAGCTGACAGGAAACAAAGAAAAGCTATTAGGCTATTATGTGTTGTACAACAGGTTCAAAAAGCTGATTTCACAAACAGGTGGCATGAATAAGAAGGAAGATTCACTTGAGCTAAGTGGTGATAATTGAGTGCTGATCTTCGGTCTTCCTTTCCATCTGAAACTGACAGCCCTGGTGACCTCCTCTTTCTTTCCCTTTCTCATCCCAGCCGCTTTCCTTATATGGCGAGCTATAATGATACACGTTGTAAAGTCTCTGTAAGCACTACCTTCCAACACTAAAAGTGACCCTCAAGAGTGTAATGGGGCTATATTCCTCCTGGCATTGTGAAAAGGTGAAAAAAAAACAATTTATAACTCTTTGTACTGCCACTTAAGGACTCCCATCACCAGTTTATTTGAGGTGAATGAGGAAGCTTGTAATTTTCAGTGTTTCTCCAGGAAAATAAGTATGTTTAAGAAGGCAAACAGCAGGTTAAGCCGCAGGTTTGGGGCTGATGTTTTTATGGCTCTTGAGTATATGTTTGCCTGTTTGTTTAGAGAAGAGATTAAAGCTCAGCAGAATGAATACATGCAATGACAACATGGATAACCATAACTTAAAAAGGTCAACACAACTCAAGTCAGTCAGGTGCAGATGTTGAACAATAAGTCTGATGATACTTTTTTTCACTGTCAACAAATCCAACAAATTGATTGTTTATTTTGTGTAGCTCTTACATACACTCAGTCACACAGTCCAAAATAGCGTGAACTAAATGTGTATTAATCTGAAGGAAAAATAGTCCCAAAAAATACTGTTTTGTTTTTTTTCTTTTCTTCTGTTCAAATAAAATTTGTTGCCCGGTTGTTTTGGAAAATTACTTAGCCTTTTTTCCAAAAATGACTATATCGTCACGACCTGTTTTAAAAATATATGCATCCATTGAGCCAATGGGCTTGGAGCTGAGTGCCAGAGACAGAGAAAGTTGTCTATTAACTTTTAAAACTAGAAGTTATAGTAGTGTTTTACACATGGCCATCTTTATACTCAAAGGCTTCCTCATCTCCAAAGCAGGTATAATTCTTGATAAAGCCATCATAATTCACTCCTGTGCTTATAAGATTACATTGGAAGTAAGAAACCCAGGAGCTGTTGGTATTAGCAGGCCTGGGAAATTACATCTTCTCTGTCCAATAAGTGCTTGGACTGTTAATCGGCCTGAGTATAAGACTATGGACCACAACTGAAGCAAAAGCCTCCAAAAGCCTATCCACATGTTCGCCTGTGAGGGAGAAAAAGAGAAGGGAAGAGAGATGAGAAACACGAGCAAGTTGAAAGAGAAAAGCTCCTCGCTATCAGCTGAGGTTCCCATGTATTTATATGAAAGATATTTATTCAATTTCTAAACTCGGGGGACGGCGAATGATAATCCGTTAAATGTCTGCACACACCTTCCCTGCTACTGGCACCTTATTAAAATATGTAGATTAATTTGCGACTGGTTCAGCATGTGATTAGGAGCGGGTGGATTGGGTGCTCGACATTCAGCTCATATTTGTAATCTTCTAAATTTAACAGCGAGTGAGAGCTTGTCAATTAAATGGGATGAAATGATGGGGAAGAGTAAGATTCATCTTCATCTCCTTGTTTTATGCTCGAGTGGCCACAGAGTTATCATTTACAGGGCTTCAGATAATTGGCAGCAGTTTTGTTGAGCACCTCCGATTCAGGATGAATTTGTATTCTTCAACCAGACAGCAGCTCAATACACTTTGGCAAAGTGCAGCCAGGCTTTGTCAATTATAGCACATGTCACAGGGAAAAAATATCATGTCACTCCAGATGAGAGAAAGGCATTAAGAGAGGAGTGAGGTAAAATAAGATCTTATGGAATTTAATGGTATTTATGTCACTTTGTTTGAAGGTGATTGATTTGCACTTTTCATTCTTTACGTGTTGGGCTTTGGTCCTATTAATTTGACTTGGAACAGAAAGTTGATTTCAATCATAGGATGCTTCTGTGACAAGCTAGCAAGACCAGTTAAAACTGCCTAAGTGCTATATATATATATATATATATATATATATATATATATAGATAGATAGATAGATAGATAGATAGATAGACAGACATACATAGTCCTATCCCTTAGCACAGCATCATTAGTGAGAGTGAAATCGAGATACTGAAAAAGTTGAATGTGAAAAGGCAGTAATGGGAGGAAATGCAGGCAGTTTTTCTAAGAGTTTAAACAATAGTATTTTTCTTTTCTTATTCTACATTATTGTGACACCAATTTTGCCATGCACTATTTGTCAGATTAATTTTCCATTAAAAGAGAACTCTTAAGATACAACCAAGCTCTTCATTTTGTGCCTGTGGTCAACAGACAGTCTCTCTGTCCAGGTACCTAGTGCCCGCCCTCCATTAACAATACAGTAATGTAAGACCTTCTTTCCCCTCTATAGTCCGTATTGGCAGCTGGTCTTTGTCAACCTTTAACTGAGCTGAATGGGACAACCAAACAATGATCTGACAATGAGGTTCCTGCAGAGAAACCTCTTTGTCATCAAACACAATAACATGATTTGGGTTAATTAAATCTAAGCTAATAGGCTGTGATTGAGCCCCACATTTGACTCAAATCAAATTAGCCTGTGGCTTCAGATGATGCCGGTGCTGCACGGCTGTCGTACGGAGAGGTTGCATAGGTCTCTGGAACAAGTTTGGATTGATCTGTCCAGAGGAAATCATCTCCTGCTCATCATTACAGCAAAGGGTACATCAGAACAACATACAACATTCTACTAATGGTAATCCTCTAATTAATCATGTTCTTTGTTATTATAAAATATTTGACATTGTGTTTCTAACTTTATCCGTGTAACAGTTCACTATCAAACTCAGCTGCACTGTGCAAAGTTATCTGGGGAAAGTTAAAGTCGACCTGTTGTGCTCTGTGACAGATATAGCCATGGGGCTCTCCTTCTCTTTGACCAGACCTCAGTAAAGACCCCAGGGCTCAGGAAAGACAGAGGTGAAACACACACACACACACACACTCACAGACAGAGCTGTCTTGACAGTGTCTAGTTTCACCTCCCCTCAGCACTTTTCCATCCCTCCGGCAGGATTTTGCAATTCCACTTTTCACCCACTTTGACGGTAAAAAGTTTCGGCTCAAAACTAAAACTCCTGTGCTGCTTCGTTTTGTTGGCTCCATAACTTTAAAAAAAAAAAAAAAAAAAAAAAACTCTCCAGTTGGTCAACCAAGTATTTAGGTGGAGTAAGTAGGTGGTCTTCTCTTGTGCAGGAGAGCCTGCAGCAGAGTTGAGCTGAGGTTGGTATGTAGGTAGATTGGTCTGGACAGGAAAGGTAGTCTGGTGCTGAGTGGCCAACCAGACAACGAGACAGGATTAGAGGCCACTCCTGACATTTGGCACAACACCCAACTGGGGGCAGAGTTAATTTAACGGTGAGGGGTCAGGGGGTCACGGGCCTGACCCAACCACTGCTGGCAGGCTGAGAGATGGATACAAGACGTGCTTGAGCGCCACCATTCTGTCAGAGAGATAAAGTACTCTAAAGAAATTGTTTGCTTATGTGACGCATTTACCTCGGATAATAACACATATTTAAAGATACAGCTATTAAATGGGGCAGGTTAAGCATTTCTACATGTCTGTGAAGATGGGTATGTCTGGAAGTATGTCTGGAAGAAAGAGAACTTGTATGTATGCTAGAGAAGAGTGTGTGTGTTTGCGCATGCGTGTCTGTGCGCAAGTGTGTCTCACAGTCGGGTGTGTGATGGGTTCAGAGCAGGAGCAGCAGGGCCTCCTTGGTCCTTCAGTCCTTCAGTCACTCACTTCCCTCGTGCTTGACTGCTTTGCTCAGCCAGGCTGAAAGCTGCTCCGTTGTCAGGTTGGAGTGTGCTAATTAGGCTCCAGTTTAATTTTTCAGGATGCTCTACTGCCCTTTAAATGGCTATTTCAAATTCAAAGTGATGGTAATTGTACCATGGCATGCTGATCTTGTAATCACCCTGGGATTTTTTATTTTTTTTGTGCTTGGTATTTTTTTTTATTTTCTCTGGCACATTCTCTCTCTATTTGTTTCATCTCGTTTTATTTTTTCTGAACCTTTATTGCTTTCTTCTGAGATCTTAAGTGGGATGCACAAAGCATCTATGCCGGCACACCTCACCAGGCTGTGCAGACTGTGGGTCAGAGGTACCAGAGGTAAACAGTGGGACTAAATTAAATGTTAATTAAATGTCTTCTTGTGAAAAGTATGGGATTTTGGCTCAAACCGGGCTGGTTACATGCAGAAAAAAAAAAGCAATAAAATCAGTGACAGTTCTCTTCTCTTATGGTCTTATGTTGTAACTCCCAGAAGTCACAGGGTCACAAACTGTACTAATCTGCTACAAAGAAAGCAATGGCCAACTTTTAATGACACATTCAGCAGGGTGGGAATGTGCACTAACTAAGAGAAAAGGCAGAAAATGGACAAATTACATGACTTGGAGAATGTATTCAGGGTGATTAACCTCATGTTACATTTTTTCATTTGGCTTACATCCCAGTCTAACTCGTCCAGATTAAACTGGTTGATGAGGAGAGCAGCTGGAGTTATTAGAACACTGGAGGGGGAAAAAAAAGAGTAATTTTGATAGCCTCCTGCAAGAGTAATTGGGGTTAATGAGAGGTACTGTATGGGAGGAAATTATTACATTTGGTCAAACTATGAAAAATCTTAGTGGCAGGCATCAAAAAGAAAAAAAGAAAAGAAAAAAGAATCCAAGGCAACTCTGCCTAATGTTACAAGACTTGAAAAATGCACCAACATGCATTAGCCCCTATAGGAGATGCTTTGTATTTCACTAATGAGACTGTTTGCCATTAAGATCACCTCAACCTTTCATTGAGAGTGGCTGCTTTCTGCATCTCGTTGGAGCCAAGCCCATTTCCTTTTGTCTACTCTTATTTATGAAAAAACTCACACACACAACAGACCACATGCAACTTAATCAAAATTCCTTTGCAAAATAAAACTTTCAAGAACATAATCAATTTCACTTCCCGGATCTTAATTGATTCCAGCGGGTGCATTTCCTTTTGTTAAAAGTGGAAATACCCTTGGTGTTTGATGCTATTTACTCTTGTCCTGGGCTAGCTTTGCTTTGTCAGGTGAGGTTTTATTTCTTCTTGAAAGGGATTCCTTGAAGTGACTCGGGTGTCAGGTTTGTGACGCTTCCTCTTTTCAATTGTCTTTGCACTCAGAGGAGATGTGAGGACGGGCGGCTCCTCAGCCGTCACAATATTGATACTGTACGATGGCTGTCGAGGCACAAGCCCCTTGCTTCTAATCTGCCCTGACAGACCATGCAGCACATGAATGATAGCAGGTGTGACATCACAAATAAGAGAGAAATCAAATGAAGTGAATAAAGAGAAAACAGAATAAAAATGGGAAAAAGTTTTTGGGGAGTTTTTTTTTGTTTTTGTTTTTTTTTAATTCTCTCGCAGAGATGATGGGTAGATAGAAAAGAGATGGAGGTCTACTGTCAGATTCTGTATACGTTCTTTTTTTTTTTATTTCTTTTTTCTCAGATCCAACATCCATTATCCTTTTCTCCTTCTGTTCTGAGCAGGAAGAGATGGTTGATGGGACGATGGCCAGGGCCATTCATTGTGGCGGTGTCAGCAGTGGATTTATTTTCTCTTTAGTGTGCAGAGGGAGACGCAGGACAGGATGCTTAAGACTGTAGAACAAAGGCATACAATAGACTTCTTCAAAGACACCTTGAAGACACTGATTCATCAGTCAGACAAGAAGCCTGTGGGCAGGTGTCTGGCCACAATGGGTCACTCACAAATATACACAGACGGGAGGACACACACATACACACACTCACACAAGCACACAAACAAAAGGCACAGAGAGAAAACACACATGCCAGCTAAATCAACTCCTTGCTTTCATTGTGATCCTGCGAGATGGATGGGTCCAGGGTGGCACCTTTGTCCCAGAATGCAATAGGCCCAGCAGCATGAGGCTCTTTGTTAAGTTGCGGATCTCAGTTACAACACAGCCAATATCATCACTGTCAGACACAAGTGATGCAGCGCTTTGAATACCAGCCAGATGAATGATGAGAGTTCTATTTTCTTTTGTTAATTAATGATTAGTTATTAATGGCTCTGTTAATGGTATATATAGTATGTATAAGTATATAAGTATTAATTGTTTAGTTTTACATCGCTAATGTTAATGATACAAGTTCCCCAGAGTCCAAGGTGACGTTTTCTGACATTTTCTGACCATGAGACCAAAAGCAAACAACGATCTTCAACTATTCTGGCAAACGATTGATTGTTTGAGTGGTTTTTCCTAGCAATAGCAATAGCAAACATCAAATGCCAGGATTTTCTGCTTTTCTCTGCTGTTAATCTTTCTAAAGTTAGATTGACAAAACAAGAAATTAAGAGGAGAATTTAATCAAAAAAGATTAATAGAAAGTTGTTGTTGTTGGCTAAAGCCCTAATTTAAAATGATGTACAACAGATAGTTTGGCATTTTAGCTTTAAAATTATTAAGACAAAATAGTTGCAGATTTTCTTTTTTTGATCAGCTGACTAATTGTTTGAGTTCTAGTAAGACCAAATTTCCTGAACATTACATTTGCATCTAATTCCATGTTATGTCTATAAAAAAATAGATTCATATCATTAACCATGTTCATATTAGCTCTTTTAATCTTCTAAGTCAGCAGTTCTTTGCTGAAAAATAAATGATAAAGTTTAGCAATAAAAGATAGATTTTTCTCTGGTGTCATTTTTTGTTGTTTGAAATTGTGAAGGCTAAAAAATAATAGAGTTTGTGTGTTGGAGCAGGTGGGTAAATACAGAGCAGGTCTGTATCCCTGCACTGTCAGAGTTTGACATGACAATAAGAGGTTTGCCTGGTCATATTGTGTGTGTTCAAGGCTATTGTGGGGCTATGTAGAACCGGGTGTGAGTGACAAGTTGAGAATGGGGAGCAAATGTCTAATCAGGCACCATTTCAAATTCAATCCACTATGAGCAAGATGCCACTTCTATTTTCACTGCCCAGCTACAGGCCACTTATATTTGCTGTAAGTCCATAAAATGCAAAAACTTATCTATATTCATTGTTTTCACAAACAGCCAGAAAACTTTAAAATGTGTTTACGATGAAGTCGAAACAGACAAGAAGTCTGCGTAATATTTTAAAATTTCATTTAATTCACTACACTGCACTTCACTAAATCGCCCACATGTGAAGCTGAGATATAAACATAATGTATAACCGATATAGCTTCGGTAATAATAGCCAAACCTTCTCCTGAGAAAATTATGTTGTTTTTCTCTCACTGTTTTGTCTCGTTGCCAAAGAAAGTCTTTTTCCCCCCTTGTCCCACAGGAAAGACTCTTGAAATTGTTCATTTACCGAGAGGAAGAAGTTGAAGGCCAGGACATTCTTTTTTTTCTGTCAGATTTGTAAAGATTATTCCCATCATGATCCTATTAGCTACAGGGAGAATGTGACTACTTAAGATGGATTTATGGAAAAATAGTTATCCCCAAAAAAACACTGGTCGGTGGATGAATCCAAACCCACCCCTCCCCACCCACTCCACTCCACAGAACTTATTCCCTCTGCAAATTCAATTCAAGAGGCTACATTTGTGTTCTCAAGGCCAACAAGTCTGAAAGTCATAATCCCAGACCACAAGTACCACTTCACGTTCCCAGCAGGCTCCTTTCCTGGAACTTTGAGATTGCTGAGGCAGAGCTGATTTGGCAAGGGATTAATCTGCCCCAGCACCTGCAGTCTCTGTAACCAGCCATTGCCTGGCCCATAGAGATCCCACAGCAGCAGGTTACCAGAGGTAGAGTACAATTACTGAAGTCTAGGAAAATGCTGCTTAATCCCTTTGAAAATGTTTCATAAAATTTCACATATTTTTATATTTTTGTCTTATGGACACCTACAGTGTCTGTTTGTCACATCATAACCTTTTGGGTACGCGTCAAAGTCTAACCACAACTCTGTGTGAATTCAAAGTTCACTCATGGTTTGTTAATAAATGGATTCCTTCTTGTGCACTCATCCTAATGAGCAAGGCTTACCTTCCCCTGCCCTTCAACAGTTTATTTTCCTCAGGTCAGAACCCCAGCTCAAGGCCCCCATGGCTGACGCCATATGTGAGCAGAGCGGGGGGTAGTGCAGTGGAAGCCTGCTGGTCATGCCACTGAGCTCAGGTAGGTTCCCCGAGCCGGATCCCCCCCACCCGGGCACCCAGGGGAGAGGAGGTGTTAAAACCTGAAGGGCCTTTGCTTGGTCCCCCTGAGCATGCAACCATCTGCTCCCCGCCCCCGCCCAGCTGGCCACCTTTGATCCCACCAAATTTGAGCTAAAACGAGGATGATGACTGAGGTCTTCCAGTTTGCTCTGGAGAAGGAGGGGGGGGTAGAGGAAGAGCAGGGGTTCACGGACTCGAGATGGAGAGAAACTTGGTGATGACACGGCTACTAATCCCAGTTTAGAGAAAACGCATTCTTTTTCACAGATGTGTTTCCGCCTAAAAGCTACGTATTGTTGTGAATATGCATACTGATGCGTCATCTGCCCTCAGCTTGTCTGTGAAGGAGCATAAAATTTTTTCAACGTGAAGCCACACTGTGTTAAGGTCTGAGAGAAGTAGAAAAAAGTCATATCAGGCTGTCATTATCGTAACATTGCACGCTGTACAATGAGAAAATTACAGGTAGATTGTCGAATAATATATGAAACTATATGGAATCCTACCATTTATCTTCCCTAATGGCTTGGAACACATTGTGACCATGGCAATGTAATTGCAACATCTCATATCTCTAATTAAAACATGTCTCTCAAACAGATGTAAAATGTGACCTGGGGTCAATTAAAATTGATATCAAAATGATCAGAATTACTCTCACACACGAAAATGTATGGATCTGAGCCAAATGGCTTATTTTCCTCATGATTAAAAGAGGATTTTGACCTAAATGACCAATTCAGTGATGAATCAGTGAGGGTGCACACAATCAGCATTTTGCTCCTGCGACCCAAGACCAAATTGATTCCACAGAAAATATCATGTGAATAATTAAACGCATTGATTAAACAGTGAGATAATATTTAATTAAGGTGGCTCATTAGAAATCCTTGCGCACCACCATTAATGGGTCATTAACACAATTAATTAATTAAGCACCCTCTAACTACCAAAAGGAATTCAATCTATAATGAGTACATGTTTTTGAAGAAGTTAATTAGGTAATCCTCGCTCCTAAAGTCCTGTATACAGAATCTAATGTGAACTAAAATTACTGATAAAAACTTGCTGAAGTTCTTGACAAGGATGTAGCATGAATAGTTGGGACTTCTTAATCTGGGAAAAGAATGTGTACATGTACTTGTACAGTAGGAGATTAAATAAGTTTGGAGGAGACTTTTTCCACCCAGGTTCAGCTGCACCTTAACTTCACGACCGGGTGTTACATTGTTGTATTTCCATTAGAAATTTCGTTCATGATTGACAAAGATGACAGGTGATAATAAACAAAAAATCTGTGGGAGCTAGAGAGAGATAACCAATAATAGAGGAGGTCTGAATGGAGCCTGAGGAGGTCTCCATTCTCTGAGGGTGTGTGACGAAGTTTCTTGGCAACGTAACATGATTTTTTTTGTTCACTAAATTATATAGTTGCAATGATTAGTCAATTGATTAGTTGACTGAAAATGAACTAGCAACTATTTAAGCTTCTCAAATGTCAAGATTTGCTGCTTTTACTCATCTTGACATTGTAATAAACTTAATATTTTGGTGTTTTGGACTGTTGATGAGACATTTCATGTCTCTAAGACATTTTGATGAGCATCTGATGTCATATCTAGATCGAGAAAATGACTGGCATTAACCCATAAACAAATAATCCAATTAGTTGCAGCCCTATAGAGTACTAAGATGATATTCATAAGTTTGACAATAAAATTCCCACTGTTCAATCTCCTCCAAAAATACAAAGTTTGTTATTTAGGTAAGTCTTCATGGCAAAACTACTCTCCAATTTGGTTCCTTAGCAGTAAAAAAAATCTAAATCAAATGGAGGCCTGTGGAAGAACACGTTTCTATTTGGAAATCCTTGACATGAAATATTTTGGGAATGCTTGATCTATATTCTACAGAGGGAAGAAGGCAAGGTGGAGAAGTGACAGCTAAAGCAGCCCTGTGTGTGATCAGGGGTGAGCTCCCCTGGTGCGATCCCTCACCCCTGTAGCGTGAACAATCCTCAGACGTGATCTGCCAGGCTAACCGGCTTGCATAAATAAAATCGGTTATCTCCCCATCCCTTTTGCCTCCTTGTCCACACTCTGGCTGTATTTAATCACGCTGGGGTGGGGGGGGGGATAGGGCCGTTTTTCTGCTGGAATAATCAGAGGGCCTCCATGTGTCCTGGTCATATGTATTAATCCTGCCTTCCTATGGCTGGCCTTATCAGCTCCCAAAGCCCACCTCTCCTGGGATCTGGGCTGCTGTCTCAGCGCCCTCTAATCTGCCCTGAGAAATTGTTAACAGGATGTAAATGCGTCCAGGGATGATATATGGCTTCTTGTATAACATACATGTTATTGTTAAGCGTTTTGCATGCAGACTCTGAGATTATGCACACAGAGAATGGGAGAGATGGTATTGATTGATGGAATAACAAATGTCGAATATCGTTTTAGATGCAAATGATCACACAGGGTTATGGGACAAATCTTTTTTTGCTGCTTATGGATATGGGCAAGAATGAAATAGTGGAGGGATTGGAGGACTTATCTCAGGCAGCTATTTTTGTTTAATGGAATGTAGGTGAGGAAGAAAGGTGGATTCTACCATCAAGATTATCATATTACACACATGTATATCTGAACGGGCAGCTGAAAATTTGTTTTCATGAACTAACCAAGTTTAAAAACCTCACAGGAATGATATGAGTCACTTTCTAAAACATCTTAAGGTGTCATTTGTAATTAGTGTTTGAGACACAGAGGGAGAACAGGACATGTGCTTTGTTTTTATGTCACCAATGCAGAAATGTATTCACTGCTTCTTTACTTGTTAGAGCATTTTTTTGACAAGAATCCCATCCTGTCAGTGTCATTCAGAACCAGGTTTGAGTCAGAGTCAACTTCAGCTTCACGTTCTGATGCATTTCTATTTTGATGTACACTGTTTCATCTGTCAGCAAGAAGGGGCGTATCACTGATATGCATTGGAAATGTTCATACAAAGCTGTCAAGAATTGCATTTTTAAAACATCAATAAAATATATGCTATATGCTGTCAACTGTAACAGAATATTTTATCTTATCAGCATAGTTATCTATATTTCCAAAGGAAAGCTCAAATGAGAATCACCATGCCTCCACTCTGAAATAGAAAAGGATTCATTAATCCACGAGCTCCAATCATGAATGTCTTCAGTTTTGTTGTCTTTTACTTTTTCTTTTGTTTTGCTGTGTTCAGAACAGAAGCAGTCTTTGGTGTCACTTCCTGTCAAGGTTGGTTAGGACTCAGCATCAGTTCCGATGGACAGGAAGCTGTGTGATTTTTCTGTAGTACAGTAATTAGATCCCCCCCTTCCTCTTCTGTGCAAATGCGATGCAAAGCATCTCAAAGTACTGTCTCCCATGATTAAAGACAGCTCATTATCTGTGGCTAGTCTCTGTCTGATTCAAGCCCCCACAGAGGAATGTGCACAACCCAAAGAGAAGGCGCAATTGTCCTTGTCACCCAAAAGAGGATCTGCCTTCTTCGTATTTCTGGTTCCACCCACTCCAGAATTGGATGTTTGATTTCTTTGTTCAATTTTAGCTAAAATACCAAATTTTCTGAACTGAAATCATAAAAACCATATTCATCATTTATAATGAGGGGTTTTGTTTCTGATGGAAGACCACAACAAATACATTTTTCAAATAATTAATTTGCTGTTAATTACGTCATTAACTAAGGATTATTATTTAATTGTCAATTAATCTACTTTTTTTTTAATTAGTTGATCGTTAAGTCATTAAGTCTTCAAATGACCAAAACCCAGAGGTATTTGGTTTACAAAGATACATAACAAAGAAAAGGCACAAAGTCTCTCATTTGAGAAGCTGGAAGCAGATAATAACCAGATAATGTTTTTTTTCCTTTCTATTTTTGTTTAGAAAACGACTGAAACAAACTATCGATTATCAAAGTAACTGATGATGAACTGACAATTCAGTTCAATTCAACTTGTAATTTCTTGATAACATCCTCATAACTTGTCAGAAAACGCAGAAAACCAGCGATGGTGTTTAACGTTCTCAGCATGCCATGCTCCACTCAGAGACACCTGACAGCATCCTAGGACAGCGCAACTGACAGAAAGTGGCAGGACACAGATGACACTCCTTAAGGGCCTCCACACAGAACCAGGAACACACAGATTTGAAAAGACTGAATGATACATTTGTCCAGTAACTATAATTATCAAAAAATCAAATGTTGAGCCTGACTGCATGGTGGCAACTTTTAATGGAAATGTTACAAATGAGGCCCTCAAATAATGAATAATTTCTGACCACTCTCAGCAGCGTCTCCCAGCAAGAGGGTGCCAAAACGTGGACATTTTTCAAGCTGGGGACTGATTAGGCCGAGGATGAGACTCGGCTGGAGGATGGACAACGCGGCGCTTCCCCAGAGAATAAATTTGCACCTGCCCCATCCGGAACAATGGCCCTCTGCCTTCGCACTGTGCACTGGGCTTAATTAAAAAACATGGCTAATTTGCACACTCTACTTTGCTTCAAAATTGGAATCCAGTTCACCACTGAGTCTGTTAATTTACACAGGAAACTACAGACTGCTACCGGCTGAGAGGGGATGGGACTGTGATGGGTTTGACAGCGTACTGGACAAAGAGCGGACACAGCGAAAACATCTGCGCTGTGAGGCCCGGCGCCTTGCTCGCTTGCTCTCCCTATCTTCTGTTACATACAGTGTTCAGGGAGGGAAAAACTAACTTTGATTCAACATAGCAGAGGAATAATCCTAACTGCTTCATAGTGTGGGATAATCTCCATAAAGTGAAATCACAGAAGGGCAGATGGGGGAATGGGAATCCTGACATGTCTTTTCTGACAGGTGACCGGATTGATGATTCCACGAGAAAATGTATATTGCTGAAAAGGCGGATGAATTATGACAGTTTTCATATTAAGCAGACTTATCTGTAGCAAAGAGCATTAAGAGCGCCAAGTACATCGACCGATACTATCACAAATTGACCTGCCAATCACCTCGTCCTGGCTTCAAAGGTGCAGATAAGGTATTTAAGGTCATTGAAAGCAGATTCCACTGTCTGTTGGCCTTCCTCTTTACTATTATCAGAGCCATTCCCTACGAGAAGGCGCCTTGGTCTCTCTTGCAACATGAAAAAGATCTTGGATAATTCACCCAGGCTCAAAAACTGAGGCTATTTCACAGCTAGGATTTTACACGCTAACCAAAATAGCCCTTTAATACTTCCCTCCATGTCTGAGTAGACTTGGTAGCGGTAGGGTCGCGCAGGGAACTTCCCAAGGCTTATGAGGTAATCTCATTGATATTTATTCGTCTAATGATGACTAAGAATGTAAACTGATGGCTACATTCATTCCAAGATGACCCCAATGAGTCTTTCGTATTAAAGTAATGAATTGTACATAAAAGCAGCTCCAAATCTTCAAGTCAGACATAGAATAAGCTCTAATGCAGAGAAATCCCAGCAAGGTATTAAAGTTAGCAAATGGTAGATAATACCAAAAGATTCAAAGATGTATGTCCAACAATGATCTTGTAAGGGTGAATTAAAGCTCCTGGCAAATTGGATGTAACTAAGACTTAAATAAAGACTCTGATATTGTAGACTGAAATTTATACTGCCAACCCCCATGTTCCTTATTTGAAAATTCTCACATGGAATTTGGATATAGACTAAAAACAAATTCCATCTTCAAACAGCTTAGTGTACATGTGATAATTACATATTTTCACAGCTCAACTATGATTTAGAGAAAGGAGAAGACATCAAAAGTGAGGCTTGAGTTGTTCCTGAGAGATAAATGAGGGAAAGGGGAGGAGGCACTGGAGACAGAAAGTCGAGGGCAGGGAGAGTGTTACTTTTTGGGGGGAGATCACTCCTCACGTTGAGCTGGAGCTGTCGTACCTGTCGCTGCGGCGCTGACAGGCGGTTTGTTTGGACGGCGGGGTCAAGCAAGGAGCAGGGGAAGTGAAAGAATGCTAAGGACACTCAAAGTTAGTGATAGCAAGAGGGGATTGGGCAGCAGAGGTGACATCGTGATTTATTGACTCCTCAGGGGGGTTATCTTGACCTGAGTTTGAGGTCACTGTAACAGCCACGGGTAATGGGAATGTTCGTGCCCTTATGTTCACTTTACACAAACTGCGCAGCATGCTTTATGCAAATATGTATCAGGACAGCTCGTGACCTATACCTCAAAATTCTGTTGTTTTTACACTTTTTTGTCAAATTTATTAAATGAAAGATTAAAACTGAACACTGTTTCAGGCTTGCATGAGCAAACAATGGGCTAAACTGATAATTGTGTATTTAAAAAGGTCACAAAGCAGCAGTCCCTCTCACTTCAGCTGAGGTCTGCTCCCCTTCAGCTGTTGTTTTTGTCTTGTTTACTCAACATTCACTGGCGTCCATGTTGTCATCACCTGTGAAATGACTAAGCGCAGAGTATAAAGCTCTAATGAGAAAACACACAAAGGCGCTCATTTGGTCTTGCAGTATTACACACAGATACAGTATGAACCAACCCACCAACCCAGCTATCCAAACACGTAGCTTTTCATATAGCCTGTTGTTGCCGGCCGTTTGGCTTGCGTGGCCATGGGGGCAGCTGTTGACACTGTTACCATTGCATTTCCTGTTAAGCCTACCAGCTGCCTCTCCTCTATTCTCCACGGCCCCCTGGAAGGGTGGGTGAAACAAGTGTTACCAGCCGTCTCGACGACAGACAGCTCCTTTCTGCCTCTGGCTGTTACTGTATCGCCGCGCTTTCATGGCACAAAGAAAACCAGCGAGCGTGGAGACCACAATGGCCTCGCAACGCACCTCACCAAACCCTCTCTTCTTAACACACACCCTTCGTGCCGCAGGTTCAAGGGGAGAGGGGCGTGTGGAGGGGTGGACTGTATGCCACGTGCACAATGATAACATGGCTGCAGATGAGTGTACGTCTGCATAAAACCTGACCACACTTGACCTGCAGCTGAATACACAGAGCTTCATTTAAAACAAGATGTTAATCAAAAAGCAAGGGACACACAGAGCCAAATTCCCAAAAACTGGACCTTATTTGTAAATCATCATAGTAATACCAACAAATGTATTTATATTTAATGAATGCCTCCTCTCTAAGTTACTGGCAGCACTGCAAAGTGTATCACTAAAGAATATGTGTGCATTTGTGGATGTGTATAAGGGCCACTCCATCCCCCTCAAACTTCAAATATTGACTGTCAGAAAGAGTGAAGAGTATTCAAGTAATTAGTTTATATGCATAAGAAAGACAGAGGAGGACTTGTGATGTAAATGTATTGTCACCATGTTAGGGATGTATGTATAGCTTCTCAAAGCAAAGCCAAAACAATGATTGCCTAATGTGCAAGAGAGTCTCTTTTTCATAGCGCGCAATCGATAATGAAATCTGACCATTTTGATGGGACGGGGGCTTTTAAGAGCAGACTTTGAAAAAGTTCTCGTCGTTATTGATGGCGGCAGTTTTCTCTTGTGAATGCGGGAGATGGGGAAGGGGTGGGGTGGGGTGTGGGGGGTTTGCTGAGAAGGTGTCACATGATTAAAGCGCCGATTGGAGATAGCAGGATCGGTAGGGTATGGGAAGAGATAAGAGGAGAGTAACCATGTTTAAAGTGTGCTGTGATCAGCCATTGCATGAGGGAAAGCAATGACAGGTGTACTGTAGATAGGCTTGCTGCGAGGAAAACAGGAATGGGTGACTCCTCCAAAGCTCTGCTGCTAAAATTAGAATATTTTAGAAGATGTGAACAATGGACTGTTAGATCAGAGAATAAGGATTCAAAAAACAAGTATTTTTATTCAAACTGATAATGACCCTCCCTGCTTGTGCATACTGTTAATTCAACAATGGTGGAAAATATAGTTTTACCAAGATGAAGGAGCTGTTCTGTCTTGCTTAGGAATGACAAAAGTAAGGCCGAGCAACACTGGAGGACAAGGCCAGCCCTGAGGTAGAGGAGGTGTGGGAAGAGGGTGTTTATTTCGTACTTTACAGTCGTGCCTTGTCAGCATATCATGCTCCGAGCCAGTGTCTCAAACATGAAGCCACAGCTGAGAGAGAGACACCCCAACCGCTACAACATTCGATAAATATAATAAACATCCCTGTGAAACAAATTGTTCATAAGCTACCTGTTTAATTTTTCAGATCTCCTTGAACCATATATTTCCTTATTAGTTTGGAGACGTTCGCTTGGCTTGAGTGGATGGATGATGCTGTCAGGGGCCTGGGCATTATGGCGGCTCTGTGTGAGTGATTTCTACCAAGGAAAGCCTATTAGGCCTGACAGGGGGATGATGATATTAGGCCATCATCATTCAGGAGACACCGCCCCCACCAACCCCACTACACCCTCATCCATCAGACAGCCCAAAACACCCAGCCATGCTCCCTCCTCTCCTTGCTCACCCTGACTCCCTTACCCACTTACTCTCTCTATCCATTCCTTCCCTTGCTTTTTTTTTCTTCCCTCGCTCCCATTTCCTTCCTTCCCAGACTCTCTCCTGCTCTCGCAGTAGTCCCCTTGCATTCTGTCTCATCCCATCGTTTCTTCTTTTCATTGTTTTATGTCTTTCTGTCTATCATGTTCCCTCTCTTCACTTTTCCCTCTTCTCTCTTGCTCTCTCCCTCTCTCTGACAGCAAACACAAAGACAAATTCTGCCCTTTTCTTAGCCCATGAAACATTTAACATTTCATTCCAGATCTTGGCAGACGCAAGTAAAAAATGACCTAATGAATCTTACTTATTGTCTACCCTGAGTGCAATCACGAGCTAAATATGAGATCCCTGTCCCCTGGCCTGTATCCATTGTCTTGTTGGCCTTCCCTGTTCTTGCTCATCCAGAGTGGATTGAGATCTTTACCTTAAAGCTACAAAAAAATGTGCAAGCCAGAAAAATGAGTGCACTCAAAAGCTCTTGGGTAAGCATTTCATACTGTTACTATGAAGAGAAATTCAATATTTTTTCACTCCTAAAATAGCTTGCTTTTGTATTCACAAAGAAGACTGACATAATCAGTAAGTGTAAAGAGAGAGGTCTTTGCTGATTTAACATTCCAAATTGTTTGATGATGGACAGTTTGAAGAAAAGTATCAAAATCGATGCAGCAGAACCAGATTCTTCTTCCTCTTCATAACCTGGTCCCTACATTACCCACAATCCAACAATTCGGTCAGAGATTCTAGGTATGTTAGCCTAGTAGAGGTAAATGCAGTGTCAAGCTGCTAGTCTCAAGCAGAGATGAGTGAGATACAGTTGTCTGATAAGCTCACTTCTAACTCCACACCTTCAAATTTGCTTCATTTTAAACTTCAGCACCAGCCAACGCTGACTCAAGTGACATCACTTTAGGTAATTTATCAGACTGCACAGCCCCCTCTGGAGTCATAACCTCTTTAAGTGGTTATGACTAGCTCTTGAGGCTACACACATAGCCATAGCTACACCACAGTTACACCACAGGCTTTGCAGTAGCTAATATGCAACATTACTACAAGTCAAGGCTACGACAGCTACAGAGAGACCAGGTGGAAATTGCAAGAACTGGGGTCAGCAATGGGCTGCTTGTGGTTTCTAGTCAACTTTTTTTAACGCCAGTAGAGACTGTTGATAGGAGAAAACAGCATTAAGCAAGTTGAATAAAGGCTCAGTCATTGTCTCCTTTTTAGTAATGAGACAAGGCGAAACAGAAGTTGCGCAGATGTAACTCCAGTTCTCCAAGTGTGTGAATGCACTCACCATCACTCTATATCACAAAGTAAATGAAAGGGTGTAAACACGGTTATAATTAAAGCACAATACAAACGCTTCAAGTGCGTCTGTCTCGTGTTGCAGTGGTGCTATTGATGGTTGAAATCCATCTGCCGTTAACACCCCTTGCACCAAGTATAAACCCAGCTCAAGTATCTTAACTCCTACAGATAATGTGACAGGTTTGATTCCCATATAAATCACCTCTACCTCAGCTGCTTGCCATATTTAGTTGTTTCTTTTCTGTATAGAGGGCAGCACTGACCATTTTCTGTTCCCACAGGATTAGATAGCAAACAGCAAACGGAGGGAGCTCTTTTTAGTAATCCATCTGACCCCCGAGTCTCATACTCTGTGCTAACACCCTTTTGTTGGGGTATAAACCTAAGTCAGCCCTACTGACCTTTAGCTTTGGACCAGAGTGCCCGTAGCTGTGACCCCTGAGACCCCTGAGTCCTGCGGAGGAGTCGGACCGGAGGAGCTCCATTGATGAGAAAAGCTTGGCTGGACCTTCGCTCTAAGCTTGTTTCACATGGTGATCAGTGCAGCCGATGGCCGCCTGTTGGCCTTGACAATGGATGGTTTATGTGCCAACAGTCAAATGGTGTCAACAAGCCATTACTCTCACAATGTTCATTGTCAGCCTCTCTGTTTTGGTTTTGTTTAAAGCCTTGGTCAAATATGCCTTTGTCTTGCGCTTAAATGTTCACGTTTAAATTTAGCAAACATGGGTATAATATCGCCCTGGTGGAATTTGGAGTAGCAGTTCCACATACTTTAGCATATAAGTACATTGACACATTTATAAATATGCTCATATAAATAGTAAGCTGCATAAAAGCTGCTCCACGACACTATTCATCCTCCCTCGATGCATAGAGGGAAACAGCTTCATATGTTAAGTGAAGAAAGAACACTTTAATTGGAGCTCATTATGCACCACATATGCATACATTTGAAAAGCTGATGATTCCAAAATATTCAGGCCAATTTAAGTTCCACTGAATGATGCTAGCAAAGAGAGGTCCACCACTAAGACAGCCTTCTCCCTAGAGAGCATTACACATCTTCAAACAGCATTCATGGTTTACTGCTTTCTATCATGTCCTCTTTGAATATTGTCAAAACTTTCATTATGACATGACAGGGTTTGCTATGCAGATGCAGGTCAGATGCTTTTTAAGATGCTCCACCCATAGATTCTTTGTTTTTGTCAGTCATCCTCAGAAAAATGTCTGTTCAGTAACGATACTACTCCAGGCATTAGTCAATAGGGTTCCTGATGTCTTCATGTATTCTCAATGTCCCTCAGGCCATCACAAGGGGCCTGTCAATGATGTTTGACAGCTTTCTATAGGGATTTTTTTTTTAAACCGTACAAGAATATTGAAGATATAGATTATTTTTTTTACTGTTCTGTAACCCTTGACCATGTGTACCACATTGTCAGAATAATCACAACTGCCACACATTTACTTAACAAATCATAATTAATACAAAATATATATATACAAAAATAGTTCTGACCTGATCCATTTCAGAGATGCTAGATTATAAATCAGGATCTAGTGTGAAATAAATTGTGCGTCTGCAATATTTCACTGTACACATCTGCTGTGCACAAATGGTCTTTAACAAGGAATTATTGTATTCTTAAAATTGATCTACCTAGTCCACCAAAAGTGGTATTTTCATAAACATGAATGATTGTATTTTTTGTAAAGCAACATGCACTAGCCTTCTCAGGAGTCTGATCATCTTCAGTGCTAGCCCTGAAATAGATAAGGGATTACCTCGGATGTGAATATGTCAATGTGATCAAAATGAGAGAAGCAGACCACATTGTGAGGCAGTGGCTTTAAAGATCTTATGCAAAACATGAGATCTCTCCCTGCCTTTCCATTAACTGCCTGTATTGCTTAATATGGTATAGACATTTTTGGTGTGAAGCAATTAAAGGATTACTCTAATATAAATCACACTGCTGTTTGCTGGTTTGCACACACATTCTGGTTCAGGGCTCCAACTGAGAATGTAGGCTAAAGGAGACATGCAAAAGTAGAAAAAAAAACTGCTCTTGCTGATGATTGTTAGTTACTGTAACAAAGACGTGCATATCCATCTATGGGTAAATGAATGTTGCAGCATTTCCAGACAAAGTGACAACAGAATTTGGCCACTGCAAACAACTTAATTTGATCAGCTTTATGTAAAACAGTCATTTGAGGGGGGAGAGACGGCGAGAAGATTAATTGCAAATGTTTACAGTGGAATTTGGACTGTGTGTTCAACACGATAATCCAGCCAGGAACCAAACAGAAGAGAAATAACAAATTAATAACAATGGAAGCCTTTGCTTATCACAGACTGCTGTCTGTTTAGTGTGTGAGGAATCCAGACGTCTGCCAGTCCTAAACACTTGTACAATGTAACATATTTATTTAAGACCCAGCCATGGTTACAAGCTCCTTCCAAGGAAATGTTTGCTTTTTTTAAAAGCAACATCTGCCAGAAGTTACTGACTGCTGCATTTTTCTTATTTACCCCGCTTGCTTCGTTGGCATCATTAATTTGCTAAGGACGCTGCTGGGATAACTTCTGTGGCACAAGACACAATTATCCCTGGCCAAAAACAGACAAAGGCGAGCGCATTCACATGTTCTCTGCCATGGCACAATGCTAATGACAACTGAGGAAGTATAAGTCTGGTTGTCATGTGGTAATCAGTTCTGCCTTCAGTCGAAGGACATAATTAGCCAACACTGTATGGAAAGTAAACACAGCTCGCCGAGCATTAAACCAACAAACAATTACCATTGCTGACCTCTGCCCTGGCCTCTTGTCCCATGTTCCATCTACACACAGAGAGAAAAGAAGTATGCTTTAAGCTGTTACTTGATCATCTTCAATAATTATGTTTATGGGAGAACGAGAGAAGTGTTTTTCAGTTTTATTTCACACAGATTTTTTTTTTTTTTTTTTGAAGTATTTTTTTTCCTTTTCGGTAGTCAAACCAAATTGTGTTGATGCCAATTGTGTGAGTAACCAGAAGCTAAAATAGCTTCTTTAGTATTGCAGATCTTTTCAGGCATTGAAACAAAGACTGAAAAGGTTTTTTTTGCACATTACATGCATATACACGCACGCGTATGCTCGCACACCACAGATGTATTCAAATTATTGTACCTTGACCCTTTATTGAATATGTGTGTGTGTGTGTGTGTGTGTGTGTGTGTGTGTGGGTGTGTGGGTGTGTGTTTGTGTGCTCGTGTCACAGGCAGAAGATGGTGTCAGTCCTTAGCCAACCCCCACCTCTTTAGCTACCCCTAATGCCCCTTTTACCTCCCCATTTTCTCAAGCCTATTCATACCCTGTCACTCACTACTATGAATTCCATTAAACCTAAAGGGCGCCGTGCATTCACCTGAAAGAAAGGAAAAATATACACCGGTACTTTGTGTGCACTTGTGATGCACATTACTTTAAAAATGTAGTTTGTCTTTTTCAAATAAAAGTTAAGAAAGCTTGCGTTTTCTCTCACCGAGTATAGCAAATCCAAAACTAGCCTCTCACTGCTCTGCTGTCAGCTATCTCATTTTTTCTCCACCTGAACAGGGGAAACTAAAATCCTAGCATAAGGTCACATATTAAACAGGAGCAGAAATGAGGAGTCAGCAGAGCTGGCTGGGAGAGAAATGTGTGTCTGGGTCTGAATGTGCTGAATGAATGAATGCAGGTCATGATTTATCGGGCCCAGAGAGCCACTCCGCCTGTCCTGCTGAGTCCTGATGGCTGCAGCCTTTATGTAAAACAAACCCAGCCTTTTCATTCTGCTGCTCCCATCGTACCACTTTGCCATGACTAGAAAGCCAGACTCTGCATTCCCTGAAGCAGCCCAACAGCCACAAAATGACCACGGGTTTCTATTTTATTGAGGCATGAGGTAAAAAATCTGCTCCACATGAGAGACACTTATTACACAGTGAAGAACAGTTTGGATTATGGAGGAGGTGAGAAGTCGTGATTAAAAACAAAGGGATGGTTCATTCTGAGCTCTGTCTTACTGGAGGGGGGTGGAGGATTTAGCTGACTGCACTAATATTCAGCAGGTATCGGTCATTGATCATGATTCTGGCAACATATTAATACTTCCCCTACAGCTTAACATTTGTAAAGTTGAGTTTATGTGAGGTATAATTGGTGGCTACTGAAATCTTAATGGTTTGATCATCATCTTGGCACCATTGATCAAAAGTTGTAATCCAAAGAGATGGGGCTTCCTGTTTTAAATATACACTCTGATCTCTCCTTTCAGAAACTTAAACAAGTCTGCTTACTCAGACTGATCAGGCTGTGTATGTGTGAACAAGCCAGCATCTCTCAACCTACCACTTAAACCTAAAGGGCTTCAGAGTTTGTACTGAAAATGACCCCTTTCAGTTTAATTACTGAGAATGTCATTGACCCGACATGTCCTTTTTTGTCCAGCAAGTGGAGGGAGGGGCACCCATGACCAGCTCAGCCTACAGCCTGACAGACGCTGGACGTGTCTGTGGTAACCCCACGGCGGTGGTGTGTGTCCCTCCACTGGCCAGCAGTGTTAAAGGGATTGACAAGTGACCAGGACAAAAGCACTCAGTCAACAAGCTGTTTAATATCCATTATTATGGAGTGAACATTGTTCCCCTAGACAGGTAAACACATCTCCATTGATCCATTGATGGCAAGATAGAAATATTTTCTCTCACCGCTCACCTCCATAAAGTGCCCCCTTTCACAAAGGCAGGGAGCAAACAATACAGACAGAAAAGCAAAGAGGTGTATAGGAGGGCTGACATTCTGCTCCATTGGTAAATAATAGCGTCGGCAGGCTGGCCTATCTATAACCTCTGAAACTGCTGTCTGCCAAGATAAAATGTTGGGCCTGTTTCTCCAGAGCCTCCAAAATGATCAACACAGCTGATGCGGTTTTATTTGTCTTTAATGTCACACTCAGTCTGGGCTCTCTAAAAAACAGTCTCGAGTAAACACTAATGACAAGAATGCTCTTAGACACTTCAAATTGGACGTAAAGCACAGCGCTGAAAAGCCATTGCACCCCGGTGGATCGCTAATCTGTTGAACCTCTGAAGTGGATAAGACCTTGATGAAAAAAACCTCAGGAGCTCTTCACAATACAGATTGATGATGCATAGTGCAACCTTGTGCCTGCTCACACAGAGTCAAAAGAGAATCAAACTCTCTTTTTTCCTTTTTTTTTTTTAACAATTTTTGTTTCATCTCATAATTGAATTTAAAACGTTGCATCTGCCATTTTCTCTAAAAATATCAAATTGCATGTTTTACCGTTGTAATTGCGCATTTTTATGTGCTGTTGACACCCTTTCCTCCTCTGCTATCTTTTAACTGTGTGCTATTATGACTTCCCTCTTGTAAGCTGTGAATTAGATGCCTGCTTTTAAGTTTAAATGGAGGCGTATCCTTTTCCACAGGCTCTTCACATGAGCCCTCTGTCAAAGAGAGGGGGACACACACTTCGTATATGCTGTTATTTTGTGAACTACTCCGCTTAGTGTGAAAGCAGAGGGCATCTCTTCCCAGCAGGAAGTGGACAGCTCTTCCCCCTGTAATGATGCATAACTAGTACACTTCCATTCACTCTTGCGAGCCTCAATGAGGATGGCCCCTCAAACCTAACTATTATAGTCTAGCTAATGTCAGAGAGTCAGCCGCATTCAATATTATATTTTGGTCTTTTTTTTTGCTGTTTGATTACTCTCCTTTACAAACACTCAACACCCGCACCCCCCCCCCCCCAACCACGCCCGCTATCTCATCCATTTCCCTCTGTCTGGCTTTGACGTCTCCACCAGACCCCTCTCTCAAGTTTGTCTGTCTCACTGGTTTCACTACCATGT
Organism: Lates calcarifer; assembly: GCF_001640805.2. Taxonomy (NCBI): domain Eukaryota; kingdom Metazoa; phylum Chordata; class Actinopteri; family Centropomidae; genus Lates; species Lates calcarifer. The sequence goes on along the minus strand of NC_066851.1, from coordinate 15,204,850 downwards.
TTAATTTCAAAGAGGCTCACTGCTGATTTTCAACCCTGTTCGGGTGGTATAAACAAGCACAGTGGGTAATTCACACTATATTAAAAACTGTTGGTGCAACAAAGAACTCTAATCAGTGGAGGCCTGCATAAGCAAATTATCACTGTTAAATTAAAACCCTAAGCACAGGCTAGATGGTAATAATATTGTAGATCTCTAGAGCAACAATCACAACCTGGGTGCTTAACTTTATTTATTTTTTACTAGGCAGGCTATCATACTGTTTTAGGAGCTCTAACAGCATCATCAAAATATCTTTATTACACCATACATATTACAGGTAATGTAGATTAGTATCTGATGAACCATGCGGGTGAGTGCAAATTTGGGGCAGTGTTGCGGCTTTTGATTTTAGAGAGCAACCATATTGGCAGATGTATGACAGTAAAGCAACTTGTGATTTTCCTAGGTTATTATATGTTTAGATTTCTATGGTCCAAGTCACTTCCTGTGTTGTTTGTTGGAAAATTCACTGCTTAGTTTTGCAACATTAAAACCCCATTACTAGGGGTCTCATTTTAGTATGTAATAGGGTTCATATTTCAAAACACTTCTTTGTTTCCCTAAACTGTTGATTGCTATTCATGTGATGCAAAATATCCTCTCCATATTCCTTTGCCAGCCCTACAGTGATGTGTATCACAAACTCTTGTCTGCCTCCAACCTTTCATATCGCAGCCTAATGCGATAACATTGGGATTATTTCTTGTTTAAACTTATGGTATCACAAACGTGCAGAAACAGGGAATTTGCATAAGCATCAAGAAACTCCATTTAAGCATCATCTCATGGGTTCACGGGATTTAAATGATATACAATGTTCTGTTACTAATATTATATGTTATCCTGTTGGAAACTATAAAAACATCAGTATTTTGGCTTTTACTAAATCTTACAGTGTTTTCGTGAATGCATATTTTCGGGTGCTTAGGCAGTGGGCGCATTCAGGATGTTTAGTTCTGGTCGCAATGGGCAAGGGTTGCGTATTTTTAATGGGACGAGAGACGTATTTTAATGTACCACAAGAACATGTTACCGCTGCACCTCTCTTTCAGCTGTGGCCCTCCTGAATTCAAGCCGATTATGGATAACAACCACATTACAGCGCGATACATCAAAGACCTAGCTTACTGCTCAGTGGGGAGCCACTCTGGCACATTTCAAAAATCTACCCATTCAAGAGCTCTCACTGGAAGCATGTTATGCATTAAATGTGTCACACACAGGAAAGTGTCTTCTGATCCATCTGATTCCAGACCTCAGTGCTGCTGCTGCCATGTAGTTGTGCTGGTTTCATTTTTTTTTATTTTTTTTTAACTGAGGAAAAAGAACAAACAGCAGCATAAACAGTCTGAAAAATGGGAAATATCGTAACAAAAGGCTTAAATAAAAAATGCATCACAATAACTACATCTTGCCTATTATGTTAATTGTTTGGATCATTATAATTTCGAGTTTTGAGGTATTTTTCTGAGGTTATTTTTGCTGTTTAAGCTTACTTCAAAAAACGGTAATTACAACAAATTAATCACCAACACTGAAACTAATTCAGATGTTCATTAACTGCCTCAATAAACGCAGAGTGCACTATTGATTCTACATTTTAGTTCAGGAATATCTCACTTTCTTAAAGAGAAAGAACAACAAATATTCAATTTGCTCCAAGAGTATTAAAGTACCAACAGAAAAATCAGCACTACTACAGCACTGCTGTATATATCCAATTCTGTGTAATTTGGCAACTTCATTTTCCTTCCGCTATTCATGCATGCCCACGTGCATCTGGACATTTACACATACAGTAGATTCTGGTCCATTTTAATTGAATCTGATTCTCCTAAACTAATTGCAGGGTTGTTGTGTTAATAAGCAGCTGTTTTTCACATGCAGGTGTGAGGACGGTGGGCTATCAGGGTGTGTTTATGTATTTGCATAGCTTCACACCTGGTAATGAAAGTGCTTGTTTTTCCAATGAATCTCCATGCTCCTCTAATAAGACTCAGTTTCCTCCCACGGCAACCCTAATGACTGTTATCACACTACCTTCGCAGAGACCAGTTATAATAACCTGAGTACCATAGCACCGCTGTGTGTGTGTGCTTACACAACCGCACAGGTGATACATGATCCATGTAAGGGGTGAGAGACAACCAGCAGATCTGCGAGTTGAACCAGGGGAGGAGCCATAAAAAATATATTGTACATCATTTTGGATTAACTAGACTGTTGTTGTTCCATTTTTAAGCATCCACACATAAAAACAGATATTAATGTTTTTCTTGCTTATTTTTTCCATTATTTTACAAAAACTACACAAAAATGTATACTTATATGTACTATACTATATAATACATTTTTGACTTCATTTTTTTCCCTCTTTCGTACCTTGGGTCTGCTCTATAAAAATCCAGCACTCAGCCTGACACTGACACATTTTGTAGGCGAGAACAGGTGAGAGCCTGCCAAACCTTTGCCTAAACCCATCAACAGTCTTGAGAGCTGAAAACATGCCAAGACTGCCTCCGATAACAAGCAGGAGATGTGGAGATCCTCCTCTGGGCAGTAAGAGAAGTCTCTGAATAGTTTAAGAATTTTCATCTTTTCCCTCAAAAAGCCCCTCAGCCTCTCGCCCGTGACTTTACCACGCCTGGAACCATAGATACTTCTACGAGCAGGCTTCTCCATTACCGGGAGCTAAATTAACAGCATTTAAGTGTCTATTAAAACACCAATGCTTTGCTGCCTCTGGCTGACCTCGCCTTGCCCTTATTCCATCCGCTGCTGCTCATTAAAATGACATAATTGCAGGTAAGCATCCTGCAGTATCAACACGCTTAATTACCAAAGTGAGAGAGGTTCATGATGCCACATTGGCCCAAATAAACCTGGGTAGCAGTGGAATAAATAACAGTTATCATTAGCAGTGCAAGCCTGTTTCATTACTGAGTGCAGGGCCTCTGTTGATGTGTCCTTATTAACAAAAGAGAAATGTTTTTTTCTGTTATTTTTCATCAATGAATTGTCAGTTAAATGATTACAGTCTTCTTAACATCAATAACATTGTCTTTTATATATATATATATTTTTTTTAATTTAACAATTACTTACTAATGCATGCATTGTAATCAAGACAGTTTTTTCAATCATGGCCTGACAAAAAATTTTCAGTAATGTAAAAAGAATTGAAAAACATTAAAATGCAAGTCAGGTTGGTAAGCTACACTATACTTATTCTGAAGAGTATTAGCCTGTAAACTCTGTTTACTTGGGTTTGCTTTGTGTGTTGCACTTATCACACTGAATTCTTTTTCACACATTCACACTTCTCCCAGCACTGCACACTGTGTGGTGATTTAGTTAAGGATCTGGGGCACAGTTAAGCACCACAGACAAATCTTATCTTTTTACCCTTCCCTACTTTAAAGTGGCAATCTGCTAGATGGTTTTGTTTCTTAACTTTTATTTTGACTCCACTCATAAATAAGCCTCCATGTTGCCCTTCAAAGACAGAGAAGTACAGAGTATGGAGCTGTATCTACCCCCTCCTCATGTGAAGGTTTAACTATGGTGCTAATCGGCCCTTAGATTCCACTTTTGTCATCTGCCGTCCCCTAATATGCACTAACTGGATATATATTGTATGGGAATGCTCTTACTTTTTTAACCTGCCTCTGAACCGTCAAATTTCTGCTTGCTCTTGATCCTTCCATTTTATACATTTTAGGTCCTTTAAACCCCCTCTGAAAGCTTCTTAGTAACAGTCGGTCGATCAAAGCCACCACAGCCTTTCCATCCTCTCCTGAACTGAAGCACAAGTTTAAGATTGTCTGAAAGGAGACTTGGGGGCAAAATAAAATGGCATTGTTTGCCACTGACCTGACTCAGTAAACCAAAATGTGCTATTCTTAAGCTAGAGCACATCGTGTTGGAACGCAGAAGTGCTGGTTTCATTCATTATACTAAAAGGTCTGGTTTTGAAAGTGTTGGACTTTATCCAAAATCCTGCAGCATAATTGTGTTATACTGTGAAGTCAGAGAACACACTGCTGTGAATGTAGCACTGGTGTTACTGCACCACAGTAATGGTAGTACAACTATTAAAAAAACTGATTTCTATTTCCTTAAGCAGAAAAAAATATTTATATTTTTACCAGGATTACACCTGAATACGCAAAGTTCTAAGTACCATTACAAGTAATATATTATTATGTTGAACCTGACTGCATGTCTACATTTTTCAAAAGAGGATACTGCAGGTTGTTGCTTTTCTACCTGTGTGTGTGCGCATATGTGTCTTCAGTGTGAAAGCAGAGAGAGAGGGAGAGTAAGCAAGTGCATGTGTAAGCCGTGTGAGAATGTGTGTGTATGCTCTGTTTCTGTGTTTATCTGTGAATGTGTGTCTGCGTGAGCGCGTGTGCAGCTAGGTATTATTTGGCGGTCTGGGTTAGAGGAGGGGCAAGGTATCAAAGATCACAAAAAGTGTATGACAGCTGACAATTTCAGGCTTTTGATTAAGATTTGTTGATATGACCAGTCCCTGGGTCTCTCCCAAACACACTCCAGGGATTCTGGGCTGCCTGGCTGTGCCGCAGACAGAACAACCCGTCAGTTGACAGAATCAGGCGGCACAGGCGCCTTCTCCTCAATGCCTGCCTTACCTCCCCGCTGAAACCCCAGTAATTAGAGTCTGGGCAACATGCAGAAAAAACACCTACAGAGAGCACAGTGTCATGGGCATCGCCAATTATGCAGCCATTTTGCTCATGGATGCAACCAGCTCTTGTTGTAATGACACACACATACACATCCATGGGCATGCATAGCCAAGCGTGCACACACGCACGCACGCACACACACACACACACACACACACGCACACAGACACATAGACACCCACAAACACACTCTCACATACACATGATGCACATGTGGATACAATGAGATCATTACAGGACTAAATCAGGTTTAATCCTGACATATGCTTATTATTTACCAGAGTGTCATGTCAGCAGTAACACCAGGAACACATGATGTTGCTTATTATTGCTTTTTTGACCACAAATCCCTATCAAGGCCCTCACCTATAAACCTTGTGTACACCTGAGATTCATTTCACCTTTCAGTCACACAGTCATTAATACTAACTCTAAGTCTGTTGTAGCTGCATTCAGGTAGCTGTCTGTTTAAGAGGAGAGAGGCAATGGTGCATGTTAAAGCATAAAATTGTTTTGAACAGAAACTTGTTGAAAGTTATGCATATGCATTTCAACTGATGACTGTAATAATGTCTAATAACTATCTTCCTTTGGATTTTTTCATTAAATCATCCTTGTATAATCCAGCATAAAAGGGCTATTATCTTCAACTGTAATATTAAGCTCCACAGAGGAAAAAAAATGTCTGTTTAAATTTAGCAGTACCCAGAAGATGCTGTTGACTGTAGGCTAATGTCTTTAAAACACCTTCTCCCCCCAGAAAAGAGGAGGAAAAGTTAATTGCAGCATTTGCTCATCGGGGAGACAGAGGGCCACTCAAAACGTCCCCTCATTTGTGAATTAGAGACACGCATTTAGCCACAGGAAATGTAAAGTGGGATTGCTCACCATGAAGAGGAGGTTAAGTGCACTAATGGAAAGCAGTTAAGTGTTTGTTATTGTTGCTCCGTTATTTCTTTTCTCTTCGATATTTATAGTTTGTATTCAGAGATGTAAATTTTTTGAATGTTTTAATGGCAATTCTTTGATTTGTCCATCCAATAATAAATGGTGTCGGAGCGTTATACTAAGTGCATTTCATTGTCTCGTCCTTGCAGTGGTTTGGTTTTGAGCAATTACACCATGGACAGTCATGGACAGGTACACGGTAGATCACATTCAACACCATATTTGTACAGTGTTTCTCTTTGAAACTAATTTATACAGGAGAAAGAATAACAAGAGCACTTTACAAAGGTGTGACACATATAAGCTATGCATCTGAAATAATGAATGTTAGTATTTCTTGTGCATATTGGCTCATATTAGGCATGCAAGAAAAAAGACGGACTTTCTAAAAGGCCTGTCAGTGGCCATTATTTTGTACATGGCACCTCCATATTGCCTACACTGCAACACAGAGCCACCCTTATAATGGTACAGTAATGAATCAGCCCCACACCCCCTTTCCTGTGCATGTTTGGCCTTTGAGGAATTTGTGAAACAGAGTTTTAGTAATTATTTGTGCGACTCCCTCTCTATAACTTGACATGTATTGTGAATATAATCCTGCTGATGATGTGCAGTGGAATTAGTATTTCAGTATTTTCTTTAACATGGTTAATGGTATTTCCCCCAGCAGAGATTTCTGAGAGGAGGGAATTAATGGGCGCATTGTGGCTACTATTGTTAGCTGTGGCGAAGCACGCGGACATAGTAAAATGCTTGAAATTGTATTTGTCATGTTTAAACTAAGTCAGCGGCACGTAAAAAAGTAGGTGTCAGAGGAGAGAAAATCCTCAGTATTGCTCTGAGCTGGCTTTGACACAGATCTTCAGCATAACATGCTGCCACTTCCAGAATAAAACAACCCAGGCAAAGCTAGAAGACTTACACAGCAACCCTTTCTAATAAGAATTTTGTGTAATTGATGTCACCCTATGGCAAGATTGGGATCATTTCTCAGTTTCTTCTCTTTGTTTGCTGCCATTTCAGAAATACGCCCTCTGAACTTTAACAGTCATTTATTCTTTCATTTCCTTCTCTAAACAAAAGCGAGGCCCTCTCTCTGCTCATCACCATGCCAATATGAGAGAAACACCATCTTGTCACGCAATGTAACAAAACCATTAAACGTGCAGCATTAAAGGGAGACGAGATGCAATTAGCCAAGAAATTACTCTGATCTTGGTGACATTTGGGAGAAATTGTAACACAATATACGGGGCCGACGGTTGATTGACAGCCTAATCCAAGTTTGATGGGCGCGGGTCCACGTTCACCGAGCAGAGCGGGTCGTCGGCAGATAACGAGTACAGCTGCACAACCCTGATAGCTATGTCCGCCACGATTCGTCACCGGGCAAATTCCTCTGGTTTAAACGATGATGAAAGTATCGACCATTAATGACAGGATCATCTCCCTGCCTGAAATAAACGCTCTAATCCTTTTTGCCAGGTCCATGAATTCCTAATATGAGTTATATAAACTGGAGCAATAAATCAGTGTTAGCTCAGTTGTGTTTGGAAAATTGTACCAAGGCTCTTTGCCCCCTGTTTAAAATGCAAGACGGGCAACTGAGGACATCTTCGCTTAAGCTGTAACATCCAATGAGTTATTGCTGGGGATAGATTAACTTTCTCCCAGCAATAAGAATTGCAAATGGGTGAAGAGTAACGTGGAATTTCCCTTTGCTATTGTGAACTGAGACGTGTGTTTGACTGCAGTCAGTAGATGGTGATGAATATCACAACCTTTCACAGGCTGGGTCTTGGATTGGTTGAACATGAGTGATGAGAACATCACACTCATTGTATTATAATGACATTAATCACAGTCATAGGTAAGTGAGCCACAGAGGGATAGAAAGAAAAAGAGACAGAGGTTAACAGCCAAATTTTGAAATGAGTTTGTGTTAGTGGGTCATGGAAACTGATTAAAGATAGAAAAGAGTCAAAGTAGGTATTCCAGTTAGCTTCCTTTGACTACAACACAGCAATAAGTTGCATGCTCACACACATTTATGTCAACCACACACACACCACAGCTCACTGAAACATTACATGACCCACAACATGCGTGAATTAAAATTCTATCAAATTTCTTTTATATTTATCAATTTGTCTGAAATCATGTAAACATACATACATTTGTCAATATGGCTGATTAATTAAAGTGCTGATTGTGAACTGCCCACAGAAAACATAAGGTAACATCACAGGAGGAAGGGGAGGACCTTTGACTGACACTTTTATACCACAGCGAAAATGTCCACCCATGGGACGCCTGGCATAAAAGCAAGAACGCACTCCCTAATTCACCTCCCCTCTCCAAGATGATTGTAGCCCTCTCTCGCTTTTTTTTTTTTTTTTTTTTTTGGTAAGAGGAAAGGTGACACAATGCTGCTTAAATGTAATGATTAGGGTGGGTGGAAAGCAAAAGTGAATGGTTGATGAATATTTCATAAATGTTAGCAGCACTTACTGGACTCAAGGCCTGATTGATGGCAGAGTGGCTGTAAAGACTTGGACACTGAAGGGCCTCAGCCTCCTTTCACACCAGTACTTACTTCAAGCACCATCGTTAATCGCAGAATAAAGATGTATTTAGCTGAAGAGCTCTTCATTAATGGCCTGCCTTTAAACAAAAGTAGCTGCATAGGATTTGTGTCATTGGAGTGAAATGCAAAGGACTAAATGATGGCCAGAAGAAGAAAAGGCATGGTGAGTATGTAAATAGAATATTTTGTATTTTGTATGCTGTGTTACTGCTCTGAATTCTTCCACTGATACACTTATGCTAAGGTTACAGCAATTGGCACTAAACCAATACAAACCCTATGTACAGCGTCATTCAAAAACAGTATGTACAGAAAAATGGCTCAAGTAACAGGTACCCTGTGGGGCCTAACAGACATGCTTAACGCATTTCCTTAAATTCTGTCTTTAATAGTGCTTTGCTACTGGAAAGCATAAAACGGTTAGTGTGTGCATCCAATAACCTGTGTGCTCATGTATGTACGACAGTATCCACATGCGAGTGCAGGAAAAATAAACAAATGTGGACACACTCAGAAAAACACTGCTCCATAACATAATAATTCGACAATAAATAAAACTCAATTTCTTGTTAATAGCAGCATAGTTTTTTAAGATTTAAAAAAGTACATGGAGCACAGTCCCTGTTTAAGCACTCACAAATCTTGTGCATGTCAGGTTAACATCTAAATTGCCATTCCACCAAGTGGGATATGGTACTAGCAATTTCAGGATCAAATGGTGGCAGAAGGACACAATTTCATGATTTAAAGAACTGTATTCAAATGTTTTCTTTAGGGATTGTTGTGCATGAGAGTCAAGAGCAAGTATGGCCTACACTCTTCACTGCTTCAGCCCTTCAAAGTGCTTAAAAGGGAGGGCATCCTATACTGTATTTCTAAATTCAATCTAATGTCATTCACGTCTCCCATCTTGTCTTTGTGATTACTGAACTGTACTGTGATAAATATTTTCTTTTCATATAAACCCTCAGAATGAACATATACAGCTTGCTCTTACTGCCCTATGCCTCAAGAACCTTCTGATATATGACCCTGCCTGTACAGATGTGGAGAGACACCAAAATCCACTCTGGATCCACTTGTCCAGCCCTCTTTAATTAAAGCGTGTGCATTTTTCTATTACCGACAAGTCCATTTGCAGACAACCATCCATCACACATCTGCCCCCTCTTTGCAGCCATGTAATGAATTGAGAAAAAGTGATTTGTGGCTGTAATCCTTTAGAGAAACTGAATGAAGTGTAAGCATTGCATGTATTTTTTACACTTCTCCCTTTATTTCACTATGGATGAATAGTGCCCCATGGGCATCAGTATCATACAGATGGCAGCGAACATTATGTTGACTAAGGTTTTGGTGCTATTACCATGTATTTCTAATAAAACTAAAGCCCTGAGAATGACTCTCCATCTCATTTTTCATTAGCTTTAGTGCCCTTTACCTGGAGTCCTCTGCCAATTCTTCAGCTTTGCTATGAGCCTGCTAATAACTTAAATCTCGTTCAGAACATTATAGGAACAGAGGATTTGAGCAGTTATAAATGAGGTATTAGTGCAGAGAGGGTGGATGGATATTGCTACTTGCCATAAAAACTGTCATCGGGGTGTCATCAGCAATATATGACACGTTTATATATATATATATATATATATACACACACACACACACACACACACATATATATACATATATATATATATATATATTCTGCTGCATATTTCCTGACAGCCTATTTGTTTACCTTTCTTTCCAAACACATAACATAAAAACATAAGTCTATATTTTTGCGATCATTAACAAATTCCATGAAAAGACAAAAAGCTAGTAATTGTAAGCAAATATTATGATAACAGGAGTAAATGGTGTATATATAAGGAACTATTGTAGCAGCAGATTTGGTTAGTATTTACAGCTGCATTAAAGCGTTTACAGTTTTTTTAACATACTTTTATAGAATTTACATTACATTGGAAATTAACTGCAGATGTGAAATGATACAAAAAACACTGCTATACTATACTATATTAAGTCATCATAAACCCATTTTTATATGTGTTTGGTATATCATTCTTCCTCTTCCTGTATGAGCTCACCTGTGGCTCAGGAGACTTTTGGGGTCATGACTGGATCCCTTAGTGGGCCAGCCCTAGACATGCCCAGCCCTGCTATGTCCCAGAGGCCCTGCTGTCAGCTGTGTGCCTCCACTGTCACTGAGTTTGAGTGCATGTGTGTGTATGTGTGTGTCCTGCCGCTGAACAAGACCCAATTTGATTTGCTCCACTGGCCTGTGAAGCTTGGCTGTGAGGCAGCACCTCTCTTTATTCCCCTAATGGCTTCCCTTCCCCACTGCTCCTTACCCTTCCCCAGACACCAGTTATGTGCACTCTTGTAAATATACATATACACGATAGTGGGACAGGAAGAGGGAAAATACTGTGATGCATAGATCCAAAGACAGACATGGAAGAGGGAGAAAACAAGTGAAAGGGAGTGGAATAAAAGTGAGACAAAAGGCGCGATTCAAAAAATAAAAATGGTATTCTTTCTCTGGGACAGGCAACCCCTACCTCAGAACCTGACCTTGGGGCCGAGGTCTCTTTAATCTGGGGATATTAGGAGCCTTTAGATGGGCCAGGCAGTTGCTGGAGTGGTGGGACCTGCCTATCAAAATGGGAGGAGAAGCACCAGAAGCAGTCCATTTCCATGGCTGGGGCACGACCCAGGTTTGGTCATGGTGTCATTTGTGTTTCACTGAGGATTGTGTCCAAGGGTAATGCAGGTTAAGCTTTCTACTGCTGTTGCCACCCACTCTATACCACTGCAGTACATATGGTATTATACCAGTGCTGTGGTCCCTCTCCCCTCCCCCATAAGTGATCTAAATGGTAGCTCTTGTGAGTTGAACCATATAAGTGAGTGTGATGGAGAGACATGTAAATTGCACTGCATAGGACATGCAATTGGCACAGTCTATAGCTAGCTAACAGCATGGTTCTGCTCAAATAGCTTCTCAAAGCGTCCATGTGTGACTTTGAGTTTAAATGGGTCATACCATACAGGTACAATTCAATCACATATGAAATGAGTTTGCTGCAAGTAAACTTTGGAAATGATTTTCTTTGTCGAGTCTAATGTGTTGAGTTCAGTGGGTGTGTGCGTGTAGTTGTGGGCCTTGGAAAATTGCTGGGGCTGTGTGGGAGGGGGCGCTAATTTAAGAGGCTTAATAATGACCCCCTACTATTCTCTGCAGGAACTGCCTTCATTCGCCCATCACATCACATGCATGGCATGACATGGAAACAGGAGATGCATGTCATTTTTGACACAGCTTGGCACTTACTGGCTTCAGGGGAAACTTCTACATGAATCTTGTGCTGCAGTACCTGCCTCTTTCTAGGGGGAAGAAAGGAATAAGTTGAAAATCACTGATTTCTTTTTCATCTTCCTCCTCTTCCGAGATTGAAAGAAACTGCACGATCTAACTATCTGAATAACAGTACTGAATATTCAAAGCGGTCACAGTGTACAACATAGCCTGTTTATTATTGATATGAAGAAATTGGATGAATTCTGATCTATATGCCTAATTAAATGAAATTCTTTGTCAGACTGAAGTACATCTCTAGTTTTGTAAAAAAAAAGAGAGATTATTGTATTGTCTTGTACAAAAGAACTAGCTGCTGAAAATCAAGGTAAAAGCTACACATATCTCACAGAGACTCCAAAAAGACAACAGGGGGATTTATTTTTAATTGACAGGCTTTTGTCTATAGCACTTGCAGCACTGACGAGAACTATAAATAGACAGAGTGGGCTTTGTGGCCACATGGGTGTGTGTATGGACAATTTAAATCTTCCATGCTGTTCGGACTCAATAGATTAATTGATCCTATCTATAGTTGACAAATCAGCATGAGAGCAGTTAGTGAAAATGAAAGGTGAGCTGAGAGGGCGAGGCACACACACACACACACACACACACCATGTTTGAGGTAAACGTCTGGGGATTTCCAGAGCTTGGAAATCCAATTGTATGACCTTTTTTCTGGCTAACAAGAAGGCATCATTGCTATTAAAAGGCTGCTTTGAGCTTCCAGGGAACACAGAGTATGTGTTTCACCAGACTGATAGAGTAAGGCATGTCAGACACCATGAATGAACTGCACGTGTGGATATAATGACACTGACAGGCAGTAAAATGGTGAGGTGCATGACATAAACATGAGCTTCAGGCATGAATCAGATACTCTGCACAACACCAAACTTAATATATTACAATATTTTCCAATATTCCCACATACACATAGGTTATAAAACATGATCTTTGTAACGTGTTTTTGTATTTATTTAGCAAATACTTGAGGTACTCTTCTGATATCTGATTCCATAACATGAGTTAGCAGCTCAGGGTTAAATCTGGTTCCTTTTTTCAGAGAGGACCAAAAACTCTGGGGTGCATAGCCAGAAAAAAGGGGCCCCTTTGCATTGCCCCTTGATGCAACAGTCACCATAATGCAAGTGGCACGGTGTGTCCACTGCTGAACAATTCAAATGGGAATCTCTCCCTCCTTCTTCCCTCTGTTTATCTCAGTTCTATAGTCTTCCTGTCTTTGACCCATGTAGAATCTAGCTTCCCATTTGGGCCTCCATGCATCCAGTCATTTACATTTCTCCGCATTCAAACCTTTCCAAATAGGATCTGAGAGCGTGTCATCGCACTGACTGTCGAGAGAGGCAGGTCCCATAATTTCATTTAAATTTTCATGTTTTTTTGAGGGCGTTTCAGTTCAGTGGGGGGGCTTTCTCAGAGGTGACTGTTATGAATGATCGTGGGCTCAAAGTGTAAATGTGAATCATGGCTGTCTGATAACAGCATATAGTCTGAATAAACCCCGAAGGAATCTTCCACACAGCTTTAGGTAGGCCCTCTTAAAATCACTTCCTTCATCGTAAATTTATAACTGCTGAATTGTAACCAATAGCTTTCATAGTCGGCCACCTAAAAAGGACCCAACGCGACAATTTCAGGTGAATTTTTGATATTTCATTATGAAACGAGCCAACTGTCTCATTTATATCTTCAAATGTTCACTCTGCCAAAATCATTGCAGCCCTCCCCCGTCCCTCCGTCTCCCCTGGTGGAATGTGAGGCTTGGCTGATCAGCTTGGACCCAGCCCAGGCTCATCTGGTTATCATCTGATATTTTTCTGTCTTTCTGATGTGTATTTCACATTTACTACAGCTGATGAATTGCAACTCTGACAGCTGGACTACATTATCAGACATTTGTGTGGATCTTGGATAGCAAAGGCCAGATGAGGAAAACTTGAAACTGTGCTTTCTGTGCCCCTCTGCATCCAAAAACTGAATTTTATAGCCACCTTACAAAAAGTTTACATTCTGGAGGTGATGTTTTTTGTAGACCTAGCTACAATGACACAAAGTAAGTGCATTTTCTGACTGATAATACACCTAATTTAGCTCTGGTTGTACATATAAACACACCAAAGCATCTGCTGGATTAGTCACAATGAACCACTCAGCACGTGTGACATCATGAGACGTTTAAGGCCACCTTGCTGTCAAGTTTGTTCTCCAAATCCAACTTGTCATGTGTGAGCAGCTACATCAAGAATGACAAAAAAAAAAAGTCTGTGAATGCCAGTTGTTGAGGACACATTGTCCAGTATTTTCATGTCCCTAATTTGGGTTTGCGTGAGACTACTTCTGCATTTTTTTTCCTTTAAACAGCTGCCAGGACTTTGCAAGTCTCCCACAAACACACAGACCATGCTCCTTTCCCCCCCTTTGATGATATTCTGAAATTAGCCTTCTTTAATCAAATGCGCCATGGTGTTCAGGTGTTGAAAACTCCTTTTTTTCTCCCATCTTCCGGAGGTTGTTTTTGTTGGAAAAGAATTCTGTGGATTACACTGGCAAGCCACCCCTGAACCTTTCTAACTCTGTAATCCAAAGGGGAAGCATGGCTCGTTTTTATCAGGAAGCTCAATAGATAAACAATAATAATACATTTCAGCTAATGAAACAGACCACGATGTATGGAGAGCTTACCCGTAAGCCGAGCGCCTCAGCCTCGTTGCCATTTGTTTGGAGCTGTTTGTTTTTAACTGCCTGCTATTGTTACTGTTTTTAATCCGAGAGAAATAAACTTATTTGAATGTTCCATGGATTAAAGAAACTGCGATTTTCCACTTCAAACACATGCAGCATGTCGGGTGATAAAACGACTGCAGCTCAGAAACCACAGTTTCATTGTCCTTTTTCCTCCTGCACCAAATGCAGTTTATTTAAACTGTAGCCTTTCTTTTTGGGTTTTCAAGTGTCTGGGTGTCTCTGTAACGACATCTTTTTTTATTTGGAGGTATTGTTTACTTCCTTGGCTGGTTTAAATAATCCCAGAGCCCACCTGCTCAACTCAAACCCCTCCAAAAAAAGAAAAAAGGGGGCAGGTAGGTGTATGTGTGCAAGTATGTGTGCTTTACTAAACTACCAAACATAGTAATAATACACAGTAATTCCTTCCCTAGCTCTAATTGCAGCACAAGAAAACAATGGGCCTTTAGGAGACTCTGCAGCCACTGGATGCAGGCTTTATTTGCATCACATTGATCCCTTATCTCTACACAGCCAGTCTTCCATCTACCCGTAACTCCAATTAGCACCCTCTCTTTCTTTGTGGTTTCAGGAAGTCTGGTCGAATGGCCATGATAAAGGCCAAATTTGCTCTATAGGGGGAAAGCAACACCAAGGCCCAAGTGATAGATGGAAAGGAAGACGTGTGTGTGTGTGCCATGTGTGACAGAATGAAGGAAAGCGAGAGGAGATCCAGAGAAAGATGTAGGAAGATTGAGAGAATGAGGGTGAGAAAGTCTGCATGAGTTTCAGGGTTTGGCCAGACAAATAAAAGATGACAGAGGAGCTGATTGCCAAAGGTATGATACTTTAACAGCATGGATCAGAAAAGACTTCAGATGAATATTTATGAGGCAGCTGTGTAAAGACACGCATGCAGCCAAAGAAAGACCAAGTTATGTTAGGACAGAAATAAAACTCCATCCTCAATTACTACTAACACCTGCCCGATACTCTCAGAAAAATGCCATTAATAAGATGCTGAAATGACAACTTTTATTAGGCAGTCTAGGTTAAGTTAAAAGTGAGAGGGGAGGAATATATTCTATATACTGAAATTTGAACTGTTCAACGAATCATTTGCATTATTTACAAACTAAACCTGACAATGTTCTGTTTACAACAGTTATAGGGACTAAAAATGCCAGATTTTTGGGCTACCGATAATCTTGAACAGTACTGCCCATGAGAGAACTTTTATGGACCTATGTGTAACTGACAAGTATTTTATTCATGTTTCAGACTAGTTTCACCATGTTTGAAATCATCAATCATTATTTTCATAATAAACTTTTTTTCTTTGACCTAGCCAAGAACAGGTTTTTGAATGTGTCTGCCTGTGTATGTGTAACCTTGCATAAGCATGTGTGTAATTGTGCTCTGTCAAAAAAAAAAAAAAAATTGCAACATTCTGACAGTCAAGTCTATCCCTCCATTCCCACCAACACCGCTGCCACCCTCCAGGGCTGGGGGCATTTTAATTGGCCCACTTCCGAACTGTAATTTTTTTAATTGCTTGGAGACACTCTCTGAGAGACACTGCTCTCTTTAAAAAAAATCAATGCAGATGTAATAATATCTGTAATTGTCTGCCACGCTCCAGGGACACCACAAAAGCCTCGGATCAATGGAGGAAAGCAGGGAAGCTGGTAGGGGTTAATTTTTCCCTTTCTGTAGGTAATGACAGGGAGGCAACGCTTGGCTCCTGGCATAGAGGCACAACTTGTGCTGTTCCTATTGTCTCTACAGTGCCTAATTGGGCCAAATGCAGTTAGTTCCCCCTGGCAGAGGCTGTCGAGGTGGTGATTAATGAAGCCTCTAGTCACGTAACCTGATAAAAAGAAAAGAAAGGGATGGCAGAGGGAAAAAATATCAACCTGGTTTGTGTTCTTCATCCTTTTTCCTTTCTTGTGCTTTTTCACTGCCTTTGTCAATTCTCTGGAACTTCTTTCTCTAAGTAAACAGGTGAAGTAGTTTAAGTTTGCTAAGGTTTATTTTTCTTCAGGGAGGAAAAGAGGGCAGGCCCATTACTGCATTGTGGGAGTAATTAAAGCAAAAAAAAGAAGAGAAACGGGGGGTTGCTCAGCTTGAGTCCCAAGTCTCCTTTCTTGAAGTGTAATATCACACATTCTTGGCAAAAAATTGGCTGGGAAGTCTGGCCGAGGTGACAGTGTTTGGATTTTGCAGCCGTCTTTCCTGTACAGTCCCCCGAGACATGTGTCAGGAATCCAGGATCAAGAGGTCACAGGTATTAGCCTTCCAGGATCGTCATGGCCTTTGACTAATTACCTCATTAAGCTGCACTCCAATACTTTCCACAGTCTCTGTGGCTCAGCCTTGTTACTTGGTGTAAAGAGGACAGAGTGGACACAGAACCCATCCGCAGTGACCTGGGTGAACTGACCGCAGCTTGTTGCTGCCTGGTGGGTGGGTCGTGGGAGGGAAATCAATCCTTGGTAAATATATTAGATGCAATTACGTCCTGCTGGACTTTGCCTAACACGTTTATGGAAGCATTAGGCAAAGTCTTCCTTTATCAAACCCCCCAAGGCCATTAGGACAATGACATGTAATTTTCACATGCAGGAACTGTGGTGAAGGTATTGGAAAAAGAGCACAGGGGAGGAGTTACATGTCTTACTTTTGATTGCATTCAGGACAAAGTGTTTTTCATTGGTTTTATTAGGTTGGTGTCACTCTGTGGTTTGTTGTTACCCTAATAAGAAGGCTTAATGTAACAAGGCAACCAGGCTTATGAAGAAATCTTAAAGGAACTGTTACTTTTATAATGATACCTAGAGTAAAAGACGTAATAAATCTGTTTCACATCATATTTCCAACTAACAAACATTTAGATGGTGCTATATAAACCTCACTTTTCTTTTAATCGCTGGTTAATTAAGGCACAAATATATCTCCAACACCATATGAATAATGATCATTCATATAAATGAATTATTAACATGGCATTTCAGTTTCTCTCAAAGAGAAGACTGATATGCTCATTTTTAACATTTCATTTCAGTACGCTGTTGCGTGATTATCAGCAGCTGAAATGTTGTTGCGTTATTTCAGGGATTTGATTAATGTTTGTATTTGCGTATGTTCATTTTGTCTGGAATTACGTAGGCACCTTAATTCCTCTGTGAAAAAATGCCCAATTACCATAAAACGTATGAATGATAATTGTGGAACAATGTAATGTCAATAGCCTTCTGATTAATCCCTCTGAACGCAGCCAAATGGCTGGCACAGTAACTCGGTAAGTGATAAGCAATTTCATTTGTTCCTAATTACTAAGAGGCCCATTTTGCCACTGTCATGATGAGATTTCTAAACCTCCTTAACCAGCCAAGGCTTATACATTTATAAAAGCATCTTTTTTTTTTACTCTCTCTCTCTCTCTCCTTTTGGAAGGTATTCAAAGCTAATTACTTACAAGAGGGCATGTGTGCTTACAGTTGCACAAGAGGTGCTTCACAACAAAGTTTATCCCAAACAGCCAGGACTCTGAGTGCACTCAGGTATGTTTTCAGGAAAACAGCAGTTGTCCTAATGGAAATGCATATATGTGTGCATGTGTGTATGTGTGTGTGTGTCTATTGGTTTCTAAGTATGAGTGTGCCATAGTCCGTCATGCCTGTGTGTGTTTGTGTGCATATTATAGGGATTTTTTTCATGGGGTTTCAAAGCCAATAGAGCAGGTTTGTTTGTGGTCATCCATGAAACAGCCTTGGGCCTGTAAGCCATAAGTTCTTCAAACAGCTTGACTTTTTTTTCCCTCCACCTTTCTCTTTCTTTTAGCAAATGGACTAGGGAGGAGGTCTGGTCAGATGGGCTCAAATACAGCATCACACAGTTTTACCTCAGGGCTTCCTTGCTGTCACCCAAGAGCACCCTCAAGACCACTATTCTCCTTCTTATCCCAGACCTGAATTCTTCATTTGGTCACACTGTTTGCTTCTGAATAGTCACCTCTGAGGAGATTAACCCTTTCATTAAAAATGCTTGACCAGGGTCAACCTACTGCCTGGCTCTGCAGTCCCGGCACTTTGCTTTGATCTATCAGCTATGGAGAAATTATTAGCAAACTCTTAAGCTGTGCCATGTGATTTGTTTTTGTAAATTTGTAGAAATTATTCATAATCCTATTATGTGGCCAAGGGCAAACCTGCATAAAGTATATGAGGACTTTGTTATCATGGGGAAAGGAGAAGGAAGTAATGTTGAATGTGGGTGCACTGGGAAAACAGAAGGGTTATGACAGGACTTAGACATTTGATAAAGAACTACAGCTGTAACCACTGATTCCACTCACCTAAAAAAAAAACAGCTGTCCATATTTACCCATTTCCTACCTCCATCCCAATCCTAAGTACACCTCTTTTGTTCCAGACAAGGAATAATTGTGACGTTACAAACCTTAGCCCTAGCAGCATGCATTATCAGGAGGGTAATGTATTGCACATAACCAGGGGAAGAGGAGAAATCACAATTTTTACACCTCCCATCTCCCTTTCAGAGGCCAGTACTTTGCAGAACAAAAGTCAATGTCTCAGCCCAAATCTTGTCTGACAACGCGTAGCAGCCCGTGCTATTTTGGGCTCTTTGTGGTGCCAATCTCCTATCTCTCCCGTGACATTTTTTCAAAGAAAGAGTAGATTTCCTAGAGACTCTGCCCTTTGCAACTTCCACAGTGTATTCTTGCACACAGAGTAAGGACCCTCCTCCTCACTCTAATGCCGTCGCTCTCTGCAGTGACCTGAGAAAGGGGAAATTAAGACAGCGTATCAGGCTAAGAGCCCTATCTTTAGCTGGTGGTGTGAAAAGACGTTATACAGATGCTTAATTCCCAGTTACACATTTGCAATAAAAGGTGCAGGACCTGGGAAAATTTTTTCCATGAACTAACGCTGTAAACAAGAGCTAGAAACATCCAAATCATGGACAGTGTTTGATAAAAATTCTATTGCTACTTTGCCCAAATAAAACATCTGACATCACCGTTTCCAACTTGTAATGTGTTCAATTTATAATTGTCTCTAAAGTTATTCACAAATCCCACTCTTTAATCACCCCGTGTTCTGTTCTGCAATAATTCACAGCTCATACAAGAACTTGCTTCATGCTTTTAATGTCCCCATTTTAGATGGACTGGCTTACTGGCAGGCCACCAACTTCACATTAATTTGCTGCAGTGTCTGAGTGTACAAGTCTTATCCAGGCCTGCTTTTATTCAGGGTGAAAAGCTGAGTCGTTCTAAATAACGCAGGTCTAATTGGCTATGTTTTGCAGTTAATTTCCATAAAGAGCGTAGGATACTGTCACCTCAGTTTGGGAGGACAAGGTGCTGGAGCTGGAGCCATGTACCTCAGCTAGCCGTTAATCAGGAAACACACTTTCAACTGCTTTGCAAAGGGCAGAGGTCAAGGAGGAGGGGCCGACACCGTATCTGCACCAGAACACTATAATTGTAGGAGTGTAAATTGCTGTAGAAAAATGCCCTGTCCCTGAAATTCAGCGAAAACGCATGATGAGGCTCTGTTCAAAGCGTATAATGAAGGACCAAGTGTCTCTTTGTGTAAGCAGAAAAGTAAGACTTGAGAAACTTATTTGGCATTATTTTGCTGTAAGCTTAACTGATTTTAAGTAAGAGCTTGTAACAACTGGCGTAACTTGTCAAACAATACCATACTGGAAAACATCAGAATGCCAATTTAACACTGCAACATCTTCATGAGATCACAACTGTTATCAACAAAGAAGTATCTCAAACTCCTGTGTTTAACCTGTGAAAATAGTGAAAAAAAAAGTGCCTCAACAGGAGGCCTTTGCCTTTGGTATTCTATTTGTGCTGTACTGTATCCCTTGTTTGGGGCCAGACTTTCTCTCCTTATGTGCCGTGCTTGATCCCACAGCTGTGATTTTCCGGCTGCCACTTAGCATCCACTGGCTCTGGGGGCCATGAATAGAGGTGGTCTCAACAGAGTCAGGCCCCCTCATTTTATGGATGCCTGCCTGTGGTCAACAGTCCTCAAGATCACAACAGAACAGTGAAGGAGAAAACGTCTGACTCAAAATCTGCAACTTATACATTATAAAATGTATGAAGATAGAATTCTTTCTTTCTTCTTTCGATGTAATATATACAGATACTGCTCATTTAACTTGTCACTTAAAACAGAAAACCTTAAGAGGTCAAAACCTGACCTTTGAGATGTATTCAATATTTCTAGAATGCAAGGAGGCAGATGAACACGACATTAAGCATAACTGTATCCTAGAGGTCCACTTTATAGCACCACATACATGAAACCAAAAAAATTTGAGGGCTGCTTCCATTAACAGTGCTTCCCAAAAAAAGGGGGCACAGCCTGACTAAACTGGCTTTATTTATTCAGTTTCAAGCCGACCATATTGAGTTTGTGGAACACACTAACCCCCAGTGGTATACTTAAGTGGCTCACAAAGAGATTCAGAGGATGGTGCTGCCAAGTGCGGCTTTATGGGGACAATTTAACATAATGGTCAAATAAATACTGGTGTAAAAAAACACCTGTGAACAGCGGTGGCAGGTTGAGGCCCATTACTATATTTTTTGTGTGACAGTTCAGCACTATACAACAAATTTCATTCCATTTTGCAAAAGCAGAGGTTCACATTGAAGTCTTACATGCCGAACTGGTAATGCAGTGCAAGTACAGCTCAGTGAACCTGGCAAGGTAAGGATGCAACAAGCAATGCAATGATCCTTCTTATACTCATTACTCTCTAGTGAAACATCCTGCAACATAATGATTTCTCAGCAAAGCCTCTTTTAGAATCAACTAAGGGAGAACTCTTTATGAAACATGAATTAGACAACAGGAAAATATGAAGAACACAATGCCAAATATTACTGCTGATGCATTGCTCTGTTGGTTCAAAAGTCACACCCCATTCCACAATGTCACAGCTATTACAAAAATAGTCTTACCCCTAGTCTGAATTACAAGGTGAATGGTATGTACTAGTGCGAAAGATGGTAATTACGGTAACCATCAGAGTACATAAAATTGGCAATGGGCCATATGATTCAGTGTGGATTTACCCTTCAAATGGATCCTATACAGAAGAAAACATTGATCAATTCAAATCTTAGAATGAGGAAAATAAAAAACAATTCTAACTAAAAGATGATTTTGGTATCTGTTATGAATATATTGCGTGCAATGTTTGTTTGTTTGTTTTTTTTTTGGGGGGGGGGGGGGGTGACATCCACAAAGACATGGCAGTTGATTAAAAAAGAAGCAACACTCAGAGGCGAGGTCAGCTCTGGTTAGCACACATAAACAATGGTCAGTGGCACAGGCTCTGATTACTCGGTTTCTGTCAGATTTTTGGCACTCAGTGTAGTCTCAAGAGGGTCAGAGTGATGACTGGGTATCTACAAGCTGTCAAAATAGGCCAGAAATATCAACTAAGAACTGAAATCAATGCCACAAAGTCAAGTCAAAATGACAATAATAACAGTCTTTAAAATAGAGACTTTGCATTAGAATACAATTTTTAACTACTGAGTGGAACATTTTATAAGCATTGCTACAGGCTACAAGAGCGGTGCAAAAGGTTTTAAAATAACTGAACTGACAAGTACTGCAAAAAGTAACTACTTCATCATAGACCTATGCTTCATCAATCATCAATATATCATCTGTTATTGATTTACAGTTACAAGCCATTAAATGCATTTTGGTCCAGATCCACTGAAATAACTGTACAGTGGAAGGATCTAGAATCGGTAACAATGATTACGTCTTCTAAAATATTGAGAATTCATAATTGCTGATGTCGGTGTTTGATGACAAACTTCCTTTTATATTGGAGTGGGTCAGACAAAAAAACACATCTGAAGATGTTAACTCGAGCTCTGGTGACTTATTTTATAGACAAAATTATTAATCAATTAATCAAGGAAATAACTGCCACTTTGATCAGTAGTGAAATTCTCAGTTGCTGTCTCAGAGGTGCTCTCCTGATAAAGGTGACAAAAGTGAATTAAAAAGAAGCAAATTAAGAATTTACACCAACCAAATGGATTTTCACAACCTTGCAACCATAAGCTGTCCTTAACAGCAAATTTCTCATTTGTAAAGCCACAATAATTTATTCATTCAAGTGTAGATAAAGACACAAGTTTCATCTCTATGAGGCTTGCCTTATTAGAAACAGGAACAAAATACTTTCATAGTAAAACATGTTCTCTGATTTTGTTTCTGTCTATGATATAATAACATCTTACATTAACCCAACAGACAACAGACCTTGCGTGTAAGAAGTCAGCAATTTGATGACGCCACATAACTGAGCCCTGATATTCCCTCCTCTTCTCTCTCCCACTCCTACTGCTTATCATACTTCTCCCACTATGCATCAGATAGATGACCCCTGCCTCACCCCTGGCACAGGGTGTGAGCTGGGTGTCCCAGTCAGACCTGTCCTGCTGAATACCTTATGACAGGTTGTTTGTGAAACTCTTGTGTTCTGTTTGTTCCCTCTCCCCTCCCCTGTCCTTGCTGACAGTGTCCCCATTGTGCATCTGAAGGGCCCTGCTTTGTTTCGCCCGCCTCATTGGAGCCAGTGTTGGTCCAAAGAGAGCTCACACTCACACCTCTGTTCATTCTGTGAGAGCATCTGTTGACTTACCTGCCCATTATTTAACTTTTGCCACCCATTAATTAATGTTTTTGGGAGGTTTTGTGGGCTTTAATGTGCAGTGCATATCATTTAATTATGTGTAATTTGGGCTGCTAAAATCAACACCTGAGTTCTTTATAGGGAGTTAAGAATTCATATTTAATTTACATTTAAAGCAAAACATTTTAAAAATGAAATGGTGGCGCTAATAAAGCCAAACCACTGATTAAGGAAGGACCTGATACTGTCAATTCTTATGTTATGGAAAGTGATAACATGTTAATATACTGTAGGTGTATTTACCATACATTGCATTACATCTTTTTATCTTATTGCACTTGTCCAATTCACAGGTGCTGTCTAACTTAATTTCCTCACTAACACACCAGGTGTTTTATGATGTATTTTTAATATGTGGAATACTTTAACTTTAAATATATGATAAAGCATATTTTGTTGTATCAGCTCAGTACTGTCTGCCTGTAAACCACAATGCATCCATATGCATAATTAATTAAATTAATAAGCCACTTGCAGCAAACAAGACCTCACTGGACTTCACTTGTTTTAAATGTAACATGTCCATTATGGTTCCTTTTAACACACACATAAAAATTGATGATTTGGGGAAAAAAGAAACTGAACAAAAATCCAATACAATCAAAGCCGGCCTAATGTCAACATCCAGTCATCTACCTAATTCGCCCCTATTCCCTCCTTCCTCCCCCCATCTCCTGCTCCTAACATCAGCGGGGAGCGTGGCTAATTTACGAGCGTGGGCAATGCCAACATACTCTCTGAGGAGGGCCCGTTTTAACACCTCCAAATGCTGTAATGCATCCCAGCTGACCTTAATTATAAAAGCATGTGCCTCCCCTGTGCTTCCCCCACCCACTTTCTCCCCCCCCCCATATACAAGCCACAAGGCCGGGGGTGTGAGCCAGTGTTCTTACCTGCAGAGAACAACACAGCAGCAGTCACCATAGCAGCTCAATGTTAATAGTTGCATCCTGAGAGGAAATCAATACAGCTATAAAGGGTGATATCACAGTGTGTCTGGGCCCCCATGCACATATTCTCCCCCTCTCTCTCCCCTCACTCCCTCCCTCCGTGGGACCTGTTTATGAGATGGGTCTGGTGGTTGGTGGGAGCAACTGAAAGGTCAGTAGTATGAGGTTTTGATCCAGGGATGAGACACCCTCCTTGGGAGAATGGGGTAAATGGTGGAGAGGGACCCCTGACTCATCTGGAGAAGAAGTGGATCTTTTAGTGGGCTTATAGCTGCTGTGTGTTGTCAAGGTAGCGGAGCATTAGTGCCTGTAAAGGCCCATCGACGCTGCCTGGTTACGATCAGAGGAGAATCCCAGGAGGTAAAACGGGGCCTTGCTAAACTGCTGATGAACCGGGGGAGATATTAAAAGACCAGCTCTCCCTCTTCTTCTGTCTGTATTGCAGATTTTTGCCCATAATATTGATATACGCACAGCACGGGGCTCCAGCATCATTGGGCTGATAAACTGCTCATACAATAGATAATCTTTTATGTACCTCCCGTGCACAGCACAAATATTATGACTATTAGTACATTAATTAACTCACTGGCCTGGGGGTCCTCTGCCCAGCCAAGGTTAAGAGCTTCTTTAATTAAAGATCAATACGGTTTTGCAGTATATTTCTACAGCACCAAAGGAGACATAGAGCTCTTTACTGTCTACATGTCAGAATGATATAGAAGTTCACAAGATATGTACAGACAGAGATTCAAAGAGCAAAATGAGACCAATTGCAAGAATAGAAAAGTGAGCTGATATATGTCAAACTACTGAAAAGATGATGTGAAAGACATATTAATACCTTTTTTATGGAATGAGTTATGTTTGTAGTAATAATGTGGGTTCACCTTTCTGCAGGTCTGACCTTGATCCCAAACACACAAACCCATTAAGATCATCACTAATGGGCACAGCAACAATGTCCAGCCATTCTTCAAGTATTTGTTGACATTTGCCTGTCTAACATCACTTAGTAATACACCTGTGTGATGGGCAAAGTAGGTGTGGAGCAATGGTGATGGTTGAGATCAAAGCTCAGATCACTCACTCCTTAGGATTTAGTCCTTGTTTGTAGAAGTAGAGATGGCAGGGCCCAAAGAGCACACCTTCACGCTCAAAGCTCTAAAGTTCCCCTCAGATCACCATAATCCGCCTGGATTATGTTTGACAGGACAAGGATCCTCCTGCTGGTCTGCACCCCTGTCCATTCCGGAGTACAGCCTACAAAGGGTGGCTACAGCCAAAACGCTGACCCCAGACCCAAACCAAGCAACAGCCTACCTCTGTCCATGTGCATCTTGAGAACATGGACCTTTTAACTGGTTAAGGAGCCTCATATTCTATCTGCAGCATTATTTTAGAAGCAAAAACCTGTATTTTGAGTATCTTCAACCACTGTCTTGCTTAGTCTTTGTCTTCGGCTATACTTTACATATATATATATATATTTTACATATGTGACATGTGCGCACACTACATTAATTAACATAAAGCGCAACAACTCAATCTGCAAACACAAAATAACGCCAATACAGTTTTGCTTAAGTAAATATATCTGCAGCCCTCACATAATTGACAACTCACTGGTCTACTGGCAAAATATACTGTGGCTACATATTTTTACATGTTGTGTATTACAGGCATAACATAAGGGTTGTAACTGAAGAAGGGCCAACATGATTCAGATTTATTAGTCTGTAGTACTCAGGGGAAGCCACTCACACAAACACAAACACACAGAGAACCTCTTACACATTCTCAGTCTCCTTCACTCTCTCACTCACTCACTCACTCACACACTCACACACTCACACACTCACACACACACACACACACACACACTGTAGTACTCTAACAACTCAACTGGAGATGTGATGGATAAGGCAGCTTCTCTTATCAATGCCGCCCTGGCTCTGGCTTAACCCACATGGGTCTCTCTGGGCCTCTTGACCAGTCTCTCTCTCTCCAAACCCTGCTTCATCTCCCTCCCACCACCGCCCACACCCCTTTGCCACACAAGACTAAGACAGGTTAAACAGTTAAACACCAGCAAATCCAGCACTGCCCTGTGGGAAATTTGCTTCTAATCCCTAACTTATAGGCACAGAATCAAAGCCAAAAAGCCTGAGCAACAAATCTGATCCTCCCCCTAACAATCTTGGGCCTCCTGGGAGGGCAGGGAGAAGCTCCACAGACAAGCCTGAGATGGATAAATACCTAAATGATGAGACAGTCTGGGGACAGGGGAGTAGTGTCTGGCTATGGCCGTTCACCTCCAATTTGGCATCCGCGCAATGAAAGGCAATTGGGCGGCAGCCCCCACACAGCAGCCAGTCCTTATTATTATATGTTGAAGTGTGGCTTGGGCAATGATTAATGACAGTGTCAGGGCGAAAACAAAGCACAGCGCAAGTTATCTCCAATACACCTGCTCCTGTGGCCCGATTGGAAGAGAATGGAAAAGAGTGCAAGCAGCACATGGCTTGATAATGGGAAAGAGAAGAGGGAAGAGAATGGAGAGGAGAAATGGAGGAGGAGGAGAGAGGGCGGGTTGGGGGGGCATAGTGTTGGGGACTTACTGACCACAGCAAGGTGAGAATAACTTCAAGAGACATTCTATAGACATATGCATACACTGACATATAGGAATTTACAAAGACCAGTGCCAAAGTCTGTCCACTGTATGTTACAAATTTTCATCTTACATTCAAGATCAAAAATAATTCTGAACAACCCCACAGGGATTTATTCTTTGTGTCTTTAAACTAACCAAATGCCAACTTGCAGGTAGTTTCCATGTGAGGTGTGAACATGCAGCTTGCCTGGGTGATTGATTTGACAGACAGAGTGGACTTTCATGGCGTCTGTGTTTGTTACATCCAGGCCCACTGTCCCCTGCTGTATTGGTGTTGACATTTATGAGACATGTCGGAGGGGGCCTGCTAGACCTCACTAATGAGAGACTTGAGACTGACAGCGGGTAGCACAGCCTGACACTGCCATCCAGAGGCTGCTCTGGGTAATGCGGTTTTGGTGGGTCTGGTGGGTCAATTATCATGTTTACACTTGTTCCACTTCTGTGATTCTCTTTTGAGGGTGTACTAAATTGCACTGCTAACAGATGATCAGAAACTGCACTTAAATCAAACTTGAAAAGAAAAAAACGTAATAAACAAACAATTAACTGCTGATGATTTCCACACAAAAGGCTTGTGACACACTATTCATACTATGTCCGAGTGGGTCTCAGGTGTGTATGTGATTACAATTGTGATCTGCCTTAATTGCAACAATAAGTTTATGCCTGTGTGTGCTCCAACCTCACTGTCACATGCAGTCCTCTGAATCAGGTCACTGAACGGCAGCAAGTTGCAGGCGCCACGGTGACTGTAAGAGGACATTGGCTGTAGAGCAGAGCTGCCCTAAATAATGTCACGGTATGGTACAGTATTTTATTTATGCACGCGACTCAGCCCTGAGTTGCAGAAGACAACCCTTTGCTCGCTCACTTGTCCAAAGTAGAGGGGAAAACAGCGATTAGTAACCTGCTCACATACAGAGACCCCACACTATGACCAAAGGGATTAGGACACTGTCTGATAAATGTTCCTTTCAACAAAGAATGCTTTTAGGTTCATCTGTGATCTAGACTGACAGTGAGACAAGACGGAAAACAAAACAAAATCCTTGAAATTATATCTTTAAACTACAACCACAGCAACAAACAACTCCAAATAAGAAATAATACACGTGAAAAATAGGGATTTCATTCCTCTTTCTGTTTGCACTGTCCTCAAAAGCTGCAAAAGAAAAGGATTAAATAAAGTTTCATTTTGACCTATGTGTGGACTCAGATACTCTCTCCATTAAAATCAGGAAATGAAAGTGCACCACCCCTGGCTTCACTAATAAATGTCTCTGCACTCTCCAAAGAACCCCCTTGCTGGAGGCACAATATAATATACCCTCCCTAACCATCCTAAGTCAGATTTTCACCCAAAAACAGTTTTGTGTAGACTCTACTGGATAAAATAGACGCAAAAGAGCTTACAATATATACATCTGAGATCTCTTACACCTCTGTTTCACAGCTTGAATTTGCTACATCAACACATTACTCCTTGGGTTATATTTATGAGACAAAATATGCAAGGATGAAACTGCAGCTTCAAGACATTCTATATGAATTGCGAATTGGTCTGAAGTAATAAAGAGGTATGGGCTTTAAAAAGGAATAAGGTGCACCAAAAGGAGCACAGACCCTGCTGATTTTGAAGTCAAAGGTTCATATTCCCAAACACAACTCCCTCACAACACATTTTTGATCTTGCAGCTTTGGGGTGCCAGGTGTATACGTGACTATACAAGACTGTGGACATTTCTGGCCTTCTAACCATTATGATCTGTTCAAAGGCCTTGACCAGGTGTACGCCGCAAGAACATGCTGAAAGTAAGCAGCCCTCACAAAAAGGCTAGACATTTCTAAACATCAAGAAAACTGAGACTTCTCTGTAAACAACCTGTCAATCATTTCCATTAAAAATGTTTTGTCATTTTTTGTGAACACTTGTTTTGAGACTGTATGCTTTATTTGACAGTTCCAATCATGTAACACTGCATCTTTCAGCTGCAGATGTGGCAAGGGTGTCTTCCCTGTGTAGTTTTCCCCCAGCAGTGTAATCTGTGGAGGAAACAGTAGTGTTTTTAATGAGAAGTCATGGTCTCCTCTTCTCCGTAAAAGCTCTTGTCTGTCTGTAGCACAGTGCAGCGCAGCACAGCATGCTCCACTGAAATGTGGTCTGTCTATGTGGGATTGCCGGGGCCCCTTTGAAGTGCTGGAGTTGCGGCTGTTTCCTTTGTGTGTAACAACGTTAAAAATCAAACCTAAAACCAAAACACCCATAAGAATACCTGAAAGGGATACAATATAAAGTGCCATATGTATATGATGCTTTACACATCTCGTCTTTGTTTCATCCCCTCCCCTCTACCATGATTATGCATGTCTTCTGTGAAGAGCTGCACTGCGTCTGGAGAGCCCCTTGAATGGAAACTGTGAGGTACAGAGAGGCACATTAAAATCCTCTAACGCTCTCAAACGAACAACCTAGGGACAAAACATGAATTCCATGCGGTTTCTCCCCTTGTAGTGGTGCAGCTCAGACAAGCTCACATTTAGCACCGGCTGCCATCTCAGACAGTGGGTCCAGTGGGATGTGTAGCTATGTGTTTATCAGAGGATCAACTTCCTCGTTTAATGTGGCACATTTTCCCCCCGTTCTCTCCTCCCTCCTTTCCTCTTTCCTTCCTCTCCCTCCCTCTCCTCTTAGACTGTAGTTGAAGGTGAAGCACCAGAGTTCAGAGAGCAAGAGGAGCAGCCATCGCCTGAGTCACACAGCTCTGCTCTTTGGGAGCTCAGGGTTTTTGTCCCAGTGTAGACGCTGTGGCACACTTAGAGTAGCGTGAATATGGGATGCCTGAATATAGGGTTTATAAGATTGTGGCCTACATACATTCAGTTGCCATTTTATTAGGTACACCCAGCTAAAGCTAATCCTGTCTAATACAACAGTCCTGCAATAAATCCTACCTTTATGGGGGCTATAATGTGAAGTTTTCGTTGAACACTTTTTAACAATTTCACCAAAAACTGAACATTATAAACCGTCATGAAGAAAGGATTTATTGCTAGCCTGTATTATTAGAGAGCACCTTGATTCATTTCACCAGAAAAATAAAATGATTAACCACTAACATGATCATGAAGATCTCTTTATCGCATCACTCTCTTGATATGGTCTAATAAGCTTAATCTTACACACAGTAAAAAAAACAAATTATATTGTGTTGTACCACCTTAATGAAAATACATGTTTAGACTGCAAGGTTTAAGGCTTAAGACTGATTCTCCTCCTCCCCCTCTACATGGTAATGTTACATATCTGTAATATTTTCTTAAACAACATCTTAATCAGCATGGTTGAAGAAGTTATAACCACTTTGATCAGTATATCCTCCCACATAATGGAAGTTGCTGTAAGTAATAAAACTGCATAAAATAACTGCATAGTTCATTAACAGTTATCATTTCATGCAATATAAGTCATTGCTATTCTGCCTCTTATTTGATCATCCAAGGAATAAAAAATATCAGCTCTATATCAACAAACAAAATGTTTTAATCACTGAATAATATAAGATCTGTAGATACAGTATAATAACAATGCTGCATTACTACTAATGTCAGTTTGAGAATATGCAACTTAGATAGAGTGCTATTCAATCCAGTTTCAATGGTGCACTCTAGTGGACATCTTGTGTCACTGCCACAAGTGATAATGGCCACAGAACGAGGTTAGAGGAACCAATAGGCTCTGGTATTACAAGGTTCAGAGATTACAGAAGTTCCTTGAGCATGTTAGCTTTTCTGCAAACAGCATTTCAAACCCAGTTGTGGTTACTGTGGTTTTGAAGCCTGATGAGTAGCAAAATGCCCTTAAGACAAAACAGCATGACCAGATTCTTTTGAGTTATTAATTAAGAAAGAATTAAGACAGGAAATTGTGGTTTATAATATTTTTTGATGATCCTGTGTTCCTGTTTCTTTGGTTTCTCTAATCACTGCACACATAAAGCAGTGACTTGCAGACAAAGGGCAGGACTAACATGAAGGAAATAAGAAAAGAAACAACTCTCAATCATTCTAAATAGCTGGAAAACAGAAAACAACAACCACTGCACTGAGAGTAGTCTCCATGAATCCAAAGCAGCTTGACCTGTTTGTCTATTTTGTTGGCCAGGAAGTTCATGCTAAAAATGCAAAGTGCTAAGAGAGCAGCGTGAAAGCCTCTGCCTCTCAACCATACAAGGGTGCCTATCCATTTGATCGCACACTGCCTGGACTACCCCATGAAATACTGTATCTGTACTGTACAGATCAGCTGTCATAAATTTTCCAGTCCTCAAGCTTGTTACAAAAAAATTACTACAAAAGTGAGCAGGTATGGAATTACAGCAGAGTTACAGCAGCTGCTGGGTCAAAGGTGCCAGAAATACTTCAGAGAAACACACAAATCAGAGTAAGAATGTCATGATCCTAGAAATTTGGTAGTCAGTACCACTATCATTGAAATTCCACAATTTGATACCACAGTGCACGAGCACACACACACACCTCAATATAGTCAATGCACATGTAGTAGTTTAAATTGACTAACATGATAACAGACCAGCAATAGTGTGAAAATATTCATTCAAAAGTCAACATTTTACTTTGACAGAGAAAGATAATGACTACAGCCAACTAACATTATGAGCACCCAAGCTCACATTAAGAGTCACTCACCCATCCTGAAGTCTGTGCGCAGATCCGGATTCCTGTCTCTTAGGTGCTTAGATAAGTCAGAGGTGTTTCCTCCTTTCGTTCGAAATGTTCCCAGACACCATTTGCATTCTGGCTTTGGTTGTCGATAGCTTGTCCCTGATGATCTGACACTTGGCATGTATTTTTCCACAAATCACAGTGGACCTGTTGCTGCAGCCGCACTTGCCGTCACCATTCCACTGTGTTGTTATTGTTACCATGTCTGCCTTCCTTCTTTTTCTTCCTTTTGTGTTTGACATTAGACTAGAACACTTGCAGGGTTATTATGCTGCCCTTGTCAGTCCCAGAAGAAGCAAATCTCCAGTACCTACAATAAGGAAAACAAATACCGTCATGTTTTCAGAACTTTGGCATCAACTTGGTAAAGTATCAGGATGTCAAACTCTTCTGAATCCCTCTGAAGAGAGACAGAGCGGTTTGCATATACAAACACTCAAATAATATTGTATGCAGAAAATTTTATGCACACATTGAAGTTTTAAACAAAGCGGACAAACATCACAAAACATTGCCAGCCTCATTTTAAAAATTAAACAAAAATAATTGCTTAACTAAATCACAGATCAATTGACGTATGTCAGCTTTTGAGTTTTGATGCCCTGTGGGTAAACAGAATAAAATGTAGGACTTAGAAGAATTCAAATCTTTTAGTAAACAAATACTTTTTCATTCTGAGAGGCTGTCTTAACAATGAAGCCAAACTCCTGCCACCCTTGCAT
Organism: Lates calcarifer; assembly: GCF_001640805.2. Lineage (NCBI taxonomy): Eukaryota > Metazoa > Chordata > Actinopteri > Centropomidae > Lates > Lates calcarifer. Next base: position 15,172,573 of record NC_066851.1, on the reverse strand, counting down.
TGCATATTTGCATATTTTTTTGGCAACCAAATTCTCCACCATAGTTTAACTTAAATCAAAACAACTCCTACTACAGAAGTTGGAGGATGGTAAATTTAATCCTTCCTACTTGGGGTTACATTCATTGATGTGTATTTATTCCATTTGTGTCAATCATAAATGGTGCTGCATGGTCTGTGAGGATTGTTGAATACAGCTGCTTTTTCAGAATAAGTTCCACAGTTGTCTGTCTAAGATACAGGTCATACCACAAGTTAGACATTTTTCTTTTATTTTAAAGGGCCCTGCAAACGCACACAGCTGATTTCAGTGAATGTGGCTGATTAAAACCTCCCCTCTGATTGAAGTTGGCCAAAACTGTGCTGGGATTTCATGATGTAACCAATCTTTACAGGGTAATAAGAATGAGAAGAAGCATAAATTTCCCCACCATGACAAGTTCAATAAAACTAACAGGGAAAGTGAGACATATGTCAGTCAAATACAGTCTGTGCACACCCACACAGTTCTGAGCAGAATTTTAACTAGGCAAAATAAGTGAAAACACCTGTGTAAGTGAACTACAGGTGAACTTGAGCTTTACTTGCCTCTTCTGCAAGCTGCTGCTCGGTCAGTTTAAAAGTGTGATTGTCTAAGTAACTATCTTGCAAAGCTAGCATTTAACCAATTAGTGATGTGAAGTACTGCAAACTACACCTTGATAGTTAAAGCCACGGGAACTACTGTATTTTCAGAATCAAAATTAGAACATTTAACTTCTCACAATGTGTTAATTTCAGAGATGTCCTGAGCCAGTGCTAAGGATTGGTATCTTGGCCAATTCAGGCAGACTGTAATGGATCAGTGGCAAGTAAAACAGCTGATCTGAATCCCATCCTTTTTTTTTACTATGCTGTGTTTTGTCCACCTCAGCCTACTGTTGCAAAGCTGTTCTCCTTTACAACAGCAAGGCACTACAGTGTGAGCTTTTTGCTGCATATGCAAGTGAAATTTAGATTTTATAAATGGTATAAAAAAATATTGAGAGAACCAGTCTTGAGCTCCGACACCCAGGCTGACAAAATACACAGTTTCAGTTGATGATTAACATTATATCTGTGAAACTTGATGACAGTCCAACTTAGTCTGTTGGAGTTGTTGCAACTTCAAAAACACTGATACGTCTTCTCTGTAGTGGATGGCATAACATCAGTTTCAGAGTCACATTCTCCCAGTTAAACTTTAATTCATATCATATCAATAATTTAAGCACATCAACATAACAATTTTGAACCAGGACCTTATTTGGATCTAGAAGCTCAGAAGAAATGAGCTGCGCCGGATTCAGTGGTCTACAATTGTTGTTTCAATGTGTCAAATGCATATTTACCTAAATGGTGATTACATATCAAATCAGAATTGGAACCTGCAAATACCTAATGTTAAAGGACTCAGACTGCGATCAGGGAAACAAATACTTGATCATGACATCCCTAATTAAGTGTCCTATAGGCCATCTTAATGCAAACAATCAGCCTTTGCTAATGGTGCAATGCATATCTTCTTTGAACAATAGGAAAAAAAAAGTAAGAGACAGGAAATGAAGCTAAAGAGAACAGATAAGAAAAAATAATAATTAATTATTAGCAAACAAAATGCTAGAAAGGAAACAGTCCTCTTTTCTTTACAGCTCTCACAGCTAAAAACAATATTTCTATTTGTGGCATCTACGGTCAACAAGGGTGCAACCATTACATTACTAAAACCCTCAGAAGCAGCATTCTGCAGAGTAATAACCTCTGTAACCTCTAGCTCAGGCAAAAACCAAAAAGAAACCTGAGAATAAAAGCAGAATGTTGTTGATGTGGGATGACTCAAACATCAAAGAGGACTCACAGATAACAGGCAGCATTTAACAGTCCTGTCTGCACCTCCTCTATAAATAGTTCACCTGGTTACATTTCCCTCTGCATCTTTACTGAAAGCCACTGATTGGTTTCTCTGCATCTGGCATGTTGCTCCTCGCCCTCCTTAAAACCAAGGTTATCAAGTTCTAAAGAAATCCAACAAGACTCAGTCATCAAGCTAAGAAAGTACACTTGGTAAAAACATGCTTGACACTGCAGGGGAAGTGAGGATGTTCTTACAAAGTAGTTGTTTGGCATAATTTTGATGCCAGATGTTGATGCGATGGACAAATGCTTTGCCAAGATGCCACAAATTGACAGTGTTGACAGTGGAATTATAGTTCCTGTATGTGCATGTGTATGTGTCTTTGCACATATAAATATCCGGGATTCGCTGCCGTTTTTCTTTCCGAAGGGGTGTGTTAAATGACAATGACACTCATCCCTTCATGGCAACAGGATGAACGCATCAGAGTGATCAAAGCAGTGGTGACACGCCTTGAGGAGACAGACGTGTACTTAACGTGTTAGGGTGGGGGTTTGGTATCAATATAACAATTCAAACAAAGTTTTTCTCACCATCTGTAAACATGTGCTTGTCCCTGATAAAGTCATCTCTCTCCTTTCTTGTGTATATCTGTACAGCAACTGTATGTTGAGAGCTAAGCTGTACTGATTAATCTGTATCAAAATATAAAAAGAAATCTCAACTCTTATCCGTCCATGTTGAAAATATGAAGCAATGTACCACAAAGCAGTCTAGGAAAAGTACAATAAAACAGAAAAAACAAGTTTTCCCAGCATTTTCCAATGACCACTAAATTATGTTATAAAAAATGTTATATGGTTCATCCCAACTGATGTTAACAAAAGGAAGGTTTAACCAAACCAAAGATGGAAAAAGTGTCAAATCATTAGCTTGCTTCAGCATTTAACATGTGGTTTGTGAAACATGAGACACATGCACTTTAATGCACACAATAAATCAGGTACATAAATAGAAGCTGGAAGATACACATGTAACAACAGCCTGGGCCTATTTGTAACTGAAAATCAAATTAATCACATTTGCTACAAAAATTCACCTCACAGGCCAATGCAAAAATTCAAACAAAATCTCACCCTCAAAAGATTATGAGGATGTTTAATCTATTAAAAATTTGAGAATACATTAATGAGATGCATTATTTCTCAACTTCACCTTGGCTTTAAATGGCTGGAAGACAGTTGCTGATTTTTGTTGTTCTCTGTTTGCTGATTGACTATTATATATAATACACAGTATAAGTTACTTAACTGATAATTTTGTCGTCTAATAGGTCAATAGAGAAAACTAGTTTCACAGCTTCAGAGTCTTAAACATTCGTTAATCAAAACATCCGGTTTACGGTACATCACATCAGAGAAGCTACAAATCCTCACGAGAAGCTGGCTAGCTAGCTTCATGATCCCATAACCGAATATGTGCCAACCGTGCCACCCACAATTGTCGTGATGCCTGCGAGAAATTCCGAGTAAACATTTTCGAGCACACTGAAAGATCAAAGGTACAACAACACTGTGCGGTTGACACAGCTTTTTTTTTTTTTAGCTCACCTCTTTACCAGTAACAATGTCGCGCCGATAAGAAACCCAAGACAAGGATACTCTGAAAAACAGGGCTAATGATAGGAAGTCTAATTTCTAACTGCTGTACTCAACAGCAGAGTATCACCGAGGCAAACAACATATAAACAGATTTAACTCAACAACAGGTGAAGCCAGTTAAAGCTTACCTCTAGCTAGCTTGCAAATCCTCGGTCTAGCTAGCATCGTCCTTCTCCATTGACGACGACGACGACGCAGGTAAAAAGAAATAAATAAATAAAAGAAAAACGTTTCATATTTAAAAAAGTCTTTCTTCTAAATGTTATTTCCCTGTTTTAAACGACATATATATGCAATAAAAGTTTCGGTACTTTGACGAATGTATCGTCGAGTAGACAGGTTCACTCCATGTACTTGTATCACGCGCGTTTTCCCTGTGGGTGTGTTCGATTTGAGTCGCTTCCGCGTCCTAAGCGGGCGGTGTCACTCGTTGATAAAGTTACGGTATATTCTTTATAGTCTTTAAAACCTGTGCCGACGCACAATATCTGTAAATCCAATCGTAGTAATTGTCAACAATGTGTACATCTTTACCTATACTGTAGAGAAGAAATTAAACATATCCCAGTGAGAAGATGAAGAAATGAGTTAGCCTATATCTAAGCAAGTTAGGCACAAGGGAGTGAACACTGCCCACTGGTGGGCAGTCTGGGACATGCTCGTTAACCTTTAACCTTTTTTTCTTAAGTAACACAGGTGTCGCTAATAACAATACTAGCTGCAATCTGAGGCAGCAACCAACAGTTGTTTTCAGTATCAATTAATTTGCCGGTTGTTCTAGCTCTGTTCAACCATAAATTCAAAACCCTAAAATATTCAATTTGAAATGACACTTGAAAAAGAAGGGAGATGGGAGAGGGAGATGAGAATGATGTGGATGCCACATTGACAAGCCCAGGCTGGGGGGTATAAAGGTATGAGTCCAGGAACCATATATACTCAATTCAGGTTTTCAACAGTTTCTGAATTGCTGTATGCTTTGTTCTAATGTTTTGTATCATTGGTGCAAAACATTTTGAAATGACTTTAAGATGTGTTTGTTCCTGTTATAGTCCATTGGATGACGAGAAATACATCCATGGTGAAAAGTCAATGGAGCAATAAAGCGTATAAACAATACACAGTTCCAAACACTCATGAATGCACCATGAAACGTACCTTATAAATTAAGTCTTTCAGTACTGTTTCATATGGGACACATAGCAACTTCATTACTGCAACATAGGAACTGCATAGGAACTAATACCAACACTTTTCACTACTGTTTTGTGTCTATTCTGTAGATGCAAGTCTGCTACAACAATATAAATTTAATTAATGTATATTTGTAACTATTATATTGATAAATATGGAAAAACCATGTATGTGAGATTAAACAACTGGGCAACTATAAAAATATATCAAAGTAAGTTTTTGTTTTTGTGGTTCCTGATTTGTTGATTGAAAAAACTCCTCAACAACAGTAATATTGAACTGCCTCTGCCCTTGAAAATCATTTCGTCTTTTCACTGGATTTGTTGACAGCAACAGAAGTATAGACTTATACCAGCTTTATCTTTTAAGATTAACAATCTGGCAAACTAACAATATTATCAACAATCTTGCAGACTGATAAAGAAGAGGACATCAGTCCTACCTTGGCTGGAGATCAGTTTCTTGAACATTATTTCATTATCCACAAGGGGGTGCTAACTACACTTATTATCCATTAGATTCAAGTCAAGGGACATACTCAGACAGGTCATAGGCTTCACTTTTTTCTTTAAAAACTTCTTTGCAGTGTGTTTGGGATCATTGTCGTGCTGGGAAGTCCCTCTTCTGCCAAGCTTCCTGAGACTGTGAGTAATCTTCTCTTTTCTTATTCACTATCTGGGTACACAAATTTATATTCATTGTGCCATCTATAAATGTCCTCTCCCCTACACCTTTTGTAGCCCCATATCAGCACCCCCCCATCTCCATGTTTTACAGTTGGCATAACGCAATCCCTGTGAAAGTCCTGGCCAGGTCCACACCCAACATGCTGGATCCCATCTGATCCAAGCAAATTTATTTTGGTTTCATCTGACCAAAGAATGTGCTGCCAACCTCCATCAGGCTTCCTTTCATGTTCTTTGGCAAAGTTTAATCTTGCAGTTTTTGTGCCGTTTTGTGAGCAATGGTTTTCTACTTGGACGCTGTCTGTAGAGGCTGACTTCATGCAATGTCTTTCACACTGTCTGATCAGTCACAGAAACACCAATTTCCCCAGATAATCCTTGTGTCAAGTCAGAGGCACTTACCCATCTGCTTTTCAATGCAATTTTCTGTAAATAGCAAATAGTGCTTGGTGTCATTTTTTGAGGACAGCCACTGAACCTTCTGTTATTGGTAGTCTTCCAATTCTTCCCAACCACTAGTGCGAATATGTTTAAGAAAGCTCAGGTCCTTTTTTAACCTTGTTCATGCAATTAACCTTAATTGGTGATCCCGGGTACTGACTTTTTCAATGTGGTCTTTCTAACCAGTTTGTTTCCAGATCAAATACTCTACACTTCAACTTAAAGATACTACAATTGTTGTAAGATGACACACACTATTTTGAGTCATTTGACATTTTTGTGATTGCACAAGTATGTACTCAGTTTTGCTGTGTACTGCTGATAAGAACCTTTTGTTGAAACAGGGCTTGCTGCTACTGAGCAGAAATTGTTGTTGAATTACTTTCTTAGGGTATTGCAAAACCTGAGTCTTGACTTAACCTCTCTTTGTTCTTGGGTATGACTCAGTGTCTTCTTGGCTTCCGTTTAGAAAAGAGCCTGACTAAAACAGTCTGGAACACAAACTTGGCTTCTGCTCTGCATTTTGTTGCACAAGGGACACCATCTATTTGCAATACCATTGTCACCCACTTGGTGGCAGCATAGACCAAAGGAAAACAATGACAATGAGACAGTTCAAATTTCACCTAGCAACAGGGCTGCTGCTTGTTCATTCACACACCTACATGGTTACACGTGATGCCCTTCCACTTTCACATGTGCAAACAATCCATCACAAGTGCATACAGGCACACTAGCTCAGGCACAATTACATACATATATATATAGGACGATGGTTACTGCATAAAACCATATTCATCCACACACACACACTAACTTTGAATAGATAAACAATAAACGATAGAATTTAAACAAGTGAAAATCATTAGAGGCAAACAGAGCAGACAGCAGTGTTAGGAAGAAATTGTGTCCATGTGACACCAGCACTCTGTCATACTGCCCAATGCTACTGTCAGCCCACATAAAGCCACTTTCAGTGTGAATGGAAATGCTTTGACTTGGCTTTCAGGCCACGGTCAGAGTCAATGCAACAGGCTCTAATAGTAGAATTACTCCCACCACTTTTACCCCTCAGCTTCCCACTTGCGTCCATTCACCCTCGCCCACATCCCTCCCCCCTCCTCTCCTCCCTCCTGTATTCTCCAATTCTCCTGCCCTCTGCCCATTCCAAATAAACACACAGACCCTGTTTATTTGTCCCATTTGAGAAAACAGTCCAGAGATCCTGGCGCTGTGTAAGAGATCAAAAAAGCAATGCAAAAATCAATTGGCTCTGCGAGTCTCAAGACTGCCATGCAGTAAATTGACTCTGAATGACGGCACTATGTGGACTGTCTTTTTTTAAAATAGTTCCTCTTTTGAAAAAACAAAAACAAACTTTGGTGAATTTGGAGTGCACAACTGCTGTCTTCCTTTCTCTAAAATCATGTCCAGGGACTTTCGGCTGAAAGCATGTGATTGGTTTTGTGGTATTGTCATTACCAAGTGGCCAAACTTACAGAAACCAAGCGTCTGTGGTTTTTGATAATGCTTACGGGAATGAGTAATAGTTGAGTTAAATTGACTCCATTTTCTGGACAAATCCATCCAAACATATTTTTATTCAGTACATTTAGCTCCTCGGAGAGCTGAACTTCATCATGATAGTCAAATGTGTCAGGGCTCTTAAAAGCCATACCCGCTGCAGGAAACAGACTAATTATTCCTGATCAATTAAAGGACCTAGTTTTCCAGTCTGGATGTGTGCTGGCGGGTGACAGACATATAAACCATAGAGGCCAACTTCCCCCATACTTCCTAGGCTCTTTAATTAACTCTTTGATCTGAGTGCTACGTAGTGAGCTCAGGCCAGAGGCAGCTCAGAGGGCCAGGGAGAGAATGGATAGCATTTCATATACAGCACACCACAGCAGGAGGAGAGGAAAATGCTGACATACTCCTGTTTGGACCAAAATGAAAGTTCATATCCTTGTTTACTTTTGATACTACTTTGGTAAATCCCTTTTATACATAGTTTGCTGTATACAACTTTTAAGGTCAACTCTGTGATGTGGATATAATATAAAATGCAACTCTTTGTATCTATAGCTAAGTCTGTCTTGTGGTTGCATCTTAAGTCTAGGTTTGTGTGCCATGTAATAAAATTACATGACACTGACGGGTTTACTCCAATGCTGTGTGTTAAGGACTCGAACCTTCAGTGGTGTGTATTGGGATTTGAGGGGGTTGAAGTGAAGGGGCAGCCGATCTGGCAAGTTTTAAAAGGAGCAGTAAGCTCGCTTTGTTGGTTGGAATTTGCAGCACCATGGAACGACTTAATAACAATGCGTGAAGCAATGAAAATTACACAGCTCCTGCTCGAAAGGAAAAATTAATTGCTCTCAGGTTGCACTCTAGAGAGGTTTGTTCATTCAAGCACATGCGTGTACACACACACACACACACACTCATGGGCAGGCAGGAGAGCACTTTTACACCCTCTACTAATACAGACACACCGATGCACGTGGAACCTTGGCTGCGAGCAGAACCAGGCCTTTGGACTCAGTTGATGTGCAACCATGTGAGTTTGTGTGTGTGTGTGTGTGTGTGTGTGTGTGTGTGTGTGTGTGTGTGTGTGTGTGTGTGTTTTGTGTGTGAACCTGTAGTTCTCCTGTGCTGTGCAGTGGAGAGAAGAATAGGGCCTGGGCCACATTCCAGCCCTGCCTCCCTGGGCGAGAGACAGTATTCAGCATTCCTCTGCCTGCCTATCAGGCCAGGTGCATTCCAGAACACACACACACTCACAGACACACATGGACACATTTAGACAAACATCACACAGTTCAGTAACACATTACTCTCAATCACAAATACAGCATGTGTAGGCATGTACATGTGTGTTTTTGAGCAACTTACAGGTGATCCTACAGTATAGCTATGTGTACATTCAAAAAAAAAAAGCAGCATGACAACCAAAGGTGAACAAACATAGTACCTCATTAACATTCTGCTAAACACACCCACCCACCCACATAAAACTGTGTACAATGCACATATAGTACATACTGTACTACCGTATGTTCTCCGCACATACATACATGTGTTGCCTTGCTCACATGAATACACGGAGGCTTAAATCAAGACAAACCAGCATTGTCTACACAGTGCTGCTGTGCGCTGAATTACATGAAAAGATGTTCTCTGCCTCTTTAATTCTCGTATGATTCAGTCATTTTTAATGCATGGATTTTTCTGTTTGGAGGAGGCTGAGCTATTTAAAGAGCAGGGGTTGAATACACTGTGAATGTACAGCCAGCCTCTTTTTGAAGTTCATACGGTGCTGCGATGCACTGTGAGTCACACATGACAGTGCAGACGGGGGTGGAGTATGTGTGTGTGTGTGTGTGTGTATCTGTGTCTGTGTGCGTGTGTGTGTGTGGTGTGTGTGTGCGTCCCCATCCGGGTCTTTCTTTTCATTTATCAAGAGATTTGCTTAGGATCTTTTCTCTCTAGACTTGACAAGAGTAAAACAGAAAATGGCAGGTAGTTTTTTTTTTTATGTGAACAAACACAGCACAGATAGGAAGAACGTGACAAAAGCCACCTCTTCTCAAGGGTGATATGGGCAAGTTAAGGGGATAAAAGGGGTTGCTGGGAGACAAATGCGGGAAAATGGGATGGATAGGTGGACAGATTGATGAGAGAGAGAGAAAGAGAGAGAGAGAGAGGGACCTCATGTTGATGTTCGCCTTATGCAAAGTCAGTTTCATCTGCAGGCTTGATCAAATGTAAAAGCCACAACAACCCCAGAACAAAAGCCCCATTCAGTGTTAACGCACTGCTTCCCTTCCACACTGTTCCACCATCAGACAGAGAAAAAGGTTGTTGGTTACATGCTATTTGACAGGCAAAGGACTCCATGCTTGACAAGCCCTGAATCAGACCATTGCTCCTTGGTATTCCTCCCTCACCGTTATGCTCACTTCCCCTATTCTTGCATTCCCCATCACCATCCTTATCCGTTTTCTCTCCTTTCCCCATCTCCCATCCTTCACCTCCCTCCTTTTCTTCCCCTTTACATCCCCCCGTTCATGTCTGCTGGTAGCACAAGCCAATTCCCGCCCTTCTCCCCACTCACCCCACCACCACCACCACCCCCTCAGCCCACTTCTCATCCATTTCCATGTGGCGACTTTTCATCAGTGAAGTGCCTTCCTGGCCCGACTACCCCCACCCCACCTACTCCCTCCACTGCTCACTGAATGGATGCAGCATTAAGGGGAGAGGGAGAGAGAGAGACAGAGAGAGAGGGAGAGAGAGCTGAAACCATCCTTCCTTCCTCCTACAAGCGCCACCCCTTTGGCAGCTGCAGAAGTGGTATGTTCCACAGCGAGGACTGCAGAAGTTGAGAGAGCACATTGTTTGTAATCGGGCATTGCAGGGGTCACTTCCTGACTCGTGTGTCCATTCCCTGAGCCCTGCGCCGATCCCTTCTTCCCTCCATCCACCCCCATCCCCACCCCTCTCCTCCTCCCTGTGTGTCCATCCATTGGCCAAGTAGCCTAGGGCTTTTGGACAAACCCTGTTCTTCCCCTTTTGTGTAGTAAAGCTTCAACATCTGAAAACAATCAAATAATCTGGGCACAATGCGTCTCTTCATGGAGGGGTGCTGGTGGTTCCCAGATGAGCGGGAGGATTAAGTAGAGGAGGCCATAGGGGAGAGAAAGAGAGGGATGGGGATGGGGTCTACACAGCTGAGCAGGGAAGGGGTGGGGTGGGGAGGGGTGCTTATTGTTACTTGATTTTATTGCAAAATGTGTGCGTGTTTGTGTTTAGGTCGTTTTGAGTGACAGAATGTTTTGGGAACAGGGACGATATCTGAATACTCTCCCAAAGAGTAATATGAGGAGTCATGTCTGAGTCAGAGTTTTTGCACTTATTGATTCCATTTCATTTGATGTGGAATGGGAACATTACAGTGAAAACAACACAGTGAAAATGAATTGCTGTCTTTTGATCTTCTATTTCACATTAAAACCTCTTAATGACCACTAAATATCTAAGGTGTGTTAGGCCTACTTAAAGGAATAGTTACACATTTTTGAATTTCTTTCTTGCTGAGAGTTCAATGAGAAGATTAATATAACTCCCATTTCTGTACAGTAAATATAAATAATATAAAGTCTCCATAAGCAGCCTGTTAGCTTAGCTTAGCACAAAGACTGGAAACAGAGGGAAATTAAAGGCTAACTTGGGTCTGTCCAAACATAACAAAATCTGCTAACCAGCACCTTTGCTTAATCTGAACAAAAACTTTAATATGTAACATCACAGTGTTGATTTATGGAGGTTATGTGCCAGAGCATTTTTTTGTCATGGCTAGCTGTTCCCCCTGTTTCCAGTCTTTGCGCTAAGCTATGCTAACTGGCTGCTGGTGGTAGATTCGTGTGTATCATACAGTCATGGCAGTGGCAGCAGTCCTATATTATAGGACTAGACTATATTTCTCAGAATGTCAAACTATTCTTTTAAGTTTATTGTAATAAAAATACAGATATGAGATTATGACAAAATAAAGAATCTGTTTCTCTAGATGTCTTTCCTCTTCTGTCTGCTATATGTAAATACAAAAACGCCTATACATGCACACACACCCACATGCACACACACACACTTTTTCTTCTCCCTCATCTCTCATGCTGTTCCTTCTCATCCCCATGAGAATGGTAAATAGTCATCTGTAACTTCCCCTCCAACATATTCATTAATCCCTTCTATCCTGTGGGGCTGGATGATGATTACAGGGAAGCCAACTGAAGCCGCCCAAATAAACACCCCTCAGGCAGCAACAAAGGCCTGTCCACCTCACCCTAAACACAGCTTCCCCAGCTAGATCAGGTTTCAATCAAGCCCACGCACAACACACAAACAATACGAAGTAACTGAAAAACCTAACTGCGACTGAAACCAATTTAGTTTCCCATTTTTGTAGCTGAGACATCAGGGACTGGTGCAAATTTACTGTAAAGCTGATCTTGAACGCTAACTGTAATCAAGCCCACTTTTAAACCTAACAGCAAATCTAAAGTGGAGAGAGAGACTGTCTTGGCTTCAAAACATATAATACAGTATATAAAATGCTAAAAGCTGTTCAGTATGACATAAAATCTTTCTTTAAAGTACAGTACTACGGATTTGGTTTCTGTTAATTCTAAGCATAAGCATAGCACACAACTTATTTCCTTCTAAAACAACCTCCGGTGTGGTTTTTGGATGCTTGCATAGTTGACATTCTGGCCATTTACAGAACCTAGACAATTCCTGAGATGTGCCTCTCTCAAGGGCTCTGCAGCAATAATGACCTTCCCTCTGAACCGACATCCTTGTGCATGGTCACAAGACCGGCTCTTTAAGGTTGACACACTTTTACTCATCTAGTTATCCACATCCATCTCTCCTCTCCTCATGCTTGAAACAAAATCTTGAAAAAGGAAAATCCCCCTCATGCTGCTTAAATAACATCAAAGAATTCTCAGTTGGTATTCTGAGGGTGATTAAGCAATATGATAAATGTTTGAGTCTTTTGTTCCACACTGATCATATGCATATGCACACAGTCAGAAGGAGAGAAAGAAAGAGAGAGAGAGTTCACAGCACATAGTCAAACATGCCTGAAGGGCCCTCACACTTCCTTCCCCTCTAGCCATTACACCTTTTCTACTCACCACCCTGCAATTAGCGTGCCTAAAAGTTGCAGGCTTCCGAGGCCAGGCCCACACTAATCATAGGTATGCATTGTTGTGTTCAACTGCCAGGCCTTTAAAAATCAGCACCTCTTGTTTAAGCCACACCTCTTGGTCCACATTGCAAAGAGTCCACTGACGTTGTCTGATGGGTCTCACGGCTAAACTGGAGAGGATCCTCCCTCTGGAAGCTAGTACAGGTGTGTGTTTTTAAGAATGGAGAGAAACAGCATTTTACCACTCTGGAAACCACAAGTCCACACACACACACACACACACAAAAAACAAATAAACAAAACACACAGGAACCTACACTTGGTTAAAGTAGAGCAAACACAGGGCAGAGGATCCCCAGATTAGGTTATTTATCAAGAGCTGTCATCAGCTGTCTCCGGTCTCTTTCACTGGATGCCCTGAGGTCTCTGCAGACTGTATGGCGGCAACTACACAGACACTGAATTTCCTTCCCATAGTTGCTGTACAAAGAGAGGCCTTCACTTCTCCTCTCTTGTGACTAGAGGCTGCCTGTGCTGCTGGGAGCTGGTGATCACATCACCTGTGTTTTGAGGTCGTCATCTGATTCTAGTCATCATGGTCCAATACAAGGAATGAATCTTGCATGCTATTTTGAATAAAAGTAGCTTTTTTAAATAAATACACACACACACACACACACACACACACACACACACACACATATATCATGAAGTCACTGAGTTTTCCATGTTGAAATATGTCATAACCAATCTGTCATGCGCACATGTTTACAGTTTACCAATTCAATTTAATCATCACATTCTGTTAATTATCTGCAAACAGCCATTTGAAACAAGCACCATAGCCAATTCCAAACCTGCACAGGTCTATACATACTAATTAGGATTCATACTGAAGTCACAAGTGAGCTTTCATTTATGTATTTCAAGTCTTAAGTCAGAACTCCCAAGTCAGAAGTTAAAGATCTCAAGTTTGTAAGTGGAATAACAAGTCAAATCCAATAAAAAGCTGAGTTTGAAAAATGAGAGTCAGTGCTGAAGCAATCACTAAAAATGACTGAAGAAACATGACCAAACACAAATCACATCAGGCTATGATCTGCAAATCATTTCAACCATCTTCCTGAAAGTTAGGCAAGGTTATATTTGTGTTGGACTCTGCTGAATGAGGTTTGTGTTGAGCTAAACACATCCTTTATTCTGCGGTTGCTTGTTGGCAATACAAGAATGTTAGCTTGTTTACCGTCTTAAAGAGCATTGTGATGACCCTGATTGCATTTAGCGAGGGATGCCTCTGTTAGCTAAACATCCTGTTGCCTTGTTTAAGTACACTACAGTGCGTTGTGTGCAGTGTGTGAAAAACACAGGAAATGCACTCAGGCCATCCACATTTGTGAGATGAGAAAGAAGGCTGACTTCCTGAACTCTGAATACTCTGAAGGATACAAACATGCTAGTGGGAAAATTCATGGTCACTGCTTTTTCTGCTCTATTTGAAACAAGGGACACTTTATTTGGACATGTAAGCTTGATCGTGACAATTGTAACCCAATTCAAAAAGGGAGAAGTGAAGAGAAGTGTAAAATGCAGAGAGAAACTTGATTACTCAGTGTGAGGTGGCTTAGAAATGCAAATTGTTCATGTAAATAATCACAAAATATTCATATCAGGCAGATGTCTGTGTTTTTGGTGAGAAAACAATCTCAAGAGACAATTCATCTTTGCTCCCAGGCAGTCATCGGGATAGCAATACACCCTTCAAACAAAAAAATCTTTTCAAATACCAACGGAAGTCCACAATATCTGTCAGGGTTGCATGTGTGAGGGTGCCTGCATGCATGAGCTATCTATATACAGTGACACAGAGGGATATTTTATATGACTGCAACATAAGGCTGTGCCACAAGCTGTATGAAAGCCAGAGAAATACAAAGAAACTTCTCACACAACATGCTGTCACTATGACAACCAGGCAGAATCATTTAGCCTGATCTCTTGCCATTCCACACAGCACAGAAATCCAATAGCATTTAAGTCTTACGCAACCGGGCTACCGATTCACTCTGCAAGGCTTTTAACACATTTGCAAATAAGATTCATAGGTGCATTCATGGGTTTTTCTGGCGACTTTTTAGGCCTGTTTTATTTTGGAGGGTGCTCCAGCTTCCCCAGAGACAATGTGGGGTGCAAGGTGGGGCAGCTTTAACTAATGACTTGGGCTATTTGTATGTATTCTAGTCCCCTCTTAAACCTAATTTGCTAATGTTAGCTCAGAACCCCTGTTTGTGGCTTAGTGGTGATGAAGGTTAATCTAATGTCTCATTTTTTATTTACCATTATAGGCTATTACATTACTGAAACAATACCACACTCTGCCATTTCAAGCTAGCACTCAAAATAGATTACAGCTGTGCTTCACTAAATATCCTAATTTTCTGAATTGCTTTTTCACCCTTTCACTTCACATTTAGGCTTAACTGAATAACATTATATTATAATAACAACAACAATACCAATACTAGTACTAACAATGATAATACACAGGCTCACATACAAATATTACCTTGGCTATAGCCACATAAATCATGAGGGGGATCTGATGTAATTCCACGTGCTGCAGCAGTCATGCCTGTGTACATTTAAAGCATTTTCCCACAGTTTCACATCAAGATTTTAAAAGGTGTTTAGGGGGGCGGTCGATCACGGCAATACTGCTTAATGAAAGAAAACAACAGAATTTGTTAATGGCCGAGTCTCACTGTGTCAGCTCAAGTCCTTCCTCCAGATTATTTTCTACTTTGCGTGCTATCACACAGACGCTTCCCTCTTGTATCAATGCGTGATTGAAGGGAAACTTCTTTTGGGAAGTGCGGGGACTACTTTAGGTTAACTTTGGAAAGAAATACTACTAAATTACTGTATAGAGCTATGGGGGGGCGTGTTTTAATACAGTATACTTTACTCTTTAACTAGATACAATAAAATGTGCCCTGGTTGACAATATTTTATCGCAAGAGGGTTATGTTTTTACTACGTCGCGGAAGGATCTAATTTTCTCAAGCGAGGGTCGACACATCCGCCCAGTTTTCCGATGTTTCATTCCCCCCGAGTTGAAAATGGAGTTCGATTAAAGCAGATGTCCACCAACTTCTCAAGGAAATTTCAAGTGTAGATGTTTTTACTTTACGCGTCAGTATCAGTATTGAAAACAGTTGAACCTTTTTTTGGCTTTGGATGCCTTTACTGCAAATTACTCGGACACGTTGACGGAGCAACGCTGCACAGCGCTTTTTCAAGTGTTGTCCTGGACCTGAAGTTGGCGAATGGATGCTCGACAGCCAGCCATAAATAACCTGCCAAACGTTACAGTCTACAGCAATTTCTACATTTTTTGAGGATCTATTCGCGTTTTTGCAAAGCGTGGATCTGTGTTTGTTGAAGAGGATGATGCCGATGGCCCATTTGTTGTGGTCGGATTTTACTTCCAGGGAGGATAAAATGAATCAACGGTTGTCATTCCTCCTCGCGATTTAACGTTAGTTCCAGCCAAAGCAAAGCTAACGTTAAGCTAGCTTCACTTGGTTTTTCACAGGGACGCTTAGTTAGGCATGCCCCGCTGTACACCGTTTACTCACAATCCGAAATAGGGGTGATTTCTATATGTGAAGGAAAATGGTGATATTTATGGTATTTTATCCCGCCGTCACTGCGTCGTCGATGCTATTGCTAGGATTTGGATCCCCGTGAGGAAAAAAATGAGTGAAGATTCAACAAATCCAAACAACGAGTGAGTATCGTGTATACATTTTCTCCCATTTACGTACACAAATATACAGCTACAATAATAACCGCTTGCGTATCCTTTTTTGATATTAACACACGCTTTACTCGGTGAGCAGTGCACTACCACAGTTTCCAATGACATGTCTAACCGAGCAACTCTGGTATTTCATCACTTTACTAATATCAACAATAAGAACCACAGACTTCTAATCTTTATGTCTTGACAGCTTTGTGGGTTAATAGAAAGGCACTCTATGGTTTATATTATGATATTGAGAGGAACAGTGTGTGACAAGCAATGGCATATAGGCCCATAGTAAAAAAAAATCCATCTCATTCTTAATAATTTTGGTCTCATAATTCAACCAACTAACATGTATGCTGTGAGAATTCATCGTAAACCACTGTCTTAAAGCTATATTAATGGTTGCCTATACATGATTTGATTAACTGGTAAATGATATGACAAGGATATTTATCATTGCTGTATAGTTATTTGACAGTTTATGATGAATCGCTCGTTGTAGACACACACAAAGCAATAATGCAGTCTAAATCTAATTTTATATACATGTCAGTTCAGCACATCATGATCAGATAGCGTTATATTGATAGCCTAGATCCGTGTGTAACTGTCGTCCGCCATGATTTCGGAACATAATCATCGATTTAAAAAAAAAAAATCGTGCAGCTCGTGTTTGCACTTGAGTCCAGCCTTTCTTTAATGAAAACCCTTCGAGCTCATTGCGGCAATGTCAGGGTTGAAAAGCTTGAAGATGCCATTTTTTTTCTCAATCGCACTCATTTACATATCACAATCTCCATTCATAAAAACGCTTTAAAAAAGGCGTCACATTCACGCCCAAATCCCCGACAACCCTTTCGGATGTCGATTTTAATCCGTACATGAGGTGCTTTTGTGCACGTCGCGCCCATTTCAAGTCGCGTTTTGGTATTGTTTTAATGGGCCGATCCCTTGTGTGCGCTTGTTGACAGTCAGTGAGAAATATCTGCTTCGGGAGGTGCTGCGGTCACATGATCCCCTCCATTCATAAAGTACCTGCCTGCCCATTCACAGCACTGTACACTGTTTCGCATTGCACCGACGATCACACAATGCTCACATTTCCTGCATTTTCTGCACAAAGCATCACATATAAAACGGCACTGCTTTGTCTCGTGAAGTCGCTTGTTTTACATAAGCGCCGGACATGTTTTATTTAAGCCGACCTTTCTTCAGTATGTCTGAGGATTTTCTTTGATAATGTATTTGTCACAGAGGAAGTCATATGCCCTTTTCAGCCATTTACACTGTCATGGTTTAATGTTCGAAACACACCCATGTTTTTCCCCATTCCATCTATCTGGCCTTTATGAGGTTGATTGATTTAATGCATGGGGGCTTTGTCCTTGAACTACACTTGTTTTTTTTATGTAACATTTGTCATGGAGGTATTTTTTTCTCATATCAAGCCACACTAAATAAATTACACTAAAAGCACACACTGTCTTTTTATGACATATTGTTTCATGGAAATTCATCTGACCTGATTTTTGTTATTAGTCATGATTTAGCCAAAACTGTGTAATAACCTAGCATATTTATGCTAGTGGGAAGGGTGAAACCTCTGATTTGACTGATCATGAGCACATTCTCTCATCGTGTTAACCTCAGGTGAGAGTGAAATTAAACCATTCTTGAATTTGATGTGACTCTCAGGGATTCCTCAAGGCCCCCCCAGACCCCGCTTTAGGAGCTATGGCCACGGGCTACAGATCATCAGTGGTGTGTGTGAGCTGCAGTGTATGTATGCTGGGTTTGTTCCACACTGCGTGATGGCAGCAGCTAAGATGGCGAAGTGATCCAAACATTGTTGCTATGATTCCTCCACCTTCCTGGCTGTTGTATGATTCATAGTAATGGAGTGAACAGAATACTGAGCATTGCCTGAGCCATTCATTTTTGCTGAAGAGAGTCTTCTTAGTGTGCTATTTCTAATGACATTGCTGTTCACAAAAAAATCTGATATTTTGTGTGTCTTTTTTTAGCGCAGGGGATAATAATCAAGATGTTTTTCCACAGTTGTGTGTTCCTTTTTACATTGTGACATGCTGCTCTCTTCCATTGATAAGATGAGCTTAGATCTTTGATGACTCATTTGCTAAGTCCTTCTGCAACAGATGGAAATTATTGTGTAAACCCTGGTTATCTTTTGACTTTCTGTTTCTGTGTACAATCATACTTCATCAAAAATATACCTGTTCTCCTGTAGCCTGCACTGGAAGCATTTTAATTTGAAAATCGCCATGAAATGTGTGAACAGATAGTCCCGATGTGGTTTCGTCTGAATGATGAGTGGTAAGCCAAGCTGGTGTACACGCAGCACACCCAGTACTGAGAACATGTTACTTGGCCTTGGTGCAACTATGTTCACAAGGCTGAAATGACAAGAAGGCACATTTTTAAGCCTTTTCAGATTTTGGTTTGCATCTGCTCTGGGTTGTGTGTTGGTGTGGGGAGAGTGTGGTGTGATTGTAAGGCTAATGTGAATTTTGCAGACAAGGACCACGGTCATTGCCGGGAGAAGTGGGAGATTTATGAAAGTATGTGAAAGCAGCCTCTCTTTGAATGTCACGTTTATCTAAAATATTTATCTCAACCAAGGCAGAGGCCTGTTGAGGTGCACTGTTCTTGTATCCTTTATCTGTATACTGTTGATACTCCTACGTGGTCACTGTATATATACGAGAATAGTGCGTTTTTACACATTGCATCTTCTGCCTGTGAAAACCCACAGCTTAAATGGCATGCTTCCGGTTTCTAGTTTTCCTCAAACAAACAAACAAACAAAAAATTGGCTACTGTGTTTTTGTTCTTCCTCAGTTTTTACTTTAAGAAAATTAGAAATCAAACAGGTGATAATGTATATTTAAGTCTGTGTGTTCCTACACAGACTGATTTTGCTGGGATTATTCTGGCCTTCATCCATTTTTATCAGTGAAGGTCAGTTTGCCTCTATACTCCACTGAACATGCACAGGGTACGGCCCCATTGTTTTAGATTCCTGCAGTTCTGTGGTATTCTCTGTTGCCAGTCAGGTGATCCTCTGTGATTCCTCTCTCTGTGTCCTCTTCCTATCTGTGTGATTGATTTGACAGCTCAGCGTTTTATCTACCAATGTGGGTGTCATGATCTTATCACCCGAGGGCTGTTTCGCACTCTCATTCCTGTTGCTGAGCTTTCCAAACACATTCCTCCCCAAACAACCCCCATCATGTCCTGAAACGACAAAGGGAGACAGCTACTTCAGCTGTTAGGGCTAGTGCTTTATGGCCTGGTTAATTGCCTATATCCTGTGGCCCTTATGTTAAGCTAAATAATTTCCTGGACCTTTTTATAGATAGTATTATTTGGGGTTATTGCCAGTTGTTGGCTATGACCTCCATGAACACTTAGTTTTACTAGCTGGCCAAGTCTAAGCTATAGACACATTTTACCTTTGACAAAGTCTGCTGAGCTGAACACATCTTTGGTTTTGCTTCTGTATTCTTTTGGGGAAGTGTTGCTTGTGACTACGGTGGTTTACAGAGGCTAATGAAATGTGTTATATGACAGTATACTTAAAGGGCACGTGTAACAGCATTTTACTTTACTGGTTGCTTGGCGTATTAACACATTTTAGTAGATTTAGACATAGATAATATAAACATACTGTATATTGTTAGAAATTAAGCTGCCTTTACATTAAAACTCTTTCAGTTTTATCATTTTTACTTGAAAATTGTGAAAAGTTACATAATCCTACGAGATATTTTGCATACAGAATATTTATGCCCCAGTGTCTTTAGATTCTATTAGAAGCGGTCGTATTATTTGTCTGATTAATGACAATGATCCTCTGTATAACCAGAGGGCTTGGACTGTCTGTAACTGAGACAAGCCAACAAACTGAACAGGCCTTGTATAGTGGTGGACTGTTCCATTCCCATGGCCAGATTTGGGCCTGGATTCTGTGTATTTTAAACCCGAGCCACTTCCCTCTTATAATTTTCATTTCCTCTTCAAGTATTTTAGGAGCACGCATGAACTGGCGTAAATGTCAGCAGTGTATTTAGAGCATATTTCAAACCAATTTTCTTACTTTCAAGACAAAGTCCTGGTGTGGATCTCTGCTGTGTATGTCAGATGTTAAGCCTATATTTAACAATATACAGATTTTTTTTCCTGTGTGTGTGTCTGTGTCTCCATCACAACATCTAGATAGCAGGGCTTGTCTTTATTTTTTTGTCAAGGAGGGCCTCTGATGTTCACAGACCATATCTCAATGCCTCTAAGAAGTGCTTTTAGCACTAAGTGTCTGAATTGTGGATATTGTTTTCAGTTGTGCTGCATGCGGGAGCATGAAGGCTGGGCCTTGTTGTGAGTTCTTTGCTGCAGCTGGGCTGAGATGGTTCTTTCCTGCGAGGCCACAGACATAAAAGGGCACAGATGTAAATCCTAAACCTTGTGTCTTTGATTGAGTTTCCAAACGCTTTGAAAACAGGAAGGGGTTTCTGTGTGTGTGTGTGTGTGTGTGTGTGTGTGTGTGTGTGTGTGTGTGTGCGTGCGTGCGTGCGTGCGTGCGTGCGTGCGTCCATGCACACACTTGTGTGTTTATTTCTCTGGGAACATTTGGCATGTGTATGTGTTTCTGGGAGAGATAGGCCTGCATCCTAGAAAAAGCTATGTTTGAATTTAAGTAAACATAGCTTTATATCATCAAATGATTGAATTAATGAGTCACGTTTCCAGATGGGATTAAAATTGGAGGCTTGTAGGAACATGTATTTTTATCTGCTCAGTAAACTTTTGATCAGATTTAGTCCTGTCTAGTGGCTATATTTAGAAGCGTTTCTTGGTTCCTCCAATTCCTAGAGACTGAGGTTCAATAGAAAGCTGCTTGAATCTAATTGATTTTCAAGATGGCCTAACAGGTTGGTTTCTAATGTTTATGGTAATGGTGATGATGATAATGTTATGTCATTCCCAACAACAGGGCATACTGTGATGATTTACAACTTGTCATAGCAGTTTCTCTTGACATGCATGGGCCTTCATCATGGTTTGGTGGTTTATCCTTCCCAAGTTGCTCCTGAGCTGTACTGTGCTGTTCTCCCACAGCTAGACGGCCTCCCCCCCACCGGTTTCAGAGTAACTATAACTAGTAGAGGCTCAGGTCCCTGGGGACTACTTTGACATCAAAGCAGACCAGAGACACCGCGGCAGTCGAAATTTGTGGTTCCTCTTTTTTTTTTTTTTTTGTAATGGCAAGCGCAAGGTTTTAATTTTCAAAATGCTTGTGGTTCAAATTAAGATCATCTCAATATGTGGCTTTGATTGATGTTTGAGAATAGTTTTTTGGCATTTGATACACATATGGGTTTCTTTTTGATTTATGGTGCCACAGCGCAGCGGCACCTAGAACATTGTTGTTGGGGTTGCAGGCCCAATCCAGTAATAGAGGGTTTGGTTAGAAAATCAATGTTTGAAACCCTGTCTGAGTGAGCAGTTTTGACATTCATTCACTGATTTAGGTCTATCTTTGATTTGCGCTACAGGCTAATTTGACCCACTAACTGCTATCTGTGATAGATGCTACCAGAAGTGACTTCCGATCGGTTAATTTGTTGTCATATTAGATGGTATTTCTGTGAAAAGATGGTGGTAAATTGTGGTAATAAGCGGAGATCCGCTGTGTGGTGCAGCAGCAGAGTAGGCTTGTTCTGTTTTTTTTCCTGAGTCAGTTGGTAGCTAAGCTGAATGTTCTTGTGAGGGAGATGACTCACCAGCAGCCTGAGGTGTTGAGAGGAGATAGGGCAAATTTCTCTTTCACTTCTCTTTCTACAGCCAGCGTATTAGTTTTCACTGCGGCTAATGTAGCAGCCTTGTGATGCTGGCTTGGTTTTTCTTTAGGCATTGTCCCATTATTGGTCCTGGTTTTATTAATGACTAACAGACAGCCCCTTCAAAAGTGTCTTGTTCTGGAGCTATGTCATAATTTGCACTGCATTCATGTTAGGTCATATTGGTGTTTGTTTTGGGTACGTCTGTGCCCTTGAGTTTGCCACTGGTTATTTAGGGGATTTGAACCGTGGCTAATTGGCTAGCTAGTTTGCACCGTTCAGATTAGATGCACTGCTGGAATCGACGGTCGAGTCCCAGATTGCATGTTATTTATTTCTTCAATGAGGCGTGATCACTGGGAAGGAAACTGCACCACTTTATCCTCTTAGCTCCAAGTTACCACTTGTTAGACTGGATTTCGGTTTTAGACTGGAATATTTTTGTTGATTACATGTTTCTGAACACTATACTATGAATACTTTTCTGCTTCATCATATCTACAAGCTTTGGAGTTCAGCTGCATCGAGACTTTTGTGTTTTAAGTCAAGCTAAAGCTGTTAAGGAAATGTAAAAGTATCATATTTTATCTATGAGAACAGGTGTTGAACATAGCCGCACATTTTAGTAAGCAAAGCGAATGAGTCACACCCAGAGTAGCTTTTCACGCCATCTTCTATTCCCCCCTCTGCTTTCCTAGTGATTGCTTTCCTCTCAGAGGATAATCTATAGAATCGGATTGGGATAAGAAGCTTGTGTTTATTTTCCCAATGATATTTTAATGACCCCCCCCCCCCCCAAAAAAAAAAAAAAAAAAAAAGGTGGCAAGCCAAAGTGGTCTAGTGGAGCTTGACCGAGCTTGACAGCCTTCCTCCGGTTTTGATACAGAGGAGAGATGGGGAGGAAAAGGGGTGATGGAAAAAAAAAGAGGTGTGTGTGTGTGGGGGGGGGGGGGGACTTTTCTCCCCTTTTCTGATGCTAATGAAAGGAGGAATGGTTTTCCAGCTTTTAGCTTGCAGAGTGTGTCTCCCCTGCAGCATGCTCCGCTGCCTGGACATTGTGGGAGGACAAAACTCCAGGCCCGGGATCCAATAACGTGAAATTTCAGCAGAGAAGCAGCCATTGTGTAGAGAGAGGCAGCCGGGAGGGGTTGGGTAAGGGGGGGGGGGTGACTTGGCGAGCACCCAGGGCTCAGGCCACATCCTTTTTCTCTCTCCTCTCCTCCTGTAGTCCTCCTCTTCCTTCTCCTCCTTCCCTTCTTCTCCCCCTCCTGTCTTTCATTCAAGCCCCTCACCCTCCCACTGCCCCCAAAATACCCCTGCTCTCCCCTCCACCCCACTCCTCTTTGGGGTGGGAAGCCCAAGGCTGAGACAGGAGCAAAGCATGATGGCATGCTGGAGCCCAGTGAGCCATGGGCCGGAGCAGCAGACAAACGGCCACTTTGTCCACTTAGGAAATGGTTGTCCCAGGATCCCCCTTCTCCACCACACACTGGAGCAGCCGGCCTCGAGGCTCAGGCCTGCCTGGTCTGCACGTGCTCCCCCATCATGCCTTCTCCTCTTACAGTTTATTTCAAGTAGAAGCTCAATTCTAATTTAAATCATTGTATTTTGTTTGCTTTTTGCTTTCACTTTACATGAGGTTTGAAATAATGAGATACTGCTAATTCTCCTGTTCCATATATCATTTTCTAAAGATGCCATAAAAGCCTGTGCACACCCTTTTTGTGAATAGAAAAGGCCATATTCAAATGCGGGTGGGAGCTGTTGACTGTCACCTTGGTCTCCACCCTGTTCCCATCCACAGCCACCTCCTCCCTCCCCCCACAGTCCTCCATTACACTCTCAACCCTCCCTCTGTTTTTCTCCCCTGCTTTTGGTCGGAAATGAAGTCAGTCATCCAGCAGAATAACTTGGAATAATTTGGAAAGGGGGGCTCCTTTCTCTCTATCTCTCCCTCCTCCTCCTCCCTCCCTCTCTCCCTTTCTCTCCCCTGCTTGCAGGCCCTGGCCAGCTGATCTGCTTCCGCTCTCAATTGTGTGTCCAGTCGCCTGTGTGCTCCCAGCAAGGGGCGTGGAGGCCAGCCTTTGTCTCCACCATCCCACTCTGAACTGTGTTTGTGTGTGTGTGTGTATTTGTATGGTTTGCAGCAGGTTGCACTCAAATATCTTTTTGGACCACTCACTGTTTTTACTATAAGAAAGGAAAGATTTTTATATGAGGATGAAGAAGAGCAGTGGATGGAGCCTTTTTATTCCCCTGGTGTGAAGTTTTTATTAAATGGCTTTAGTACACTTGTATGTTGTTGGTTGAGTTGAGTTTAGTTGTTGGTCTGCAGGTTTTAGAAGTGTACCTTAGAGATCAGATTTGAATTATTTACCATTTCACTATAGTTAATATCAATTTTTCTAGTATGGAAATGTCCTATTCTTAAAACTAGGTTAACATGGGCGTTTTTAAGTTAGATGCAAAAATGCACGTATACACAGTCCACTTAACTTCCTCTCTGTGCCCAGCCCCCTTCTCTGTGAGTGTCATGGTTGCTGGCATGTGTGTGATGGTAGGTCTGAAGGGTCAGGCCCTGGTCATTGTGCCCTGGTCATGGCTGAGCGACACCACCGCCTGCCTTCTGTTCACCCCAGGGACCCCTTCTTGACTGACAGCCCCTCCTGCACTCATCACCCGCATCCTTTATTGGGGGCCATAGAGGGGCGTAAGAGCAGCAGTATTTCCCTCTTTTACTGCCTGTTATACTGCTCAAAAATGCATTTTTCTCTTTTGCAGGGACTCTCATGCAAGCACTTCTTCTGTGGCACAGTTATGAGGTGTGACAGGGTGTTGCTCGGAGATTGCAAGGGGGAAGTTAGTCGTGGTTGTGTTTTCTGTCTGTTTCCCACGATCTGTTGCTGTTGTCTAAGCTCGTGGCAGCACATGAGTGAAAACTTGATGATTGCAGTATTAATACATTGAGGTTGATAAGAGGTTCATAATATTGGAAAATTTTTATTCAGTAAATTCTGTATCTGTTTTTGTCCAGCCTCTCTAGTGATTGTTTATTTCAGCTGGCAGAATAGTTACTTATCTTTGGATCAGTGCAGTCATTTTGTTGCATGAAAATCACAACAATATTTGAAAATGTCCTTGTAATTATGATGAATATAATAACAAAAGAAGAGACTTCCAATGTTGTCCACTTTTGTTAGCACCCTGACTGATGAAACTTGATGAAAATATTGGCATGGCTCTGACTTTCAGCAGGCAGTAGTGAGCGCAGCACCACCAAATTTAATATTATGGACGATTCTGATAACCATTCGGTCTGACTAAAGGACTGTTTGGGTGTATTGATCAGTGAGGAGTTATGGGACAGTCAAAAAGAAGTATATATTGGTAAGACCAATATTCACTTTATCTTAGCTCTGTTTTTGGGCTCTACCAATTAATGAGCAAGTGCTTTAGCTGCCAAATGCTCCACTGTGTTCACACGCTAGTAGCTAACTGTTGGGTGCTGAGCAAGTAGTGTACAGTTTGTTCTTTCTGGCTGAAAACAACATGATGAGAGCTGTGAGAGTGAATCAAAACAGTATAGCTGAGGGTGAGACAGCTAAACAATGAGCTGAAAGTGGGTATGAAGCTCTGTGAAGGCCAAGAGCTACAGATTCAAATGACAGTCCTCTGTAGGTTCATCACTATAATGCATTGATACCTTGTTAGTATAAAAGTATTGATAATAGTAGCTCTAAAGGCACAAGAAAAAATGCATAAGTAAGTTGCAGGGGAGAGGGGATGGTAGGACATGTGGCAGTGATGCTCAATATTTTGTCAGCAATTTATCTTTTCATATATATATCAATGGAAATGCTGATCTACATGTTTGTGTGTATGTGTGTTTGAACAGACTGGAATTGGCCAGAAAGAAGTGTGTGGTTTTCAAAAAGGCAGTCTGTTTTGTCGGTTGGTTTATTTTTGAGTTACCCGTATTTATCATGCTCATCAATCCTTTGAGGGAACTTTGGTCAACTATTACCATGTGCCAGGATATCAAAGCTTTCACATGAAGAAAAAAATAGCTTCAGATTTTATGCTCACTGGCTCTTAGATTAATTGCTAACCAATAACCTGGCCACTGAGGTTTGCCAAGGGTGTGGAAGGCTGGAGACCAAAGGTTAGCCTCATTGAGCAGGCCAAGATTTAGAGAGGAGAAACAGTAAGGGGACACAGCTATTCTTCTATTGGAGCGCAAGCTACTAGTTAACTATGCAGTATATTACATGTTGTCAGTCAGCAACATTTCAAATTTGTATCCTGTCAGAGAAGATGAAATTCTTTTACAAAACTTTTCAGACTCATCTGACGTCATCTTGATTGGTCAACCCATATGTTTGCCAGAGAGCAATGTCTCACAGGAAGACATCCGACAGTCACATTCTTCACTCACATTACCCGTTTCTTTCAGCCCTCAGATCTTCTTTAATATTTTACCAGGAGTTTGTGCAAAATGCTGCCCTCAGCACACCCTGACCTTTGTCATTTCCGGTGGCCCAATGCAGTCTGTGTTATCTAATCAGGGAAACATCTGACTCTGAGTGAAGGGACAGGGAGAAGCAAAGGAGATGGGAAAGGAGATATATCTAATAAAGAACAGATAGATATAGTATTTTAAAAATAATAATTAGGTAGCATTATAAGTTTAGACACAGTAATACACTTTTGTTACATTTGCAATAGATGTGTTTTTTTCTTTACTACAGACTATAAGATTTGGGGCAAGAGAGACAGTTCAGCCATTTTCCAGTTTGTTGGAATTTGACATTTGAATGGTGACACATGCGTTTATATTGCTGTATGTCTGAAATAACCTGAAGCTCTATGCATTTTTTTACACACAGCCTCATGTCCGCTGTCTTTAAACCTCTAAAACTTTAAAGCCTTTCTTAATACAGTGATAATCTACATTTCATTCCTGCTTTGTAAATCAAACATATTTTGCTTTTGTATGAGTGTATGCTTTCTTCAGTTACGTAGGTAATGTATGTATTACAGATTAACTGCTTACGATGTATTACCGTAATTCAAAGCCTAGTAGGTGACATGAGAGAGAAGAGTAATACAACAACAGCATTAGCATTGGGGGGGGGGGGCTGATGTGAGCTGGAGCCCCTGTCATGTGCTGTCTAGTTTGAAACCACCTGCTTCAGGGGAAAGGTTGGAAATCAGCAGCGACCAGCGCCCGAATTTGGCCACATGGTCAGTCACCCTCTGGCTGGGGTTAAACATACACTGACGGCTTCAGACTTTAGAAATCATAGCCAATAGTCTGCTATATCAGTCACTGAAACCAAAATATATGCGTTTAATCCAGAACTGAATCTCTTGACTCCTTCACATTCTATTTTTAGTTTTGTTAGCTTCCGTCACCACACAGATTTCCCCACTTGTTTCAGCTGCTTGGATTAAACTGAGTATCGGAGTAGTTCTAGTGTGATGTGGTTTATGTTTTAGTTGAGTAAAAACATTCAAACTGTTGGACAAATGTGACCTGGACATTTTAGATCAGTCTCCTCGCTTTATCTTATCTGTATAGTGTTTTCCTCACCACACATTTACAAACCATTTTGCGCAGGCTACATGTACTGTATTCCAACTTGTTTTTGTTGTGGTTCAACTGTAATATGTGGGCTGATATTTGATGTAGGCTGTGTAGTTCTGATGATGCTTTTGTGGTCCAGGTGATATATTGTATCGACAGAAAAGGCCCTCAAGGTAAAAACATATTAACTGCTTATTATCACAGATTATGTTCACTGACAGCATTGTTTTTCTTTTTGCTCCTCCCATGTCTTCTTATTCCCTCCACCCTCCTTGTCTTCCTCCCTTCCTCCTCCGCAGTGACAGTTATGCGCGTGTGAGAGCAGTGGTCATGACTCGGGATGACTCCAGTGGTGGGTGGCTTCCCCTGGGGGGCGGAGGCCTTAGCTGTGTCACTGTCTATAAGGTCAGCCGGGCGGAGGACAGCAGCAGCACCCACAGTGGAGGCAGCGGAGGAAGCAGCAGCAACCTCAGCCCCTGTAGCCCCAGTCCTAGTCCCAGTCCCAGCCCTAGTCCCAGCACCACCGCTGTGGAGTTCCACATCAAGGGCGAGAGGCTCAAAGACAAACTGGTAAGGGATATGTGAATAGTGTCTTTATAAACCACATTACATAAATTCATATTCCTACTATAAATTAACTAGCTAGTTGATACGCTTGTTTTCTCTGTTATTTGGTCACCCCACCTCTTTCATGCACATTCAGGTGTACAAACCGGAGATGATACATTCTCTTGCATGAGATCACCATGAGCCCCCCTCCCTGTCTCGCTCACACACACACACACACATTCGCACACACTCACACAGGAAGTGGTTGTTTGGCTTTCCTCCATGGCGCAGGTATCTGAAAATAGGAGCAAACTGCGTGATGCTGTGATGCATGATGACATCAGAGAGAAGGGCAGGAGATTACTCAGGAGAGGAGAATGTAGGATGAGGGATGTGGGAAACACACAAAGAGACTGGAAGGGACGTAAAGGATGGAATAGGGGCTGGAAATTCACACTCATTCTGGTTTTCCAAAAGTACACAAACATTTGCCTACCTTTTTTCATAAGCATTTTCTCTTACTTACTCAACATGTAAAATAAGGAGTGTATGTGACAGTAAATTAGGCCAGGAAAATATGTTCCTGGTTACTTTAACAGTAAAAAAATATATGCAAAGCACTCTATAATTATTATTGTAAAACTACAAATGCTATTTAAAATATCTTAGCTCAAAAAACAAGGGGTTTTATATAGTATGGCAGCCACTAACAATTGTTTTAATTATCAGTTAATCTTATTTTCATTTTCAGAAAATGCTGAAAAATACTCTTCAAAATTTTCCAGAGCTGATTGTTTAGTGTGACCAACAGTCCAAAACCAAAAAACATTGACTAAATTATATCACGTCAAAGAAAGGCTACATATCTTACATATTTGAGAGGCTGGAATGAGCAAATGTTTGGCATTTTGCTTGAAAAATGAGCCAGCAGCTCTAGTATAAAGTCTTGTAAACTAAGCATTACACAGGACTCAGCTGGGTCTGTAGTTACACAACAATTGTCTAAATCAATGAGCAGTGAACTTTCTTTGGCCTATTTTATTCAACAACCTAAGAATTAATGTAAACTTGTATTTCTGCCTCGTCAACATTTGCATCATCAAAGAAATAAGTGACCTCAATAAGCACAATTTGTCAGTAGTATAGGTGTTCATTCACAGGTAGTACAGTGTCTGACACTGCAAATGTGGGTTAAAGGTAAAAGTTTTTTGAAGTGTATATAGTGAAACATCTGGAATTACTGACATATTAAATACTTTACTTATTTTTTTTAATCCTATTTTTGGCAGCCTGCATGACATACTCATAAAAATTCCTTAGCTGCAAACTGTGTGGTCATTCTTCTCAATCAAAGTGAGGCTTCAAAAGATCAAGTCGTATGTTGTGGTTCTAATCCTCATGGCTCATGCTGTAGTTTCTATAAAACTCATGACCTACTTGTCACACACTCATTCTGTGGTGTAGATGTAAAACAGATCCAGTAGATGCACTGGGATAATCCTGGTCTGCGGTAATGAGAGTGTAAATCAGTGTGTGTGTGTGTGTGTGTGTGTGTGTGTGTGTGTGTGTATGAGAGAGAGAGAGAGAGAGAGACAGAGAGAGACAGAGTGAGCGAACGAACAGTCTGTCAGATGCCAGAAGACAGAGGAGGCCACCATGATGCATGGAGTCTGGTGGCTCCTGACGGTCCGACATGAGAGGCTTGTTACAGCAGGGCGTCTAAATCACCTTTTTTTATCTCCTTTGACTGAACGCATTTTTATGTGTGTTTTGTGTTTACAGCGTGTTTGTGTTTTGCGCGTTGCTATCCAAGTGTGTGTGTGGCACAGGAAAGGGTGTGACGGGAATGCTGTTGTTCAGGCAGGGAATAGACATGGCTCAGAGACCCTGGCAACTGTTCTGGGATGTGGTAAAACACCCCTATCACTGCCGGTGTCTACCCCCATCCACCACAACAAACACCCAGCCATATGTAGGTCTGTCGGGATGCCACCCAGTGCCAGGGTGTTGGCGTCAACCACAGTGCTACCGACAGTCTGAGGGCATCAGGGGAAGAAAGGCAGAGTGATGAATCCAAGAAAAAAAAGAGCAACAGACCCAACCACATAAGAACATGTTAGCCATAGTCAGAAAAACACAGGGCAATATCAGTACTTGTTACGACAGCATTGTTTAAAACAGCAGCGTCAGTGTTTTGATTCCAGAGGTGAATGAAAGACCGTAATTATGTTGTATGAATGATGTTGAAAACTGAAATAAAGGCCTAGTGAAGAGCTCCTGAATGTTTGAAAGGATGTTTGGTTTGAGTTGTTATTGTGTAGTACACAGAAAAAGAAAATACTGTTCCATGTCGTAGATACTTTTTTTTTTTGTCTTTTTATGGGATATAATTTCAGTGTTGTAATTGAGCCAGAGATGAACAGGATAGAAAAGCACAATGGCATCTCCCATCCGTGATAGGAACCTGATCTAGATGGAGGAAAAACAACAGATCAGAGATGCAGTTATTTTGAAATCAAAAAGGCACGGTTTTGGGCTGATAGAAACAAGGTGATTTTTGGGGGTGCGTAAAATATGAGAGGAATCAGGGAAAGAGATGTGGGTGTAGTCAAAGAGCAGGAAACAGAGGTGGAGCCAGATAGACGGGAGATGGAAGAAGAGAAGTGGAGGGGATCTGTCTATAAGCGCAGTGATGCGGCACAGAGTGTACTGGTGATGACTCAGCTGGCTCTCCATATAGCTACCAATCACTCTCCTCCTTGCCCTCCTCCCTTCTCTCTCTCTCCCCTCTCTCTCTCTCACACACACACACACACACACACACCACACACACACACTCTGATTCTCTGACTCTTAAAAACTACAGATCTAATTAGTTGATGATTACTTACCATACTGGCTCTCGGATTATGACAAATCTCTGGCGAAGCTCTCTGCCACTCCACCTCGTTTCCTGTCGTTCATAGTCTGTGACTCCTGATTGATGCAGCTGTGAATGTGGTGTGGACCAGGCTTTAAGCTAAATAGCTTTGCCTTGGGGCAAGAGCCCACATGATACAGTTGTTTGTTTCTACTGTCTAATCTTATTTTTTACTGTTGTGACTCATCTTTGTTAGCAAAATATGGTTTATTAAATTTAAATCTTGGGCAAGGGGAGAAGTGTGTGTCAGTTTCAGCCAGTGCAGTGTGGCCTGATTTCTCCCACCTGGTTTCTTGTGTGCGTGTAAACGTCTATCTGCCCCCCCCTTCTACGTCTCACCTTTGTCTGTCTCTGTCTCTGTCCCTCTCCTCCTCTAATATCTCCTACCTCCATTCCCTGTCCCGTGTCTCTTTTTTCGTCAGGGAGGCTCCTCCTCCTCCTCCTCCTCCTCTCTTTTCTCCGAAGCACGGTGTGGAATGTGGTGTTAAGTATCGTCCTATCGTGCACCCGCAATACTTCCTCCTCCGTCGGCCTTGCTGTGCGCTCACCTTACCTGCTCCGGCTCCATTCAGTCTCGCCTCCACAATCAGCCCCAGAGGCACAGAGGACCCCCCACCACCACCACCACCACACCCACCATCCTCACACCACACCACCCCAACCCACCCCCAAACTCCTTGCCACACCGTCCTCCTCACATCCATCCTTTTCTTCATGCACTGCCTCTGGGTAAACACACAGGCTTAACCCTTGCCCCTCCTTTTCGTGGGGAGGCCTGTATGCAATAGTGACATGAGGACAGATAGTAAGACACATCCTGACCACATTTGCATGCATAAAAATTACACTGCACTATAAAGAGTGTAAAAAGCAACTCTCGCTCAGACATTCAGAATGAAATGTAGAGCAGTGTACTCGTGCTCTGACACACGCATATCACATATCATCAACCTCTCTCGTACAGCTGCCACGTATCAGCGTCTTTAAAGCGTGCTTGTTGACTGTTGTCCAGATCCAAGGGGAACGGTGCCATCTGCTTTCAGCCGTCGAGTATTGGTTTTGCGACTGTTATCCTCTGACAAGGCATTTGCATTGTGAAAGATGCACAGTGTAGCACTTGGGTCATTGAGCTTTTCATCACACCAGCTCTCCTGTGCTCATGCGTTCACTCTCTCTCTCTTGCTCTCGCTCTCACTCGCACAGGATCGCCAGCGCACGCTCACTCACACATTCACACCCCATTAAGCCACCTCTCGTGCACGTCGGTAAAAAACCTCAAAGACTGTAATGGCCGTCTCTCATTTCATTTAATCTGCCTAGAGGAAGGCCGGGAGGCGGCCCAGTAGCCCTGATTAATAATAGGCTTTGGAAACACAGTCTCTCTCTGCCACACACTTGGGCTGCCTGGCTCCAAAACATACTCAGCACCCCCCCCCCCTTCTCTTCTGCCACCACTGCCGCTCTCCAACTTTATCATCATCTGTAATGAAAACCCCTCCATTTAGAATGTGTTTTACAAATTATCCAAAAAAGTATGTGAAATTATTGGGGTTAGGATGATTTTTCTTTTTTCGTTGTCTATTTTAGAAGCTCTAGTTATGTGTAGTTCCAGACGCAGGCCTCTCCTCTCTCATCTCTCTCTCTCTCTTTTTCCTTTGCTCATGTTGTGGTGGAATGATAGAATGTGACACATTTAAACAGCTTAGGGTGAGGAATAAGATGAAGGATTTACATGTGTGTTCCCCACTGAGTTTCATCAACCTCATTCTGCCTTTAAATTATGCAGTTTCCAGTCTGAATACTAACAACTTACAGCTTGACCAAATGGAACTTTCATTTTCTGGCACTGTCTGAATCAGGAGTAGAAAGTACAAAATGTGTGGTTTCTGTGTAATCCCACATTTAATTTCATTCAGTTCTAATGTGTCTTGTTTTCAAACTCTGTGTGTGTGTGTTGTCAGGTGGTCCTGGAGTGTGTCCTACAGAAAGGCCTCATATACAACAAGGTCAACCCCATCTTCCACCACTGGAGAATCAATGACAAGAAGTTTGGACTGACCTTCCAAAGCCCAGCTGATGCCCGTGCCTTTGACCGGGGCATACGCCGGGCCATTGAGGACATCAACCAAGGTATGTGTTGTCCCATTGTTAGCGGTGCCTGCATGTGTGAATTTCTGGTGTTTAAAGCAGGTTGGACCAGATAACAAAGTCGGCAGCAACTCAGCAGAACACACCTTAACTTGAAAATCAAGCAACCAGCATTTGCTGTTGTTTCCGTATCAAAAAATCTGAGCAGCCCACAGCTCTTTTTTTTCCACTACCCTCACCCCCTTTAACCCTCTCACACTATCAACAAAACACCAGGTTTGTTTGGAATTCCCTCTAAGAGGCTGTGCTATACTATGTGTTTTGGCAGTCATCCAATACGTCTAAAATAACATGGGTGTATGTGTATGAACGTGGCACGCATTCTGTTGCTGGGTGTCTACAGCCTATGTTCCTGCCTGTCTGTCACTAGCTTGTAATGGCTGACCTAGCATCTGTTCTGAGAGAGATGCATAGCGTTGATTAGCGGTGATGCCCCCCAGCCCCACTGCTACCTGCTCACTCACCCAAGCATGACCCCTGCTGCTATATCTTATCATTACCAGCTGCCAAGATAAACTCCTCCACTTCCTGTAGAGACTGGCAGGGCAACGCTGTGCCCAGGCAGTGGGCGATACAGGACAGAAAGGGAGGGCTGGTTTGAAACAGAGGGGAAGGAGTTGAGACATAGAATAGATGGCAACTTGAGATAGGAGCAGAGCTTTAGTCAGAAGAAATATGACCAGGTTGGGCTTTTATGCCGTACAGACTTGGTAGGTTTGAGGACTTGCCAGGCTAGTCTAAAAACTGATAGGGTTTGGTCTGGCTGCGTATAAAGTGGCATTTTTACGTATTTTTAAGCTAAACTAGGTCTTACACTTGGGTGGAGTTGAGTCTCTGATTTGAGTTGGGTCCTGATAAGCATTATTTTTCAGTAGAGTGCCAGAGGTTGCAAAGTCATCCAATTAGCAGGAGAATCGCCAGCTCAGCAATCTGCCACCCAGGCCCATGTTACACAAGAGGCTGGCTGGCTGGGGAGCTATAATCTCCTTTACTCTCTAGACCTAGGAACCCTGGGGAGCATAGAGGAGGTACAGCAGAACATATCGTAAAGGCTTATCACCGTTGGGCATCAGTCGCTTCTTGCCCGCAGCCTATTATCTGAGATTTGAACTTCCTGGGCACAAGTCCACACATAGTCTAGGTAAAAGGTAATCATGGCCAGCAACTGTAAGGCTGGTTTAGCAAATAGCTTTCCCTGTTGGTTTCAATTGAAGAAAGAGAATAAAGAACAATGAATTACACTACACATAACACTGTATTAATGAGAGGATGATGGTATCGTATGTGAAGTAATTTGTCAGGGCTGATTGGTTGGTGTGAGAGCTAGCTCACTTAGACTGTTTTGCTCTATTTATTTATTAGTTAAATGACAGAAAATTAATCTGCAACCATTTTGATAATCAGTCATTCATTTTTAAGTAAAATGCCAAACATTCACTGCTTGGCCTTCTCAAACTTAAATATTTGTGGTTTTCTTCGTTGTTTTATAATAGCAAACAACCTTAACAACCTTTTTTGGGAGTTTGAACAGTTAGTTGGAAAACAAGAAACTTCAAGATGGGGAGAGAACAATTGACTGATTTATTAATAATGAAAATAATAATTAGTTGCAGCCCTCGTTTGCATAACAGGATGCTCTGTGGGAAAAGTCGAACATCTCAGATGACTAGTCACTGTGATTAAAAACACATTCCCCTCACCTCACCCAGAGGCTGTTCAGTTTCTGTCTTGCTAGTAAATGCTTCAACTCTTTCCTGTGAATGTCAGCTACAGCAGGTGATGGTGAGCTTCGTCTCCCCAGAGCCTGCACTTCTTTATCCCTCTCTCTCTCTCTCTCTCTCTCTCTCTCTCACCCTCCCTCCCTCCCCTTCTCTTTCTCTGTCTCTTTCCCTTGCTGTCCTCTCCTCCTCCTGTTCTTCCCTCTCTCCTGGCATCCTCTGTATTCTGCCAGTGTTGTGTAATGCCTCTCCTCAGCATAGGCAGGCAGGTTCTTCTGTATTCCTGTTGCATCGTTCTGCTGCTGGACTGCTGCGTGAATGTGCGTGGGGGAGCGAAGAGGCAGCGAGAGAGAGAGAGAGAGAGAGAGAGGGAGAGTGAATATGTTTTTGCCTGTGTGTATGTGCGCGCGCGTCTGTGTGTATCAGTCTTGCAGTCCTCTGTTGCCATGGCAATGCCGGGCACATGGCACAGGCAGCTTCGCGGCCCAACACTGCCAGAGTCGTGCTGCAGGAAGCCTCTTTCTCTCAGTAGTGGAGAAATGCGAACACACACATACACACTCTCTCTCACACACACAACAAACACCATTCTCCATGTGATTCAGAGACAGACAGACAGACTGATGGACAGACTGTGTCTAACACAAGCCCAGTGAATTTTTCTGTCCTCTCTGTGGCAGAGACAGCAGTGCCATGTATTGCTGTATTCTCTCCCCGAACGCAGACAGGCTGACTGATGCCTCAGTGCTTCAAATGAGGCCTCAGTGATCCTAATTAAGCGAACCTAAGTTTTTTAAAAAGAACCTCTTGATGCCCCAGGTACAAACAGTTTCCCCTTCATCCCAGTGGAAATGGTTCAATCCCTGTTTTCTTCAACGCTGCCAAGACCCCTAGCCTCAACCATTTTCTCTTCTATTAAAATTCTTTAACAGTGTTTTCTGTTATCATGAATATGTTGGCTGCTGCTACTGCTGCTTGAAATCAAGCTCTGGGTTTGTTTTCATCAGACATAGTGTGTAAAAATGCAACACTAGTCTGAATATCAGTACATGTGTTATGATAATGCACTTGATTTTAATCTTTAATAAGGTAACAGACAGTTGTAACACACATTTTATTGACCTGACCTAACCCAACATGTGTTATAAACATTTTTCTTTGAAAACCTTGAAACCTTGAAAGCACTAGTTTCTACTCTACATCAAACATTAGATCCAAACCTCCTTTGCTGGACTGGATAATCTCATGCTCTACTAGCAAAATAACACATCTTATTTGCAAACACAGAGCATCACATGTTAACAGTTAAAATGAAAAGCAGTACATTGTCAACATTACTTCAGTATTTTTTCATTCAGGACAGTTCTACAATATTGGACAGCAGCCTTATCTATTCAACAATTGGAGGTCTTAATGTGACAAAAATTCCACCTTGCTTTACCAATAGAAATGGGTTTGACAAAACCAGTATTTTGTGTTAAAAAAAATATATATATATATCAGTAACATTAGCCCCTGGCCTCATATTACAACATCCACAGAACCAGTTTAATTCTCTGTGGTAATGAAAAGCTGTAACATGGTCAGCCTGATACCTGAAACATAAGCTCTGACTCCAGCATCAGCAGACGAGGTGTTTTTGGATGCGGAAATGGCACATGGCCTTTTAGCCGAGGTCGGGGTTACATTATTCTGGGCATGCATATTTCATTAACTTCTGTGTGCCCCACTGACACAAAGCAGCTTTCATTTCCCCATTACGCACAGCGAGAGGAAAGCAGAAGTCTTGGTCTATTCTGCCCTGACAAAAGTCAGCGTTGTCTGTCTATTGTCTCAACATGCAAACATGCTTTGTAGAAGAGATGTCATCTATTGATAGTGAAGTAGTTTTGATAAATATAGTATAAATTACTAGTAACTCAGTGAAGGATTAAAATGAAAATATCTTGTTGGTTGTGTGCATTTGTACCAGGAAGTGAAACACTGTAATTTAGAATCTTGTACACAGTTTTCACTGGCTTTCACTGAGTTTTTGCCCCCTAGTGGTCCAAAACCAGGTCTATTTGTCAATCAAATTTAGCTAAGACACTAAAAATAGTGCTATGTGTACGTGCCATTATACAGGTACAAAAACATGATGCTACATGTCTGCAATTGACTGTGTGAGGAGGTTTTAATTGAAATAGACAGTGGTGTTACATAGGCCGTGTGCTGTTAATACTTAACTTATCTAAGCTTTTAGTCACTTATTTAACTGTAACAATGCTGATGTTTGTCTGAGTGTATAAAATGATTAGGCCAAGCATCTAAACTTTTTTCCTCTTTGTTCCTCCCTCTCTTTTCCAGGTTGTCGGTCGTTTGGGGATGGGGATACTCCCGAGGATGGACTATCAGTGAGTGAAATCAAAGCTGAGAGGTTTTAGTATGAAGAAAATTGTGTGTGTGTGTGTGTGCGTGTGCGTGCACATGCATGAGTGCATGTTTATCTTTCTGACTTTTGTGGAATCTAGTTTTCTCTGTTTGACTTAGGTCAAATTTATTGTAGAGTTTTTTGTGAGAAGATGCTCTACAGAGCAGAATTACATTCACAAAAAGCCTAATTGAATAAAAAAAATTGATCAAGTATCTATGTGCTCTGGAGTGAGAATTAAAGTGTTAAAGTACACCTACTGTTGGGTTTTATAAAGTTAGATTTATTACCCAACTCTCCCTCACCAATTAATAGGAGGCAGGTCATAGCTAGAACCTGAGTCATATGTTTGAGGCCTGATATGTCTCAGCCAGGCGCTGACACCTGCCTTTGTTTTCTAACAGTTGTTCTTAGAGATTTACAGGTGTTTAACCAGTGCCAACCAGACCCTGAGGTGAAGCTGGGTGTTGGCCAGCGAATGTGCTAGAGCAAGCTTAGCTGTCTCTATCAATCTAACTTGGTACCTGTCACTCTTGTTACAATAGATGCCAATGTAATAACTATTGCCTCGGGAGCTGGTTGTAGGCAGCTTGGTGAAAATTCTTTGCGATTTCAATGTTATCCAGTCTGAAAGTGTTTTCCTCATGTGTTGGGCCTCCTTTTGTTGACAGTTTGAGAACTGTTACGGTGCATTATGTTAAGAATTGTATATACTTGGCACGCTGGCACTATATTGGCTGTCGACATGTGTGGTTAAGAGTGCAGTGTTCTCTTTAAAAGAGAAAGGCAGTGCATATGTAGCTCAAGTCTACACACCCATGTTCATTTGTTTTAGATATCAGGCTTGTTACAGGAGCGTCAGTCACCTGTTCTACTTCTGATTGCAAAGTAGGTGAAAAGACACATTAGTAGGAGGGAGGGCACTTCTTGTAAATGCACACTTACACTGAGTGACAAGAAAGACAGAGAGCTCTGCACACTGTAATGCAATCCAATACACAAAATAGTCTTTCAAAAGGTGCTGTCTTTGTGAGACTTATAAGTTATCACTGTTGACGCTGTGTCAAAAAGGTGTTGATTCAAACCTGGTCATTTTTCAGACTGGTTTGTGTTGCGCACAAAAGTACAACTTCAGATCATGTCATAGATTTGAGTGCAATCAGCTAAAATAGTAGCCTTTACAGGTATTTATTGGAAGACTATTGCATCGCAGTGCATTTTGTTTGTAGTTTTTGCTGACTCTGGTTATTGAAAATGTCCCAGCAGTTCAACAAGTTGACCCTATGGTCATATTTGTGACACCACACTGCACCTCCACTGACTTAGTTTTGAGCTCTGAGTTCATTGCATTTACCAGTGACTTGTCATCATCACCTTTGACCTGCCCCAGTGTCTGACGCCCCTTATGATGTGGAGTACAAGTGCAGTGAAGGAGGGAGAGCTGCGTTCCTGTTCCTGTGGCGAAGTTCCTCTTTAAGGAATCAGCCTGAACATACAGGAAATCCAATGGCACCACTGTTGCTAGGCAGCAGGGGTGGGGGGTGCACGGTTGTGTGCGGTGGGGGGTACGGGGTAGAAAGGGTTGTTCACAAGGTTCAGTGAGTGAGCCACTGAGGGTGTCACCATGGTGATTTGGCATCCGAATGTTGCGGTCTGAGACCTGGGCTACAGAGAAAGAGAAGTGAACCAGTGGCAAGTGCTGCAGCCAGAGAACTAGCAAATACCACCACTCAACATGGTGTGGCACTAACTGTGTTGCTTTATGCTCCAAAATAAATTCACACTACTTTTCATACACATAACCTGATTGAATATGATCTCTAGAGCATATATAGGCTGGATAAATAAAAACATACACAGACCTTCAGTTTGTATTATTAATGGTTCCATTTAGAGGCAGTAGATCTGTTCTGAGTAGCTGTGATTTTGTTGAGAACAGAGACAGTGTAACATCAGCATGGGAGGTAACCATTAGGCCTTGTTTAGTTCCTTGATTAGTTTCAGACATCTCTAAAGAAAATCTAAAAAATTTGCCAGAATTCATGATAGCCTTGCATTGTTACAAGCATTTCACTTGTGTGTGTAAGCACACTCATCCATGCATGTGTGTGGTGCGTATGTGTCAGTGCACATGCGTTTGAGATGGCCTTCTCCACCCACATCCTGCCCACTGAGGCTCAGCACCCACTTGTATGCCCTTCACAAACTCACCACATTCTTCCTCTCACTCAGAAACACACACAACACAACACACACTATATATGCACATGCAACATATTTAACCCATTAAAAAAAATGTGGTTGCTCAAATCCCTACTCAGCTGTGATGACCCACTGCCAGGAATTATGCTGTACCATCACAGTCCTTCCGCTGGTACAAAGTAAAATGTGTGTGTGTGTGTGTGTGGTGTGTGTGTGTGTGTGTGTGTGTGTGTGTGTGTGTTTTTTTTTTTTTTTTGAATGCCACAGGAAAACATCCGCATCTAATTTAGCACTGACAGGAACTTAACTCTTATCAGTTCAGTACACAGAGGTTTTGTTGGCCAGTTGACTTCCACAGCCTCAGTCATAGAGCAGAAACTATCGCAAAACTTTGTGACTGGTTTGGTGTGGATCAACAGGGCTCCATATAGCACCTTGCCATCAGTAAACAGGGGTGGTTTAAAGGAACAGTTTGGCATTTTGGGAAATGTGCTCATTAACCTTGAAAGTTAGATAAGAGGACTGATACAAGTCTCATCTATGTCTGTTAAATATGAAGCAACACCCTGGATCTGGTTTGCACCTAACCTGCCGTAAATCCACAAATTGTCCTTTTTACAGTTCAGTTTTACAACAGATTAAACTGACAAGATATTATATGTTAATTAGTGACTATTAGAGGTGCTGGTAGGTGGATTTTGTAACCTTTGGACAGAGTCTGGCTAGCTGTTTCCCCGTGTTTGCAGTCTTTATGCTAAGCTAAACCATCCGGCTGATGACTATGACTTCATATTTAGCATATTGGCAGAATAGTGCTATTGATCTCCTCATCTCACTTTTAGCAAAAAAGGAAATACATGAATTTCCCATTATTTCTAGGGATATGTGGGAAACAGGCTGTAACTTGGCTGTACTGTAAGGTAACGAGAGAAGTGGTACTCATGATTTGCCTTATTTGAGCCCAGTGCGCCAAACACGTCTGTTCACAGACATATACCTTTGAACATGCACATCATCTATTCCTCCCCTTTTCTCTCTCTGTCTAATGCAGAGAGCTAGTGCGCTGATTGGGTTTTCAGCGTGTGGGCCGACCCCAGCCTTCCCTGTCCTGAGCCCCTGTGCCTTTGAGGGCGGAAGTGCACGGATCCCTGATGTTGGTTCGGAGCCAGGTTGCCCTGGGCTCCCCTTCCCCTCCTCCCCCACTCCATCCCTCCCATCTCCTGCTCTCCTCTCCTCCCTCACCCAGCCACATCTCTAGGGTCAGATCAGCTCCAGATTGGCCCCCACGCATGCCTTTGAATGGTGGGGCTTAGGCAAGCGCTTTAAAAGGAAGCCCAAGTCTGTTTCCCATTTCGCCCCCCACCTCTCCCCCCCTCACTCCTTTCTCTCTTTCTCTCACATACACACACAGCTGTCATCTGGCTTTTTAAGTTCTGTGCTGCATTTCTCCAGCTGGAGCTGGTTTATGACATTCCCTCAGCAGACTCTTTGGCCTCTTGCTCTCTTTCTCCCTTTCTCTCTCTCTCTCTCACACATACACACACACACACACACACACACACACACACACACACACACACACACACACACACATGCATACAACACAAACTCATTTTTTCCTGTTCTGTTCTTTCTCTTCTCTCCCTCCACTGTCTCCTATTCCTCACATTCCCTTGCAGACGCTGTGGATGTGTGTTACACCACTTGGTATGTTTGGAGGCAAAGAGGGAGCAAAGTCACACACACACACACACACACACACACACACACATCCATACACACACCATGTGTTAGCAGTCTAGAGGTGGGGGGTGAGGGGGGAGCAAGTGGAGGAGAGCGAGGGAAAAAAAGAAGAGAAAGAGAGGGAAAAAAATAAGTCAAAGGAAGCATCTCTTAGCAACCACAGGACAGTAATTACTGTAGCAGCAGCTGGGAGCAAACCAGATTTCCGCTGTGCGTTAAAGCACTGGCGTGGGCTACTTTACACACGGCACTGACTAACCAGAGCCAGCAGCCTCCTCCACATGCAGAGCAGAGAGAGCGATAGAGAGAGGGTGGGAGAAGGAGAAGAGAGGAGGACTAACCCTGCCTTGATGAGGTCGGGGTGAGTGTGGGAAAAGAGGGACAGCTAGCCAGTGTGTTACAAGGCTTGAATGCAGTTGGATCATATGGTTGTACGTGTGAAGATACCTCAGCGTGTGTCCAGTGTGCGACTTGAAGCAAGGAATAACCTTGAAGACCTGCATTTTGCAGGGGTTTTTTTGGGCTCATTTTCAAGACTTTTATCAATAAAGGCAGTATTGATAGAGATGACACAACTCAAGTTTTATTTTTTGAATTTGATCAACCCTAATTCTCCTCATTTTCATGTCATTTGCATATGTGATGTGACGTTTGGTGTGTGAACATGCTGGAAGTTGTGCAGATGGCTGTGTTGAAATAATGCTGGACATAAAATATCATCACAAGGCTCTTGATGTAATAACCGACTATCCTCCCCCATCTCTCATCACCTCTGCACGCATGACTCATGAAATAGCCATCGCTTTTAATTTTGTTGCCATGAGCAAGTATCAGACTGTTTCTGTTGGATCTATAGCTATTTATTTTATGTCTGTGGATGTGTAGAAATATTTTTGTTGTATTGGATGCCATCTGTGGCATTCACAAGATGTTATATATAGACATCTCTCCCTGATTGATGTCAACAGTGAGTTTCCCTCTTGTAATTATGAGATTGTTTGGCGTGAGGTGAAAGGAATGTTCACATTCGCTTTTCTCGTTTCCAACATTTCTCTAATTTTTTTTTCTTTGCATGTTTCAAGAGCCTCCTTTTTTTAGGCCTGTGTTTGTAGATTTTGCATCAGTTAAAATGTTTGTGGGAACACATGCAAGGCTGATGGGAACTCTGAGTTCTCAACAGAAGGGCCTTGAGTCATCACCACACAGCACAGCCATTTGGCCGAGCGTGGGCGCAGGATGCCCCCTGGTGGTTACGAGTGGAACACACACAGCCTACACACCCCGAGTCAAAACTGTTGTGGTCTTGAAAGCTGAACTGCTTGACCAGTAGTGCTTTTGACAGTGTTATGGTATCAAAATTTGTGAATGACAGGTGTTATGTCAGCACATGTATTTTGTTTGATGCGCATTCTTATGTGGGGAAATGTGTTTTTCTTCAAATGCATTCCTACAATTCAACCATCAAACTTACCGGACCTGACTTGAATTTTCTTCTGTGTTTCTCCAGGTGTGTGATGAGCCTCCCTCCATCTGTACCCCAATGAAAGAGCCATTCTCTCCCCTGAACAATGTTGTGTCCACCGAGCCATTCAGGGGCTGCTATGTCCGCGCCCAGCCCTTCGACGAGTTCCCCTCCAGCAACCGCCGCTACCTGCCTCCACAGGTCTGCCTCTCCTCCATGCAACCTATCACATCTTCAAGATTTGAAAAATAGGCTCCTCAAAAAATGATATGTTTGATATAAAACTGTGGTGTTATCAGAGCAACGTTAGGTGAAATAAATTTAAATGAAGAATGAAGTAATCTAAATGTCAATATCTCTTTTTTTCCCCTCTTATTTTGAAGGTCCCCTTTAAGTCGACTCGTCATGTCAGTTTTCACATGGACGAAGAGGAGATTGTTCGCATCAACCCACGCAAAGACGTGCTCATCCGCGGCTACGAGGATTACCGCCATCCTGTCATGTGGAAACAGGAGGCTGACCGCGAGGACCTGGACTTCCCCACCGCCTTCCACAAACTGGACAGTAAGAAGTGCGAGTA
Source organism: Lates calcarifer (assembly GCF_001640805.2). Taxonomy (NCBI): domain Eukaryota; kingdom Metazoa; phylum Chordata; class Actinopteri; family Centropomidae; genus Lates; species Lates calcarifer. The sequence goes on along the minus strand of NC_066851.1, from coordinate 15,129,013 downwards.
CCTTTTCCCCGATGGCCCTGGTGGGGACTCCCACTCTGGCCCTGGTATGGGAATTGGAACAGGTATGGGGCTGGGTCTGGGTAAGGACACAGCCATCAAGACTCAGCCTTCGCCCCTGCTTGAAGTCCAAGAAGGGCCGTCGGCGACGAGAGGACGGTGAGCGCTCGCGCTGCATCTACTGTCGGGAGATGTTCAACCACGAAGACAACTGGCGGGGGCAGTGCCAAGACGCCCCCGACCCAATCAAGCAGTGCATCTACAAAGTCAGCTGCATGCTGTGTGCCGAGAGCATGTTGTACCACTGCATGTCCGACTCCGAGGGCGACTTCTCAGACCCCTGCTCGTGTGACACATCTGACGAGCAGTTCTGCCTACGCTGGCTGGCCCTGGTGGCACTTTCCTTCATCGCGCCCTGCATGTGCTGCTACCTGCCCCTGCGTGCCTGCCACCACTGTGGCGAGGCCTGCCGCTGCTGTGGGGGCAAGCACAAGGCCGCGGGGTGACCCGATGCCGGACTCTGGGACACCCTCAAAGCTAGCTAACACAGGAAGTGGATAAAAGCGGAAAATTAAAAGCCGGCATCCTTTTTTCATTCCCTTCTCAGACGGGGTGATGTTGTTGATCCCCAGCTCTGAGGGCTTTTGGAGATTTCAGTTTGTGTTTGTCGCCGACAAGCAGCAGTGGAGGACAAACCATATGCTTTGTGGGGGCTCTGAGCATCAAGCTAAGTTCAGGAGCTTAATCCAAGGTGAAGAGGAGGAGAAAACGTCAAGATTAATAGACTTGGAGATGTTACTAAACACACCAGTACACACACACTCACACAAACACACACACCTCTCTCTCACATTCACACTCATGCATTGACAAAGCCAGGCCACAAATGTCAGAACTCTACTACAAGTAATGTGTAACTTTATGAAGGAAAATTGTCTTTTGTACAGAGAGTGACAACATAATGACAAAAAAAGAAAACAAAACTATTCTGCGTTCAGAAAAATACTTGCTGTTTGAGTATGCTAAAAGGGATATGTTCTTGCTTTTTTGTGAATTTGCAGTTGGGTAACAGTGGCCTTTCCTTCATGGCTTAAGCATTTGCTGAAAATGTAATTACTAGACAGAGAGAAGTGCACTATAAATGCCCCCCCAACCGAGTTAAGGTAACCCTCTCAAATTCTCGTGGTACATTAACCACCATATTTAGTGTAATTTTAACATTTGAGACATGTTGCTGTGGTGGATGTATGGCCAATTGATTTCTTTGTTTTCCTTTCCATCAAATGTTGAAAAAAATCAAAAAGGTGACAGCTTGTTTCTGAAGGTACAGCTTGGCTTTTGACATTCATTGAGAAGATGTTAAAATGATTACCTTGGCTTCCCAAGGTGATTTAGACCATTTGATTGCATTCCAAAATAAAGGGATCGATTCCATGATTAGAAGGGAAAAAATGGTATTGACTTTACCATGCTGAGTTCCCCCAAAAATAGTTTTTCCACATCACATAAAATAGCATTAGAACCTCTTGAACCATTTAAATTGAAACGGATACATGACAATTTCATTTACTCCAGTGAATCTCACTTTTAGTCCAGCTATTTACTGCTGTAGTGAAATTGTTGTTTTGTTTCTTCATTGTTATTTTCCTGCTCATTTTAATTATTTTTGAAACAAAGGCTGAAATGTTGCTCAACCAGCAAGTTTTGTTTTGGTGAGTACAGGGGTTATTGTACTCCTTGGTTAAATGATGAGGCACTTAAATTAGGCTATTCTTTGATTGAGAAACCCTCGGATTTTGGAAGTAGTCTGTACATAAATTTTTACTTATTTAACATCCAATTTGGCATGGGGGGAACCCCTCCTGAAAGCACTGCTCTCCAAGCTTTGGTTGCAGCACCTTCTTCAAATTTCCATGTTTGTCCCATGAGTCAGTTTTTCTGTTTTGTTTTCTTTTACACCTTCCCCATATTTTGTGTAAATGTAGTATGTTGTTCTTTAGAAGTTAGTCCACTCCTTCTGTGTGTCTTCATTTAACAGGCCCTGAATGAATGAATGAATGCATTGTTTCAGGAATGCTGAGTATCTTAGCGATGTTTTAAAAAAAAGCAAAAAAAAAACAAAAAACAAAACAAACAAAAAAAACCCCACAAAAACACACAGATGTTATGTATGTGTGTGTGTGTGTGTGTGTGTGTGTGTGTGTGTGTGTGTGTGTGTGTGTGTGTGTGCGCATAGGTCCTTATAGGCACTGGTGATCTGATGTCATGTAACGTCACCACTGACTATGTGATTAAGGCTTTGACTCTTAACAGTACTGACCAGCATCCTGTTTCCCAAAACATCCTGGTCTTTGACTGTTGGCTCAAAGGAATCATTTGTAATTTTGAGAAATTCACTTATATGCTTTCTTGCTGAGAGTTAGATGAGAAAATCAATACCACTGTCATACCTGTGTGTCTGCTTTATATGAAACTGAAGCTAGCAGCCAGTTAGCTTAGCTTAGCATAAAACTTGAAGTAGGGAAACCAATAGCCTAGCTCTGTCCAAAGGTAACAAAATCTCCTGGGACTTCTAAAGCTCACAAAATAACACTGTTATGTCTTGTATTGTGTTTAATTCATACAAAACTCAAAGTGCATAAATTATAGATAATGATATACCCCTATAAAACTGCAACTTCCCATTTTTACACTTGGTTTATGCAAACAAACATGATATAACATAATATAATATAATATAATGATATGTTAATTTGTGAGCTTCAAAGGTGTAGGTTGATTTGTTAGCTCTGGGCAGAGCCAGGCTAGCTGTCCCCCCCCCCCCCCCATTTCCAGTCTTTATGCTAAGCTAAGCTAACCAGCTGCTGACTGTAGCCTCATTTCCTATTGTTTGATCTTCGTACGTAATTCTCGACAAGACAGCAGATAGACCTAAATCTATTCAGGATCCTTTGGCAAACAGGGGCGAGGCAGACTGTAAACCAGAGTCGAGCTGTGTTTGAAACTGATTTCCCACCCAAAAGAAAAGACAAACTATAAATTGAACATGTCTGGCTCACAAAACATTCTGAAATTATTCCAAACAACACTTAGATTAGAACAAATTCCCTTACAGGAATAACGGTTCAGTTTGGACGTCTGGCTGCAATAACTTAATTATTATCCCTAACTAAGACATCGGCACGTTTGAAATTAGTGCTAATTGTGATACACCTCAGTATTTAACAGCAGATTTGGTACAACGTCCATGTGCTGTTGCTAACAGATATGCATCTCTTCTCACCTCCTGTCACTCCTAGTTTAAAAATAATGAAGTGGCAGGGGAAACATTTATTTTCCTAATTCCACTCCCAACCAACGCTCCCTTTACTTTCTATGCAAACTTTCTAACGTGGGAAACACATTGACCTCTCTGCAGACTGAGTCAGTGACGGGACAGGACACTTTAATGCTATATAGGTAGACAACCAATCCCTGGTACCAAACTCCAAACACCTGTAAATACTTAACACTATATTTAAGTACTGATAATAATCCCAGCTTTTTTGTTTTGTTATGTTTTTGAAATTTTAAAGATAGAGCTGTATTTATCGTTGCTGTCAGCATATACTGTAGCTTCAATTGACAGCATTATGTACATAGGTCACCTTTTAGTATTATTTCACATTGAAAAGTAGAGGGCGTTGTGATGGAAATGACTATTGAGCTTCTAATAGAGTTTCTCTCTAGTTTTGTACGGTAGAAGGAAGGATAGTGCTAACACGGTACAGTAGTGGCAGTCCACTTGTTTCAAAAGTTTGATATATAAATATATATATTTGCATACATACATATAAAGCTGCTAGATACAATCACTAATTTTATTGTGTTGACAGAGAAAATCAGCTATGAACGACTGTTAAACCCTAATTCTCCAACAGCATATAACCATGACGGCGAATTTTTAAATGTTTGATTGCTCTGTGTGATGAAGTGGACACTTGTGCATGTGTGTGGGTGCGCGAGTGTTACTATATATATATATGTGCGTTCTAGTGTGCCCACGAGTGTGCATATTGTGTGTGCGTGTGCGTGTGTGCGGGGTTGGTGTGTAACCAAATGTTTGGTTGGTTGTCATATTCTCCCATTGTAATTGGATTGCCCTGCATTATTGCAAGCTGAACCAAGGTTTGATGAACCTGATTAAAACTTGCTGGCTGAGAAGCAAAATGTAGGACGTGCATTTATACAAAGTGTAGAGAATGCTGAAATAACACTTCTCATTCTGCATTAACCAGCACAGTGCAACTTCCTGTCATGTACTGTATTATATATGCAACATTTGTCTGTCCGCTTTAATATATATATTTTTTTTGACCTGCATTATATAAGACTTCAGTTTTAACCACTTTGCTGCTAGTCTTTTATCCTCTTTCAATCTTGGAAATTGTGCATATCTTTGGGAATGCATACAAGTGTACATTCTTGACATTGTGTAGATTAAAAAAGAAAAAAGCTATATAAACCTGTTTCTCTTCAGTGTATCGTTTTAAAAAGGTTACTTTTCACAGCAGTTGAGTGGTTATGTTTCAATTCTCCGATGCTTTGGTGCACTGATGATACTATATGTAAGCTTTTTTTTTCATCTTACAGCGCTTGATGTAACATTTATGTGATTAGTTCTAAATAGTGGAAGACATTTGTGTTTTGAAACTTGCAGTATAAATGGTACTACTCTTAACTATTCTGTAAACACTGCCTGTTTTCTTTCTTTTTCTTTTTTTCCACTCTCTCTTTGTGCATATTTCTTTCCTGTGCATCTTTTTTTTTCTTAGTGCCATTGGCTTTCACATCCTGACAACCTCAAAAAAGTGCCTCACGTCCATCCTAGTTTCCATCTTACAATTTAACATCTCTCGTTCTGGTTCTATTGGTTTCTACACGTCTAGGTATTTCTTATCATGGTTCGAGAATACCAAGTATATGATGTAAAATTTATAGTCCCAATAACTCATGTCATAGTTGTATTTTCTTCATACAGATGTAGCTCGTTACTTTTCATAAATATATAATGTAAATATGCATACATATGTTTGTAACTGTTTTTATGTTACATCATACACTTGTAATTTGACATATCAAATAACATTATCATAATAAAATGGTGAGTTTTAATCTTTTGTTGTGTAGACTTCATTGTGTTTCTCTAAATCCAGTTTACATCTGCTTGTACAGTGGAGATCGGAAATTCCAGCGCAAACAAACGCAGCAGTCGTCACGACAGATCAGACACAATATTGTTTATCTGTGAGAGACAGAAAGAGACAGAGGACCAGCCAAACGCATAATGCTGATTAGGAGAAGACTAAAGTACCATGTATGTTACCTCCTCTTTTGTAAATACTTGAAGTTCAACTATCAGGACTCTAATGTTCCCTCTGCATTTATGTCAAAGACAGACTATATACATGAATCCAGACGACTAATTCTAATCAGAATGAGTAAAAGTGTTAAGACTGGTTGTTAAGATGCCTGCTTGGTAGATCTGAGGACGCAGGTTCAATTCTTACGAGACAATGGATTTTGAAGTTGAAAGACCAAAGGCTTGACGAGACAGTAGAGCATCAGATCAATTAGCTTAAGCTATTAAGACACTTTCTTGGTAGATCTGAGGATGCTGGTTTAATTCATATGAGAGGCAATGAATTTCAAAGTGAAAGACTAAATACAAACGCCTAAAGACTCAGTGAAACAAGTATAAAGCTTCAGGTCAAATAGGGCAGGCTGTTACGGTGCTTGCTTGGGAACTAAGAGATCTCAGGTTTGAATCTAACCAGGTGCAGTTTTGAGGTCCATCACCCAAAATGAAGCTTGAAGAATAATCCAAGAGATGTTTCTAACTACTCTACTATACTACACTCTATTCATCTACTCTCTGGTTCTATGTATTATTTCTTCTCTTAAGCTTAAGCTTAGCTTGGTAGAAATCAATACACAATCTCTATGCAACCAAATGATTACATAATATTTTCACACAAATAATCAAAAGTCAGAATGTTAAACACAAGAGATACAGTTCTGACTCAAAATGAATTATGCCACACATTAATCTGCTTTAACATGATTATTATTAGGACAGATATCATAAATATGTTTGAATGTGATCTATCATTCCAGCCTTTCATGGGCAGGACAGATACAAATAGTTATATATATAATATATAATATATATAATATATATATATATTTTTCACAACGCAGTTATACAATAGTATTGTTATTATTGACACACAAACATTACCTATATCCATTTTCACAGACTTTATATCATCCTACAAACCTATTTATTTATTTATACATACTTACATAGTGGAGCGGAACAAACGTTGCGGAACCTCGAAAGTCGCCCGTTTCACTCCGGCTGTTATACGTCACAGGAGCGGCATGGAGGCATGATGTCGCTACCGAAATGAATGGGTGCTAAGAATTCCTGGGAGTTGCTGGTGTTGAGTTGATTTTAAAAGCAGCATCGCAATGTTTTAAACAGGTTAACACGCACCAAAGCCTCACGGACTCGGAGTCAATGGAGTGCGACATTTTGGACTCGCTAGAACAGCTGGGGTAAGCTAATTCACCGTTAGTATGTTACGTTAGCTGTTTAGCTTTGCATTTAACGTTAGCGTCTACGTTCGCCGTTATGTTTTCAGCGTCAGTGTTGGTAAAATACAGAGCGGCTGCAGTAGCTAGTTTTGAGAGAAGTCATGCGGAGCTAGTGACGGAAGTACCGCTGTACAAATATCTGGCTGTGCTTGGTGCTCGTATGTTTCTCTCAGCTATGACGGCCCTCTGCTGGAGGAGAAGGCGCTGCTCGGAGCCGCAGAGGCAGGCCTGTCCTCGCAGGAGTATGTGGACCTGTGCAGGTGGCTGGCGTCCAGGTTAAAGCCGCTGTGTGGCTTGGAGGAGAGTATCACATCCGGTCTAGGTGAGCCACATCTATCCACACCCCCCTCCACGCAGAACAAGCGTGAATGTTCCTGTCACTCGTGTCTTGATTTCTCTAACATTAAACCTGTGTCTCGGTCTTCACCCTCCCCCTCCCTCTTTCTCTGGTCCAGACGACACTGACAGCCTCCAGGTTGAGTTGAGCGGTTTGTTGAAGGAGTTGCACTGTCCTTATGAAGAAGTCGTCTCAGGAATTCTCAAGGGAGCTGTGCGAAAACACAAAAGATCATCTCAAGTTTCTCTGTAAGTTTATCACTTTTGCTCCTTCCTTCCTTCCAGTCGCTGTGTTACAGGCTCTCTGTGTGGTCTGACAGATAATTAAAGGTTATGATCACATGTCTTTTCCAAGTGTTTCTCAGCTCTGAGCTCCAGGCCGCTCAGATTGTGAGAAGCAAACAAGCCTCTGATAAACAGCAAGATGAGAGTCCGGAAAATCAGGAGCTTCTCGCAATCTGTGAAACACTGAAGCTACCAGAGCCCAGAGGATCAGACGCAGCAGGGGTCCTCTCCCAAATTCAAAACAAGGTGGGACTGTTAAGTACATCTGTATCAGCACCACAAAATGTCACCGTAAGCTTTGTTTTAGCCTTCAAGTAAAAGATAAAAACATGTTTCACTGTATGTTTACAACATAAGACCAGTTGTTGTGCATGCTGTGAACACACTGCTTTGGGGCAAAAATATTTAAAACCATGACTTAAATCCTCCTCCCCCAAAATACCCTCCTGACTTATTACATGTTTATGTTCCTGAGGGTCTCCTCTGCAGGTATCTCTACCATTTGAATCAAGCAGATTTGTTTTTGGGGCAGAAACGGGTACACCACTTTAATTTAATTCAGTGACAAAAATGAGAATGCTACCTTAATATCATGCATTTTAATTACAGAATTGAATGCAAAATAAATGGCATTCCCATTAATTATTATTTTTTGCCTTCCTTAGGAACAAAGGTTTTGTCACAAGCAGACATATGTACATCTTCTCCTCCTTTGAATGGTATTAATACATTAATCCATGTGTGTTTTTCTAGGTTGATAAAGTACTTAAAGATCTTCCAAATGCCTCGGTTGGAAGTCCAGTGTTGAAGAAATCTCTCAGCAGTGATCAGTGGGTAAGTAGTTAAGCATCTGAAACAAGCCAAGTTACATTAACTCTTCTATCTGTATGTCAGCGGCTGGTTGTATTTTGTATTCTGTAATCGTGTAGTTTTACTTAACATCACTTTCTTTGTCTGTGTAGGAGAAGTTGCATAATATTAACACAGTCCTGTCTTCGGAATACGAGTGTCGGCGCAGGATGCTGATCAAACGGCTGGACGTCACAGTTCAGTCATTCGGGTGGTCAGACAGAGCCAAGGCATGTTCCCGTGATAATCACACATCAAACCAGTGACCACCTCTCTCCCTACACTGAAGAGCATGAGTTTAACTGCAAAACTGAATGTCACTGATACACCTCAGAGAAAGCAGTATTTAGATCGTTGAGATGTAAGATGCATTTCATTTTCAGTAGCACATGATTTTATCATACTGTATGTCTGTGGTTTGTTAGGTAAAGGTGGACAGCATGGCAAGGGCCTACCAGCCTAAGAGACACTCTCTGACGCCACAGTCCACCGTGGACATGGCCAAGCTGCTGGCAGCCAGAGAAGACATCTGCAACGTGGTGAAGACCAGCAGCGGCTCCAGCAGAGAGAAAACCGCCTGTGCTGTCAACAAGGTACAGGAGGACTTTTCTTCTTCCCCAGCAAACGCCCTCAATCTGGTGTTTTCCTCTGACAACAGCCGTTCCTCCTCTCTCTGTCATCCACAGGTCCTGATGGGGAGAGTGCCTGACAGAGGAGGACGTCCCTCTGAGATAGAGGCCCCGCCTCCTGAGATGCCACCCTGGCAGAAAAGACAAGACGGCGGAGGTGGCGGTGGTGGCTGGGGAGGACGTGGTGGAAGAGGAGGAGGAGGAGGAGGAGGAGCAAACTGGGGACATGGAGGAGGAGGTCGTGGTGGTGGTGGTGGTGGTGGTTGGAGGGGAGGCGGATGGAACCAAGGAGGACATAGTGGACATGGAAGTTATGGAGGACATGGTGGATACGGAGGACACGGAGGGAAGAGAGGACGGTACCAGTATTAATCTATTTTGATTTTCTCTTGTGTTTCTATTCACATGGACTCAGTTTTCTGTTTTCCATTGAAGATCGCATTTTTTCAAAGGATGACAGACTTGGCAGCATTCAGTGACAAATCTCAATTTGTCCTGGGTGATATAGAATGCCCCTATTTTTACTTTTATCAGTGTTTCATTTTGCCTTTTTAATATTCTCATCACTGTTTTTTTGTCAGTGAATACCATACAGTTTTGTTTCATAGGAAGCTGATAGGAACAAATGATTTAACATGTGCATTGGGCTGTGTTGTTTATATGACAGAGTAAAGTATAGGTGTTCCTTTAGTACTGACAGAACAAAGGGAAAACAGGATACTAAAAAGATTAGTAAATAGTATGTAGTATGGAATTCGGACACAGTTTGTGTTTCTGATAAGGTGCAGGTAAAATATGGAAATGATTGGAGCACTGAAAATACACTTCATACGCTTTCTTAACATAAAATACGAGATCTTTACCCTTAAACATTTTACTTTTTAAAGGCTGCTTTTTCAATTTAAGTGTTGATGTAGGGACAGAGTTAAGAGATGTTGAAGACAGTGTCTCCAAAAAGTTGACAACAGATCTCGCCTGGTTTGTGCAACCTGCTGCTGCCTATTGAGGGAACAAACTGATGCCAGTGTAAGAAGATAGGACTAAAACACAGGGAGGTTTAACTTCTGAATCAAACCATATTTCACCTGTGTGACCCTCGAGCGTGCTCTTCCTCCCTGTTGAGGATTAAAAAAAAAAAAACTCACTTTTTAAATCCATATTTTACTTGATATTTTAGACTTTAAAATGATCAGATCTCACCTCCTTTCCTCAAAGATTCTGTACCAGCTATATGTACATGTATGATGATTGTGATCCTTTTTAACCTTTGAATTTATTTAATAAAAACCAATAATATAAACTCCCTCTTATCTTGATGAAATTATCAACTACAGAAATAGTGTAACTAATGACACCAGCTCACTTCCACCACAAGGTGGCACAACGGACTGTTGCAGGAGGCAACACTTATTTCCAAATATTTATTCTTGGCTGAAAAGATTTTCTACAAGTGTTTATTCTTCCAATGGCATATGATTTTTTTTCAATAGATACAGTTTATACATAGTTTGTACAATAACCAGTATTCATTAAAGCAGAATTTTACACTGTGTACATTATGAACAACATACCTGTACATGGACAAGAGTTACACCTGGCCACAAAAACATCACTCTTATCAGTCTCCAAACTAAGACTCAATCAGCATCTTAACACCAAAAACTCAAGCAAAATAAAAAAAGATGGATGTTAAAAAGATCCAGTTAAAATATATCTCAATACCAGTGAAGATGAATTTTTCTCCAGTTAAGTAGGATCACCGTTCATGCGTCTTTGATACCAAAAACTTGTCAACAAAAATATCAGGCTGATAAAAATTGGGAACAATTTACTTTGGCCAACGTCATAAATTAAGTTGCCACCTTGACTGTAAATCTGCAATTTCAATCAAATTGAAATAATAAGATGTTTCAGTAAATGTAAACTCTGCAGTGCCTCTAAGCATTGTCTCTGTACAGATTCGCTTCCTTCTGATCTCTAAATACTATTTGTAGCTGCAGCAGGGAATAGACCATACTGTGTCCAGTTGAAAGTGATTGCGTAAGTGTTCATTAATAGTCAGGACGCCGTTTGTAACAGCAGAGGGAGATTTCTCACTGGAGGTGAAAACAAGCGCAGCAGCCAGAATACTGAAACTGGAGATAGTCTGTCCCTCGGACTTTCTGCTTCACAGTAATACTGAGCGTCACAGGCCAGCATAGGTGACGTAAAACCCAGCACACTGCATGCCACTGTTAGTTACATGGCCTCCTTTCCCCTGACTAGCTCTTCTAACCGTTTTTGTTTTGTACACTTATGTGAAAATACAGGTTCATCTGACCTGATGTATGCTGGATGATGATGAAAAATCCTAATTTTTTTGCAGGGGTTTTTCTCTAATGTAATGGCATTACTTAACACGTTACTGCAACAGTTTCAAAACAAGCAATATATGACACTGAATGAGAAAAATGTCTAAATGTCCTTCATATTATGCAAAAATACACAGCATTTTCAACTTTACAATGCAGATATTTAGGCACTTTGTCTTAAAAATACATTTGAAAGTATATCGCTCAAATACAGCACACTGATTTTGAAACAGTTCTCGTTATAAAAAAAAGTTTTGAAAAAAATACATTTTCCAGTTTTACTCTGCAACTTTCTCTTCCCTCGCTCATCAACTGCAGATTTCTCAAACCTGTGCTATAGATTTCTACTTTCCATCGAACCAGTGTTTTTACAAAGACTAACCACCCTTCTTTGTTTCAGCAGGTGTTTTGTTTTACTGAGCAGATGGTGGGCAGAAAGATGGGGAAAGCTCACTGACTATTTTAGGTACAGATGCCTCAGTTTAACTGCGTTTTTGAACTCTTGACTCCATTAACAAACCTCCATATGAAACTATTTCTCTGCTTTTGTTCATCACTATAGAAAAGTCCTTCATTATCAGAACCAGTAGCAACAGCAATTCAAATATATACTCATCTGAAAAGCATCTTTAGTCAAATGAAAATAAATCAACTGTTTTCAATACACATCTATAATAAAGATTTTTTTTTAATGCAGCTTAACATTGGTTCAATATGTACAGCAAAGTACTGTAAAAGTGCTGGGCTTTATTAAGCAAAAATGTATGTAAAAATAACATAATACTGTTTAGAGGCAGGTTATAAGTCTTTATGCTCCTTCATGTGGCATTGTGTCTTTTTCTTCTTTTTTTTTCATAAATCCACACATCATTCCATCAGCCCTGTCCAATTTAATACTTGGCCAAAACAGGGTCCACCACACACAGGCCGCTACATTTAAACTGATTTATACAGCTGCATCATCACAGTGCAGTTTGGCATAAACCTGGAGCAAATTCCACCCTGAAATCATCTGTGCTGACAGTGTGACAGTGTGACAGTGTTGATGGAGGCTGGACAGACACCTGTGCTCAGATCAGCCTGGAGTTGCGGAGGTACTGGATGAGGACCTTGTAGATGAAGTTGTACTGAGACAAAGTCTGAACCATCATCATCCTCTGAGTGCGTAGCTTCAGCAGGACCTCTGGGACATTTAGTGGCTGAAACAGACGGACACGGGGTATGAGGGAGACTAGCTCTGCTTCATCAAAATACACAAAGATGGCAAAGCAACCAAGAAAATGCTGTGATCTGTTTTTGTGAAAGTGAGGAAGTTACCTCATTGTGCTCTAGACAGGCTATCATGATCTCAGATAGGATGACCACTCCAGTCCGTCCCACTCCGGCACTGCAGTGGACCAGTACAGGTAGGTTGGTGTTCTTTGGGTCACTGATGCTGTTTGTGTGTCTCCTCACAGACTGGATCTCCTCTAGGTAGGCTGGAAAAAGACAAGAGTGCTTACTTAAGATTTACTTATGTAAACATATGTTGCATTTTTAAACATGCAACCTACATCTTCTTAAGGTTGCAGCACTGAATATTATGCTAGGTCATCTATACCTTTGTTTAACTGTATACAAAACTGATAAAATTTTATGGCACATATGGAATAAATGTGGCTATAAATGCAAATGTAACAGCCAACAGAAACAGCAAGGATGATGACCCTGAAACTGATACTGATCCCACTCACTGAGGAAGCCTTTGAAGTCCTCAGGACAGCCATGATCAGGCCAGTCTGTGTACTGCAGGTGCCAGACAGTCCTCTCCTGGCCCGTCAGGAGGTGTTTGATCTTAAGCCCTGTGGTGGCGTAGCAGCCGGACTCGGTGCGGAACCGGGTGGTGATTTTGAAGCGGCCGTACGTCACCGTGTTGTGGCGTGAGCCAAGTCGCGGCCAGTACCGGAAGCTCTTTTCTCGGCCGCTCTCCTGGAGGAAGAGAATGACGCAGAAAGGTCGGTCCAGGGCGGAGATGAGAAATAAAATGTGTGGAGCTGTAAATGTGAAATCAAACGCACCTCTTCAGCTGTGACCATGGCGATGATGGAGACTCCCTGCTCCCACACCATCTGCCAGAAGTCCTGACACGTGTTCGACATGGGACCCTGCGTTGCGATGTAGCTCCACTCCTGCCCGGCGACTGTTATCTAATGAGACAGGAGACGTGTGTCTTTAAAATCATCAGTCACAGGATCTCATCAGTAATTGGTGTTTTAAAAAACAGAGCTAAAACAACACAAAATGGAAAGAATTCTGAGCAAAGATGAGTAATTCTATTGTGTCAGAAACATAACTGAGGGAGTGAAATGTGATTAAACTACAGTCACAAACCAAACACCAGTGTATGAGTAGTATGTTTGCTCTTCATGAGCAGCTGTTATCCACAGAGGAGTCTGACTGTCAGCCTGTCACAGTTGGACAAAGGGATGGATACACTGTGTAGGTAGTTAAAACCCTTCCGTGTTTTACTGAATTTATTCTGGTCATTCTGAATTCTGCCTCAAATGTTAAATGTGTCAACACACATTTATGATTGTAATTACTCTTAATGAGGGAATAAAAGCTTAAAGCATTTTTGCTTTACTCATCATGACTATTACAACTCTGCTAGTGACTAGAGTTGTGTTATGTCTTCTGAGAAGCTTTGTCAAGCCTGAGAAAATAATCCTATTGTTGTCATAGTGATTTCATCAGCTTGAGTTTGGAAACATATTTATAGCAGTAAACCTCCCACACAAACTGAGGGTCTGTATTAACCAGGTAGAGTGACTGATGTTGACAGTATTAAATTGCGTAAGGGGAAGTGTGAGATCCCACATTTTAGGAACTTAACTCTATCTAACTCATTTATTTAGGCCATTACTGCTTTGTTCTACCTTTCACAAATCTGCCAACTACATGACTTAAAAAGCACTTTAAAAGTACTGAATTTCAAGCAGGCCACTCTCATTTCCAATGGATTCCACTGTTTTGAAATCTCAGACATGCTACGAGTATTTTATTGCAAGTCAAACTCTGTGTTAACTCAGAAATATTTACATTTTCTCAAGTAGTCAAGAAGCAGCCAGACATGAACAGCTCCCAAACTAAACTCAGACTCAAGAGCCTGCTAAAAAACATTATTTTCTTTTTCTGGGAAAATACTAAAACAATAAAGTCACTGTAAAGCCATTAGGCCTATAGGAATTGTGCAGCATATAGTGATATACATGCCAAAACACCTGGTTTATCATTAAGGGAACCCTACAGAGTGCCACAGATACTATCTATATGTCCATATGGCAATACAACAGGAGAACTGAAGGGATTTCTATTGGTAAATTCAGTGGGTTCTAACATGTATAATTTAGGCTTTTGCTTTGTAGCAGAGAGTGACTTTTCAGCAGGCAACAATATTTTAAAACAGCATATCAGTCTGTTGCACTTTCCAAACAGTGAATACTGAAATTCAAATAATTAAATCAGAGAAAAACAGGATGTGTAGCTTGATTGAATTATAAAATCATGTACATGACATTTGGAAAGAGATAGGTCTCATGATACGTAGCTGTACTACTTACTCTGATATGCGATGCGTTGATGTAGCCTGTGTTGTTCTCTTTAGTGGGAACCAGCTCCACTCTGTTGCTGTCATAAGGCAGGACGTCTTGGAAGCGGTTTTTGTCTCCGCTCTCTGGCAGCTGGGCGATGGTGTACTCCCCTCCTGGACGCTTTGGGATTTTCTCGTACTCCTTTAACAACTCGCCCCTGTCCATGTGCTGCTCCAGCACTTTACACTGACATACACACACAGAAAAAAAGGAAAGCGAATAAATCACTGCCGTGCATAACGCAGTCCTGATCCAGGAACAGTTTAACCTCATTTGGACTTACTGTGGCCAATCAGTGTCATTTCCTAATCTTTGGACAAAACTTAATAAGCAGTGACACAGAAATTATACAATCACTATGAAGAAGTCTGATCAGCATTTGTGCTTTACTTTCTCTTATTGTAGTTCTACTGTTTTACTTTCTGTTGCTGTAGACATTGCTGGAAGACAGTTTCCTGTAAACTATGGTGAATGGTGTTACAGCAGGATACATTCAATGAATTGTGGATGCATAACAACTGCAAGAAAATATATTTAAATGACCTGCACATTTTAAAAATCCTGTGTAAAACTGAAAATATGAAGCACCACATCATTATTTTTGAAACTGTCAAAACACCAAAGTGAGATGCATTATTAAAATCTGATCTGCAGTGGTGAAATTTTGTGCACTTCTTACAGGAAGTACAGAAACATGTAAACAACTGCCATGTATGTCATTAATGAATAAGAGTTAATAATAACCTACATCTTTGAATAACAATTCTTTGGGAACATTTGGGAATTTAATGTTCACATTTAACCGTCAGAACTGATTAGCATAGTGGTAATTAATTTTAGTGTGTGGAACAACAAGCATCAAGTTTAACAAGGCTGACCAGTTCAGTTTTATGTTCATGGTGGCAACAGGAATGTCACTTTCTCCTTCATATATCCTTCATAGAAAGACCTCAGCTACCAGCAGGTTATTAATGCCAACAAAACAAGCCCCTACTGGTAATGAGCTTTTTTCTGTCTGTGGCAAGGTTACAAAACAAGTCACCAACAATACACAAGCAAAATGTAACAAATTTCACATTATCTCTTATGTTATCAATGTTTAAACTATTCATTTGTAATTGCATTATTAATACATGTCATTGAGAAAAGTCAAAAACTCAGTCTTACCCTCTCGTCATTAGAGGCTCTTTCAGGCTCATCCTTGATCTCGTCATGCATTGGCTGCCTGGACACTGACAGGCCGTTGAGCTTGGCCACCTTCAGAGGGCCCATCTTCTTCACCTCTGACCTCGCTCCTTTCTTCATGCCCTGGTATGACAATAGAGTAGGGACAGAGAAAAAGTGAGAATGAATGTGTTTAGATCTCACAGAGGGAGTAGTAGATAGATGAGGGGAGGTACAGCGCAGCTTTGCTGACGGTTTTCTTGCAGAATGTCAGCTAACCGGTTTTCCAAGGTAGTCCAACTACATTCTTTCAATATGTGTCAAAGTGAGTCTGTTTGCGCCAGTCAACGCTGGCCACTGAAACTACCGCAAATGTTTTCTACATGTATAGTCCTATTATCTTGATATGAGGCACAGACATTATGTCACCAAGACAAAACAAGTGTATACAACACGGTGTTTGAGAAAATGAGAGACACTGGGAGCAGTTGTTTGCTGTATTACCTTTACAGACAAATATAAAGCTAACCATTCAGCTATGAGGGTACCCAATAAAACATTAATTTTCAACAAAAATGCCAGAAATTCCAGTTCCTCAAATGTGAGAATTTGCTGCTTTTCTTTGTGAAGTTTGAAATGAGAATAAACTAAATATTTTAGGTGGACTTTTTGGACTGGTGGTTGAGGACATTACCTCAAATCCCTGGAAACTGTGATGGGCTTTTATACTACTTTTTGATATTTCAGTGACTGAATGACTAATCAAGAAAATGCTCTGCAGATTAACTGATGACAAAACAATTAATTTAACAATTAATTGCAGCCCTAGAGCTAAGACATAGCAGAGGTGGTATGGAGAAACAGAAATGTCCATTTATTTCTTTTTCCATGTCTCAGTTTTAAGGTATTAAATCATCACCGCATTATGTTAATAACGTAAACAACTACAGGAGGGGACTGGGAACAGGACTCACCGGAGGGGGCAAACCTTCCACTGTTTTCTTGCCAGGAGGAACATCAGACACAGGCCTCTTCTTGCAGTCTGTTTTAGTCCTCTGCTTGCCCTGGCCACTCAGGTCTCCCTCTGAGACAGAGGGCATAATCCTGGGCTGTCGGAAATCTGACAGCAGGTACAGAGGCTCACCCTCCTGGATCAGGGGGTGAACCTTGTAAGTCAAGGAGCCCGTTATAGAGGGGTCAAGGGAGGAACCTATGGGATATGCAGGCGGCGGCTCTATGGGAGTCTGTTGCTGAGGCGGCAGAGAAGAGAGAGATGATAGACTGTGATGCTGCTGGGATGCCTGTTCAGGAACAATGGCTGCCATTGCGTCCTGAGAAAGTGGAGTGTGACGTCCACTGTCGTCCTCAAACTCCTCTTCCTCACCACTACTGTGAACCAGCATGGTTGCATCTGAGAGGGACTTTTTGTGTCCGTACTGCACATCCTCCTTAATGTCGCCCCTGTCCTCTGCCTTTGTACGTTCCAGGAAGACGTTGAGCTGTGAGCCCTGGGAGCGACCGCCACGCAAGACTGGAGGGGGTGTAGCAGTTTCAGCTGCTGAAGAAGACACAGTCCGCTCTTTGACCCTCATCCCTTCGAGACTATGAGCCAATCCAGCAATCTCAATGGAGTTACGCTTCTGAGCGTAGTGTGGGTGTCTGTGTGGGGGTCCGCTGAAAAGAGGCTCAGACACCTCCTGTAGAGAGTGAGCCACAGGCAGACTGTCCTCTTGGAAAGTCTGGACAGAGTGGTGCACACGCCTCGTGATGATGAGGTCTGGGTTGCTACTGCTGACATACAGGTGACGTGACAGGTCAGGTGTGCTGTTTGCAGGCCGTGGATGGGCGTACGGGTAGGGCGGAGGTGGTCGGTACACTTGTGTTCTCATGATGTTAGGAGCTGGATACTCCTGGGCTTGTTGTAACTGGACATTAGTGAGCTCAGGG
This sequence comes from Lates calcarifer, assembly GCF_001640805.2. Taxonomy (NCBI): domain Eukaryota; kingdom Metazoa; phylum Chordata; class Actinopteri; family Centropomidae; genus Lates; species Lates calcarifer. The sequence goes on along the minus strand of NC_066851.1, from coordinate 15,111,187 downwards.
ACACTAACCGCTCCCACTACGGGCCTCCTCTCTGTTGGATAGGGGTATGGAGAGGGGCTGTGAAAGCTTGAGCCCAGATGGAAAGGATAGTGGTGGTGTTGGGCCGCTCCGCCATGCTCCCCTCTGATCTCTGGCTGGCTGTAAACTAGAGGGTCTGGTCTGCTGTAGGCGTACGAGTTTCCAATGTTTAGGTTCCTCATGGAGTGGCTCTGCCGGTGTTCTTGAGACAAAACCATCCCTCCTCCCGCTCCTCGGTTTTTCTGTCGCATCACTGTCTCATAATCGGGAGTAGCGCGATAGGAAGGTGGGATGAGAGCGCTGTGGCGATGCGAGGGGACGTAGTCTGGCCTGGTAATATCACTTGTGATAGAGGGATTGGAGGACATGGGTGAAGGTTGAAGGTAGTGTTGAGGATTGGTTAGAGAGCTGGTGCTATGGGCGCTGTAGACGCTGCCGTTACGTAAACGCCCTCCGCTGCTGTATTCCATAGGAGGGCAGTCCAGGCTGGTCTGAGAGTGGTAGTAATAACCGTTCTGACTGTTCATGTACAAGTTGTCTGTGAAAGTGAGAAAATCCCAAGAATGGGTATACAATTAAAATTACAAAACAATTATAGAGCAGGCATCACAGATAAGAAAAAGCAGCATTACGTAGTGACTTGTAATATTCCCATGCACTCGCTGGAAGTTTTTTTCTATTCAGTAGTTACCCTGTGATGATGTGTAAGGCTCTGTGAAATGGCCATTGTAGTGCATTTGAGGAGGGGGCATCATGTAGGCCTGAGGCTTTGGCTGTAAATCAAAACGAGAGTAATTCAGTTACTGCTCACATGATCCAAATACTGCTCAAGAAAAAGGTGAAAAGTGTGTTTTAAGCGTGCATGGACATTACCAGAGATATTCTAGTCGAGGATCTCCGTCTGACTGGGTTTACAACTGCGGGCTGGGTTTGGCTGGTGGGAAAACAAACGCGGGTCAAAAAAAAGATGCTATAACTGATGCAAAAATGTTTTTTTCACTCTGAGAATGCACTCACACAACAAGGTGAAAACCAGTGACACAAGTCCCTCAGAATTAAAGCTCATCTTACAAGTTTCAATTTTTTCAGAAGATTTGCATTTAATAAAACACGTTAACACTTTTTGTGTTAAATGTTTGTCTTACCACATGACCATTCAAGAGACGTATTTTCAGATATATTTCTGTTGATATTTAACAAGTTCTGAGTTACATTCTATGCATTACAGATTATATATTTAGTTTATAGCCTAAAGTCTTGTAAAATCCACAAACTCCTTTAACTTGAAGAAAAAGTCATTACATGCCTGAGGGCCCATGGCTCATTTCAGACATGGAGAGTCTGTTTGCTGTGGTTATTGTTAGCTAGGGCAATCACGAAGGGATGGGTGTTGGCACCTGCTCGATAGGCATACTGTAGGCGGTGGCTGACTGTGTTGCTCACCCCTTATTAGAAGGCAGAGAGGGACGAGAGAGCATTGGAAAGCGAGGAAAGGATAGAGTGAGAAGGGACTTCTGGGAGCCCTCAGAAGGCAGGGGGTCACACTCCTCTCTGAAGAGAGAGGAGGAGAGGAGGATAGAAGTGAGGCTACACCAAGGAGGAGACACACACCTAAGGAGACAAGGAACAAAGAGACAGGAACTAGGCTAGACGTGTTAAAAAAGAGAAGGAAAAAAACACTTACAGGCTACTCTTGTTGATCTTATAAAACTTGAGTCTGGCCAGACACATCCGGCACACATATTTGGAGGTTTCCATGTCTTCCTACACAAAAAAGAGGGGGAAAAAAATCGATGGCAAGAGAATTAGTACAGATGTGGTGTTTACTTAGTTACCTACAAATAAAAGCATTCCTGTGCATGCACTCAAATACTTCTCCACTGAGTTTCACCTAATGGTATGTGACTTTATGACACACTCATACAATCCAAGTTACAGCCACCCAAACACACACACAAACACAAACACACAGGTGTATTGTTTAGACTAGCTGATGGTAAGCTCCACCACAAAGGCCACTGGCAATTTTGCCAAATCCAATAAGAGAATGCTATGCCCCTGGGGATGGAGGGGGAAGAGAAGGTGTAGTAGCAGCAGAGACTTACAGTCTGGAACTGAACACTCTCCTCTCTGTTGGCTAGCTCCAGGGCAAAGAAGGACCTGTTGTGACTCATGTTGTTAATTTCATTCCACCTACACAGCCAATTAAAGCACAAGAGAAAGAGAGGGAGAAAAAAAAAACACACGATGTCATGGCAGTCACAACATCTCACAGCAACAGAGACTATGGCACTGCTGTAACAATGTATAATAAAGCCCACAGACATATGGAGTATCTAGTACTTATATTGTTATGTAGATAGATATAGTTCAACCTAGGTCAACAATGTTCACTCACTCACTGGACTGACAAATAATCCCCCCACAATCCTTATCTTCTATCACAGTCTACCTGACTCATTTCCTCTTGGGCCACGTTCAGGTCTACAGAGCATTAAGGAACATTACGGGAGACAACCTCACCCAAAAATAGCTGTGAGCTGCACCACAAAACTCAATCTATACTGACAGACTCGTCTGATTCAATGTAATTACTGCTCAGAGTCACAAGTTAGCAGACAAAGTTTTTATTCAATGCTTCGAATTGAGAAGTAGATCATGTTTCCGGCCTGTTAGGCAGCGCCAAAGTCTATCAAACATTCTCAAACTTTTTGATTTACCTGTGTAAAAAAAGAAGCCTTCCGTTTTTGTTCTTGACAAAGATGCCGTCCAGGCAGGATCCAAGGGTAACATCTGTGCCTGTACTGTCCTGTTTAGATAAGAGGGAAGGAAAAAGATAGTTCTTTCATCAAGCTGTGCAGTAGTAGCAACAATATGCAGCTCCATACTTCTTAGACGTCTGGGCTGTCGGGGTTGGATCTTGTGGACCTACCTTGGCCTGAAAGCTTTCTTGGCCATAGCCCTCCATTTTCTCCACTTCCTGCATGTACAGCATCTCTGCCTCTGGGGCTGACAAACCCCTGAAAAGGCAAAAAATGGCAAAAACATATGGTGGAAGTGCAGTGATTTACAGAGCTGCTGAATTCTAGTTTTGACTTTGCTAACAAGTAAAGTGTATAAAATGAGGTAAAATAGTACAAGACCAACTTTATTTGTCCTTTTCAGCATGTCCCTATGTAAATCACAGAAGATGTGTTATATGTTGTATAGCCTGAGTGAGACTAAGTGAATCCAGATGATGACAGATAATCTGCCAACACAGATTTTCATCTGTCTAGACAAACAAAAATCTGTCTAGGCTGGTTTTCTATAAAGCACTATGTTCGCCTGTGCAATGAGTGAAACTTTTATCTGTTGATCAATGCACAGAACAGACAGGCTGATGCTTTGAAAACCTTGCTCACCTGAAGGACTGATAAAGCAGAGCCACTTTTTGAGTGGCCTCTTCCAGCACTCGCTCATCCTGAATCCAGTCCTGCAAAGACAGGAGTCAGGATTGATACGACGTTGCATAAAACACAAATTAACGCAGGACATCTGAAGTACTTCATTTCACGTGTCGAGCATGCCAAACAAAATGCTTACAATAGGGAATAGCACAAACTTCTGTAGGAACTCCTGGGAATCATATCGATTGAAGTCCCCAAAGTCAGCTGTGAACATAAAGAAAAGTACACTGAATGAGTAAATACAGCAAGACGTGCTTCACATGACTCTGCCCTCTGAACAAATCCTATTACATGTCCATGTTCTGCATTTGGTAAAAGGCAAAATAGATATTCAAGAATTGCAGAATGGTGTAATGCATTTTGGAAAACTGCAGAGTATGATGACTAGATGGACTAATTTTAGGAGGGGAGGGGCCCGTTTGTTATGGAAGGGAATTGCTTCAGTGTCTGACAACGCAGAGGTCCAAAACTGTTACAGCTTCAGGCTGCCTGCTGGCAACATTCTCAACTATCTTGAGTATCCCAAGCATCAGCAATGCTCAAAAGCTACAACTGCCCTTCACTCCAAAATATCCTAGTCAGGGGCACAAAATAGGAACTGCACAACTTTATTTATGGCACAACTTCCAATTTAAGCGATGATTACATCTTACAGGCACTTGCAAGAAGTTTCATGGGGCTTTTCTTTGAGGCACAAACTGCAGGCTGGTCAGTCATTTGAAAATGGCTGCAATAGTAAGTGATCTCAGTGGCTCCGTTATGCTAACACCCAGGCCAGTAAGTTGCAGTGCCTGATATAACTTTGCCAGCAGTGTTTGAGATTCTTCTGGCTGGGCCAAAGTGGGAGGACATGTCAGGGTTGAAGCTCATGCAAAGGGGTATTCGCGCGCACACACACACACACGCGCACGTGCACAAATACACACACAAATACACACAACCCTGACTAATTTAATAGGCTGGGTTAGGTTTGATGGTGCTTGTTAAGTGCTGTATAATAAAACAAGACATGGGGTGTGATAAAAAACAAAATGGTCCACAACGATATCTTATGAAATTCCAATCTCAAGTCCCATTTTCCTAACTGTGCTTTAAGAAGAAACTTGTATAAAAAAATTATGAACTGGTAGAAGCCTCATGTCTAGATATCACTGAAAATAATTCTAGCCCCAGTACAATTTTGATAGATGTTGAGGGGAAGTTTACTCTTTAAGCAGGTGTTGCCTTATATCAGGATTTATGGACAATTGCTCTCTAATTGCACCAGTAATTACTTAATGGCTGCTAGTAGTCACTGCAGAACGATTTATACCAAGACACACCACTCTTGTCCAACTGAACTTTCTGCCATAAGGCTAGTGTTATACATTCATATTACCTTGCACCGCCAGGCTAGCTAAACGTATAGCTTGTTCAAGCGAGCATGAGATCCTGCCATCCAGAACATCCTTCTTTAGCTGAAGGTAATACTGATATCTGTGAGGAAAGAGAGTGTTATTAAGAGGTGGGAACAGACAAGCAGCCAATGACCAAACATTACAACTTCATTCAGGTATGCAGAAACAGCTGTAACAGAGCAAAACTTCTCAAATACAGCGGCACCAAAATATTTTAAGACATATTTACACCATTATACTTGATGTCTCTCTGTTTGGCGCTAGAGATATCCACTGGCATCTGGTTCTTTGGGTGAAACTGTGTATCTAAATTGCTTCATCAACTTCTTGCCTCAATGACCACCTTAGTCTGACCTGAGCTTATTTAGAGAAACAATAATAGGCCTAATGTGGTTGCACTAAACTTTGCATGGCATTCAGTTCATAACTAAAATGTATAACTTTCTGACTGACACTCTTAAATATGACTTTTAACTAAGCTAATTCAGCTAGTGGCTTAGACAAGACATCTCATGTCACTAGTGGAACATCACCTTGTGATCTCCTGTTGCAGTTGGGTGACACTGGGTATGTAAAACACGACTCCAAAGTAAACGGTGGGCTCCAGCCCATACTTGTCCAGCTGCTTTTTCAGTGGCTTCTCCAAGTCAATCCATCTCTGTTGGTTCTGCTTGTTGAAGTACCACAGACTGAAGTACGTTATCTAACAAGCAAAGAAAGCAAACAGACAAATTACACCTCAACCATGCTGTGATCAAGGGAATTCTAGGGCAACTTATAAACCTGGCAGACCAACTTAGCTTTGGCTATTTGTGGTAAACTAGAAGCAAGGCGTATTTACCAAAAGTCAGAATTCGCATTAAACCTAACAACGGTATTATAGGACTGCTTGAGATCAATCACGTGTCCTTATTTAGTAACATATCTAAGTGCACTAATCTGCTGGTCTTCTTCTCATTATCCATTAAATATTCAAAACATATGTGGACCTGAAAATTCAACCACTGCAAACTTCTCTAGACCTGCAGACTGTTGGCACTCCCTGTTGAGTCTTGTGACTGTCTGAACATCTCACAATGAACACTGGTAAGAGAAGTATCCCCTGTGGGTTTGCTGTTTATGAAGGTCAATTCAGCTGAAAGAGACCTATTATGATTTTCAGTCACTGTCAAGCAAAACCAGAAAATTACTTGCCATATAAACATTTTACATGAGAAAATAATATTGTGAAATAACAACTACCTGGAGCATAGAAAATAGTAACAAATATGACACAGGAGAGAGAAAATATTTTTTCTGAATGGAAACTGCTTACAGTTTCCAATTTAAATGAAACTGTCCTCATTACAGTTTACGGACATCAGACTGAGGCTGAATTAACATAAGTCTTAAAACACCAGGCCTATTAACCATGCAATTACCACATGTGACAATGAATTTGGTTGCCTGATAACTGAAAACAAATATCAGCACTAGTCTTAATCTTTTGCTTAATACTTTTTATCACTGACGTCCAGGAAAACCATGTTTGCACAAATGCTACTGAGATCAAAAATAAATGCATTACTTACATGCTACCAAAACTCTAAATGAGGATGGAGGCCTGCCACTAGAACTACTAACCAGAGTAGACAAATGAAGCCTTGCTACATTATACAGTACAACACCCCATGCCTTACTGCCTGCATATTAGGCAGTCTCCCCTATTCATTTAAAATACAAATGGGTATGGCAGCACTTCAGCTTACATCCCATTTCAGTTCATGACAAACAGGTGGTGGTGTCACTGTGTGACCATAGTGACCAGATGCAGACTTTGTGACTCAGAACTACCTTTTCTGACCATCATGTCCATGCTCTGTGAGAGCAACTTCTATTGAATGAAAATGTCAAAAAACATACATAATATATTTGCTAATCTGTGTGATGAGTTAATTACATACATGTCATTACATAAAAATGTGGCATATGTAACCCCAGAAAATCCGAAATATAAACAAATATTATGAAATATTATGTTCCTTTCTGTTGCTCTGCTTACCAATCCAAAAGTAAGAATGTGTCAAGAAGACAACCTTAACAAAAACACTTTGTTGCTGAGATGGTGAGTCTGAAAAGGTCTATAAGAGAGAACAATCAGCACTTGTATTTGCAGAAAAGACATACATACCTCTCTTAACTCGAGTCTCTGGGCAACTGCCTCCAAACATTCCTGCCCAGTGCTCTCCACTGAAAGTGTAAACTCAACAAACTCTCCATTGAGCTGCTGAATCCGTGTGACAAGACAGCTCTTGCTTGAAACAGTATACCGTCTAGTCCTTTTAAGTTTTAAGCCAAATGGCAAGGGCATGTTTCACACTTCTTCAGGAGGGAGGTCTTCACTTAGTCCTGAGAACTTATCCTCCTCGCTGTCCTCTCCAAACTTTTGTGACTGAGCTTCATGAGGTTCATTATCAGCAATCAGATCTGAAAAGCAAGACAAGAGACATCTCAAAACACATCAACAAAATACTACAATACACACACATACACAACCGCAAGCATGAAATAACAGTCTTGGAAAAGGGATGGGATGTGAAACTGTGTGAATCACAACTTAAGGACTCATCACTGACGCATTTAGCATACAGTATGGTACTTACCCCTGACCTGTCACCCTGAAACAGATGTCAGACTAGACAAACATAAGACTTATTGTAAAGTAATCCTCTTAAATGGTGCATTTTGTTTCAAGTTACCTAACCTGGGTTTGCTACCAAAGGGATTCTATTAACGTTTCCATTTATGTAATACAGTTCTTCGAGGTAACACCACTTAAAGCAATTTCTAGTAGGCTACCTGGCCTGTGAAATTAACGCTGATCATAACACGGTTTGCTAGCCATTTTTTCCAAGCTTGTGGTTAGATTATTCCCCGTCCGGTGAATAGTCGAATCCAAAAACTGACAAGAGCGACATAACTAAACACGCAGCAAGCTACACGCAAAAATCCCTGCTCCTTTCCACCTCAACCATGCATCCACTGCATTATACATTATCTAGCTCAATCACAGTTAACATTACTTAAATTCAACGTTCACAGAAGTTTGTGCCAAATGTTTGACACTTATCTGGCTAACAAGCGACTTTACATTAATATCACTAACTTTAACTACAACCTAATTTAGCTTTAACGCTAACGTGCTAACACGCTCCAGCAAATAGACGACACCCTTGGGAAGCTGACGTCGCCGGTAAATATTTTGGCCAAGAACGTTAACGTTACCGTTAGCCACCAGATGCAAATTAGTAGTCAAACGAAGATTCAGTCCTGAGGGATTCCGCCATCAGGGTCAACGGATCGCTACTTTGGGGATAATGCTCGAAATTAGAGACAATTAATTTGTCTGCAGTTAGTTTCTGGATCAAAATCAACGTTGCACCCCATGCCTCTTGGTCCGATAGTTCACTCAAGTTCCAAGCGTGTTTCGCTTCCTGGGATTGGAAGAGCAACAAGTGTATTCAGTCTACATCCGCGGCCCTATAGCTTTAGCGTTTGCGTTTCGGCGGTTAGTTAATTCCCTAACTACCCAGTAAATACTTCAACTCTACCATATATTCATACAAAATATAATGTTGACCGTATTGTCTTGAGCAGGCGAGTCAAAATACATTATAGTGCCTCCGTGGCGGAAGAATACATGGAGGTTTTCTGAGCCATGACATCAGACAGCTGGAATGCCGAGTGGTGAAAATGCCAGAAATGGGACAGCTGCCTGGAACTGCTGGCCGCTGACCTGTCTATTTACCTTTTACATCGACTGACAACTGTAATCACAGACTAGTAACTCTGTAACTGTTTGCAAAATGGCCCAGTGGCCACTCGAATGTGGTAATAATGGCTGCTGGCTGCAGGCTGGCTAACAACCAGTTTGTGGTGTAGTGTTAATAATCAGGTCCAAGAATAAAAGAATCAGAAGAATAGAAAATTTATTGCAAATTGTAAAGACACTTTCTGGTGACAATCAGCTCCTAGTAGCTACATGTCAGAGGCATATGTCAAGTCAAACACAATTATAGGTTTATTTATGACAAAACAGTTTTTCTAGAAATCTTAAAATGTTAACTGCAGCTACATCATACTGACTGGGTACACTCTGCAATCCACTCAAACTAAATGATGCCACTAATTCCACATGTGATATCAGTGCAGTGCTATGGACTATTGTTTGCAAATCAAACTTGTTACCACTGGGCAGTAATTTTAAAAATGTTTCGAGCAGGACTTTGGACATGAATTGCAGCTTAACAGCTATGACTCAAATATGTTTCCATAATTTTACAATTTCCCAACTGAGACATGTTTCTGATATGCTTGCAGAACTTTTTTTTGTGTGAAACCTTCACTGTGCTTTTGTAAAAAGGATTGGGGGGGGGGGGGAGCAGAATGAAAATATAACAACTCACTGGTGAAGTCTTGTAAAAATACAGAAAACACAACAGTGTTAAATCACTTTTACAAAACTATACTTTAAGAAAATTCTAATATTACATTTATCTCTGGGACAACACTTGCCTGGTAACAAAAACCATAAAAGGACTTTAAAACCCTGAATACAGCCAAACTTCAGAACTCATCATCACTGACAGAGGCACCTGCATTTATATGTTGCTCATTGCTGGTCTCCACATTGTTGTGTGTACTGCTGGACACATGAAGTGACTCTGACAAACTTCTTCCCAGATCCTCAAGCTCTTTAGACTGTCCATCATAACTGATCTCAGCTTGGTCCTGATGAAATCCTTCATCACTGGCTGTAGTGGTGTATTCATGGTTTTCATTACTGACTTCTTTGCTTGTTGCAGTTGTGCCTGTTTGATTGTGTTGGAAATCTTCTTCACTGTTTCCTGTATTATCGGGAACATGCTCACTGAGCCAAGGAGAGCCAGTGCACTCTTCCTGATTGTCACTCTCCTCATCCTTTTTGTTTGTTTTTGTTGGCGAAGCGGTCCTTAAGGGTGTAGACACTGACAAGGCATCAGTGTAATCTGGTGAATGGCTGTATTTAATCAGTGACGCATAAGGGAACAGGTCATTGTCTTCTTTGGTCTTCGCTTGTTTCGCCCCCGATTCCAGATGTGGCAGGAGAGAATCAAACAGATCTTTCTCCTTTTTTTCAAGCACTGTACTGGAGGTGGACATGTTGATTGGCTCTTCAAAATCTTTACGCAGCACTTCCAGCAGGTGGCGCATTTTACCCTAAAAACGAGCAATGCAATCAAACGTGTGAGAGGAAGCCCTCAAAATTTTCAAACATTTATTTTCAGTGGTAACTCTAACACTTTAACAACACCTCCTAAACATTAAGTTATACACTCACCACATCAAGCTGATGCCGATTCATGTCAATATGGCGCTTTATCACCCGGTCTAGGACCCTTGCAGAGGAGATAAACACATTACATTAATGACTAAGGAGGTTGTAACAGGCATTAGTCACTGTTTAATGTACTCAATTACATGTACATGTGCTCACATAAGGCATAGAGATGTCAACAAACCTGCTAGAGATGTGCCCCATGGACAAGATATCCTCTGTTACAGCAGAAATAAATTCAAGGTACATTAATTCTTCTTCCCTGTCAAAGAGCAAATGAGAATAATTTAAATTCCTACAGAATACATCTTTTCAGATTCACTGAAGAATCACACTGTCAAATCTTTACACATATGGCAATATGTTCCACTATCTCAATCAAAAGCTGCACAGGCATCAGACACTATCAAAGAGAACTTACTCTGCAGATACATTCTTCATTATTGGAGATTTCCCACCTTCTAGTGAGATCCTAGAGGATAAGACTTAAATTACTTTAGTGGTTCAAACAGAAAATACACAAGTCACAATGTTACAAATAAATCAGAACATACGGTTTCCACTTCACAATTTTACCTGGATGGGGAGTCCAAGAAATAATGGTCTCCGCTCTTGTTTTTTTGACTCTGTTGTCTAGATGCTGAGAAATATGTGCCATTGAACTCATCTTCAGACCACTCATGCTCTGTAATAAATCCCTGTAAAGTAGAAAGGACTGTAAAATGAGAGGGGATATTCAATATTGTCAAGGCGTTCTCATGATCAAATACATATTTTAGGAATGTGGCAGTAAAACCTCACTTGCACTTCATTGTTTATGGTTGAAAAGGGACATAAACAACCGATTATTACTGCCCTTGAGCCTCAAGTAAGCAAATTGTAGAAATTACATTGATGGGCATAAGAAACGACTTTGGACAATATCTATGAATAATCAAATTTAATCCTCTAAATTACCTGAGATGGCTCGTCAAATTCCTGTGTGTATTCCTTTGTGTTTGTGCTGCATACAGGAGATAAAAGTCAAGATATTTTAAGACACTGGTGCACATGTTGCATAAGCTGAATGAGTTGCCGCTATCTATTACTGTCCTTTGAGACTCACTGAGATGTTTGGTAAATACCTTCCGTGATATGTCTCCTGTCGCATCAGTTTTGAGTTGGTGCTGTCCTGAGTAGGTTTCCTTTGCGGTGCTCTGTAGTAGCGATATTTTTCTAGGTATGAACTCTTATCTGATTTCAGGGTCTTAGGAGTGAAAGGTTTGTCTTGGGTAAAGTGCTGTGAGTGTTTCTGGAGCAAATCTCCACTGTACGTCTTCTGGACAGGGTCCTGGAAAGACTTGTAACAACTCTGATCTCCCGAAGCTGCCAGAGAACACGCTGACTGCTTTCTGTGCAAAGATGACTCTGGGCTCCGGTACTTTATTTCTGAAGTTGGGCGAGTGCGATGGGAGCGATCCGGTTTACCTGACTGATAAACTATCTCCTTAGCATGAAAGGAGGTGCCGAACCTTGGGCTGGAGACCAAGGAGCTCCTTGAGTAGAGGTATGAGCTGTCATCATACTGCATGGATAATCTACTCTAAAAAGCAAACATTGTATTGAATCAGAAATTGTACATGCTGAAAAAGTTTGAATGATAAACAAGGTGGACGGTGCATTTAAAGCTTTTGAATGCATGTGATAATCCAGGTTTCTCTCCCAGCCAACCCAGCAGTGACTGTGCCATGATGTCTCACCTGGGCTGAAGAGCAGGAAGCTCTGCTGTTCCTCTGTGAGAGAGAATGGGCTGACTGAGGACGACCCCCTTTCCTCAAGCGATCCTGTCTGATCTGGTCATTGTCTGTAAGCAGGTATGAAATACTGATTAAGTGTAGCAAACAGTCTACTCATCTAATTATCACTGCAGCAAAGTATTATCTTACAATGTCAAGTGTTTTTAAAAAACAAAGGCACCATTTGAAAATCTAACACTGTTTATACACTGACATTCAACACATCTCATGGCTGATTCTGTAAAAAAAATGCTGTCGTTCGCACATCTCCTTAACCTTCCTTGTGATTTACTTCATTTTCTGGAATGACTTTGATAAGCCCCAAGAGAAAGAGCTTACAACTCACTGCACTTAACAGCGTGATATGTGATGGTCAGGAGAGCAAGTATGATAGCGTAGTAATAAGAAGAATGCATTACTGTAACCATTATAGATGAGCATGAGTTGTCTCCTGTACTCAAATGTGATGACTGGCTGCATTGCATTATTGCTCATTAAGCCTACTGTCTGCGCAGTAATTGGTCTTTGCCTGTATTATGATGCACGTCTTCCTGAACTACTGAACACTGGTGCCAAGTGCCGACTTCAGAAAGAAAACATTGGTATTTGAGTCTGATTACCACAGAGACACTTGCTAGTGGTTTCATCTAGACAGTGGAAAAGTATTTCAACTAAATATTATGCAATTTAACACCATTGTATATATGCTAAAATGAAAAAAAAAAAAGTCAGCTTGAAATGTAAAGTACATCCTCTTTTCACCATGACAGTGAAAAAGTGTTTTGAATTGAATTAATATTTCATATTTGGACACTTACACTTTACACTATGTATCAAGCTTTTGGGTACTGAGGCATCAATGGCGGCTGTGGAGGAAGGCAAAAAAATGAAAGATTACAATACTATTATAAGATTATCACAGCAGATTTATTATCTCATTATTATGTAACAGACATACATGTTTTAACCACATCAACATATATGCATTTTATGCATGCAGGAGTTTGGTCAACTCAGTGTCACTGTAAGGATCATAATGTATTCCTGTCATTTGGCTCACCTTTAGCTGAGTAAACCTTTTTGTAATGAGACACCATGTGGTCTTTAATGATGGATTGTGTCAACTTGCTGGAAGAGCGAGGGCAGAAAGCTAAAAACACCAGGCAGAGAAACACATAGAGCACAATGTAAAACTGTAAAATGAAATGCTCATCTTACAAATGGCGTATATTACTACTTACGGCTACTTTTCAAGGTCTGTCCTCTCATACCAGGGCTGCACCCCAGTCCAGGTGACACATTCCCTAAAATAAACACAGATGGACATGTTGACAATTTGTAGATTGACAGTTTGAATAATTTATTATAAGTCATTTGTCAAGCATAATTAAATAAAAAAAATCTCTGTAAACTGAATTCCTTTGAGGTTTTTGAATGTTGGTTAAAAAGTTATCCTATCACTTTGGGCTTTGATAACTTGTGATGGGAATGTATCATTATTTCTGACATTTATTGACTAAACAACAATTAAATACTGTTTAAGTGATTTTATGAATATCAATCCATTAATCTCACAGTCCCTTAGTAGGGGAATTTATTATTTATATGCTTTATATACATTTATATACATTTCTGTCCTAGCTCTAGTATACTGTTATATATATATATATATATATATATATATATATATATATATATATATATATTTTTTTTAATGTGTTTTTAATTATCTTTACTTGTGGTAATGTTAGTTTTACTTGAGTTTATCGATTTGTTTGTTTGCTTGTTAATATAATTTTGCAGTAATAAGGGTAAAACGGTATTGTAAAAGCTAGCAGTGTGAAAATAGTAAATGTTATTTTCGACATGGCAAATAGCTTAAGTATGGTCCTCAATTTAAAGGACCAAAATACTATAACCTAACATTAGCTGGCTTAGTGAAGTGAGGCATCGTATTTCAACGCTAACTTCGTTTTGGATTTCAATTTAAAGTTTTGATTGCAAGCGGTGTGAGTAAAGGGGTTACCCATTGTCTACATAAAAACCACATTAGTGAGTGTGCACACAGTCAGCGTGAGTTTATCTTTAGTTAGCTGCCTAAGCACAATTTGAATTTGATTCCCTCTGCTGATTAACTAGCCAGATGGCTAGCTAATGCTAACAGTATTTACATACCTATTCTCGATTCCATGACAATGTTACACTTAGCGTATCCCATTTTCCTCGGAAATATTCCGGGACACCGACTGCAGAGTTCGAGTACATCCAAAAACGACAGTGTACGTAACTGTAAACATTTTAACGCTGTAATATAATCAAGTAGGGTAATGGTAACATCCTAATACTAGCTTATAAGCAGATGAGGGGCTAAGCAAAGCTTCCCCGTCGCCATGCTGGTTGCTACGATGGCCTGCGTCATCACGTTCAGGCGTAAGGAGGGTCACGCCACCCACCACCCACATTATGAATAGACAAAGACACACCTGGCACATGACTGGGATGTGGGCTGAAATAACATGATACAAATCTATTTGACTGTAAAATCCAACTGCACAATAAATATAGAAATTGTCATTCAACAGAAGATCTTATTCACCCTTATTCCCACATCAAAGATGCAGATCCACTGGTGGTATTGTTAATCATTGAGTCCACAAATGCAACACACATGCTAAAAACAGCAGAAATGAAAGTAGACAAAATGTCAAAATTCCCCCATGTATGTTTGTGTCTTAACACCGTGGGAGTTCTGGGTGTGGGCTTGGTATTTTTGGAGCTGCTGTTTGTTCATTAGACAAACAGGGTGATGCAAGTGGAGCCAGTGTGAAGCCCATAAACTGCAGGAAAAGCCAGCCTATATTGTTGGCCTCAATGGTCATAAAATGCAGCAGCATGTGCTCCTGTGCCTGACGATTAAGAGCAGGATTACACAAAACACTCCTTTATTTCCACTGATTTTTTTTTTTTTTTCAAATGTCTTCCTAATAGTGTAGGTATTTGAATATTCAAACGAGGAGGAGACATGAGTGGTACCAGAAATTTACTTGAAAATAGCTCTCTCAGGGCCCTGAAATGGTAGATATATATCCCTGATTCAAATGTCCTTTCCTAACAAAAGGAGACATTTGCAGACCTGTGACTCTGACTTTTTTTGTCATTAGAAGATGGGATATATAGGCCTACTGTAATCATGTAGAGAAAACTGAGGATGTTACATTTCTCTCATTCAGTGAGTGCTAGAGACTTCACAATTCATCACAGGTGTTTGAGACATCAGTGTGCATAATTCGCCCAAAGTAAAGGCCATTTTCACAACAGGTATTTTGACTTGTTGTAGTAGGAAAAGCACAGGTGCTACTAATAACATTAACTCATTTCTATTCAAGTGTCCCTCTGAGCCAGCATGCCCAGTACCAGGACCCTGAAACTCAAGCAGCTAAATAGAATCCACCCATCATTAGCTTCATTTATTAAACCTGTGCTTTTCCTGCTGTTACTGGCCAGAAAGTGAAACAGGCTCATACTGTATCTGTGTAATCTGTTCTTTGCCACTGATGGCTGAGGTTAATGTATTACATCTTAGCCAAGGCTGCAGTTACTAACGTAAACTTTGACTGAAACTGCCTTCAGTGGCTGTCTATGTGGCTATTAAGGCTAAAAGAGCTAAAACTGGGGTTATTCATTCAAGTTCTGTGTCATCCCTGCTCCCCTGGCTCATAGCTGCTTACCAGATGCACCAAGTTCATGAATAACCACGAGATGGCTGGTGGCCTGTCTTGTTTATAACTGCAACATAAACTGACCATAGTCAGTTTATGTTGCAGTAATTATCATGAAAACCACAACCATCAGTGGCCTCATTTACAGTAATGAGGCAGCATGAAAAACCTACCAATGTAGCACAACAGAGAGCGCAACAAATAGAAAATGTGATTAAACTGAAAATGTGTTACTCATAAGAACATTCTGTCAGCAGCGTATTGTTAATTCTGCCATGTTCCTTGTATTGTTTGATAGACCTTTTAACCCCTCACGTCATTTACCAACAAAGGATTGTGAATGACTTAATAGTAGTGTGACATTATACTTAAAAACAAACCAACTCATGCTCCATTGTAATATCAGTTCAAAAGACACAAACCGATGTAAACTGATTAATACAACATGCTCCACACTAAAACATTAACTTTATCAATGTTTCTGATGCTTTCTGATTCTAGTAAAGCCTTTTTAAACATAAGTGGAGTTATCTAACACACAGAGTAAGACAGCTATATTTTTGATTCTGATAAGTTAAGTTAAGAAACAGTCAAACTGCATCTTTTTTAAACGTTTAAATCAAATTATTCAATTAATAATGCCAATTTGCTTTAACTTGATGAAGCCACAAAATTACAACTTTTAATGCAGTGTTTTGGAAATCTGTCCTACTTGTACTTTAGGCTACATGTCATTTAAATGTCTCAGTAACCAGAATTTTGTCTTGTGTTTTTATTATTCCCAAATTCCTCAGACACATTTGTCTTTTTCACAGCAGACATTTTGACTTTTAATTGAAGGTGAAATCAATAGTTGTAGTCTATTCAACCAGATTTAACTCCATGATTTTTCCCCTTGTCATGTCATCTTTGTAATCATTAGTAGCTTTTGTTATGAATACTGATATATAAATAAGCTTCATTATTATTAAGTGTTTTGTTCTGTTACTCCATCACAAAAGCAAATGATGTTCAACTTTTAGATTTTTTTTAAAATACTTATGAATTTATAAAAGTAAATTAGATATTTAACTTAATAAGTTGCTGGTCTGCAAATGAATCAGTTGGAACCAATGCCTGTCAGGATAGGATAGAAAACTCATTAAATTAATAGTCAATAATGAATGAATGGACAAAACATGCAACAAAAAGCCAAGTATGGTCTTCTAAATATCATCTGAAAACCTGCAACAACTGTGGGTCGTTTTTGCCACATAATTACAGTAAAAACACAAGTGCAGTTCCACATAAGCCTGCAGAGGAATTCTTCGTTTATTATTCCCTGAAACAAAGTTGTGAATTGTTTCAAGCTCGTTCAGAAATTGCCCCTCAATGGTAAGACTCATCATCTGACTTAGTTCACGATTTACGTGGTCTGACGGGGTGGAGGTGGTGACTTGTCTTTAGCTATTGAAGTCCATAAATAATGCACTGCTTCCCATACATGCCAATGATGTAATGGTATAAGTCTGCCACTGATTTGGGGGTACATCTCCGAGTTCCCGCCCTGCGCCATGTGCTCAATCGCCGGTTGCCAAACGATGAGAGGATAATCCTACCTTGGAGGAAAAGAAAATAAGAGTGAGTATTCATTAAGAGATTTGACAAATATGTTAGAATGAAGAGGACTGTAAGCAAATTTCCTTGAGCTCATCATTACAGTGAGGGCAGGTGGAGTAGCGCGCTGTGGGAATGAAAGGGAGGAGAGCATCCTCTCCCGTTGTTCTCGCTGCCGGTAGCGTAAACGCGTGCGTAAAGTTGCTTGTTTGGACACACACCGGCTGCGTTTGTGGACCGAACCACTGGTTATCGTGTGTTTGAGAAGTGAAATCAGATGTGGTTTGGTCCTGAGAACGCTGCGACGGCTCAGTGAAAGGTCTCGCAAGTATCTCAGTCCGTCAGACGATCACCACGAGTCCGAACGAGGCGGAGAAGAAAAAAAGGAGGGGGGGAATCGGCAGAAGCAGACAATGCGGTTTTGCGGTGCGTCCTTTCCTCTGTAACATTTACAGCCACATCCACGAATAGATGATGTGAAGATGTGGGAGAGGAATTCCTCGTGATTTAATTCTCTTTTTGCATTTTTTTTAATTCGCTCTGTACACCTTTCGTTGCGTTTTGATTGGGAACAAAAGCAGAGATGAAATTTCCAATAGAAAACCCGAGAAAACAAGTTAACTGGGACCCTGAACAAGGTTGGTAAATACTGTTTTATTATTATCCAGTAACTTTAGATGGATGTCATTTAACAGTACTCTTAAATCTTAGCAACATCTCATGGAGGTACCTGAGATCCAATGAATCGCATCAGGCTACGTTATTCACCGGTTTTATACAGTTTTCATCAGTTTTATACAATTTCTCAGTCATGATTTTTTTCTGTTTCACCTTAAATCTGCTCTTATTTTTCTATTTCTGTAATGCAAAAATGGATCGCGAGACACAAGACAAAGCGTTTGGAGTATTTCTTTATTCTCCATCCTCAGCGTGCTCAGCTGTGCGAGACAGCGCTGCTGGGAGCGGAGCATCAGCGGCGACAAGGTTGCTGAAACAGCCGGCGTGAGACCGGAAACGCTGTCAAAATAAAAGCATGCAAAGTCGTTCCCTAAAAAGTAGCCTCGCCTAAAGGACTCGCGTGGACTAGGCGCACGAAATTCTCTGCACAAAGCTACAGTTTGAAACATCAGCTACCAGAAATACGTTATTTCAAAGACATGGCTTGACTGTGCGGACGGAATATTACTAAATTATTCATCCCACCGGAAATAGGCTATGAATCCTAATGGAATACTTTTTATCCATGCTTCTCAGAAAGTATGTCTTCAATAACAATTGGCTGAAATGATTTAATATCGTTTTGAGATATACATTACTCAGAATAAGTTAGGGATATTGTGAAAGATCAGTGCATGTAATGTTTGTTTCACTACAGAGATTTTTGGGATAGGGAGGCAATTGTATTGGGGTGATAGACACACCTCATTTTGTGTTTTCCACGTAATGGTCTCACTGTGTACAGTGTGCCTTACATATTGGGGCAACAATATCCCTAACTTATTGTGAGTAGTGTACGTGTAGACTGAAAGACAGACAGACCACTTGCAACTTCCTCAATAATTGTTTTATTTTGAATTCAGTTGTTACCGGAAATTCCTAAATCTCTGTGTTATTCAGTTTGCTTGAGTTTGAGGCTCAGCTGGTGAGTTAAACGCCTGCAACCTGCCTAGTGCCATAGGGAATAACTGGGCTAAGAGCCGAGCTGAGCAAATCCAAAATCTGCCTTTTTGTTTACTATTACTAGGCATATTTTGAATTTTGCTCATCAGTGGGTAAATCATTTGTTTGCAACAAGCGTTCCCCCATAGTATGCAGCTGACAGGCTGAAATGTTGACAAACTGAATATGTGGTGTCCCACTACAACTGTGCCCCACTAAACTGTGTGGTAAACGGCATCGCCACCATAAAAATCCTTGTCATCGTTCACATATTTCTCCCCATTCTGTCTCTGGCTGAATTGAGTAACATCTCATTTACTGACCTGACCTGAGTCTCCGGTGAACATTTCCTCTGCTTTGGCCAGACATGTTGGAAGCACAGAGTGAGGGCTTAGAGGGAGAGTATCAGATAGTATCAGACAAAAAGCACTGCTTTCCACTCAGGCCTTATTTAATTTGGAAAAATCAATATGAAGCAGCTTCAGTGGTTTGAAAAGGATTTCAGATAAATGCCACACAGACTCAGAAATGTGAAACCCAAACCAAATTATGCTCATCTCATCTTTGGTTTTGTCTGTATAGTTTAAAATATTGATTATGGACTATTATTTTCTTGTTTGTTGTTTTTTGATCACTTAAATGGGTGAAATCCAGCTTTTCTGACCTGCCCTGTCTCCCTCTGCTCTGCTGCATAGAGCTGATTTATTCAGTTTCACTCACTCACAAGATGAGATGAAAAGCAATTTTTGCAATTCATCTACCATGAGTTGTTCTACTGCATCCATCAACACGCACTCACCAAAGCATCACAGCATGAAATATTAATGTGGGGTCATCATCTTTTTGCTGCTTCACCTCTCAGTCTTAATTTTCTAATTCATCTCATGTTCTAAAAATAGCCGGCCACCGCCCTTAAAGGCACATACTGTAAATTGAAAGTGGCAGTTTTGCACCTTCCTAAGTTTGTGACATCACTTTGCCGTTATTGATTCTCTCACTGACACAGGGATTAACTAACAAGATTCATAGGTCCTGGACCAGAGAATGAGACACTTCCTGGACGTCCTTGACTCATCATGGCGGGGTGTGTGTATGCATATGTGTGTGTGTGTGTGTGTGTGTACATTTTGCTTAGCATATCCCATAAGAGTACTATCCCATTAAACATAAGTGAGCCCCCCTTACACAAATCAATTTCCTTTTTCTGCTTTCAAGAGTTGCATCATTGTACACAACAGGCTCCGCCCATACCTTCGAGGCACTCCATGCTCCGATCTGAGTGAGGCAGGGGCATCAGGGGTGAAGGCTGCAGCTCTGAATAGCTCATACAATGCCTTATATACATTAAAGTAATTCTAAATTTGGCTGCCTCCTATGTTCTGCCTGCCTCATGGTTGACCTGCTCCAGTGCACATGCATCTATTATAAAACCCATCCTGAAGCCAATGACTGAAAGTGGCACTTACCCCTCTCTTATAGTCTATTAGAAAAATTGAATCCTGCTCCCCAGCAAAGAGAGTAAATCAATTTTCACCTGTACCTGACAATACCGTGAGGGTTTAGGTGCAAGTGGTGCATCTTTTAAATATTTAAATGCTTCTCTCATTTTGCCTTATTGTGCACATACTGTTAATCTATTATGTCTTCAGGCAATAAATTAATTGATGTGCAAAATCTAAGACGTTTTTCCAGCTTTTGCATTCAATATAATTAAAGTCGTGATTAAGAGAACTCATATTAGTAATTGTGTCAGAAGCTGTGGATTTCTGAGGCTCCATTTCACAGGACTAATGGCTTTTATGTGTGGAGCCTAGAACAAATTCTCAGACAGGAAGCCTCAGCCTGGCTTTGGCACAGATAGCATTCATTTTTACTGAGAGCTTTCAGTGTCAGTGTAGCAAAAAGCCTTTGGAAGCCCAGGGTAATACAGGGCAACTGCTTTTTAATGCATCATAAAGGAGGTTATAGGATTTCAGTGGCTATAATGAGCTTATGTTTATATCTGCATTAAGTCGTGCCCCTTGTTGTTACTTTTTTTGAGAAGAAAGTCACAAGAAAGCGATGTGAAACATTACTGCAATTAAACTTATTCATGCATTCATTTTAATTTTCTTATTATTGCACCAGATTGGTTATCACAAATGAAGACAATCATATCAACACTGAAAATGACCAAAATGTCCTGTGTGATCATTTCAGATTGACTTATAAAGCTTTAACGACTGCCTGCAAAACAACATCTCAGAAGAATTTCTCTCACTTCTCAATCTGTCAGCACATTTTTCTTATCTGGTTTATAACAGATTCAGGGCCTTGAGCCAGTTATTAGAACAGTCTGCCAAAGTTTATTCATCTACAGTCATCAGAGTCAGCTTCTCAAGATCAAGTATTATTGTCCCTGTCTTGATGTCCTCCTTTACAGAGGTAAATGTAATGTATTAATCCTTCCCCTCACTCTCTCTTAGTGGCGGTCCAGACCAACTTGGCCCCTCCCAAAAAGGTCCAGCCTGGCATGACAAAATCAAGTCTTGTTCAGGCCAGTGTTGCCACCATGCAGAACCCGATGGGCTGCGACCCAAAGGCCAACGGTCACTGTCCACTGCCGCGCCTGTCCATCTCCTCCCGCTCTGCCAGCGTCGTGGCCAGCATGGATGCCAACTGTGACAGCGCGGCCGCGGCTCTCCACTCTGTAATGAAGTGGAAGACGGTGCTGGCGGTGTTCGTCGTGGTCGTTCTCTACCTGGTTTGTGGGGCTCTGGCATTCAGGGCACTGGAGATGCCATTCGAGAGCAGCCAGAAGAACAGCTTCACCCTGGAGAAGGCTTCGTTCCTGAAGAGACACCCCTATGTTATTCCTGATGAGCTGGATGCAATCATCAAGGTGAGAGCTTAAAAGCAGAGATGAGATCTTATTTGAGTTTTAGAAAATGTGAAACATGGTGTTCATATGGTTTTCATGGTGTAACAGACTTTAAACAGAGTTTCTTTCTTTTGTTCAGCTTCTCAAACAGCCTTGGAATAGTACATTGCATTTGCTTGCATCTATTCATCACTAACAGATTAGTTTGTAAGAGGATATAGATAAGGAGAAAAATTGAAATGAAAATGATCTGATAAAAATACTGAGTGTCATTCAATTTGATTGGTAGATTAGAAGAAGAAAGTCAGAGAACTGACCTTTGTAGCAGCAGTTTCATAGATGGGGATTGCTATCAGGGGTAATTAGGGGTTCTCGGGGTAATTAATTCTGGTTTCATTAGCTAATCACATGAGCTTGAAAGGCTCAGATGCTACTTCCTTTCATGTCCAGCCTGCCCTTCATCAAATGAAGCCTCTGAAATTCAGCCTTTAAAACTGCTACAAAATTTTCATAATAATTGCTCATGTGCACATAGAACAAGTTGATGCTGATGTAACATCATGTGGCATTTTGGATTTAATGGGTAAATAGCAATCTATTTTAATACTGAGTAAAAAATGTCACTTTTCAGTGGACTAATCCAGAGCAGTTTAGCTTTTCAAAGCTAAACTTGGTAGCTTCCTCAGAGCTTTCAGCCACATCTCATGGCCTTCATCACCTTATGCCAGTTACATTTAGTGAAGATAATCTAGTTGCACTTTATTACATTTACTGTTCCACAAGATAAAGATTAAACTACTGTGTTCAAATCTTTTGAACTGGTTACTTTCCTCCTTCTCATAGATTTGTATTTATGTCTTTGGGCATCATAGTTACAGACTGAAGTGTTTAAACAGTTGCCACAGAGACTGTTACTTGAACATCATCTTTTTAGATGTTGTTGCTTCAGTTCAGTCATCTCTAATCTGATTCCACTAATCTGCAACTCTGTAGTGCTGGGAAACACCCCAATTCTAAATTTGCTTAAGAGAAGTGACTGTACCTGTTCATTTCATTCTAGTATCTGTTGTAAATTTTAGAAATGACTGTCAGCCCATGGTACTCTAGATTGTTATTATTGTCTTATTCTATTTGGTGGACTAAATATGTATGTGAGTGGGTGGGCTGACTTGAGTAGGTGGGTTGAATTCATCACTGAAGTACACTCTATCCTCTAGCTAAATCGAAGGCATCCAGTATTAAGGGTTATATTAAACTCAGTTGCAACGTTTTCAGTAAAAGTGTGTTGTTGTAGGACTTATAATGCTAATTTCAATAGCATTTTCATTAGGTTTCTTCATGCAGTATTGGTGAGACAATAAATGGATTATACAGCGTCTAAAGTACCATCAGAAGATACACCCCCTACTCTCTGCCCCCTGGTTGGTTGACAATTGACTGTTAAATGTCATGAGCAGACTTAGAGGCAGGTCCATCCTTTAGCAGGAAGCACAGTAATGCCTTCAGGGTCACCACAGAGATGCTCATAATTCTCAGTGACACGTCTGTTGGCAAATACGTTGTACAGTGCAGTTTAATGTTACAGAACAGTACATAAAAGAAATAACGAAGCAAAGGACACATAAATGTCTGCATCCCAGGGTGTTTATCCTCATAGAAACTAAGGTCAGTCAGTGTGACCTTTACACGCAGCTGCCTAGAGTGGAGAACTCTGAATTGATTTTATTGTATCTTCAATCCATGTACAAGCAAATAGTGGTAAAAAAAATCCTGCATTTTGTTTGGAGAAATCGACTAATAACTAACTTGTATCTGAAAGCCTTATATACTCAATAATAAGTGTACGGGATTCCAGAGTGAGGCTTTAACAACACCCACACATTTTATATAAGGAAACTAGCTCACAGCTACAACAGCACAGTTGTCTTTACTGTAAGAAACATTTGAAGCCAGGTTTTTCAGTGTTTTCTATCAAAACTGTGTGGGATGTGTCTAATATTTTAACAAGAAATTTAGTAAAACATAGGGATTTGAAAGATCCAGGAAGATTTGAAGAACTGAGTGACTATATATATATATATATATATATATATATATACAATGAATCATTTTGTGGCAGATCTGTATAAAATAACCTGTTGTTAAAAACATGACTAACAACCCTTTAAACCATGACACAGAGCTTGATATGAGCTGACCTGAAGCAGAAAAAAAAATCCATCACATCACAACTTAACTGTGCATTTTACAATGTCGTTTTACGGTGTCAGGTGCTTTATAACACAGAGTATGATGATTCTTCACACTGCTCTCTGATATTACACTCAGAATTATGGGGTCAAGATTTAAGGTCGCTGCGTCCGGCTGACATGTACAACTGGAAGTGGGATTGGAAAATGATTTGAGATGTGTCGGTGTGCAGTTGGCCAGGTGGAAAAGTTTGATTTGTGAGGGTGTGCTGTGAAATGAAAAAAAAAAGAAGATCAGTCATCAGTTACTTTAGACAGACTTTGCAGAAAATGTTCAAAAAGAAAAAAGGTGTGTGTGAATGTGATGTGAATGGGAGTATGTAATTAGAAGTTTTTCAGATATCACATAGAAATAATTGATCTCGCAGGAAAACACTGTAAATTGTTTACATTTTTATCATAGCATGAGATACAGATGCCAAGAGAGCAAAAGAAGCCTTTTTGTATAATGTGCTTTCCATGTTTTCCTCATGTAGCCCCAGAATAGTAAAGACAAGATTCACGTTAGTGCCACTGTGGACCCCTCTGATTCTCTTAAGCTTGAAATAACCCCAAAGAGGGAACCAACCACATGGCATTTGGTGTGCTCCACTTTCCGCTAGAATGGCTCCATTTGATGTTAACGTCTTCAACAGTGCTCCAGTGAATACCGGACTGCCTATCTGTCTCTTCCTCCTCCTCCACACCCACCTCTGTTCACTTATTCTTTGCTAGAGAAGCATCCTTTCTTCTTCTTCTTCTTCCTCCCTTGCGGTGCTTAACCTCTGGGCCACAACAGTGTTATCATGAGTTTGTAAAAGAAAAAAAAAAAAAAATCAATTACAGTATTTCCTAAGGAGAAGTGTGGAAATAAAAACCTTTAGCATGGTGTGCCTGGGGTCCAGAGGGAATCAATTATTCATTGCACAGGCCAGCAGTCACAGACCTCCTGCTGCCTGAAGCAGCAGCACTGGTAGCAGCAGCTGAATCATAGAGAAGGCTGTCAACTGGACAAATGATCAGATTCAGATACGTGAGCTAACATGTGACAGCATGTCTCACAAGTAAGTGAAAGCTAAGGAGCTCTTTGCTTGAATAAAATTTCCCAGAACTCTTTTACAATATTACATCTGACAAACTTAATGTATTAAATGAATCTACTTCTTTAAATATTTGTTTTTCTGCAGAGTTAGATAAGATGATTGATAGAACTCTCATGCCTAGCCAGTTAGCATAGCTTAGCCTAAAGATTAGAAACAAGGGGAAACAGCTAGCCTGGCTCTGTCCCAACGAAACAAAATCCACCACACTGGCATCTCTAAAAGTCCAGTCTTTTCCAGACTTTATACTAAGCTAAGCTAATGTCTCATGACATTTTTACCATACAGACATGTGAGTGGCTTCTCAGTTAACTCCTGAATATAGTGAATAAGTATATTCCCCAAAATGTCAAACTATGTTGTTCAATCAGACGAAACGATACTGATTTAACACTCTACTGAGTTGTGATGGTACATGTCCCAAAAAGAAGGAAAATCAAGCCATGTGTTAAGCTCAACCTGAGAAATGTTTTTTCTGCTGTCTCAAGAAAAGGCCTTCAGGACATTCTGCTTCACAAGCACTCCATCAAAGAGTCTGTCTGGTCGTCTAACAGGTTCCGTTATCGGTCTGTTCGTGCCGTGTCAAGCCTGTCACTCAACCGACGGTCCTCTGTAGGGACGCAGCAGTGGTGACTCACTGTTTTCAAACTGTTTGGCGGAGGAGATGACAGAAAAATGGCAACCTTAGGAAGCGTGTGTGTGTGTGTATGAGACAGAGGGAGACGATGTATTAAAAAGGCACCTATTGAGGTTTACTCCACAGCATGTGTTGACTTGATTTGTGTGAGAGTGTGTCTATGCACAAATGTTGGCCTCCTCATGTCTGCTTCTGTATCCGTGCTGTCCACCTACCCACTGTGCGCCCACAAAGACGGCAGACCTAATTGGCTTTAACAGCGCTGTTGGGATGACTCACACTGTGGCACGATGTGAAGCCTCGCTGTTATTGACACCAGTCAAGCCTCATTTATTGATGAGTCACTTATCTACAAATAAACTTTTAAACACACTGAGCTACCTGCAGTCAAACTACGTCAGGACACGCAACCAGCACCATCATGACTTTTTTAATAGCACGAATTACGTGATTCTGAGTTGACTTTTTGGATTTATAGTTATTTATATGAACTACTATGCTACTATGCTACTAGGCTGCTTTATCAAAGTGCTCAGGTGTCTTGACAACATGCACCAACTAATTTATAGATTCTTCATGACTTATTATAGATACATGACTCTTATAGACTCTCCATATACTCATTATGGTGCATAATGCATATGTTTACTTATGATACTTGAGTACATTTTGCTGAAAACTTTCTGTACTTTTACTTAAGACTTTCAATGCACAAATTTTACTTGTAATGAAGTATTTTTCCTTTATGATATTTCTGCTTTCACTTAAATCTAATCCAACACAGTGTAAATGGTGGCCTCAAGTAAAAATTACCAGCACTCCATTTTTGAAATCAGTAGACCAGGACTGTAAGATAAAGTGTTTTGAAAAGTATAGCCTTAATGTCAGAGCAAGACCAAGAACAAGCAGGTTTTTGCAATATATCTACGTATCAAAGTCAGATTTTGTCTTTTAAAAGTGCCAACACACCAGATTATCATCAACTTGCTCTATGATGGACCTCAGTCTTCCTGTTTGTTTGGCAGTCATTTGTGCAGCCGTAATGCTTCAAGGTGGTCAGGATAAAGCTGTGGATATTAGTGATGGTGGGAGTGCCGCAGAGGAGAGTGCTTGGCACAGCATCACAGCGAGAGTGAAGGAGAGTGTGAGGCACCTCGCTGGCTGGATCACTGCCGTCACCCGCTGTGGGGTAGAAAGACGCACTGAGAGGATAAAGATCTGCAGCGACTTTGCTTGCTCTCTAATGATCCTGCAGTGGAGTATATGAAAACACATTAGCTCAAGAGCCCATCAGGAGCGCTTGGTGGTGACTGGGTGTCTGTAAGAATGGGTGCTGACTCTTTTGCGTGAGCAGATCAAGAGACCGTGATGTGTGAAAGAAAAACACCATTTGTTATCCTAATTAACATGCTGCAACACAAATTAAAGTTATCATCCCCATGCCTCAAAAGTGGATTTGCAAAAGGAGGATTTTCCACATCTCTAATGCAGTGTGAACTTTGCTGTGGAAAAGGCGAGAGACAAAAATAGGCCTCCTCATAAAGTATTCAGATACATTTGAGGCTATTTATAGCTCTCCCTTGATTCCAGAATTAGGTTATTTAGGGTTTATTATATAATTACTGCTTTGATATTGCCCCCATGAAATAGCTGTGTCTGATAAAACCTATGAAATAGCATTACTGTAATTGGCTAATTTTAGGTACAGAAATCAGTCTCATTAGGGGGGCTGCACTGATGGAGCTGAGGTAATCACAAGCAAGATTATGAGTAGGCATGTGCAGCGATGCATGTAGAAGTGGTCCTCCTCTCTGTCTGCTTTGAAATGTATGTCACGAGAGTTGATACATATTTCATTGTACGGACGTGCATCTCACTAACAGCTTGCATGGATGGACTGGGGTGGGGTGGGTAGTGGGGGGTTGGGGTGCTCTGAATGAAGGTGCTGTAGACGTTATCCCACGAGGAATGTAGGTAGGATAAGAAATCCCTCACAAATGACTTCCAAGTCAGCAGAGGCACTTATTTGTGCCCAGAAGCAAAATTTAAACTCTAAATTTCCACAGAGATAAGAAAATAAATGTATTTCTCATAAAATGCCCATAAACAGGGAGTTCAGGCAGATAGCAAAATAGTACATTAACATTTCACAGCTACATAATGGAGCGCAGAAGGAGATTAATGAGAATAATGATGCAGTGAATGCAAAGCATCGTGGCTTCTTAATGTTTTCTCCAACACTAGACAAGCTGGGGATAAAGGAGAACCGAGGGACTAAAGAAAAAGGCTGACACTGACGAAAAAGGAGATAAAGGTCTTTTTGCTGCTCGTGGAAGTCTGTGTTGATTTAGTCAGTGTGATCTGTAAAAACATGCAAATTGGGTCGAGAGGAGAATCAGCTCCACGTGAAGAGCCAGACACTGAATAATTTGCACAGATCATGTGCTAGATGTTTGCTCACATACTTACTGTATATCCACAGGGGTAGTTAAAGAGTCTTGATGGAGGATTTTCATATATTGACATTATAATGGTTGATTCTTTTAATGTACATGATAAAACAGTGTTCATGATTGCAGAATACTTTCAGTCAAAAATGACTGAATGATTGATTTTTTTCTTTCTAAATAAATATAAAAGCTCACTGTGTAGACAGAGGTTCCCAAACATGGGGGGTTGGGACATCCACAAGAGGTTGCAAAGAAAAATATTTTTGCTGCACAAAGTTATCCTTGAATTTTTGCTTCTTTCATTACTGGATAATTTGACATCTTTAGGACTCAAATAGTTTGAACTGGTCACAACCAGCACAATCAGTGTTTTCTTTTAGGAGCTCACATGCCAAAAAGGTTGAGATTATTGCTCTAGATCAGTAACTAGTACTAGGAAATGTAGCTGAAACTAAGTATACGTCATATTAAATGTACGCAGTATTCAATAATAAAATAATCAAATTTCTGTTCAATGTAATGCCTATTTTGTTAGTGTCTGATTACAGATTGCCTGGAGTTGTCAATTTAGACAAGAGCATTTTGTGAAACAGCATCACAATATGATCATATCATTATGATATAAATTCCACTACAATACCATAATATTGGACTGATTGAATTAATCATAACACCGTCCGCTTAGAGCCACTTCCTGTGCTATCATAGGGATATGACATGGGTATAGTAATCATTAAATCTTCATCTGTCTTTCATTTCCCCCCTCCCCCATTTTTCAGGAGCTATCAACATGCTTCCTTCTTCTTTCTCCTCTTTTATCAGGTAGTGTGACCTTGCGGCTAGATCTGGAGATAGGCACACCTAATCTATCTTCAGTTACCTCATGAGTATTACACAATCAGTGGCACAGGTCACATGTTCACATAAGAGACACATGTAAACAGAAACACATAAACACTGGCAGGAGGTGGGTTAATGTGCTCACTCTCTTCACGCCATTATGGTGAAATCAAAGCAGACATGTTGTGTGTTTGTTGTGTCGCCATCAGCTGAGCTGGCATGCAATAATGATGACCCTGAATTCCTCTCTTTATGGGTAAAATGTAAGTTCGATGCTAGTAAGTGCTTCAGTATTGCCTGTTTTACTGACACAGAATGTCTCCATTATTTCATATTAACACGTATTGTCACATTTTATTTCTAAGGTTACTTCTGGATATCTCAGGTTCAGATACCTGTAACACTTTATAAACTGTCCTCTTTCCAGCATGCCATAGATGCCATGAGTGCAGGAGTGAGACCCACTGGAGACACATCCTACAATTCCAGTCACTGGGACCTGGGCAGTTCCTTCTTCTTCGCTGGAACTGTCATCACAACCATAGGCAAGTTAAAAATACTTAAATACCAGTTAAATCTGCTGTTGTTGTATGTATCATAGTTTAACTTCAGCCCCATTACATCCAACCTCTGTTTTTCCACATTCCCAGAATGAATTTTGACAATCACTAATAATATATAAGAAAAAAATTGTAGTCAACAGCGTTTCATCAAACAACAATATGAGCTTACAAATGCAGGACTAATTCATTTTTCAGAGGTGCTGAAGCATTTCAGGTTGGATTGGTCCCTTCATTTTGTTGAAGGTGTTTTCTCATTGTAAATCTCTGTAAAGCTGTGAAAATGATTCCTTCTTATTGCTGCCTTCAGGTGAGTTTTACAAATCCCTTTGCCCTCATGAGGCTAAATGATGCAAAGTACAAGCACTGTGGGATTTAACAAACTGTGAAGATCAACATTATTGAGGATGTTTACAGTACAGACACCGCTGACAGCATTCCTTACTTTATATCATGCTATCATGCTTCTGAGTGTTTTCCTTCTTAAAGCTTTCCTGGCTTTGCAAGACAAACATGTAATTAATCAACTGATCAAAAATCTTTTGGGTGCCTGAGAGCTTTGATCAAATGTGACCATTTACAATAAATAGTTCCATCCAGGAGCCATAATTCAAACACCAGAGCTGATTCATTAAAGTTTCTGTTCTTTCTATTAGCTGCATGAACCTATACCTTCATTGAAATTACTGGAAAAACTCAAGGCCACTGACCTGTTATTATGCCGTAGTCTAGAGATATAATTACCTCTGGCATTTGCTTATATGCTGCTGAACAGTGGCTTTCAGTGGATTTGTTTACTTCCCTGTCCAGTTACAGAATTATTTTGAAATATCAGACATTACAACACAAGATCTACAACATCCAGTGTTAAATTCAAAAAGAAAATAAAAATACATACAAATTCTATTCCATAGACATCCTCAAGTGAATTTAGATAAAATTTATGTTAAATATTCATGAGACAACTGTGCCTGGTGTGAGAAAACAGCATGAGTGAAGGAAACGTGAAAGAAAACATGCTAATGCTAATATTCTGGTAACAGTAGGTTGAAACAGAAGGATTTGGCTCAAGTACAATATTCTTTGTCCCCTGCCTCCCTGGCTTTTTCATTGTATCTCTGTCACTGTGGGGCCATAATTAATTCAATTTTCTCTAAAGGGAACCTAATTATTGTCTCTGTAGGAGTTTATTTACCTCAGACCCCTGCTCCAGGAACTAAAAGACATTACATAAGTGCTTCAATTGGTGATGTTGCATAAGAAAGTCTTGATTGTCTTCTCCTGCTTCTTATCTTACTGTTCATACTCCAACCCCCTCTGCCACCTCCACATCACGTCTTCTCTGCCTTACCTCGCATCCTTGTTTTATGTCCTTAATGACACGTTTCTACATTCATTTCCCCTCTTTTTTCTCTCTTCTCTTTTTGCTTTCGTTGTTTCAACAGGTTATGGAAACATAGCTCCGAGCACGGAAGGCGGGAAAATCTTTTGCATTCTTTATGCCATATTTGGCATTCCTCTCTTTGGCTTCTTGTTGGCGGGGATTGGAGACCAGCTGGGGACCATCTTTGTGAAAAGTATCTTGAGAGTTGAGAAGATATTCAGGGTGAGTTACAAGTACACGCAATGTATTGTTATTTCCTGCTATATGTGTGTGTTGTACTGCAAATAGGCAAAGTATTATTCCAAAACTGTTAACAGTAAGCCTGTTTAATTTGTTTTTAATTTTTTTCTTACCCACTTTATTTAGTGGGATGTTTTAACCAGATCTATATATTTTCCAACTGAGTCGTGTTTTATTAAGCCATGACAATTAGTTGGGGCACTCTTACATGATTTTCTTTTACCTCCCTGGAATAATTGTCCTACTTGTCATTTTCAGCAAAAACACAAACAGATCAGTCAGACTAAGATCAGAGTGACGTCCACCATCCTGTTTATCCTGGCCGGCTGCATCGTCTTCGTCACCATCCCAGCTGTCATCTTTAAACACATTGAGGGTTGGACCACACTAGAGGCCATCTACTTTGTAGTGATTACTCTGACCACAGTGGGAATAGGAGACTATGTGGCAGGTAGGGCCATGCAGCAGATGGTTATTCTGTCATCACGTAGATCACTTTTAACGACTCATTTCACCACACCTGTGCCTTTACTTCATCTGCAGGTGGGAACCGTGGGATTGACTACATGCAGTGGTACAAGCCGCTGGTGTGGTTCTGGATCTTGGTGGGCTTGGCATACTTTGCGGCTGTCCTCAGCATGATTGGAGACTGGCTTCGAGTGCTGTCTAAAAAGACCAAAGAGGAGGTGGGGTTCATTCAATTACACCGCTCAGTATTACATTAGAGAGGCAGAGCATAAAAGGTCACTCTCCTGCTGCCTCTCTTGTCTCATCTGTCTACTCTCTGATTTTGAACATTAATTGCTGCTTAGGTCTTTGTAAAAAGGATCTTTTAACAGGCAGCTATTGTTTGAGGTGTTGAAGATGTAGCTGTTATACCAAGTCCAGAAAGAACAGACAGTGACTTATTGATCCACTAGGGCAGAAGAGGATGTAAGGAGTAAGCCCATAGCTAAGTGCAGGGTTTTTCATTTTAGATGGTAAATGGAAATTTTTATAAACAATACAAGGATAAGGTTGGTGATTCTATATTTTTATTAATTTCAACAAATCTCATGAAAATACCAATAGAAATTAATTTTCCTCCTAACCTTTAGCCTTTACTGTATTTAAAAAAGAAAAGAAGCTTTTGTGGTTCTGAGGATTTAAATCTTCAGTAGTCACCAATGGCATAACACTGAGTCTCACTGACAGGGTAGGAAAGTCAGAAAATATTGAGACAGACAAATCCATTGTTGGTTTAGGTCTGTAATGGGATTTGTTGACAATATGACAATATAGAAATATAAAGTTTTATCCTTCCAAACAATGAAAATGTCTTGCCACTGTAGACTGTATCACTATCCCTTCCTAATCTTACCCTGATCCTTTCCATATTGCGCTATTGTCACAGGTTGGGGAGTTCAAAGCTCATGCAGCTGAGTGGAAGGCAAATGTACGGGCAGAGTTCCGTGAAACGCGGCGGCGCCTGAGTGTTGAGATCCATGACAAGCTCCAGCGGGCCGCCACCATCCGCAGCATGGAGCGCCGTCAGCTCGGCCTGGAGCAGCGAGCTCACTCTCTCGACATGCTGTCCCCAGAGAAGCGGGCCATGCTGGCCAGCCTGGACGCTGGCCGTTTCAAGACTTCCTCCCAGGAAAGCATCGACACCAAGCTTAACAACCTGAGGCTGAGGGGGGCCTGTGAATTGTACGAACATCAGGGGGGTGAGCAAACGGAACAGACGGCGTCTTCCTCAGAGGAGAATCTCTTCAACCTACGGTTCGGATCCCTCACCAAACTGGCCAGACGCAACAAGAGCCGTGAGCTTCGAAGGAACATCCCTGAAGATGTTCGACGTGCGAGCCTGGGCGTAAGCAATGGCAGTGCCATGCTGGGGGAGGAGAGGACAGAGGAGGAAGAAGATGGGGAGCCACATGAGGAAAACACAGAAAGGAAAGAGAGAAACATCAGTCTGACAAACCTGTCGCAGTACACGATGGAGCGCACCAAGTTGAATGGGTACACACCAGCACAGGCCAAAGATAGAGAGAGCGATTAGGTATTGAATGGAGGAGGACTTCAGCCATAGATGAGGAGTGTAGAGACAGAGAGAGAGAGATAAAACTCAGACAGAGTCAGAATGAGAGTGCACAGTCCTTTGAGATGTCAAGAAATGTGCCTTCCTGTTTCCTATGCTTAGATTGGAACTGCTCCCAGGAAATTCAGTCATCGTGCCATAGCCATGGGAAGAAAATGTGTTGCCAAAAAATGAGTAAAACTGAAAAGACAGAAGAGGCTGTAGTTAAAATACCTCATCATGGATGTTACTGTACAACAGGCTACTCAAGAACTGTAACTGCTAAAGGAGCTTTCCAGCTCTGTTGTCTTTCAGCCCTCTTGGCTCTAATGGGTCACTTGGGCAAAGACCGTCTATTCATGTAGAGTCTTATTTTTTAACAATGTGGGCGGGACATGCAGAGAGATAGATTTGTGTCATCCATCTCCAGAAACATTATCGATCTCTGCTTTGTCATCTCATAACACGGGGGCTATTTTTAGCTCAGCAGACTGCTTCAAAAGGACTTCAGCATTTAACGAATGGAGAGTGGGAGGTTGTGTTTCTGCTGGATCAATAGACAATACGAGCATTTACCTAGCTGACATGTACAATTATTCCTACATGGTATGTGACTTTGAAAATGTAGCCTTAGGATATAAACAACCACATGCTAAGAGCTTATGAAAAAAAATAACCAAACCCTTCATCTTGATAGTGCATGGTTCTTAAAACACAACCAATGCAGTTAATTGACGTAAACTAACTTAAAAGCTTGGAGTTACAGCTGTAATAATGTCTCTTTTTGTTCTAATGAAATGAAATGTACTGCTCTCAGCCACCATTTTCTTAAAAGAGAATCAACACAGTGCTGGAATCCACCTGGTAAAGACACAACTAATCACCTTTGGCCACGAGATTGTCAGAAATGTTGAGTTTTGAACTTTTTAAAATTTTGTATATGACATTCACATCATCACAAATTCTCATGAGACTGCTTAAATGACATTTTAAATTACTGAATGTGATGCTATTGATTTTGTACTCACCCAGCATGTTTGCATCTGTGTTTACTCCGTTTTTTATTAGCCAAGCAATTGAGTTGTATTTCCCATTGACCTGTAAAATATGAACTAAATATATCATGCTTCCTTTTTGTATTTATTTTTTCTGGAACACATCTTGTAGTTCATAGAGGTTAACTCACCAAAATGTTGGACATGATCATGATGTTCTTTTGCATTTTACAAACAGGTACTGACATGACAGCCTACTTAAAATTTTTCTGAATTATTAAATGTATGTGCTTTGCATGCATTTTTACAGCACACAGACACAGACACACACACACACACAGACACACACACAGTGGTTGTACTGATAACCTGTTTAACCTTTCCATGACCATGACCTGTGAAGAGCTTGTTGTGTACAGTTTATTTTATGAACAGATCACATTAAATGTAGTGAGTGCCTTTTTCCAGATAATAAAGACGACAAAAGAAATTTTAAAAAGTGGTAATTGCTATATTAATGACAACATTACCATGTTAAATCAATACATGCTAGAGGTATTGCAGGGCGTATAAGAAGGACATTGCTTTTCCAAAACTTGCTTGAATTAAAGCCTTCATAAGCATTTTACACAGCAGACATTTTGACTCACCAAAATGAGAAACCCACAGGTAATAACATTAGCTATGGCTACCAGGACCCTGAAACTGAAGCTTAAATGGAATCCAGCCATCACTAATTTACATTATTTACACCTGTAGTTTTCCTATCGTGACATGTAAACATCTGTGAAAAAGTCCAAATGTTTTTTCAATTATGACCAATTACTAAAGGCCACTTGCTGGAAGTACTGTTTATAGGATTTGATTTAGCATACACATGTTCAAGGAGGAGAATGAAGAAGAAGAATGGAATAAATAATGGAACTAGAGATGTTAGTGTGTATATGACCAGTGTGCCCAGTCTGTTGTCTGGCCTGGAACATTGGCATGGACAGGGTTACTCCAGAGGAATTATGGTCTCTGTTAAACCAATGAATTGGAAATGGTTAAATTTGACCTCTAGTGTAATACTACAAAACATGTCAGTAAATCAGTTTTGAGAATGTGAAATATTCTGTATTTATGTAGTTACAATAAATACAGTTAATGCTACAATATACTCTATGTCCTTTACTATTTAGTGAGCTCACATTGTACATCTATTTAGTGTGTTATTCACAACTTTCCCCCCAAAAATCAAGGGAATGAGCACAAAAACAAAGTTACAAATGGACACACTGTAAGTGCTCTCAATTTTCTCAATGTATTCAAATACAAGCATCACTTCTCTGTAGTTTTGAATTTATTTTTTTTATTGCATTTCTTTTTTCACTTTCAAAATAGTAGCCTAATCAGTTTTTTTTTTTTTTAAAAAAAAAACATACATTATTGTTGTGAATTTGCTGTGATGCAGCTTTTGGTTAATTACATGACATAATCCATTATTATGTAACTGACACTTAGCGTGTTGTCTGATGATGGAGCCCAAGGTCTCCATCTGTGCACGTCATGCTCAGAGCCACAATCAGGTGTGTCAAAGTGTGTGTGACACCCACGAAAACGACCCAGCTGAAAGCACCACAAAAGAAATTAATCAGGGAGGCAGGTCAGTAAAGGGAGAGCTATAAATTGCATTTATTGGAAAGTGTGTGTGTGTGTGTGTTGAGCTGTCCTTCAAGGTGGAAGTGACCTCAACCTGCTCTGCCTTCCTCCTCTCTTTCCCTTCTGTGCATCTGTCACTGTCTTTCCAAGCCTTTATCTTTATTTCCTTGCCTCCCCCACACATGATGAATCACTGAGGGATTTCATTCTCTCAGTTCTTTTTAATTATTTTTTAAAATTCTATTTGTGTGTTGCTCAGTCTATGCACTCATGTCCTTCAACAGTCAACCAGGATATATTTAAATGGAAGTGGAGGTGGTAGAGAAGATGTTCCTGAACAGCTCAGGAAAATTAGTTGATAAATGAGTCTGAGATTAGAATTAAACATTTTGTGTGCCCCTGTCATATGCTGTGTTTAAATTTGGATTCACACAATAACATTTTTCATAATCATGCATTCCCATGTACTGTCACAGCTTTAAATTCCTACACATTGTAATATCTGGTAACATGTATCCACATATGGGACAGAAAAGAGCTTGGAATATATTAAAATAACTTTAAAAACTACAAGATTGGTTCTCTAAAAGACATAGTTGATTGAAGACATATTTTACTTTTCTATAGATCCATAAACAATGATTTTACATTTACAGCCTTGGATGGGTGGTTTTGCACAGCGTCACTGTAATATACAATTTGACTCTTTCACATTTGGAAGCATCAGATCAATCACTAAACGAAAGCAAATGAATCCAGACTCCTTATGAAACTGTTCACATCTACTGCTCTCTTTGCCTAATCCCCTATCCCCTGCTTGACAATATGCACAAAACATTCACTGCTACTACTACTGCTCTTTGCTTCCTCCCATTGCTTTTTATAGTTTTTTGTGCTGAACATTGCATCTACCAGTGGCGTTCTTCTGCAGCCAGCAGGAGGAGAAAGGTATCTGTTTAAACTGAATTTGCACATGCAAATTTAATATGCTGTTTTAACAAGAATGGAGTTTGTATGCAACAGGAAAAACATGTAATTATTTGAAACTTTGGCAAAGTATTTTTCATCCATCTGGCCTTCATCTAAGACTTGACACTCCATGACACACTGCCAAAAGATAATGAGTGAGACGAACTGAACATTTCTGGTCTTAAAAGCTCTTTGATGCCAAAAAACACAGTTTTTCTTCTGGCATAATCACAGTTAAGAAAACCTAAACTGATGATTGACTACACAGCTGACCCAAATCAACCACAGAAAACACAGTTGAAACAATTGAATCCATGGGATTTATTAACATAAAGGCATACCAAAACATCAGGAGACTAAATAATTCAATGACTGCAAAAGACACAAAGTCAAAACACAAGAGCTAGACAAAATCAAAAAACAAAAACAAAAAACAAAATGAGAGACAGCAAGTCAGCAGTCACTATGCTAGAAGCTTCTCCCCTCTGATTCTGGCACAAGAGCTTTTAAGCACTTCTTTCACAGCCAGGTGTGCCTCATTATTACTGATAAGGCAATGCCTGGGCAGAGCTACAGGGAAAATGGAAGGAAAGGGGCAAACAAAGCACCAGGAACACATATGACTGTAACGCCCTTGCCCTTAAAACAATGAATAAATGAACAATCATTATATGGTTTTATCAATTACACACATTTAGAAAAGCATTCAAGTTCAGTGAGGCACTAATATATATCAAGGTTCACTGTGACAAAGTACCACCATACTATTTACGCAATGCATTTTACTTACTGGGTATTTAAAATTGCAAAATAGATGCTACTTACCAAGAACTCAACTCAGTGCACAAATCAGAGGCACTCAACAAAACTTATTGTAAAGCAAACACCACTTCTTCTGTAAGCATGAAGACTAATGCCAAATCTGCCACCAAATATTATTCAGGGCTACCGTCACACACACAACAGGCCTTCACTCCTCAATCTGAAACAAATAACATGCATTTACACCCCGTCAGCTTTACAGCTCAGTCCCCCATTAAAGAGCTGTGCAATTTATCCCAAGGAGTGCTGCAGAATTGCTTTAGAATGTGTATGAACAAGCACACAGGCTTGTGTATCTCATCCAAGAGGATCACCCTGCATGCATGGGCACACATCCTAATCTTATCCAGTCTACAAGTGCTCTTAAATAAAGGCAATCTCAGTGAGGGTAGCTGCAGCTACAACAGAAAAAAATACTTCTCTTTCATTTGAGTGATGGAGGCCACAAGACAAATTCACTCCATGTTGGAGATAGATCAAGTAGAGGAATTGCTATATATATATATATATATATATATATATATATATATATATATATATATATATATTGCTAATTGTGACTCCTGCCCATTTTCAGTTCTCTTTGAACATGGTCAAAAATTGCCATGAATCACCCAAGAGAAAGGGCACTGCGGGGGTTAGCTCATTTCCTGTGTTTATACATCTTTAGTCATGCATAAAATTTACATAAAACAGGTAGTTCTGCACCCCAAACCTCAGATTTTCTCAGAGTGACATTGGATTTGTCTCTCTCTCAAATCACTCCTCCTGTGCAGAGTTCCATTTTGCTGATCTTTGACCTGCAAAGTGGTGTGACTCACCAAGGCTGTGGGTGGGACTGACCTTGTGCTTTCTCAAACTTGAGGAAGTGTTTTTGTTGTTTCAGGGTTAACACAAAAATCACAAATGTCTCAAGGGCTGAAAGGGTATAAGGAGGAGAACAGAACTTTGTATGATTGTTGAGTTGTATGATACAGGTGCTAACATACATACACAGCTAAACCTAGACCAGTAACATGATGCATGGTAACAATCCTATAATTTTAGCAAAGCTTTCTGTCCCTGCACTTTAATAGCAAATCCCTAATTCTAAATCTACCATATGAGATTATTGTAACAAAGCAGAATTAGTCACAAAAAGTCACAAAAAAGGTGATTTATTCATGTAAAAGCACAAAATTCATTACAATGAAAGATACATACCATAGGGAGGCATGTATGAGGAATTTGAAAATTCATTAAAATTTTGAATATAAAATGTGTTGTTGTTGTCTTTGTAGATGTTTAGAGTCAGTTCACAATAATTTCAGTGAAATAAAAAACCTGAGACTTTCACACAAACATGACTGCCAAGAGTTGTTTCTCTACTTTCAGTCTGATTATAATTTCTTCACAAGATTTTGCGAGGTGTTTGCCAGAACAACTAACTGTTGCAAGGAAGAAGGAAAGTGTGAAAGCACCGAGAGCGACAGGAAGGATGATGAAGAGGAAAGGTTGGAGGGAGTGTCAGACAGTCGCCTGGAGGAGCCCGGCGTACTCAACATCAAATGCAACAGGAGGGAGATGTGAAATCTGCCTGACAACGTGTCTGGCAGCTGAGATACTGAAGTGAAGAGAGATTTAATGTGATGTCATATAAACCACTGAAGATAAACTGACAAGTCAAGTACACCCTTATATACCATAGAGGGAGTAAACTTGGACTAGGAGTTGGGTTTGATCTTTGGATAAATGTCAGACCAAATGGGGTTGACAACAATGACAGTTTTTTTTGATAGATATCTTTTTGAAGATATCAATTTTGAATAGACTGTCTTTGAATAATCTGCTGTATTATCTTTAACATTGGTGCAGAATTAAAGGGGAAATGTGTACAATTTACATCTAGAGCACAAGATGAACCATACAACAGTAGAATGTATCATAAAACTGGGATATTTAATAACTCTGACACAAAATTATCCCAGGAATGTGTTGCTTATAATGCTCAAAATTGTCAGTGGTCATTCTAGTTAAGACACAAACCAAAAGACACCAACCACAATACTCATCAGAGGGATATTATTATTTTTAAAATAGTCAAATTTCACTTTGACAAAAGTTTAAGATATATATCTTGAAAAAGCAGATGTCTGGTAAAGAAGCATACAATGTTTCAGACAAAACAACACTACCCAGAAAACAAATATTAAAAATGAATGTGACCGATGTTCTTGCAATTCCCACTGGTCAGGGTTGAAAATTACTTGATGCCCTTGTAAAAAATAAACTTATCACAATGTTAGGGACTTTTTTTGAGCATTTTTTCGAGAGATTTGGGATTTTTCAGATTTTTTTTGTCATTCATTTTTGGGACAAAGTAAAAATCCATTACAAATTCCAATACTTGGAAAGGAGTCAGGGGCAAACAAAGAGCTCTCTGTGTCTCTGCTCCTCAACGACTGAAGATAGCTGTTATTATGGCTGAGTCAGACTGTGCACATCTGGAAAATGGGATAGAAACAAGTGAGACAGTGAGACAGTTTGGATTATAGACTGGGAGATAGCACAGATGTCTCTGAGAAAAGCAGATTTATTAGGGGTTTTAGATAAGAATAATGAATAATTTCAGTAGATGAACTGGCATGAGAAAGAGTGCCAGTAATAAAGTAAGCAAAAAGATTTCAGGCAAATTAGTCCACGAGAAAGGAAATATTAGTGTTACAATATTTTTACAACAGCAAATCTCGATTATGGCTGGAGCAAATTGCTGAATGCAAATATAACTAAATTGACAGCTTGATTTATTCATAAAACTATTGTGGTAAATACTGTAAAACCAGATTGATTCAATTCTTAGAATAGATTACAAATGGCTTACGTAATGTTGTTACCACACAGTCCCAGACTGCTATATTTGTTCATCTGTTTCCTTTTTTAGCACATGTGTGTATTTGGCTCAGATTTTCTCTGCAGCACGTGTTATACTGTATGTACATTACCCTGAATATTCCCACAGTTCGCTAGCCCACACTCAGCACCAGTCACAGCTGCCAGACTCGAGATTGGCCAAAATGTAGCTGATTCCACCTGACTGAAGGTTTCCTACATCCGGAATTTTCAGTCAAAATGTCATAAATCACCACTGTAACTAGAGTCCAGTTTGCACGCTGTCTTTTTATTCCAAATAAGATCATGGTCCTATTACATGTGTGTGCGTACATTCAGATCACCAGTGTGGATTACAGTCCCATTCATTCATCATGCCTGAGAGGGAGCAGGCTCCCTCACACGTGCCGCTGCTGAAACTCTGCCAACATCCAGGTAGACGCTGAGATTCACTGTCCGAATCTATTGATCCTCAGTTATCTCCATCTCCACATACATACACTTGTACTTCACATGTAAAGAAGTCTGTCTGTTACACAGTCAAGGACAGTGGAAGGTGAGAGGATAGATATTCAGATGAGCTTTATAGCCCCCAGGTTCTGCTGATGCAGGTAATTCAGTGTTAGGTGAAGCATATTATCTGACATGGATGGATGGAAGAGTGAGGCAGGACAAAGACTCACATGGAGGAGCACATGTCCCTTTCCAGCCTTTGTTACTATGAGGGCATGATGACAAGATGAGTAATGTCATGCAAATTAAATGCCAGAGGGAAAAACATGAGATGCTAAATCTCGCAGGTTTTCCTACCACTCAAGTTGTTTTAGTATTCTGTCAAATTAAGGATTAAGGGCATTTGTTCTCATACTGACCTTATCGGGACTCACCTCCAATCTGGGGACATAAAGCTGGTCCCCACAAGGTTACATTTTCCTATGGTCAAAGTGTGTGTGTGTGTGTGTGTACATTTGTATGTGTGTGTATGGGCTGCAGGAGTGAGTTTGCTTAGGGCTTTTTTTGTCACTAAAAGTCAATAACCAACTCTGAGGTCATCAGATCTGAATTGATGTCAAAATAAAGATAACAGAGAACAATGTTTATGGTGTACATGTATTTTTATGTTAGATATAACTCATAAAACACCACAAGTTATGTTATAAAACAATTTGTGCAATGGCAACACAGAATACATTTATATCTGAAATGATCAAATATTCCAAGAGTTGACAGCTTGGTGCACTTCCATAGTTGTCCACTAGAGAGCTTCAGATATCCATATTTTAAAGTGTAGTTTTGTACATTGTAGACCAGAAATTAAAAGCACTCAACATTTCTGTGAATATGTGACCATACACAACTGAGAGATAAAGTCTAAGTATTGTAAAATATAAAAAGTACATACATGAGTAAATTTTTGTCATTGGAATTTTAAATATCTATGGTTTTTAAATAGCTTTACTTCCTGGAATAACTACCATCATAGGAAAGAGAGAGAGAGTTCTCTTATGACTTTTATATTGACTCAAGAATGCAGAAATGCTAAATGTTAATTTCAGGAGCCATTTGCAAGTGAACATGCTAAACAGAAAACATTGAACTGAAATATTTATAGTTTCATTTTAAGCTCAGACATCCACATATTGGATAGCTGCAATTGCTTGCACAATTGTTAGCTTAAATGGAAAGATATGTTGTTAATATTATTTTTGAGCCTTTAATTTGCAATTTCTTTCTTTTTAGATCATAATGAGTTTGGTACTGAGTATTTAACATTTCCCTCAATCTTCCAAAACACATATACAATGTTTTGTGGAAACAAAAAAATATTTGTCTCCCTTAAATGCAAATACACTCTCCTCATGGCACCTGATGCCCACTTATCAGACTTAAAACAGGTACTCACAGGTGTGT
Organism: Lates calcarifer; assembly: GCF_001640805.2. Classification (NCBI taxonomy): domain Eukaryota; kingdom Metazoa; phylum Chordata; class Actinopteri; family Centropomidae; genus Lates; species Lates calcarifer. Next base: position 15,068,654 of record NC_066851.1, on the reverse strand, counting down.
TGCCAGTAGAATGTGTCATCATATGGTCTCATGGTCACATGATAAGTTAAAAAACAAATATTCTTTTCCCACTCGTGGCTTATTCAAATGATGAATGCCATCAAATTTGCATTAATATCCCTTCTATTTTATTTGACACGTGTAGGGAAGAGTTCAGACAACACAGCTGTGATGATACAGATCACATGCTGATGTGCCTTGATAGAGATGTACGTGCAAGGCCAACTGTCAGTTTAAACATGCAGGGGGGGTAGACAAAATAATCTGAACACTTGCACTTACTCAGTGTAAGCAATGCAATTAAGATTTGTTAGCCCTGAAGTTAATGAATCCAAATTGCAAACACTGCTATAAAGGAGACTTAATTTGAGGCTGCATTCCAGTTACTGTTAGCAGCCTCCAGTCAGTACACATCTGCAAAAAACTGCAGTGCACATTAGTAGGAAATTACTTTTTGCAGTACAATATATGTGCAGAGGTTTGATGCTAGAATTGATGCTGTTTTCAGAGTCATCTGCTAAAGTTTATTGAGTTCAAATGCGTTTAAGACGTATGTGTACAAGGAGTACTTTCATCATCGATTTTTGATTTTTCTATGAAGGAGAAGTAGTGGATGTAATTTTTAGATTTTTAAGATGTGAAGTTAGTTTTTTTTGCAAAGGAATAAAGACATTGTTATTCAAAATTTGTCTGGAAAGGACTTTCACAACTTCTCAAATTTGATAACTGACTAATATGTCTGTTATACTGTCCTATACTACATTTAACCTACACCATGCCTTCATCTTGGCTTCTCTTCTTTCCTTGGCAGAAGAGAACAACCTGATTAACATTTGCCTGTCCTGTTCTAGTAATAAAGCAGTAAAGAAGTGGGTCTGCAAGGCAGTTGAGGCTTGAGATAGCAATGCTGATCTTGTAAGGATAGAGGAGCCATGCAACATTCCTACAATTATCCACCAGTGTGCGGACAAGCATCATGACATGGATAGGTCCAAAGCAGAACAAAAGACAGAGCAGAACTACTGTCAGCAGCTTCAAAATCCGTTTACGTTCCTGTTCCTCTGTGGCCTGGTTGGATTTCACTGCCACACAAATCCTCCATGTAGAAAATACCAATAGGAGAGCAGGAACAATAAACCCCAGGAAGAAGCGCATTATGTTAGAACGAGCCATATTCTCTGACATTGGGAGGAACATGTCAAAGCACACAGACTTGTGTTCCTGGTATGAGTCCTCCCATGTGACGGTGGCTACATTGAAACAGATCACCAATACCCAAATAGTAACACTCACTGCTGCTGCCGTGCCAACTTTCCTCAAGGATGTGTACTTAAAGGGGTGAACCACTGCCAGGTAGCGGTCAACAGCAATGCAGCAGAGGAGAGCATCACTGGTGTAAAAGTTAGTGAAGAGGAAGTAAACAGAAAGCATGCAAACATAACCGCCATGGGACCAAACTCCTCGCCACAGGAAGTCCAGCCACAGAGACAGACCAACAGTGAAGGTCAGGTCACTCAGGGCCAGGTTGAACAGGTACACACCAAGTTCATTCCTCTGTCTAATGTGCTGCCATGACACGTAGAGGGAGAAGGTGTTGGATGGGATGGCAGTGATGATGATAGCCAGGTAGAAAAATAAAAATGGCCTTCTCCTGTATGCACTGTCAACAAAGTAACAGTCTGAATGATTGGTGGCTAGGGTTAAGTTTTCCATTGCAGATGTAATGTTAATATGGCCAACCCTGTAGAGAAACAAAGAAGGGAATAAGAAAGGTTTCCAGCAAAGCATTTGAACACCTAAACCTTTAAATTAAAGGGTCACTTCACCAATTTTACCATCAAGCTCAAGAGAAAACTACTAGCCTGACTGATGAATGGTGAATGACTGGTGAATTTTTGAGGCCGATACTGATATAGGTATTAGAGTAAAAAAAACAAACCCAAAACTTTAACAATATGTTGGCCAATAAAAAAAAAAACACATCACATAAACAAACAATATTAGAAACACAACAGGACCAATATATCTACAGTAAGCTAATACTGGGAGATATACTGATTTGATCAATTTATCAGTGTTGCTCTACTTCTCAGAATATTTCAGCCTTTTGACAATTCTTTTTTTTTTTTTAAAAAAAGTCTCTTGTGAGTCCCCAAATGTTTTGCAAGTGCGACACCATCAGTTTTGGTCATTTTGATCAATAAATGACAAAATGCTCTCTTACTGCTGTTTAACAACCTGGCGAAGTTTTGAGATTTGTCTCCACCATCTAAACAACCTTTGGTTTTAGTGCATTTCAATAAACTTTCACAATCAACAAAATTTTATGCCTGTACCGTAACCGTAAACATCTTTTATCAAGTACTTTTCAAGGACAAGCGTCAAGTTAAAAACTCGTAAAGCTCTACTTACCCTTTATTCAGCTGTGGCTCTACTCCAGACTCTGTTAATAAAATTCATTATCAAAATGGAAACATTAAAACAGATGGATTCGGTCAGTTGTCTTGTCTTCCTCTGCTTAATCAGCCAGTTTAAAGAAACGGGAAGAGTCCACTACTGCTTCCTTGTTGTCCCTGACTACTATATGTCATTTACTGGGTGACAGGCCATGACAGAACAAACTGAGGACCACATGGCAGATTTAATTTGGGTACTGAGTCTATATGAGACTGCTTGTCTTTATGTTTGGTGTGTCAATATAGACATGTACTCAGGTAAAGGTGATGCTGATAATTGTCTGATAAAGGAATACATTCTGCTTGACTAATAGTTTCCATAGCGTAGTTATATTGTTACAGATGGTCGTTATGTTTGTTATGACTGAGCCTGTATCTTCTTAAAATATAGTGACACACATTTCTTTAAAATTCTGCCTTAAACACTGTACTCACATGTCCAGTATGTGATGTATCCAGATGTATACCGTATGCATTATTATTTGCTGTGTGCTAGCTATGTCAATGTAAGTGATAGGGCACAAAAAGTCACAGTCCTCTATCAGTGTAGAAATGAATACAAAAGTTCAGCTAAAGTTAATATGAGACTTCAGCAAAGTTTGAATAATCAGCCATGGAGCTTCTGGTTTTTAAGTACCATATTCTGTCTTTGTGTTACTATACTGCAGCCATGGCTCAGAAAACAAATATTGTCAGTGGAAGCACAAAGTGTACTAAAAGGACCAATAACCTTGTCAATGTACATATGGACATGGGAGTAATGTATTAGGATAGACTGAAAAAATGTGAACCAACAATTTAATGCAATAATGCACCAGGAAACTTAGTTGAATTTCTGCTATTCAACTTACATAATCAAAAATCAATTCACAAATATATTAGAATATAATCTGTACACCACAGACAACCACTGTACAATACAGGACTAAGAGAGATTATTTGTCAAATAAAATGTCAGCATAACATTGTCAGGAAAAAAGTTCACTACATCAATACTTAACACTCTTTCATCTGAAATTACAGTCAAAACTAATAATTAGATTTCTTTTTTTCCTTTTTTCCTTTTTGCAGTTAAAAACAAAACAAATGAATGATTCAGTTCTTAGGAAACTGACTGAACTGCATCAGAGCTTTCTGACCATTTCCTACACATTAACACTCCCTTGCCTTTCTCTAGAAGTTTCTTTACCTCTTTCTGAGCACTCTTGCTGATTAAACAGTATATTATAGGATCCAATACACTGTTTAAGGTTGTGGTGGCAACTGTTACTAGATATGGGTCTCTGAGCCTTCTGGCCCAGGTGCAGGCTCTAGGCTCCAGTACAGCCCTGAGCAGCATGACAGTCTGGTAGGGCACAAAGGCTACTAGGTAGGTTAGAAGTAGAGAAAACAACAGCAGTCCCACTTTCCTGCGCTCCTCTGCCAGGATTGAGGTGCTCTGTTGGAGTGATTGCATGATCTGCTGAAAGCAAAAAGTCATGATGAAGACAGGGACCAAGAAACCCAGGCTGATCCGTGCAAGAGCAATGTTGGCATCCTCTTGTTTCATGGGCACTTTGTCCTGGCACAAGAAACTTGAGGAGAAAGCTTGCAGTGCCCCCGTGTGGTCAAGTAAGATAATGTGGATGACAATCTCCAAAGCCCATACAACAATACTCGTAACTGCAGCTGTCCGCACCTCTCTGACCCAGTGAAAGTGGAGAGGGTAGACCAGTGCCAGGTAGCGATCAACTGAGATGCAGCAAAGGAGGCCAGAGCCAACGTAAAAGCTGTTGTACATGATCACAGCCACTAAGCTGCAGAGATCACCACCTATAGGAGTCTGTAGAGCCAGCTCAATCCACACAGGCAGAGTGATTGTGTAGAGCAGGTCGGAAATGGACAGGTTGACAAGGTAGACTGCCATGTTGTTCCCACTCCTCATGAGCATCCAGGCTACATATAGAGACAGGCAGTTAGCTGGAAAGCCCACAATAAAAAAAATAGAATAGATAGCTAAATAAAAATAATTATCCACTTTGGGCTCTACAGTGCAGTTTGTCTGGTTGAGGAGTGTTGAGTCCATCCTAACGTGATGATGACCAAACATGAATATGAAAGGCAGTGGAGAGCTCTGTGTTGTGTTGAACTGAGATAAGCTCCGTGATGCAAATAGTTCCCACTAAAACGTGTTTGGTCACGCTAAAAAAAGACAATGTCATCCAAAATGGCTTTCATGACATTTCTGCTGTGTTGAAAGCTGATACCGAATCAACACAAAGATGAAACTGTATCTGGAAGTTTGTAGGATTAAATCAAATGGGAATCTAAAACTCACAACTTTGACTGTAATTCCACCCAGAGCATCCAGAGCTCAGTTTTTGTTTTCTACTGTAGTGTCCCATTAGTAATCTCACAACCCCTAAGATTCATCTTGTGACCCTTTGAGGGACATATACATACAATAATAAATCAGTCAGACAGGCAATTTTACTTGATACTTTTGATACATTAAGTATGTTTTGCTGATAATACTTTGGTACTTGGTACTAAAGGCAGGACTTTTACTTGTATTACAGTATTTTCACACTGCAATACTGATACTTTTAAGAAAGCAAATGATCTGAATACTCATTCCACCAAAGTAAACCAGTGAATACCGGTTAATCTTTACAAACTATATACACCTTTCCAGGAATAGCATGGATTTGCATATCTTATCATTCACAGCTATCAGTACTATTGTGATACAGTGAAAGATTCTGTTAGTTTCTGTTATGTTTCAGTTGCGTATTGCTAAAACAACGCTGTGTGCTAACAAGGCAAACAGGCACAGATGGAGTGAAACAGTGATCTAGCTCTTGTTAACATTTCAATAAGAGTGTTAACATTAAGAAGCCACTTCATAAACAATGAGGTCTGCAGTCCCTAATACGGAGGGATCACCGCTGTCCAAATAAAGGCTTGCTGGAGACACAGGAGCTGAGGTTCAGGGTTAAAATCTGCCCACTTTCATAGTTAAATTGTGAACTTTGATAGTTAAATCAGATCTGCTCTAATAAATGAACGATTCATAGATTGGACCATGTGGAGGCTTTTCCTGTTTTTGAAGTCCTTTTTAGAGGAGAGCTTGAATGTGTCAGTTAAATATTCTAGGAAAAAGGTGGCCCTGTTCTTGTACTTCAGTTGTAGTACAGTGTAATATAGCCATATTTCTACAAGTTCAGTTACCAAGAGAGGCTATGTCATGGACAAACAAGGTTGAACCTCACTAAACAAAATTGTGATGGTGACTTATGTATGGGTAGAATAAAACAAAATCTCCTCTGAGCCTGAGAGCATTAAAAGAATTTTCCACTGACTAAGTATTGCACCTCTATAACATTGTTGGGTTGTGACGGACATCTTAAAATACACATCAAATAGATGCAGCAGAACCAGAGAAATCACCTTATTCCATGCATTCTTCTTATTTTATCTTCAAGCCTCTTGCTTGATGAGAGAACAGACACTGACTCAGGTGACAGCACTTGAAGAAATGCATTCATGCATGCAAGCTATACACAGCTCCCTCTGGAGCTTCAAAGGGCTTTATACAACATTCTTCAAATACAAGACCTGTAAACAGACTTTTAAGTGTCAGTGGTCTCAGTGGTTAATTTAGTAAATGCAGTGTTATTACTGAAAATTCTTTCCTGGTGCAAAGTTATTCCAAAGATCTTTGTTGGAAATAATGAGGGATTACTGGCAACATTTCGAAAGAACTCACTTGCAATACTGATAAAAGATTAAACTTTATTTATGTCACTCCAGAAGTTACATTAGGTTAATTATACAGACACACGTTGTTTCAGAAACAATGAAGTGTTTTCACACTGTAAAGAGATACAAGGATGACTGTGAGAGTCACTGCTCCTCAGGTTACTGTGACATTTGAATTGTAAACAAACTGTACAAAGCAACAAATTGTACAAACATGCAAATGTGCACACAGTGTATAGGTGGTAATTCTCTCATGTTACCATATGGAAATTTGCTTTTTATAGTCAAAGGAAAAGAAAATGCATGAGTTACAATGTCAGACAGAAGGAAGAAATATCACATAGATACATAGAGGGGTTCGTTTTTCAGGTTGCATTAAACTATCACAAGTTAGTGAGAATAACACCAATTTTAACAGTGCAGAGAAACAGTCAGACACATATAGCCGCAGAAAATGCACACATGTCATGGAAAATCCTACCATTAAAGTGTCATATTAAATGATAACTCTGGTATTTCTGAACTTGGTCTGACCTTGCTGGGGGACAAAAATCCTTGAATCCTTGAAATTAGTGCAGCATTGACCAAGAACAGTGTACTCAGCCACAGTGAACAGCTGCAGCAATCTAATCCAATGTAATCCAATGGGCAATGGTCCACATGAAAGTGCATCCACTGAATTGCTTGTTTTTTGCTTGTGTTGTTATTATAAGTTTACAACATTATGGATATGCTTTCTACAGAGAAACACATTTTTAGCCAAGTGTAAGATCCTTTTTGTTGAACCAGAAACTCTGCCATATATTGCTGCCAGACTCCACTGACAACATTATTTTACCTCCTGGAACACTGACTTCTTAAAGGATCACAGTCTTGCAGACATGCCTGAGACATCCACAGTTGTTACACTTCTTCTACAGATATGTGTCTGGAGGGGTGAGGGTTGTCCTTTTCTTACAGCTCCACTGCTTGGAGAGTTCCATAACTTTTTCTCTGAAGTTTTTTCCTACGATAACATAGAGGATGGGGTTGAGAACACTGTTGAAGAAGGATAAGTAATTAACGATTTGTCTGCAGGTTTCTATGACAGTGTCAAGGCTGCACCCTTCAAGACTTTCAGCTCTCATAAGAAATTCTATAATCTTCAGCCAGATGGAATGGCATCCAACAGATCAGGAATGCTACAAGGACTGCCAGGACCAGAGTGGTAGCTTTATGCTCTTTTTTCTGAGTATTTGATCCCTCCATTAACCGATTATTCAGAGCTTGTAATAATCTTGAAAGTGCAGAAGGAAATAATAAAAATGGGGATGATGAAGCTGCAACATGGTCAGCATCCCCTCACACAGCAGTTGTACAGTGGTATTTTGGTAATTAAGATAGCATAGTGTGGCATTTAATTTGCAGGGGTCTCCCACTTCCCTGTAGATGAGTGTGGGGACACTCAGGAGCAAGCCCAAAGCCCACACCAGCAGACAACTCAGTTTGGCAAACTTTGGCCTACGTAGTCTTTCATGAGACAGCGGGTGCACCAGTGCCATGTAACGATCTATGCTGACCAGAACCAGGGAGTAGATGCTGCAGTAAACATTCATATTGATTGAGAGATTGACCAGTTTGCACAGGGAACCACCAAAAGGCCAGTTGAATTTTCTGGCTGCACTACACAGCCCAGAAAGGCAAACAGGAGACCAGGACAAGGTCAGCAGCAGCCAAGTTGCTCAAGTAGATCTCAGCCACGGTGCATGCCTTCTTGTGGAGACAGAATACCATCAGGACAAACACATTAAAGATGATTCCCAGCACAGCGATGACCAGGATATAGATCTGCAGCACAGTGTAGGTCCACTCCTCAGGTTCTTTCGGACAATGAGAAACATTCTTGCAGTTTTCTCCATGTGTAGCCACAGGGCTGAAGGTAGTAGGGGTGCTGTAGAGGAAGGCAAACAAAATATTAAAAATAGAATAGTGTGTATACTGCTGTCTACTGTGAATTATTTAATATCAACCAATACTAAGGAACAAGGAATACTGTAATTCTGCCCTGGAGAAGTAAATAAAAAGGTAGCAAATTAGGCTCAATATGGTTCAGAGCTTATCTGGTACAACTGTGGTAGCTCTTCAAATAAGAGTTATGGTTTACCCTTTTGTTTTATGTTAATGGAGGGTTATTTTGTAGCATTGTTTGACTTAATAAAAAACAAACAGACAAGCCTTTCAATAAATACATTTAAAGAATCACTTTCTTAATAAAGTTTGATTTTGTGCCAGAGGAGGTGAAATTGAAAATACTGCATGATAGTGTTAAATGATAACATTCACTGGGGATGCTTCACTGGCCTCAGGGGTTAGGGCACTGACCATGAACCACAATGTTGGCATTGCCTATATGGCTGGAAACCTTTGGTTTAATGTCAACAAAGACTGTAACAAGTTCTGCTTGAGTGGATGGATAAACTACTGTTGCATATAAGTACTTTTTTTTATGTTGCTCTGTAAATAAATGATAAACATGTAATTGAGAATTATGAATTTTTTGTCAGTTTGTGCATCCATAGCTATGTACACAATAGTTTTTACATATGACGTATAGCTCTCATGTTAATAAATTAAACTTTATTTTTCTTAATACATATTTTTGTACTAGCAAAACACAAAACTTTTACCAGTTTCTCTTTGTGTCCAACACTGAAAGCTTTCTGATATTGATTACTTAAGGTGCCAAAGAAAGAAACACATTAAAAACAAGTGTAGCAAAGGTTGTTTACTTGTCTGCCAGTAACAACACAACAGCCTTTTGCTCTCACACGTCTACATAAACTGATGCATAATGATCGTCATCCAGCACACATATGTTGAGACAAATGTAGTGATAGAGCTGTTGTCTACACGCTAGCATATTAAACAACAAAAAATACTGGGTTTTAAAACCTGTACAACCTGAGCAGACTGTGGCCACGCAGATTTAACCGTTTTCTGTTTGAGATAACTATAGTTTCACTTTTTGAATACATAGAAAAGTAAGAGAAGCTCATGCATACCTTGTAGGCAGAAGAGTCATCATTCCTATTGAAGAAGTCCAGATGTAAAAAAATCAAGATACCCAGCCACACTCTTCCAGGTCCTACAGCCACTGTTGTCTGTCTGCCCCTGACTTGCCCTCTTAAAGGAGAAAGTGAATTCATGCCAAAGTGATGAGTTGACAGGATTTATTGCATCTCCTTCCCCCTTCATTCCATCTCTCTTTTGTTTTTTTTCCCCTATTCTGGATGTAGATGCTGTCTATTTACCAAATAAAGGCTTGTTGTAGGCACTGGAGCTGAGACTCAGTATTAAAAAAGTAAGTATCTGCTCACTCTGATCTGTGCAATACACCACATCTACTCTGATAAATGAGTGTTTCATAGATTGGACTGTCTGGAGGCTTTCCCTATTTTCTTTTTTAGAAGAGTTTGAATGTGGCTAACACAAAGAGTCAGTTAAATATTCTGTGAGAAAAGGTGGCGTTTTATTACATATTATATATGTATTTTATTACACACACACACACACACACACACACACACACACACACACACATATATATATATAAAATTTTGATTAGGATGTACATTGTATTTCAACAGTTATAGTACATTGTAATATAGATATATTACAGCAAGTGCAGTTGCTAGGAGAGCCTATGTTATGGACAAACAAGGCTGGCCTTGATTAAAAAAAATTGTGACAGTGACCTTTGATGGGTTGAATGAAACCAAGTCTCCTCTGAGCCTGAGGCTTTTCCCACACATTCATCTAATTTTATCTTCAAGCTGTTTGCCTCAAGCGAAACAGGCTACAGAGCCTACAGAATGCTTCTGAAGTCCACAAACACACATTTTCTTTTTTTAGTCTTCAGCCCCAAAGGAGCAATAGCTGAAGACATTTATCAATCAACACATAGCTCCCTGTGGAGCATCAAAAGGCTTTATACAACATTTTCCACATATGCAGGAGTGCTCCCCAGGACCTGTTAACAAACACTTAAATGTAACATTCTGTTTTATTTCCCCCTTATTTTCATAGTAATTCTCTTTAATGGCAAAAAATATTGTTCTTGCGAAGTTCATTGCTAAGCTCTAGGAACTCAGCAACATCAGTGAAGCTGAATCTGGGCACTGGGCCAGAACCATGGGCTGTCAGAAAATCACACAGATTTTATCAAAATAACCCATCTGCTGGAGTTTCTTGTCTGCATTCTCAAAGATTCACTTGGTAAATGTAGTGTTATTATTATAAGATAAAATGCAGGCCAAGTGTAAAATTATTCCAAAAATCCATTATAATTTGCAAACTGATGTTTTAGTTTAACTTGGCAACTTAGGGACTTGGGGGTCTGTTCCTGATGTGATTGTCCCAATATGTCAACACTATCTGCCATCCTTGTGTGTGCTTACAGTGAACTCAATTTTCCAAATAAAGAAGTTTAGATAATCTGACCAAACTGCTGGCTTGTTTCTGACTTGTGTCCTGAACTACAAAGAGCACTACCTTTATTCATTGTGAAAAGCCTCTTCTAAACTTTGCAATATTGACAAAAGATTTAACTTTATTTATGTCACTCCAAGTGTTACATTAAGTTAATTATACAGTTTTACAATTGATAAACGTAAATTGTTTCAGATATAATGAAGTGTTTTCACACTGTAAAGAGATACAAGCATGACTGTGAGAGTCACTGACTCCTCAGGTTACTGTAACTTTGAATGGTAAATAAACTGTACAAAGCAACAAATTGTACAAACATGCAAATGTGCACACAGTGTATAGGTAGTAATAGTAGTAGTACTTCTCTCATGTTAGCAGGTTAAAATGAGCTTTTCAGAGTCAAAGAAAAAGAAAATGCATGAATTACAATGTCAGACAGAAGGATAAAATATTACATAGACATACAATATGGCAGGTTTGTTTTTCAGGTGTTCAGCATTAAACTATCACAAGTCAGTAGTAACAAGTCAGAATAACACCATGTAACAGTACAGAGAAACAGGCAGACACACAGAGCCCTATGCAATATAAATCACATTCTGGCAGTACTGTTTAATTATGTTGCAGTGTTGTTATTGTGTTGATACCAAAAGCTTTTACAGTTAAACAGAAATTGAGGCATAATTATTAGAATGTTATTTGTAATTTGAGACCCATATCCTGTAAAGTTTCTCCAGAAGTGGTACAAATGTCAACAGGATGTCACGAGAGAGGGAAAAATCTGATCCACTGCATTAAACCACACCCTTAATCTCCTCTGGTCTATTGACACAGCTTCAGTGTTGATGTCTTGTCCTCCCTCTGTCTAACTTTCTTCCTTAAGTGCTGCCCAGATGAAACATCTTGTGAAAGGTCAGATACACTGACATAAAAGTGAATTTTAAAGTGTGAGACCAGTGTGTGAGTGGGTGAAGGAGGGTTTTTTGTAATGTGACAGTATACACCAGTGCCACTGAAACCAACATTCTACCTCCTTTTAGCCAAAGCCCTGGATCATGGTCCACCTGGAGCAACTTATGAAAAAATAATCTAACTTATTAAAGGATCACAGTCTTTCAGACAGGCCTGTGAAATCTGCTGCTTTAACACTTCTCGACAGAGATGTGCGTGTGGAGGTGAGGCTGAGGGTTGCCCTTCTCTTAAGGCTCCGCTGCTTGAAGAGTTCCTTAACTTTTCTCCTGAAGTTTTTCCCTACAATAACGTAGAGGATGGGGTTGAGAACACTGTTGAAGAAGGCTAGGTAAATAAAAATCTGTTTGCAGATGTCTACGACAGTGCCAAGTTTGCACCCTCTCAAGACTTTAGCTCTCATAAGCCACTCTATTATCTTCACCAGGTGAAATGGTACCCAACAGATCAGGAATGCCACAAGGACTGCCAGGACCAGAGTGGTGGCTTTCTGCTCTTTTTTCTGACTGTTTGAGCTCTTCATTAACCGGTTATTCAGAGCTTGAATAATCTTGAAAGTGCAGAAGGAAATAATAGAAATGGGGATGATGACACTCAACATGGTCAGCATCCCCTCAGTCAGCAGCTGTACAGTGGGACTTGGGTAATTAAGATAGCATACTGTGGCGTTGATGCCAGAGAAATATTTCACTTCTCTGTAGATGAGTGTGGGGACACTCAGGAGCAAGCCCAAAGCCCACACCAGCAGACAACCCAGTTTTGCAAACTTTGGCCTACGCAGTCTTTCATGAGACAGCGGGTGCACCAGTGCCATGTAACGATCTATGCTGACCAGAACCAGGAAGTAGATGCTGCAGTAGACATTCATTGTGATGGAGAGATTGACCAGTTTGCACAGGGAACCACCAAAAGGCCAGTTGAATTTTCTGGCTGCACTCACAGCCCAGAAGGGCAAACAGGAGACCAGGACAAGGTCAGCAGCAGCCAAGTTGCTCAAGTAGATCTCAGGCACGGTGCATGCCTTCTTGTGGAGACAGAATACCATCAGGACAAACACATTAAAGATGATTCCCAGAACAGCGATGACCAGGATATAGATTGGCACCACAGCGTAGGTCCACTCCTTGGTTTCTTTCAGACAATGAGTGGCATTTGTGCTGTTTTGGTCTTCATGTGTGGCCACAGGGCTGAAGGTAGTAGGGATGCTGTAGAGGAAGGCAAACAGGACAAAATGTTATGCAACATTAAGACAATTTGAAGGTTACTTTTAGAATTTACTCTAACACTGTTCTACATCACTATATCTAACCCACTCTCATGGCAGTTTGTGAAATAGTCACAAAATTGAATCTATTGAAACTAATTTCATGACATTCAGCAGAACATTCAAACTCTCAAAAAACCACTGTCACACCAGAGACGTTGGTGAAAGATTGTGGATTTGATTTAATATTAATAAACATGTAGTGTCATTTTCTGTATTAATCTTTCACTAACCTTAAGCAAGTGCTGTAAGTGCCTAAACATAACCATAACTAAGTGTAATAATGTTGTTGTCACTACAGGTTCACATTTTTTTTTTCTTTTTTTACAAAATGTCAAATTCCTGTCCATGTATAAGAATCAACACATTACATTTTTTCTTACTATTTCAGTAACTGACGTAACATTGGATTTAAAATTGAAATAGAGTCGCTCATACATTCCATAGTTTTATTCAGTTATGTACACAATAGTTTTCACATATGACATACTGCACTCATGATAATACATTAAAGTTTATTTGATTAATACATTTTTCTACTTGAGCCACACACAAACAAACTTCTATCAGTTTCTCTTTGTGTACAACATTGAAAGCTTTCTGATATTGATTACTTTTTGCACATTTTATTTATTCTTATTTTATTTTTATTGTATTTTATCTTATTTTATTTTTACTTTTATTGTACATATGTATGTGTGTGTGTGTGTGTCTATAGTGTGTTTATAGTTTTCTGTTTGTATATTTTAAAATATTGTGTCTTTGTCTTTCGTCTGTCTTTTTCTCAAGCCGAAAGCTACCTAATGAAATTTCGTTATGTGAATGCATAATGACAAATAAAGAATTATTGATTCTTGATTCTTAAGGTGCCAAAGAAACACTTTAAAAGCAAACGTAGTAAAGGCTGTTTACTTGTCTGCCAGCAACAACACAACAGCCTTTTGCCCTCACACGTCTGCATAAACTGAGGTTGAATTTGTCAAGAACAACCTCTTCTTGTATATTGTTATCTAGTGCTTAACCTGCACTTTCTAAGTCTCAATAAAGTCTAGTCTAAGTCTTTACAGAAACTTAATGTTTGTCATTTACTGCATGAATTGTTTCAGCATATCTTCAGCTGCATTTGGAGCCACAACACTGTTGTTGTCATTCACAGTCAATGTTTAAAGCACAGCCCTTTGTTGATGTTGAACAATATGGAACATTAAGTTGCTGATTATAATTTTTAATATTTCAACTACAGTGAATAATGGTAAAACAAAGTAATATATAAACCATATGAAGCTCATGCATACCTTGTAGGCAGAGAAGTCATTGTTTCTCTTGAGGAAGTCCAAATATAAAATGTCAAGATACCAAGTTAGACTCTTTCAGTCCCTTATGCTACTGTCTGCTGTCTGTCTCTGACTTGCTCTCTTAAAGGAGACAGTGAACTAATACTGAAGTGATGTCATATAAAATCCTTGGAAATATCAGTTGACATGCCTGATTGCGCCTCCTTCCCTCTTTATTCCTTCCTCTTTTTTAAAAAAGTTTTTTTAGTGTTGTACACAGTCTGTGTCACTGTTTGCAGTCTTTAGATAGTTTGTTTCTAAATAATTCATGTTTTTTCAATGCTTCAATCTCAGAGATGTTCATTCTCAACAATGCACGTTTAGGGTCAGTGCTGTTTTATTACTTCTTTGAAGTTTTTCCGGTGCATCCAACTGGGAGCAGACCCGGAGAAGACAGAAAGCTCACTGGAGGGATTATATTTGCTAATCTGGCCTGGGAACGCCTCATATCCCCCAGGAAAATGTTGCTGGGGAAAGGGACATCTGGAACTCCCTGCTTAGCCTGACGCCACTGTAACCTGACCCTGCACAAGCAGAAGAAAATAGAGTGATGGTTGTTTTGTTAAACACTTGACCTGGATGTAGGAAGTTTGTAAACTGACATTAGTGGCATTTAAATGGCCATCAGTTCCTCTATGAATACTATGAGATTGGAAGATGCTATTAACAATTCAGTAGAAATACCCAGGAAATACCTCAGAGGATTTTCTTCAAATTTGACACAAATGTTCATTTGGACTCAAGGATGAACTGGTTCGGTTTTGGTTATTTAAGGTCATTGTGACCACACAAAACAATAACCACTTTTGACCATCAGGAATTCACGCATTAACTGCAACTGGACTGGTTGGCAGAGGCATACAATTACAAGGCAGTAATTCTAATTTGTATTAAATCATTGTTTACAAAATAAAGGCTTGTTGCAAGTGCTGGACTGTGTGGAAGCTTTTCTTATTTTTAAACTTCTTTTTATAGGAGAGTTTGAATCTGGGCAACAGTGAAAATAAGTGAAATATTCTGGGAAAAAAGATGGAGTTTTATTCTTTTTAATTTTGATTACGATGAACATTGTATTTGAACACTTGTAGCACAGTGTAATCAGACATAGTACAGTTACCAGGAGAAGCTATGTTATGGACAAACAAGGTTTGACCCTGACCAAACAAAATTGTCACAGTGACCTTTGTTGGGTTGAATGAAATAGAATCTCCTCTGAGCATTCTTCAAATTTTATCCTCAAGCTACTGGCCTCAAACAATGATGAGGAGCAGGGTGCAGAGTTCTAACTCCACATCCCCAGATTCTTTTCTTCTGTCGTTAGCCTCAACAATCACTCACACAGCTCCTTCTGGAGGCTTCATACAACATTTTCCCAATATATGATACGTAAACACATTTCTGCTTTAAAAGCATAACTTTTTTCATCTTACTTTCATAGCAATTCTTCCAGTCGGCCATAAAAATATTGTTCTCAGCAAAGTTCATTGCTAAACACTGGGAACTCAGCAACATCAGTAAAAAAAAAAAGAGTGTGGGCACTGAGCCAGAGCCAGGAGCTGGCAAACAGTCTTACAGATTTTAAGTAACCTGCGTGCTTGAGTTTCTTGGCCAGTCTGACTCAGTTTTAGTGATGTTTCTGCTTTTACAGCTGTCTGCTAAATGCAGTGTTATTACTGTTAGAGAAAATTAAGGCCAACTGCAAAATTATTCCAAAGCTCTTCATTGAAAAAATCCATGATAGTTTTCAACATTTTAGTTCAGCTTAGCGTGTTTTCATATCAGGTACAATTGCTTTGTGACTGGGTACAATTGTCGAATGAACTGTGCCTGCAAACAGGACTTTGGGATCAAGTGTACTGGGATATTGGCTGAGTTCCTGATGTGACAGTCCCCTTAGACTACCACTATCTACCATCACTGTGTGTGCAATACAGTTTTCTTATGCCAATCCAGGTGTTACATTAAGTTAATTATACAGATAGCTGTACAGTTGATAAACATAAGTTGTTTCAGATACAGTGAAATGTATTCACACTGTGAAGAGACTGTGAGAGTCAGTGCTCCTCAGGTTACTGTGATGGAGTAAATAAACAGTACAAAGCAACATATTATACAAGCACGCAAATGTACACACAGTGTGTAGGTGGTAAGTCTCTTAGGTTAGCAGGTTGAAATTTGCTTTTTAGAAGGAAAGGAAAAGAAAATTCAAGACTTACAATGTCAGACAGAAGGAAGAAATATCACATAGTCGGTTTGTTTTTCAGGTGTTCAGCATTAAATCATCACAAGTCAATGAGAGTAACACCATTTTACAGTACAGAGAGACAGTCAGACACATACTGTATAGCCACAGAAAATGCACATGGATAAACAGACCATTACAGTGTCATATTGAGATTGTAAACTCTGTTTTCATCTCTTTTGTATGTTACTTCCATTATTTTTACCCATTACTTTTGCAACATAAAACACAATCAGACAGCTGTCTAATTATGTAGCAGTGTTGTTATTGTGTTAATACTGACAACATTTTCAATGAAAGAACACTCATGACATAAGGGTTAGAATGGCAGATACAGTAGAAGTGGTACAAAATGTCAATAGGATATCATGAGTGAGAGAGCCTATTATGAATCATTGCATTAAAATGGCCACACCCCTAATTTCCTCTCATCTGTTGACACATCTTCAGTGCTGATGTCTTGTCCTTCTTCTGCCTAACTTTCCCTCTGATATGTTGCCTAGGCATCTGCAGCTTGAATTCTTTTCAACAGAGATGTGCGTGTGGAGGTGAGGCTGAGGGTCGCCCTTCTCTTAAGGCTCCGCTGCTTGTAAAGTTCCTTAACTTTTCTCCTGAAGTTTTTCCCTACAATAACGTAGAGGATGGGGTTGAGAACACTGTTGAAGAAGGCTAGGTAAGTAAAAATCTGTTTGCAGATTTCTACAACGGTGCCAAGTTTGCACCCTCTCAAGACTTCAGCTCTCATAAGCCACTCTATTATCTTCACCAGGTGAAATGGTACCCAACAGATCAGGAATGCCACAAGGACTGCCAGGACCAGAGTGGTAGCTTTCTGCTCCGTCTTCTGAGTATTTGATCCCTCCATTAACCGATTATTCAGAGCTTGAATAATCTTGAAAGTGCAGAAGGAAAAAATGGGTATGGGAATGATGAAGCTCAATGTGGACAGTGTCCCCTCACACAGCAGCTGTACAGTTGGTATTTGTGTAATTAAGATAGCATAGTTGTGGCATTAATTCGTGTCAGGGAGATTTCCACTTCTCTGTAGATGAGTGTGGGGACACTCAGGAGCAAGCCCAAAGCCCACACCAGCAGACAACTCAGTTTAGCAAACTTTGGCCTACGCAGTCTTTCATGAGACAGCGGGTGCACCAGTGCCATGTAACGATCTATGCTGACCAGAACCAGGAAGTAGATGCTGCAGTAGACATTCATTGTGATGGAGAGATTGACCAGTTTGCACAGGGAACCACCAAAAGGCCAGTTGAATTTTCTGGCTGCACTCACAGCCCAGAAGGGCAAACAGGAGACCAGGACAAGGTCAGCAGCAGCCAAGTTGCTCAAGTAGATCTCAGCCACGGTGCATGCCTTCTTGTGGAGACAGAATACCATCAGGACAAACACATTAAAGATGATTCCCAGAACAGCGATGACCAGGATATAGATTGGCACCACAGTGTCGATTGACTCAAGTTGTAGAGAAGAACAATTATTGTCATTTGTGCTGTTTTGGTCTCCATGTGTGGCCACAGCATTGAAAGTAGTAGGGATGCTGTGGAAGAAGGCAAACAAGGCAAAATATTATAGAAAAAACAATAACCTTAAGGCAATTTGAAGGTTACTTCACTTCAACATTTTGTAGTAATCATAACTAACACACTCTGAAATAGTCCCAAAATTTGATTTGAAACAAATTTTCAAGTTTTTTTTACTGACAGTCAGCACAACTTTTAAACTTTCCAAAAAAAAAAAAAAAAAAAAAAAAAAAAAAAAAGTCTGTGGTTTAGATAACAAAAGCACTTGTGAAAGATTGTGGGTTTGATTTAATGTAATTAACATGTGGTGTCTGAAGTAACTGTTTTGTATTAATCCAGACAGTGATCTTTTATCAACCATAACCAACTACTGTAAGTGCCTAAATATAACCAACAGTGAAATAATTCTGCAGTCACTAGAAGTTTATATTTTTAGTGTCAATACTAAATCAATCAAGTGATCAGTAAACCATGAATCAATAAATTACATTTTGTGACTATTTTACAAACTGCTGTGAGAGTGGGTTCTCATAATATAGAATACTGAGAAACCCTGAATTCTAAGTATCTCCAAATACTGTGAGTGATACTAAAAACAGAGTTAATGCTGTCTACTGTTAATTATTTAATACTGAGCAACACTGAGGAACAAGGAATACTGTAAAATGTTTGTCCAGTTAAATGCAGTTCCTAGAGAAATTCTGTCACGTTTTGGGGCAAGGACACAAGGACAAGGACCCAAATACCAACAGTTTGGGGAATTTATTTAAACAAAAACCAAACCAAAAGTACAACAAAAAGTCACTGGCCGGTCAGGCACAGAAAAAGTCCAAAACAAAGACTCCATAAAAACCCAAAATCAAAGAAGTCTAAAAACACAGGAACACAGGGGAACACACAGGAGTACTTGAGCACACACACAGGGCAGAAATTCCCAAGACTGAAACCAATGGCACCAGATACCAAACGCATATGCAAGACTCTGACAAAGCACAGGTGAAAGACAGGACTATATATACACACAGAATAATTGGTAACTCGACACAGGTGAGGCTAAAAAAGGAGGAAAACAAGCAAAGACCAGAAGTAAAAACACCAAAGTCAAGACAGGACAAGAGACTTCAAAATAAAACAGGAAGTACAAGGACACAGGGAACACTAGGGAAAGGGATAACAAAATAAAACCAAGAAACCAGAACCACATATTCTCAAAAATAATAAAAAATAATAATGGTAACTCAAAGTCACTACAGGAATGGGTCATGACAAGTTGATTTTGAATTGGAAAAAAGGGAAATTGCACATTTTAAATATTGTTTGATTTTGTATCTATAACACTTGTTGATAGTTGATAAGAAAAGAATATTGTTTAATAAATTTGAATTTGTATCTGATCACACTTCTTTGACAGTCTGTGGGATTTGTGCATGAGGGGGTGCAGTTGAATGTTGCTATAGTTACTTATATTTTTACTAAGTCAGTTTTACATGATCAGAGCAACACAACACCAAAAATAAGTGATTCACAACACAAAAAATAAGTGATTCACTTTACCTGGAATTAATAAAGAAGAAGAAGAAAAAAAAAAGAAAAAATGTTTTATGTTTTATGAAAATGTATTTTAAAAAACTTGACATATCTGTTTTTGCAAATTTGTGAGTAGCTCATGAAATGATTTATCATGCTGTTGTCAGTCTATTAAGAAAGGATACACAACCCTTAATAAAATTAATAAACCAAACAGAGAGCAGAGTGTTGCAGATGTGTGACACTGATGAGACTACCATTGTGCCATAAATAATTTTAGAATTTGACTGATTAATATCAGTTGCAGGATTGTGTCGCAAAACAACAAAAAATGAATTGTGCAAGCAACAAAAAGGTTGACAAAATTCACTGGAATGCTTCACTGGCCTCAGGGGTTGGCATGGCATTGACCATGAACCACAATATTGGCATTGCCCATATGGCTGGAAACCTTCAGTGTACTGTCAACAAAGACTGAAACAAGTTCTGCTTTTGTATAAATTAACTATTGTTGCATTTTGTTTAGTACTGTTTTGTGTGTATTGCTCTGTACAAAGTTTTCACAGATGAAGTTCTGTGCTCATGATAATAACTTTAACTTCATTTGATTAATACATATTTTTATATTAGCAAGACACTAACAAACTTTTACCAGTTTCTCTTTGTGTCCAAACTGAAAGCTTTCTGATATTGATTACTCAAAGTACCAAAGAAACACATTAAAACCGAGTGTAGCAAAGGTTGCTTACTTGTCTGCCAGTAACAACACAACAGCCTTTTGCCCTCACACGTCTACATAAACTGAGGTTGAATTTGTCAAGCAAAACCTCTTCTTGTATATTGTTATCTAGTGCTTAACCTGCACTTTACAGAAACTTAATGTCACAACACTGTTATAATGCTTTCAACTGAAATGAATCAAGAGTAATTTTTAACTTTCCATTTTAGATTGACGCATCAGCATGGTACACACATTACTGTTTTAATTAATTACTGTACCAGTACTGGTTTACCTAAATATTTGGAGCTGAAGCTCAGTGACATCCAGTAATAAGCCTGTTGTGTTTCAAAACCTGTATAACCTGAACAGGTTGTGCCCACATAGATTTAACCCTTTTCTGTTTGAGATAGCTTTTATTTCAGTTTTTGAGTATTTGTTTCATTGTCATTCACAGACAATGTTATAAAGCATAGCCCATTTTTGATGTTGAACAATGTGGAACATTAAGTTGTTGATTATCCTTATTAATATTTAAACTACAATGGATGGTAAAACAATGGTAATGGTAATGGTAAAACATAAAAAAGTAATATATAAACCAAATGAGGCTCATGCGTACCTTGTAGGTAGAATATTCATCATTCCTCCTGAGGAAGACTAGATGTAAAACATCAAGATACCCAGCTACACTCCTCCAGTCCCTTCTGCTACTGTCTGCTGTTTTCTCTGACTTGTTCTCTGAGAGGAGAAAAAAATCAGCTGCATGTTCTGTTGCACCCTCCTTCCCTCTTTTGTTTTTTTTCTCTCTTCTTGTAGCATTGTGTATGTAGTCTGTGTCACAGTTTGTAGTCTTTAGATAGTTTGAGTCTAATAATTCATGTTTTTTTGGACTGTTCCAATCTCAGAGATGTGCATTCTCAACAATGCACGCCTAAGATGAGCAATGTTTTATTACTTTCTTCCAAAGTTTTTCAGGTGCATCTAATTGGGAGAAGACTGTGGAGTAGACTCAGAACTCACTGGAAGGATTATATAGCTCACCTGGGCTGGGCATGCATCAAGAATAACTTTTTAACTTTTAATTTTAGATTTTTGTATCAGTTTTGAGCACTACTCATACCAGTATTAGTTTGCCTAGATGTTGGGGGCTTAAGCTCATTGACATTCAGTACTAAACATGTTAAGACAAATACACTGACGGAGGTGTGGTCGAGATGCTGGCATGATTAAACAGCAAAAATACTGGGTTCCAAACCAGTGCAAACTGAACAGGCTGTGGCCACATACATTTAAGCACAGTCTACTGTTGATGTTGAACAATATGGAACATTAAGTTGTTGATTATCCTTTTTAATATTTCAACTACAATGAATAATGGTGAAACATAGAAAAGTAATAGAAACTTATGCATACCTTGTAGGCAGACGAGTCATCATTCTTCTTGAGGAAGTCCAGATGTAAAATGCCAAGATATCCAACTATACCCTTCCAATGCCCTCTGCTGCTGTTGTCTGTCTGTCTCTGACTTGCTCTCTGAATGGAGAAAGTGAACTGCCAAAGTTATGTCATACAAAATCCTTGGAAACATCTGTTGATGTGCTTTGTTGCTCCTCCTCCCCTTTTCATTCTTTCCTTCTTTTATTTTTTTCTCTCTTCTTGCAGCGTTGTACACATAGTCTGTGTCACTGTTTGCCGTCTTTAGATAGTTTCTTTAAACATAATTCATGTTTCTTATATTTTGATCTCTGAGATGTTCATTCTCAACAATGCACATTTAAGATAAGCGTTGTTTTCTTACTGTCTTTTGAAGTTTTTCTGGCACATCCAACTGGGAGGAGACTCTGGAGTAGACGATGAACGCCTCAGAATCCCCAAGGAAAATGTTCCTGTGGGAAGGGACATCTGGAATACCCTGCTTAGCCTGACGCCACTGTAACCTGACCCTGGAAGAAAATGGATGTATGGATGTGGAAGTTTGTAAATAACTACTGGCTACTACTAATAATTACTGGCTTTTTATCATCTATTAGTTCATGAATACTTGAGGTTGGAAGATGCCTCAAGTATCTTCAACAGTTCAGTAGGATACCCAGTAATATTTCCATGTTAGGAGCAGGGGGAGTACATATAAGGTGTTTGTGAACAAACTCTTCATGAGTAAATCAGATATTATACCTCCAACAGCCATGGATGGAAACTAGAGATAGAACAATATGTTTTTTTCAGGGCCGATACCGACACCGATTATTAGTAGCCGTGGCTCTGCGTGTAACCAATCAGATGGTGCTGTGGGTGGAACAATGCTGGAGACAGAGTAGTGACTGCAGACAGAGTGGTGTGGCTGCATCAGAGCCAAAATAACCCAGTTTTAAATTGATCTCTTATCGGCCGTTGGATTAAAAAAAAGGCTGATGGCAATATGTGTCAAAATGCCGAATATCGGCACCGATAATCGGCCCGGCCGATAATCAATTAAAATTCACACATTAACTAACAGCAACTAAACTGGCTGGCAGAGGCATACAATTGTGAGGCAGTACTTCAAATTTGTTCAGTGTAAAATAAGGGTGCCTTGGAGGTGCTGGAGCTGAGTTTCAGAATTAAAAAGAATTATCATCTGCCTGCTCTGATCCTTGCAACACATCATGTCTGCTCTTATAAATGAATGATTTATAGGTGGGATTGTTTCTTATTCTTTCTTAGTTAAGAGTTTGAAAGTGGGTACCAATGAAAATCAGTCAGTCATCAAAGCTGGAGTTTTTCTTCATTTTTAATGAGGAGGTACATTGTATATCAGCAGTTACAGTTAAGTACAATCAGACACATTTCAACAAGTGCAGTCACCAGGAGAGAACTATGTTATGGGCAAACAAAAATGACCCTGACTAAACAAAACTGTGACAGTGACCCACAATGGGTTGAATTTAAATAAAATCTCCTTAAGAATTAAAAGAGTTCTCCCCTGACTAAGTACTGTTGGATCATAATGGATAGCATCACCGCAACTTGTAGTTACATTTCCTGAGAGGTGCACTTCAGGCTATGACATATGGGGTCTGCGGCTACACAATATATATGCCATAGCTACAGTGTCAGTTCAATGCAGAATAAATCAAGTTTTTATTTACAGATAGGAAAGTAGTTTCGATAATGTGACCAAACTAATGGTTTGTTTCTGACTTGTGCTCTGAACTAGAAGTAACTCTACCTTCATTCATTTTGAATAGAGGTGGAACTCCATTGGTGGAAGAGTTCCTTAACCTTTTCCTGGAAGTTTTTCCCTACAATGACATAGAGGATGGGGTTGAAAACACTGCTGGATAAGGTTAAGAACAAAAAGATCTGTTTGCAGATGTCTACGATGGTGCCAAGTCTGCACCCTCTCAAGACTTGAGCTCTCATAAGCCACTCTATTACCTTCACCAGATGTAAAGGCACCCTAGAAATCAGGAACACCACGAAAACTGCCACCATCAGAGTGGTGGCCTTTCGCTCCATCTTCTGAGTGTTTGCCCTCTTCAACACCTGGTTGTTCAGAGCTTTAACAATCTTGAAAGTGCAGAGGTAAACAATGGGAATGGGGATGATGAGCATGACAATCAGCATCCCCTCACACAGCAGCAGTACAGTGGTATTTGGGTAATTAAGATAGCATACTGTGGCGTTGATGCCAGAGAAATATTTCACTTCCCTATAGATGAGTGTGGGGACACTCAGGAGCAAGCCCAAAGCCCACACCAGCAACAACAACAACAACTCAGTTTAGCAAACTTTGGTCTACGCAGTCTTTCATGAGACAGCGGGTGCACCAGTGCCATGTAACGATCTATGTTTACTAGAACAAGGAGGAAGTTGCTGCAGTTGATGTTCATACTGAAGGAGAGACTGACCAGTTTGCACATGGCACCACCAAAAATCCAGTTGAATTGCTTAAATGCACTACACAGCCCAGAAGGGCAAACAGGACACCAGGATAAGGTCAGCAGCAGCCAAGTTGCTCAAATAGATCTCAGCCACGGTGCATGCCTTCTTGTGGAGACAGAATACCATCAGGACAAACACATCAAAGATGAATCCCAGCACAGTGATGACCAGGAAATATACCGGCACCATGGTGTAGATCCACTCCTCAGATTCTGGAGGATAACAATTATTGTCATTTGTGCTGTTTTGGTCTCCATGCGTAGCCATGGGGCTGAAGGTAGTAGGGATGCTATGGAGGAATGCAAACAAGACAAAACATTAAGACAATTTGAAAGTTGCTTTGAAAATTTAATTTAATATTGTGTTAGAATCATTACTGACCCACTAATTGCAATTTTTAATATTTAATCTAGTGAGTTGACATAAATTTTCAAATTTACATGACAGCACAACTTTTAAATGAATACATTTCATTTGAAAACAGATTCTTTGAATGAATAGCAGCAGAATCAGGTAGTTGGGGTGGATGGTGGTTATACAAACCCCACAACCATCATACCAGAGACCAGGGTTCACTTCCAGAGTATTGTCTGCAGTAAGGGCAATAAAAATAAAAATTCTACCTGAGAACATTTTCGCTAACTTTCGCTAACTTTAAGCAAGTGCCTAAACCTGACCATAAAAAAGTGTTATAATGCCATAGGCACTACAAGTTTTATTGAAGAATCAATTTTGTGACAATTTTACAAACCGCTGTGAGAGTGGGTTGTCATAATATAGAATACTGAGAAACCCTGTATTCAGTGTAACACTGTGAAATATTGAGTAATATTAAAAATATTATTTGATAGTGACAAACACTGAGGAACAGTGCTGTAAATGTTTTGTTTGTTGAATTTGAATAAATAGAGACAAATCATTTTTAGTTTTGTATATATAACACTTCTTTGACAGTCTGCAAATAAACCAATGCTTGCCTTTTCTTTGACAGTAAGTGTTAAACAATAATCTTCACTGCGATGCTTCACTGGCTGTTGACTGTAATGTCAACTGTAACAATTTTTGCTTTTGTATGGATAAACTACTGTTGCATTTGTTTAATACTTGTTGTGTATGCTGCTCAGTAAATAAATGATAAACACGCAATTTAGAAGAATGTCATTTTTGTCAGTTATTGTATCCACAGTAATTTTCAAATATGAAGTACTGCGCTTATGATAATAAGTTTAACTTCAACTGATTCAACTGATTATTCAGACAATATCAGTTCTTTGTGTCCAGCTTTGTGAAAGCCAAGTGTGAAAGCTTTCTGATACGGATTACTTAAGAAGCCAAAGAAACACATTAAAAGCAAGTGTAGCAAAGGTTGTTTACTTGTCTGCCAATATCAACATAACAGCCTTTTGCCCTCACACATCTACACAGTACAAGTCTTCTAAGTAAAGAATGTATCTGTACCTGTTTATCAAAACATCAGGGCTTAAGCCCATCAACATCCAGCACAGTGTTAGAGCTGTAGTCTAAAAGAGCCCTTTATAACCTGAACAGGTTGTGCTGAAGTAGATCTAACCATTTTCTGTTTTAGATTTTATTTCAGTTTTAGAGTACAATTTTATGAAGCTTGGTTTCATTGTCATTCACAGACAATGTTACAAAGCACAGCCCATTGCTGATGTTGAACAATAAGGAACATTAAGCTGTTGACTATCCTCTTTAATATTTCAACTACAATGAATAATGGTAAAACATAGAAAAGTAGTAGAAGCTCATGCATACCTTGTAGGCAGAGGAGTCATCATTCCTCTTGAAGAAGTCCGGATGTACAATGTCAAGATACCCAGCTACACTCTTCTAGTCCCTTTCCGCTACTGTCCACTGTCTATCTTTGACTTGCTCTCTTAAAGGAGGAAGAGAACTGGAAAAGTGATGTCATTAAAAATCCTTGGAAACATCAGTTGGCATGTTCTGTTGTACCACAACTCCTTCCCCCTTTTGTTTTTTTCCCCCTCCTCTTCCATCATGTTTTTCCCCTCCTCTTGTAGTGCTGTGTACACAGCCTATGTTGATGTATATATATTTGTAAATATGTGTGTACACATTACATGGCTCATCTTTCCTGGGAACACCTCGGGATCCCCTAGGAAAATGTTCTTGGGGTAAAGGGACATCTGGAGTACCCTGTTTAGCCTGTTGCCACTGTCACCTAACACCCAAATAAATGTAAGAAAATTGATGGATGGATTGATGGTTGTTTTGTTATATACATTTGACCTGGATGTGGAAATGTATAAACAAATATTGGTGGCATTTTAAAAGCCATCAGTTCCACTATAAATACTGTGACATGGGAAGATGCTATCAGCAGTTCAGTAGAAATACCCAGGCAGTATTTCCATGTAAGGAAAGGTAATGGAATTGCGTACAAATTGTTTGTGAACAAAATCTTTAGGAGTTAATCAGCTGCAGACTGATGCAGCTGCAATTTCAGCTTACATTTGGTGAAAGGTGGGGTACACTCATCGCCAGTGCTTTTCTTATTTTTAAACTCCTTTTTTAGAAGAGATTTTGAATGTGAGTAACAGTGAAAACAGTTAAATATTCTGTGAAAAAGGTGGAGCTTTATTTATTTATTTTGATTTTGGTGTACATTGTATCTCAGCAGTAGTTGTACACTGTAATACAGACGTATTTCAACAAGTGCAGTCACCAGGAGAGGTTATGTTATAGACAAACAAGGTTGTTGATAACTTAACAAAATTGTGACAGTGATCTATGATGGATTGAATTAATGAAAATCTCCTCTCAGCCTGAGTTCTCTACTGACTAAGTACTATCTGATTATAATGAACAGTGTTGCTACAACATGTGGTTGCAGTTCTAGGTAGGTGTATGTCAGGTTACAATGTCCACAGCTATGCAATACCTATGCCGTAGCTATGGTACCAATGCAGCACAGAAGTATACATGAACCTTTACAGCTTTTAATCCCAAATAAAGTAGTTTAGATAATCTGACCAAACTGCTGACTTGTTTCTGACTTGTGTCCTTAACTCTATCGTTATTCATTGTGAAAAGCCTCTTCTAAACTTTGCAATACTGACAACAGATTGAACTTTATTTATGTCACTCCAGGTGTTAGATTAAGTTAATTATACAGTTGATTAACATAAGTTGTTTCAGGAATAATGAAGTGTTTTCACACTGTAAAGAGATACAAGCATCATTGTGAGAGTCACTGCTCCTCAGGTTACTGTAACTTTGAATGGTAAATAAACTGTACAAAGCAACAAATTGTACAAACATGCAAATGTGCACACAGTGTATAGGTAGTAATAGTAGTAGTAATTCTCTCATGTTAGCAGGTTAAGATGAGCTTTTCAGAGTCAAAGGAAAAGAAAATGCATGAATTACAATGTCAGACAGAAGGATAAAATATTACATAGACATACAATATGGCAGGTTTGTTTTTCAGCATTAAACTATCACAAGTCAGTAAGAATAACACCATGTAACAGCATATAGAAAAAGAGTTAGACACATATAGCCACAGAAGTCAGTCATGGAACATCCTAACATTAGTATCATGTTAGGACTGTAAACACTCTGTTTCCATCTCTTTTTGTATGTCACTTCCATTATCTTTTGCCCATCACTTCTGCAATATAAAACACACTCTGGCAGAGCTGTTTAATTATGACAGTGTTGTTATTGTGTTAATACTGGAAGCATTTTCAGTTAAACAGTAGTTGGGGCATAAGAGTTAGAATGGCAAATTCTGTGATTCAAGACTCATGTCCTGTTAAATTTCACCAGAAGTGGTACAACATGTCAACAGGATGTCACAAGAGAGAGAGAAATCAAATCCATTGCATTAAAATGACCACACCCTTAATTTCCTCTGGTCTGTTAACACATCGCCAGTGTTAATGTTTTGTTCTCCTTCTGTCTAAGTTTCATCCTTAAGTGCTGGTCAGACACACTGATATAAAAGTGAATAAAAGTGAATTTGAAAGTGTGAGACCAGATCTTCCCATCCAAAACATGATATGTGAATGTGTGAAGGAGGGTTTAAGACTGAGAACAGATAAGAGCAGAGTAAGAAGTATAATGTGACAGCATACACCAGTGCTTTAGCCTTTGTGTCACTGGAGACCAAACCTCCACCTCCTCTTAGCTAAAGCCCTGGATCATGGTCCACCAGGAGCAAATAATGAAAGAGGGAGCTAAAACCTGGCCATAACAATGTGCAACCCCTCAGTAGGTATATCATGCACCTAAAATACCAAATAAATAAATAAACCAAATAAACATGCCACTGCCTTGACTTCACTGTTTTGTGAACTACGATTTGAACGCTAAATAGAACTTATATATTCTGATTACACCAACATAAAAAAACGTCAGACCAGAACAGAAATCATTGAAAAAAAAAACCCTAATGTATTAGAGGATCACAATCTTACAGCTATTCCTGAGACATCTGCAGCTTTAACACTTCTATAAAGATGTGTGTGTGGAGGCGAGGCTGAGGGTCACTGTTCTCTTCCAGCTCCACTGCTTGAAGAGTTCCTTAACTCTTTTCCTGAAAAGAGTTCCTAGAATAACGTAGAGGATGGGGTTGAGAACACTGTTGAAGTAGGCTAAGTAAGTTAAGATCTGTCTGCAAGTTTCTACAATGGTACCAAGGGTACACCCTACCAAGAGTTCAGCTCTCATAAGCAACTCTATTATCTTCACCAGGTGTAGTGGCACCCAACAGATCAGGAATGCTATGAGGACAGCCAGGACAAGAGTGGTGGCTTTCTGCTCTTTTTTCTTAGTGTTTGATGCCTTCATTAACCGGTTGTTCAGCACTTTAATAACCTTGAAAGTGCAGAAGGAGATGATAGGAATGGGGATGACGATGATAAACATGGTCAGCATCCCCTCACACAGCAGCATTACAGTGGTATTTGGGTAATTAAGATAGCATAGTGTGGCGTTGATGCCAGAGAAATATTTCACTTCTCTGTAGATGAGTGTGGGGACACTCAGGAGCAAGCCCAAAGCCCACACCAGCAGACAACCCAGTTTGGCAGACTTTGGCCTACGCAGTCTTTCATGAGACAGCGGGTGCACCAGTGCCATGTAACGATCTATGCTGACCAGAACCAGGAAGTAGATGCTGCAGTAGACGTTCATGCTGATTGAGAGATTGACCAGTCGACACAGGGAACCACCAAAAGGCCAGTTGAATTTTTTGGCTGCATACACAGCCCAGAAAGGCAAACAGGAGACCAGGACAAGGTCAGCAGCAGCCAAGTTGCTTAAGTAGATCTCAGCCACGGTGCATGCCTTCTTGTGGAGACAGAATACCATCAGGACAAACACATTAAAGATGATTCCCAACACAGCGATGACCAGGCTATAGACAGGCAGCACAATAAAGGTCCATTCCACGTCTTCTTCAGGACAATGAGCGATATTTGTGTTGTTTTGGTCTCCATGTGTGGCCACAGGGCTGAAGGTAGTAGGGATGCTGTAGAAGAAGGCAAACAGGACAACCTTAACCTGAGGCATTTTGAAGGTTAGTTTGAAAATGTACTTTAACATCCTGTTATAATAAATACTGACCCACTCTAACGACAGTTTGTGAA
Source organism: Lates calcarifer (assembly GCF_001640805.2). Taxonomy (NCBI): domain Eukaryota; kingdom Metazoa; phylum Chordata; class Actinopteri; family Centropomidae; genus Lates; species Lates calcarifer. The sequence continues at coordinate 15,038,838 of NC_066851.1, read as the reverse complement.
ATAGTCATGAAATTCAATCTACTGATTTGAGACAAATTTTTCATATTTTCTTCATGACACATACTGAGATACCCTTAATTCCAAGCATCTCAGGTTACTGTGAAATACTAAGTAATATTAAAAACTGAAACAATGCTGTGAATTATTTAATACTGACAGTGAGAAACAAGAAACACTGTAAAATATTTTTCCAGGTAAATGCAGTTCCTAGATAGGTTTATTGTGAATAAATACATTTAGGTTCAATTTGAGTCATGTGTGATAGCTTCTCAAATAAAAGTTAAGGTTTGACTTCACCCTCCTTTTTTATGTTAAAGGACATGCATACCCACAATGTAGCTTTGGCTGTTTTATAGCATTATTTGACTTTGAGAGAATGATCAGAGCAACATAGCACAAAAAATAAGAGATTGATATTACCTGGGATACACAATAAGAAACATTTTTTAAATTAATTTGATGTAAATTAATAAAAATCTGAGGCAATAAGCTGATTTGTAAGTAGATCATGAAATGATTTATCATTCTGTTGTCAGTCTGTTAAGAAAGGATACACAGTCCTTAATAAAATAATGAAGACTAGGATAGTAAACCAAGTGAGCAGAGTGTTGCAGATGTGAGACACTGATGAGACTACCATTGTGACATAAATAATTACTGAGAAAAATATTGATGATATCAGCACTTGAATGGTTGCTTGCTTCTTTGACAATGAGTGATAAATGATAACATTCACTCAGATGCTTCACTGGCCTCAGGGGTTATGGCATGGACCGTGAACCACAATGTTTCCCATATGGCTGGGAACCTTCAGTGCAACGTCAACAAAGACTGTAACAAGTTCTGCTTTTGTATAAATTAACTATTGTTGCATTTACTAGGTAACATGCAATTTATAAATATGAAAGTTTTGTCAGTTATTGTATCCATAGTTTTATTCAGCTATGTACAATAGTTCTCACATATTAAGTACTGTGCTCATATGGTGACAGAGCTGCAGGCTAGATACTGGCATGATCAAACAACAAAAATACTGGGTCTCAAAACCTAAATAACCTGAGCAGACTGCAGTGTCCACATAGATTTAACCATTTTCTGTTTGGGAAAACTGAAATAAGAGCTTATTTCAGTTTCTGAGTACAGTTTTATAAAACTTGGTTTTATCGCCATTCACAGACAATGTTATAAAGCACAGCCCATTGTTGATGTTGAACAATATGGAACATTAAGTTGTTGATTATCCTTTTTAATATTTCAACTACAATGAATAATGGTAAAACATAGAAAAGTAATAGAAGCTCATGCATACCTTGTAGGCAGAGGAGTCATCATTCTACTTGAGGAAGTCCAGATATCCAACTACACCCTTCCAATGTCCTCTGCTGCTGTTGTCTGTCTGTCTCTGACTTGCTCTCTGAAAAGTGAACTGCCAAAGTGATGTCATACAAAATCCTTGGAAATATCAGATAACATATTCTTTTGCACGTCCTTCCCTCTTCATCCCTTCCCTCTTTTGTTTTTTCCCTCTTCTTGTAGCATTGTTTGCACTGCCTGTGTCGCTGTTTGTAGACTTTTAATAGTTTGTTTCTACATAATTATTTTTTAAAAATGTTCTGATCTGAGAGATGTTTATTTGCAGCAAAACATGTGTAAGGTGACTGTTGTTTTCTTCCTTCTTTTGGAGGTTTTCTGAGCACATTCAACTAGGAGGAGACCCTGGGGTAGACTGGGAACTCACTTGAGGGATTACATATCTTATCCGGTCTAGGAATGCCTCTGGATCCCCAAGGAGCATTCCCAGATAAATTGAAGAAAATGGATGGATGAATGGATGCATGGATAGTTGTTTTATTATACACTTGATCAGGATGTGGAAGTTTCTAAACAAATGATGGTGGCATTTTATCAGCCATCAGTCCTTTTGCTACTAATAGTAAAATAGAAATGAAGCTTAGCAAAAGTCCAGTCAGGAAAACTGCATGCCATCAGAGTCACAAACAGTTTTCCCACTATCTCTAAGCCCCACCTGCTCATTCTGTTTCCATCCAGTCATAACCTGACACCCTTGCCTTGAGCCAATCACTTGTAAGCTGTCAAGGTTTTAAAATATTCTCTTTCTGCTGTCATTTCAGCACTGTGATGTCTTGTCTCTGCTTTACCTTTTGCATGGCATTTGCCTTCATCATCTTACTCTGCTGCATCCCCTCCCCTCGCCTGATTCTAATTCTGAAAACATGTCCGATTAAGTCAAGTCAAGTCAGTTTTATTTATATAGCACCAGTTCACAACAGAAGTTACCTTGAGGCACTGTACATATAGAGCAGGTCTAGACCATACTCTTTATCTTACAACATTTACAGAGAGAGACCCAACAGATCCCGCCATCAGCAAGCACTAGGCGACCAAGTGCAGCCTTAAACGCACCAGAAAATCTGCTGCTCCTCAACTTAAAAATGGCAGTCAAATTCTACCAGATCTTCAGTTTCTTCCACACAGAATACCACTCCCACTCCAACGACTCCAGCCATTCCAGCTCTAGAACTGGCTAGCTCTATACTGGCACCCAGTGTCTTGCAGTCTCTGGTGTGATCAGTTCAAGCTCTCATCTGACATCTGCACATGCTCAAAAATGCCTCAGCTTCAGCTTCTGTAGCCCCAGCTCTACATCTCAGCCCCGCTTTCTCCCAGCCCCCTTGAGGCCTGTACAGAGACATGTTCTTTTCACCCCAGTAGAAGAACAGTGCCTATCTGGCACTGATTGATGATCTCAATCTTAGATACAGAAGGAACATGTTTTACCAACATCACAAAGCTTTTTTCAGCATGGCAGCACTCTACATTTCTCAGTCAAATATCAGTCGAATTGGTCAATTCTGAACACAGAAATTCTCATCATGCTGGTCGGGGTTCCCAAGCAGTCTCTTGCTTGACCTGTGACAATTAAGGCCACACTGCCCCGTTTGCCCTCAGCTGGCTTTTCTGCCACCAGTACCTCATCCAGCTTCTCTGAACTTTCAAAACCTCCCTCTTCCTCATGCTGTTTGATACCTGATGTGTGTTTAACAACATGCCCATGTGCAACAATTTTTGCAGTTAGTGCTTGCAAGGAAGCTCATCCCAGATCAGTATTCCTCCGCTGATTTATTCCCACTCGATTAGCTCACCCCTGTGACACAAAACTGATGAGGCTCAAAGAATATTTAAAACACATCCTTCCATTCCAATAAACACCTCAAAAAAACTCCACTGTCTCACAGTTCTGTGAAAAAAACTTAGTGGAGATTATAAACGGCCTGCACTAGTCCATTAGGCATCACTACTGGGAAATACTCAGGGAAGAAAGGATTGATCATTAATTTTTGATCCATTAGCTCCTTGCTTCTGAGTCACTTTTGCAATTTTTTGTGTTTCAATTAGCATTCCTCCGAAACCTGACCAATTTATACTATATGTGCTTTCTTCTGTTATTGTATCAATGTTTGCCATTTCAAGCCTCAGTGCATTTGTGGCTTGCTCTCTGGGATTCAATTTTGTGTTAAATGTTTTGATCACTTTTTTCCTTTCCAGCTTCTCTTTTTCCTTGTTATTAGAGAGGGACTGTTTTCACCCTATGTCGATTCACTTCTCATCTGTCTGTTTTTATTACAGCTCTATGGGCTTCTAAGAACTGGTGAATTCACTTCTTCATCAAATTCATACAGTCCTGCTAGAGATATCTCATTCTGATTTATTGTTCAGCCAAATCACCATAGTTTACTTAATAGACATTCAACGGCTAAGGGTGTTTATTCTGTAATCATTGCCTGCATCGACTCCTCTGTTGCCCTCTTAAATATATGGTAAAATGTATTCACCTCAAACCTTAACAGGAGTATTCAGGTCATTCATTTAGAGGAGGTGCTGCCACCTCAGCTGCACTGCACGGAATATCCTCAGCCTCTCTGCAACAACTGGGCCACTGGTCCTCTGCCTACTCCTCCTACATATGTCAAGACTCTTATGATTATTTCTGTCCTCTCATCTTCTCTATCATAATGGCAATTTCCCCCCTGCATCATAATTGCATTTTCTTTGCATTGTCTCCTGCATTTAGGCTATTTCCCTGCTTCATGTTTGCCTTTCCTTTACATCATTAATCCATTTTCTTCAGCTTATTCGGGTCGGGTCGCAGTGGCAGCAGGCAGAGTATTCCAGACCTCCTCCCCAGCAACACATTGTAGTTCCTCCTCTGGGATCCTAAGGCATTCCCAGCCCAGATAGTGTATGTAATCCCCACCCAGCAAGTTCTCGGTGTACCTCTGGGTCTCCTCCTGGTTGGACGTGCCAGAAAAACCTCTAAAGGAAGATGCCCAGGCTCATCCTGATCAGATGCCTAAACCACCTAAACTGACTCTCTTCGACTTGAAGGACCAGTGGCTCTACTCTCAGCTCCCTCCAGATGTCTGAGATCCTCACCTTATCTCTAAGGCTGAACCCCACCACCCTACGGAAAAAAACTAATTTCTGCTGCTTGTATCCGTGATCTCATCTTTCAGGCACTACCTAAAGCTCATGACCATAGGTGAGGGTTGAAACATAGATTGACTGAAATCAAAAGCTTTGCCTTCTGGCTCAGTTCCCTCTTGACCATAACAGTCCTTTACAACACATTCATTACTGCTTACATCACACCAGTTCACCTCTGTCTGACAATGACTCATTTGGTAAATGCAATGTTATTACTGGAAAAAGCCTCTTCCAAACATTGCAATACTGACAAAAGATTAAACTTTATTTATGCCAGTCCAGATATTATATTAAGTTAATTATACAAATATTTTATGAATTGATAAACATAATTTGTTTCAGAAAGAGGCAAGGGAAAAACACCAGAGAAACAGGGGAAAACAGACAAGTAATGCTCAAACTCTGGTAGTACAGTGTAATACAGACATTTAAAGACATTTCCATTTCAATAAGTACAGTCACCAGGAGAGGCTATGTTATGGACAAACAAGGCTGAACCTGACCCCCCCCATCAAATCTTCTCTGAGCCAGAGAGCATTAAAAGAGGTTTCCACTGACTGAGCACTGCACCTCTATAACATTGTCAGTTCATGATGGAGAGCTTAATGGATGCAGGATGACAATGCTTGAGAAAAATTTAATCAAGCTTTTATCAAGCTTTCCAGGCATTATTCAACAGTTTTCACACTCACAGTATGTAAACACACTTTTAAGTGCAATACTGGCACACTTTGACTTTAAAGTTTTCTTTTTCCCGTTATTTAATTGGCTATTCTCTCTATCAGCCATAAAATATTGTTCTCAGGAAGTTCGTGGCTAAACTCTGGGAACTCAGCAACAGCATCAGTGAAACTGAATCTGGGCACTGGGTCAGAACCATGAGCTGGCAGACAAACATCAAGTTTACTTGAATCTGGGCCCATTTTCTGATATGACAGCACTCTCAGATAGATCTACCATCCTTGTGTATGCTTACAGTTACATCATTTTTGGTTTTTACTTCCAAATAAGGGAGTTTAAATAATATGACCAAACTAATTACTTGACTTGTGTCCTGAACTAGAAGGAACTCTACCTTTATTCGTTATGAAAAGCCTCTTAGTATTAAATTTTTATTTACACCAATCCAGGTGTTACGTTAAGCTAATTATGCAAATATCAACAACTGATCAATATAAGTTGTTTTAGACACAGTAAAGAGATACCGGCATGACTGTGTGAGACACACCTCCTCAGGTTACTGTGACTTTGAATAGTAAATAACCTGTACAAACATGGAAATACGCACAGTGTGTAGGCCGTAGCTCTCTTATGTTAGCAGGTTGAAATATGACAAGAAAATGCAAACAATGAGTTACAATGTCAGACAGAAGAAATGGAAGAACAATTACGATATAAGATATAAAATATGGCAGGGTTTGTTTTTCAGGTGTTAAGCATTAAAATATCACAAGTCAGTAAGAATAACATCATGTAACAGTACAGAGAAACAGAGTCACACACATATAGCCACTGAAATGTACACAGACAGTCATGGAACATCCTACCATTTCAGTGTCATGATAAGACTGTAAAACCTTCCTGTGCACTCTGTTTCCATCTCTTTGGTATGTTACTTCCATGATCTTCTTCCCATCACTTCTGCAATATAAAACACACTCTGCAGAGTTGTTTAATTGTGTAGCAGTGTTATTATTGTGTTAATGCTGCAAGCATTTTCAATGAAAGAACACTTAGGGCAGATACAGTTATTTGAGACCCATATCCTGTGAAGTTGAACCAGAAGTGGTATGAAATGTCAACAACTGATCCATCTCATTAAAAATGACACAAAAAAGTGTTGACACATCGTTAGTGTTGATGTCTAGTCCTCCTTCTGTCTAACTGTCCTCCTTAAGTGCTGCCCAGATGAAACATCTTGAGAAAGGTCAGACTCAAAGTGAATTTGAAAGTGTGAAGATGTGAAGATGTATGTGTGTGCCAAGGAAGGTTTAAGACTGGAAACAGATCCCAGCAAAATAAGAAGTGTAATGTGACAGCAAACATCAGTGCTATAGTCTTTCGTCAATCTATAACCTCTTAGCCAAAGCCCTGGATCATTGTCCATCTGGAGCAAATAATGAAAAAAAAAAAACACACCCTAACATATTAAAGGATCACAGTCTTGTAGACATGCCTGAGACATCTGCAGCTTTAACACTTCTTGACAGAGATGTGAGTGTGGAGGTGCGTGTGGAGTTGAGGCTGAGGGTTGCTGTTCTCTTACGGCTCCACTGCTTGAAGAGTTCCTTAACTTTTCTCCTGAAGTTTTTCCCTACAATAACGTAGAGGATGGGGTTGAGAACACTGTTGAAGAAGGCTAGGTAAGTAAAAATCTGTTTGCAGATGTCTACAATGGTATCAAGGCTGCACCCTACCAAGACTTGAGCTCTCATAAGCCACTCTATCATCTTCACCAGGTGAAATGGCACCCAACAGATTCAGGAATGCTATGAGGACAGCCAGGACCAGAGTGGTAGCTTTCTGCTCTTTTTTCTGAGTATTTGACCCCTCAATTAACCGGTTATTCAGAGCTTGAATAATCTTGAAAGTGCACAGGGAAATAATAGAAATGGGAATGATGAAGCTCAACATGGTCAGCATCCCCTCACACAGCAGCATTACAGTGGTATTTGGGTAATTGAAGATAGCATACTGTGGCATTGATGTCAGGGAGATTTTCCACTTCCCTGTAGATGAGTGTGGGGACACTCAGGAGCAAGCCCAAAGCCCACACCAGCAGACAACTCAGTTTGGCAAACTTTGGCCTGCGCAGTGTTTCATGAGATAGCGGGTGCACCAGTGCCATGTAACGATCTATGCTGACCAGAACCAGGAAGTAGATGCTGCAGCAGACATTCATAGTGATAGAGATATTGACCAGTTTGCACATGGCACCACCGAAAGGCCAGTTGAAGTTGTTAACTGCATACACAGCCCAGAAGGGCAAACAGGAGACCAGGATAAGGTCAGCAGCAGCCAAGTTGCTCAAGTAGATCTCAGCCACGGTGCATGCCTTCTTGTGGAGACAGAATACCATCAGGACAAACACATTAAAGATGATTCCCAGAACAGCGATGACCAGGATATAGATTGGCACCACAGTGTCGATTGACTCAAGTTGTAGAGAAGAACAATTATTGCCATTTGTGCTGTTTTGGTCTTCATGTGTAGCCACAGGGCTGAAGGTAGTAGGGATGCTGTGGAAGAAGGCAAACAAGACAAAATGTTATTAAACATACATAACACATAAATGGTTGCTTGCTTCTTTGACAATGAGTGATAAATTATAACATTCACTGAGATGGTTCACTGGCCTCAGGGGTTACGGCATCGACCATGAACCATGAGCCTTTTGTGTAATGTCAACAAAGACTGTAACAAGTTCTGCTTTTGTATGAATAAACTATTGCATTTATTTAGAATTTTTGTTTATGTTGTTCTGTAAATAAATGATAAACACGCAATTTAGAAGAATGATTTTTTTTGTCAGTTTGTGTATCCATAGTTTAATCAGCTATGTACACAATAGTTTGAAGTACAGCTCTCATGATGATAAATTTAACTTCATTTGATTACATATTTCCATATTAGCAAAACAAAGACAAACTTTTAGCAATTTCTCTTTGTGTATAACTTTGAAAGCTTTCTCATACTGATTACTTAAGATAAAGAAACATATTAGCAAGTGCAGCAAAGGTTGTTTACTTGTCTGCCTGTAACAACACAACAGCCTTTCCCCACATGTATGTTCAGTACAACTGTTCTAAGTAATGATCGCACCAGTACCTGTTTATCCAAACAGTGGGGCTTAAGCTCATTCAGCACTAAATACAGTGATAGAGCTGCAGTCTAGATGCTGGCATAATTAAACAAAAATACTTGGTTTCAAAACCTGTATGACCTGTGTGTTCATGTAGATTTGACCATTTCTATGAAACTTGGTTTTATTGTCATTCACAAGCAATATTATAAATTACAGCCCATTGTTCAGAATACAGAACATTAAGTTGCTGATAACGCTTTCATATTTCAACGACAATGAATAATGGTAAAACATAGAAAAGTAATAGAAGTTCATGCATACCTTGTAGGCAGAGGAGTCATCATTCCTCTTGAAGAAGTCTGGATGTAAAATGTAAAGATACTCAGCTACACTCTTCCAATCCCTTCTGCTGCAGTCGTCTGTCTCTGACTTGCTCTCTTAAAGGAGAAAGTGAACTGGCAAAGTGATGTCATACAAAATCCTTGAAATATGAGTTAACGTGTTCTGTTGCACCTCCTTCCCTCTTCATTCCTTCCCTTTTTTGTTTTTTTTCCCCTCATCTTGCAGCATTGTTGATTGTTCATTTCTACATTTTAATGCTCTAGTCTTAGAGATCTCAACAATACATGTTTAAGGTCAGTGTTGTTCTATTATTTCCTTTTAAAGTTTTTCAGGCACATCCAACTGGAGGAGACCCAGAGGTAGACGAAGAGCTCGCTGGAGGGATTACATAGCTCATCTGGCCTGGGAATACCTTAGGATCCCCCCAAAAAAATGTTGCTGGGGGAGGAACATCTAAAATTTCCTGCTTAGCCTGACGCAAACATTTTATCAGCCATCAGTTCCTCTGAATACTGAAATGTTGGAATTGCTATTAACAGTTCAGTAGAAAATACCCAGGAAATATTTCCATGTAAGGAACAGGGATGGAGTTACATCAACAAACTCTTGAAGGAATTCAGCTGTGGGGAGAGGCATTGTTTTTGGTTTGTCCCACTGCTTATCCCATTCTCCTGACTGCAATATCTCAGTAAATACATCAAGGGAATTTCTTCAAATTTGACAGAAATGTTCATCTGGACTCAAGGATGAACTGATTAAATTTTGGTTTTTGGTAGGTCAAGATCACTGTGACTGAAGAAAACCATAACAAGAATTCACACATTAATTAACTGCAACTGGACTGGTTGGCGGAGGCAAACATGTATGAGGTGGTAAGATAGCAGTGTATTAAATCAGTGTTTACAAAATAAAGCCTTGTTGGAAGTTTCAGTTTCAGTATTAAAAAGAATTATCATCTGCCCACTCAGATCTTTTATTTTAAACTTATATTATATTTTTAAGTTATATTTTTAAATCAGTCAAATATTCTGGTAAAATAGGTGGAGTTGTAATTATTTATTTTTTATTTTAATTAGGATGTACATTGTATTTCAGCAGTTGTAGTACAGTGTAATACAAACATATTTCAACAATTACCATGAGAGCTTATGTTATAGACAAACAAAGGTGACCCTGATTAAACAAGTGTAACAGTGACCCATGATAATACTAATAATGGGTTGAATGAAAGAAAATGTCCTTTTAGCCTGAGAGCATTATGTATTGTTGGTATTGCAATGTGCAGTTGCATCTTTGGGGAGGTGCGTGTCCTGGTACAACATAGGTTACTGTAGTGGGTCCATGGCTATGTAATATTTTACGCTGTAGCTTTGCGTCAATTTAACACAGAGGTATAAATCAAGCTTTATGGTTTTTACTTCCAAATAAAGTAGTTTAGATAATCTGACCAGCATGACTGTGAGAGTTACTGCTCCTCAGGTTACTGTGGCTTTGAATAATAAATAAACTGTACAAAACAACAAAGTATGAATGAATGAAGTGTATGAATTACAATGTCAGACAGAAGGAAGGATTTCAGCATTAATATATCAGTCAGTAAGAATAACACTATGTAACAGTACAGAAAAACAGTCAGACACATATAGCCACAGAGGTCAGTCATGAAATATGCCACTATTAAAGTGTCATATTTCATGCTTGTTCCCATCTCTTTTGTATATTACTTCTGTTATCTTTTACCCATTATTTCTGCAATATAAAACACACTCAGAGAGCTGTTTAATTATGTAGCAGTGTTATTATTGTGTCAATGCTGACAGCAGTTTCAGTTAAACAGTAGTTAGGGCATTAATGTTAGAATGTCAGATAGAGACATTTGAGACCCATATCCTTTAAAGTTGCACCAGAAGTGGTATGAACAACAGGATGTCTGATCCACTGCATTAAAAATGAGGTTGGTGAAAGATAGTGAGTTTGGTTAAATGTAAATAAACATGGTGTCCGAACATTTTCTGTATTAATCCAGACCATGATCTTTCACCAACCTTAACCAAGTGCTGTAAGTTCCTAAACATAACCATATAGGTGTAATAATGCTGCAGTCACTACAAGTCAATATTTTTATTGACTATCGCTGATTATTTACGGACTATTTCGTAAACTAGTGTGACCCTGGGTTGAAGCGCAATGTAACACCAACCCCTGGAATTCAGAATTTAAAAAACAAAACAGAACAAAAACTTTCATTTCATGAAAATAAAAGAATGAGGTATCTCTTTTTGCAGATTAATCAGCCAGTTTGTGAATAGATTATGTAATGATTTATCATTCTGTTGTTAGTCTGTGAAGTGAGAGAGCTGACTTATGCAAGCAATAAAAAAGGAAAAAAAAGAATTTGAGACACAAATATTTCCAGAAAGTTCAGCTTTTGTATAGATAAACTACTTTTGCATTTATTTAGTTTTTTTGTGTATGTTGTCCTGTAAATACACAATAAACATACAATTTAGAATAATGAAAATGATGTCAGTTAGTGTATGCATAGTTTATTGAGCTATTCACAAATGAAGTACTGCGCTCATTATAATAAATTTAACTTAATTTGAGTAATATGTATTTTCATATTAGCAAAACACAAACAAGCCTTTACCAGTTTCTCTTTGTGTACAACCTTGAAATCTCTCTGATGTTGATTACTTAAGGTGTCAAGAAGCAAGTGTAGCAAAAGTTGTTTCCTTGTCTGCAAGTAACAACACAACAGCCCTTTGTCCTCACACGTATGCACAGTACAGTTGTTCTAAGTAATGATCATACCAGTACCTGTTTATCCAAACATCAGGTCTTAAGTTCACTAACATCCAGCACTAAACGTGTTGAGACAAATATTGTGATACGTCAATCAATGTGCTGACAACACATGCATAAAAACATTTACACACAAATTCAATAACCATCCTTACAAAAACCTCTCAGCACAAACTACAGACCTTCCCTCTGAAAAACACTTTGACTTTTTTCCAAGAGTCTTCAAGAGAATGAAAGGCGTAGCAAGCTAGGGAAATGGGATAATAACAATGACTAAACCAGATTAAACCAGTCCAAAAGAAGGCCTTACAGTAATTAACTGTTCATATTATTAGATTTAGATGAAAGGAGGCCCTGGAAATGGATATCAAGTTGAAGTTGCTGACAGACAATAAGTTACGCACAAATACCAAATATTTATTTTTTTCTTTTACTACCTCTACTGCTGCATGTCAACATGATATATTAATTTACAAACAGGTGTATCTGGTAGATGTTTGTGAGAACTGCACTATGTAAGATTTCAGTATCAGCACATTAATATGTCAACATGCATACAGTTTGTTTGGTAACTTGCTTACTAGATAACGTTAGCATACTAATGTTTGCACATGTTAATCTCAAAAGCAGCTAATGATGTCAGAACTGCAGCTATTACTTTCAGAAGTATTCTCTAATGAAGTGAAAAGTTGACATGTGGAAATATTGTGGTGGCATATGCTTGATGAAAAGTCAGGGAATCACCAAAATTGTTGCTACACCGGTCCAACTTTGCATTAATAATCCATGGTTACTTGCCATAGAAAAACATATTTGGACAAGCACCATGATGGTGTAAATTATGATTTAGTAGCACCATTTTCACTTTTACACTTTTACAAGAGAAAAGGTTTCGAGACAGAGCATGAACAAATTAACTTGGCAAATGTATCTCAGGTAATCCTCCAAAAACCTGTTATGAAGTTGCTGCAGCAAACTGCCAAATCATGCGGAACATGATTTGTCTCTCTTACTGGATGTGCTAGTTTAGTGTAACCATGCAAAGCCATCATGCAAACTCATGCAGAAAATACTTTGTCACTGCATTAATGTGTGTAGGTAAGTGCATCAAGCTGGCCCATTCACATTGCTTTTAAGAAAAGTGTTCATTCAGCATTCACATTTATTATGGCAAATCACATGTTCAGTTGAACTGATAATACAAATTATTCCAGTAATACACAAAAATATCTTAAGTAATGAGTGTAGATATTGTAAGGATAGACTGCCACAGGCACTGTATGTACTACTGAATAAATGTTTTGTTAACATGCCAAGATATACTTTGAAGTGAATTCCAAATCTAAATGTACACAAAGTACATGTACGTGGCCATCCTCTCACCTTAACCTTCAATGTGACAAAGAATGGACAAGAAAAGACATTACAAGACAAACTCTAGATAGAATTTCAGATAACCCAGGCTTTGATGTGTATGTTTAAAAAGTCAGTAATTATAAGGCCATGTAACAGTTCACAAACAAATTCGAATATATACTGGGCGTCCACAGAGTATGACACAAGTGCTATTACAGAGACTGACAGAGAAACTGAAATCTGCTTCCATTATTTCTACACATTATGTCCATTATGTCTGTTTGTGTCCATAATTTCTGAAAAGCATAGTATAAACATTCTCTGATAGTGCTCTTTAACTATATAATAGCATCATTATTATATTAAGTCTCATGAAATATCCTGTCATATCCTGTATATTGTATCACTTTACCCCTAAGCAGCAATGGAAGTGGAGGATGGGATATCATGAGTAAGATTCACATCTAATCCTTTACATTAGGAATGACCACAGTCTTAATTTGTTCCACTCTGTTAATGTAAGTGGATACAACAGAGCGTTGATATATGGTCATATCTGACCCTCTGCGATGACGTGTAGTCCTCCTGTAGATGGCGCAAACTTTTTTCCTGAAGTACTGCCCTGAGAAGACATACAGCAGTGGGTTGAGGGCACTGTTGAGAAAGGCCAGATACACTGAAACTTGACCTCCTACATCGAGAGTGTGAGACCACAGCGTCTCATCCAGTGCTTGGACATCACAGAGTGTGTCAAGGAATGTGAATACCTGAAAGGGACCCCAGCACAGTAGAAATACTAGTGTGACAGCATACACCAATACTGTGGCCTTTTTGTCATTAGTGTCATGAAAACCTACACTTTCCTTCCTCTGAGCTAAAGCCTTGATTATGTTCGCACTGCTGAAAACAATGACCAGAACAGGGAGTGCAAAGCCCATTACGTTCATCAGAATCTGATGGGCCAACTTCCAAGAGTGGGAGTAATCCAGAATACAGGACATTGTCTTGTACTCCATAATGAACTTAACCTTTCTGTGAACTATGGTTGGCATACTCAGTAGGAGCCCTAATATCCACAGGATGAAACAGGTCACCTTGGCATAAAGTGTCCGTCTCAGCCACCTGGCCTTCATGGTCTTCACAAGTGCTAGGTAGCGGTCAACGCTAATCATAACAAGGGTGTAGATGCTGGTGTAGAAATTGATGATGATGATGATGGAGTTGACCAGTTTGCATAAGGTATCTCCATACGGCCAGTTAAAGTTGTTGAGGATGTACATCGCCCAGAAGGGGAGGCCACACAGGAGAATAAAGTCAGCCAGTGCAAGGTTGCTCAGGTAGATTTCTGCTACAGTCAGTTGATCCTTGTGAACTATGAACACCCCCAGAACGAAGCTGTTAAAGAGAAGGCCTAACAGGCATAAGATGAAGATGTATGGGGGAATGACAGTGTGCATGATCTCCCATTCTGCAGAGACTGGAGACTGTGATGGCAGGGATGTAGTACTGTTTTCAGGCCAAAGTGCTGCCATGGAAACAAACTTCATTGGCTCCATTGGCTGGGAAAAAGAATTCAGAATTCATCAGTAAAATGCTATTGTTTGGTTCAAAACACAGTGCTGTTATTTTAACAACTGCTGCATCAACAGTTAAACTGAATAAGTAAAGTTTAAACTTTCCTGTTCACACACAACAAAATAAATAAGATATGTTGCTGACATGTATATATACTGGTGTTTAGAGCTGTTAGGGAGAGAGATCCATATTGACTCGGATCCTCTCACAGGCTACTGCAGTGCTTGTCCGATGCTGAACTACTTTGTAATAAACTTCTATATACAAGTAAGTCAGTGTCAGCGGAGATCTTTTCTTCATCATCTTCACGTCAACATCACCATCTAATATACCACAATGACAGTCAGTCTTCAGTTAGGCAGCTTAAGTTCTCCTGATGTAAACAGCCATACATTAGCAAGTTAATCAATTTCTTTAGTTTAACAAGACTCACCACCAAGCATTTTGTAATGACTGTATAGTGCCAAGTATTTTCAAAAAACAGATTTGATACTCAAAAAAGAAGAAAACATGGGAGCTCTTACCGTACGTTTCATGAAAATTTTCTTACAAAAATACTCTTGGTAAAAGACACGTTTGGAACAGGGCTCATCTGTGTACACTGAACTTCTGCTATGAGTACACAGCAAGTCAGAGGGGAGACGTGCTACGAGAGTTTTTGTATACAGAGTTACATTCTTCCACACCCTTGGCCAAGGAGTTTAGTATATCAACTTGTCAAAATGTTGTCTGTGCACATATTAGACATGCTGAAACTGGAGTGCACTAAACGTAAGTAAAGAAGCTATAACTGCTGATGGCAATGCAATGCAATATGTGTTGACTAAATCAACACTACTGCAGACTATTATGACAAAATTAAGACTATTATCTGATCTAAGATTATCTGATTATGGTTCATAAGTATTATTTTATTATTTGAAAAATAGAACTAAATAATAATGACACACAATGTCTTCTTGTGATCATAACAGTCCTCAAGGCCCAAGGAGAGATTAGCTCACTGCATGATGGTTTGCTTTTTGATTTAGTAACATTATACAGTTTATCTACAACTAATAACCTCTAGATGTTTGACTTAATAAGTACTAAAAACTGATTTATGCCTATTCCAATCTAATTCATCCATAATCTTTTCTAAATTTCATCCTAACTCCAGATGACAAATTAGATGTAATACATAATTTAAACAGAACTTTTTTTTTTTTTTTATCAGACTGTGATGGCAAGTGTTATCTAAAATGAATGTAGTTGACACCCCTTTTATGGTCAAGATCACGACAACACACTTGAAATATGCAGTTCATTAAGACAATCTGAAAGGGAAACTGGCTCATAGTCTGTGTAAACAGTCCTCTACTATCAAAACAAAGACATCTCATCCCTCTCTTAGTCACAGATGATACTTTATTGAAGACAACAACATGCATACATTGTTGAAATACCATAAATAACGTTATGATCATTTAAAGCCTTAGTGTACAATTTGTTGTCTGGAATTCAAATGCTTTGTGGTTGTTGTTTTGTTTACTTCATTTCTTTATATTGATAACAAAGATTTTAAAACCAGTTACTATATTTCATTCTATACACACTATATTCAATAATACACAAACATAATGGATTCATCACCTAATATATTTTTCTCAGTTACATCCGTGGAGTTTCAACACATGAAGTTGTTTGACAAAACAAACCTCCTTGTTTTACAAAAATAGTTCAGCTTCCTGATCGTATAAAAATAGAAAGTTCCACCTTGGATAATATCCATGAGAAACATCACCAGTGCTAGCCTTGCCTTGGAAAGGAAAGGAAAGGAAACTACTGATGTTTCAACAGTGAAATGTGGAATCAAGTTCAAGGTTAACAAGCACAGTACAGTATAAGAAAACAATAGAACTGTATGTATTTCATACACAGTAAATAAAGTTCAACTTTTTTAAATGTTGAAATGTTATTTTCTTTCTTGCCAAGAATTAACTGAAAAACTTCCAATCCAAAGGTAACAAAATCTGCCTCCTAGCACCTTAAATGCACTCACAAATTAGCACCTAATATCTAATTAATTTAATCTGTACAAAAACAAAATGTAAAATAACATACTGAGGTTTTCCATGTGTTTTCTACATGGACTAAATTAGTGAGATACAGCATGTTCATTCGTGAGCTGTAGAAGTGCTGGTAGGTGGAGTTTGATACCCTTTGAAAAAGTCAGGCTACCTGTTTTGTTTCCCATTTCCTTGTTTATGCTAAGCTTAGCTAACCAGCTACAAGCTTTGGCTACATATTTACTTTACATAGAGGTACTAACCTTCTCATCTAACTCTCATCTTGTACTTTAATTAAACTAAACAGCTGGTTTTAATCAAATTTTCTCTTTACGTGCGGATGCAATTTAGATTTTAGTACTGTCAGTTTGTTTAGTTGGGTTGAGATTAGCATTGGAATGACCAGACTTCCTCCATTGTTGTTTTCTTCTGCACAGCACTAGTCTAAACACCTCCCTTGCCCTCTGCTGAAAGTGCTTCCCCACAATAATATACAAGAAAGGATTCAATGAGCTGTTACTGTAACCAAGGTATGTAGCTAACTGGTTGCCAATGTCCAGCACATATGCCCATGTGCATCCAGAGATGACTTCATAATAATCCAAGGTGTCCAACACCATCAGAATCTGGTAGGGCAGCCAGCAGAGAACAAACACAGCCAGAACAACAAGGACGAGGTACGCTGCTTTCCTCTCTACACTCCCTCTGCTGCCTTTTCTCATCTTCTGGCTGCTCCAAATGACTTTGGTGATATGGTAACTACAAAAGGATACAATAGGAACAGGGATAAGGAAGCCTACTATGCTGATGGTCATGTTGTGGCGCAGTCTCCAGCCTTCGTGGGGGTACGCTACGTAGCATGCGTCAATGCCCAGATGAGGGAAGAACTGCACAGAGCGGAAGAGGATGGCAGGGAAGCTGAACAAGATTCCAGCGATCCAGATACCGAAACAAATCCCACGCGCCCAGAGGGTCCGTCTCTCTCGCCCCTGGGACAGCGGTCTGGTGAGGGCCAGGTATCTGTCCACGCTCACAAGGGTAAGGAACAGCACACTGCAATAATAATTCATCCCAATGATGACACTGATAAGCTGGCACATGGGCTCTCCAAACCTCCAGTGGAACCTGTCGATAATGGTTGCCACCCAGAATGGCAGACACGAAACCATGAGGAGATCAGCCGCTGCCAGGTTGCTCAGGTAGATGTCGGCCACAGAGTTGTGCCTCTTCTGAAGACAGAACACGCAAAGCACAAAAGAGTTGCCTATCACTCCAAGAAAGCAGATGATGGACATGTACGCTGGCTGTATGGTGTAAACCCAGTCCCATGCATCTGTGTGGTTGCAGACAAGCTCAGTTCTTGTGGCATTCTCCATAAGTCACTCTTCCACTGAGCTGGGGATCGCTATGACAGCTGCTGCACGGTAAAAGCAGTTTTGGAGGAAGAAACGTAAGGGTGTGGTCAGAACTAATACATATACTGGTAAAACCTTTTAACTCTGTCAACATGTTTGATGTATGTTTTGCAACCTTCACGTCATAATTTGACTTCTAAGTGTGCAAGAATAATTGATTTAATGGAGTGTGGATAATGGTGTTTTATCAGTGACAGCACTCAGCCTGCACATGCCATTGTCAAAGAAGGGAATCTTAGAAACAGGTACTGTAAGGAGCATGTGATTGAGAGCATCCTGGACCCCACATTTATACCTGTATGGACTTAGACACATACACTGTAATGTCTCTCTCTCTCTCTCTCTCACACACACAGCCACAATTTATAGTTATATTTATTAAAGTTCAACTGAATTTTTTTTTTTTTTTTCACTTTTGTGTGAGGAGGTAACTCAAACTCAAACTGACATCAGAACAAAGGAAGGGCAATTGTATGTATAGTCCTGGTTGATTGTGGAATTAAATGCAGGTGGGGAGAGACGAGGTGACTGCAGGCTACAGGGCTGATTGGGGAAATGGGAACAGGTGAGGGGGTGAAACACTGAAAAGGAAAGACTTACAAGGACAGGAAGCAAAACTGGAGACCTGACAAGGTAATTTCAAAATAAAACAGGAAATAATAAATACAAATCCAGGCAAAGAGTCACTCAGGAAGGCAGATCATGACACATCTGCCTTGTTACAACATTCAGCATTTGACCGTTATATGGTTACGTTTTTATTCCATTCAGAAAGTGGAAGGTATTCAGCCTAGCTGACTAATGTAACCACCCAGTCCCACTAGACATTCACATTAAATCAACACCTGCTGAGTAATCAGATGCTCCTGTGCCCTCAGTGTTGTATTCATCCTGCATTATAGAAAGAAAAGGTAACAGCCAGTGTAAGCTGTCCTTTCATGGATTAAGTTGTCAGCACCCACAGCAACAGACAGTCCTGTGTCCCAACCTTCCTGTGCTGTGATTTGAAACAGTGATTAATGTCTGGACTCACAGAGAAACAGGAAAACACCAATATAAAGTTGGGGAGCCAATCAGAACAATATATATATAGTATTCTGACTCCTTTTGCAAAAATGAGTTTTTATTTCAGTTTGACTTAAAAATGCAAATCTTTGAACAAAGAAAAATATATATTCCAGATTTGAAAGAAGAGCGTGAAAAACATTGTGTAATCCTGAGAGGCAGACAAAAATACATGAAACAGGTCAAACTGTGTATTTTTGGCGTATACTTTACTGTTTGAGGTAACTTTGTCTGCCTGCATGTTTTTTGTTCCACAACACTTTCCAGCCCTGGCAATAGTGGTAAAGCATGACTCCTAACAAAGATTTCCTGTTTGGCATCACATGCCTTCATTTTGGGGAAAGCTAGGGGTGTACCCTCACCCACAGCCCACACTGAGTCAACACTGGGCCAATAAGTGGTGTGGGGAGAACTGTATAACGAGACAACTGATGTCTATGCAGCCAGAAGAAGAAAAAAAAAGGACGCATGTTTGTGTGTCACCACTGGAAACTGTTTGACACAATCTTGTTTTTAACTCAGGAGACAATGAGTCAGAAACATCAGAAAACACTTAGCAAGCGTTTTTACAATCTGAGCTATCAGAAATACGATAAGATGGAGTATAAAAATTCTATTTACAGAAATAATTTTACAGAAGCCAAGCAGATTTACATTACACTGCCTGTACATTCAAGATACTGATGTTTACCAATGTTTGTAACAAGGGTTCCAGCTGTAGTTTATTGCATGTGGTAGAGCTATTATAAAAGTGTGAAAAACAATTCTTTGTGGTTTAGGTTTTCCAGTTTATGTTAAGTGATATATAATTATCTAGCATGGCTGCAACAGAATACCACCATTATCAGAAATCTGTAACACCCTCTCCAGGAGGGAACATTCCAGCCCCATATGTCTCTATACATGTAGTTACATTTTCTAAAAATAATTAAAGATTTGGTTTATCTTTAAGACATCTCATCATAGACTGATCTGAGGTAGGGTGATTTGGTCCCATTTGATACAATTATATCCACTGTAAAAACTCTAGGTCATCATTTCAATCATTTTCATTGGCAAGGGGTTATTAAATGACTGTCCTCCACAGTCAGCTTTCTACAAATTCTACTTTGGAGAGGAACAGTGCTTTTGTTAGTAATATTTCATAAGACAGTCTTTAAGGTGGAGGACAGGTTTGACCGTGTGGACTCTGAGCTTGTTGTTCTCTTAACACTCCACTGCTTGAAGAGTTCCTGAACTTTTTTCCGGAAGTTCTTTCCCACGATGACGTACAAGATAGGGTTGAGAACACTGTTGAAGAAAGCTAGATAGGTGAAGATCTGGTTGCAGATATCTAGGACTGTGGTTAAGTGACACCCTCCCAGGACTTCAGCTCTTAGCAGCACGTCCAGTGTGGTGACCACGTGGAATGGCACCCAGCAGATGAGGAAGGCCAGGAGGACAGCCAGCATCAGAGTGGTGGCCTTCTGCTCCGTTTTCTCAGCACTGAACCTCTCTATTGCCTGGATTTTCAAAGCCTGGATAATTTTGACGGTGCAAAATGAGATGATCGAAAAGGGGATGATGAAGCTAAAGACAATCAACATCCCGTCACAGAACAGCTCCAGGGTCTCGTTGGGGTAGTTCAAAAAGCATGCAGTGACATCAAACTCAGGGAAATACTTCACTTCCCGGAAGATGAGTGTGGGGACACTCAGGAGCAAGCCAAAACTCCACATCAGCAGACAGCCCAGTTTGGCATACTTCGGCCTACGCATTCTGCCATGGGACATTGTGTGCACCAGCGCCACATAGCGATCTATGCTGACTAGGACTAGGAAGTAGATGCTGGAGTAGGCGTTCATCTTAATGCCCAGGTTGACAACTTTGCACAGGAACAGACCAAAGGGCCAGTTGAAACCGTTGGATATGTTGACAGCCCAGAAGGGCAAACAAGACACTAGGACAAGGTCAGCAGCAGCCAAATTGCTCAAATAGATCTCAGCCACAGTGCATGCCTTCTTGTGGAGACAGAATACCATCAGGACAAACACATTAAATGCGATTCCCAGCACAGCAAGTAGGATGATATACACTGGCTGACCAGCATAGAGCCACTCCCAGGTGTCCTGATCAGGACAGTGAGTGCCATTGGTGTTGTTTTGATCTCCATATAAAGCTGTAGTGCTTAGGTCTGGGACACTGTGAAGAACATTAAAAAAAAGACAATTAAGTATTGACAAACACTGCTGAGAGTTAAATGAGACAATTGATTGAATCATGTCTTCACAATAAATATGAAGCTAGAACCAGCAGCTGGTTATCTTAGCCTAACAAAGATTAGAAGTGGGAAAACAATAAAGCCATCTACTATTACCTAGAAACTTCCTTTATACAAATCATAACATTTTAACAAGGACAATAAATAATAAGGTAAATGTAAAGGATGTAAATGTAAGGATTCTTATTTGGCACATTTATGGTAATTTAGTTGACTGACAATAAAAATTGTCTTGGTGTCCTAGCTGTTTAAACACTGTATGCTGTTTATTGCTTATTTTTAATCAATTTTTTTTTTAATTAACTTCCACTGATGCTAGTTTTCCTGGGGTCCATTAGTACACAAGACAAGATCTAGACATTAACAGTTATTGAAGAACAGTGGTTACTGGGGTAACATAAAATAAAAAAAGATTCCAAAAACACTGTCAATATAAACTAGGATGCATAACCAAAAAGAGACAGATGTTAGATCTTTAGTTATATGGCATTATGCCATATAAACTAATATATATTTGACTTAGCTCTGCGTGGAACAGTGTCTTTCTAATATATATATTTTTTTACATTGTGG
This sequence comes from Lates calcarifer, assembly GCF_001640805.2. NCBI lineage: Eukaryota > Metazoa > Chordata > Actinopteri > Centropomidae > Lates > Lates calcarifer. The sequence goes on along the minus strand of NC_066851.1, from coordinate 15,017,088 downwards.
AAGATGTCACTGGCCCTTTTCAACATCAAGCTTTTGGTGTTTTTGGTGTTTTGTGTTTTTAAGCTGATGCCAAAAAAAATTTGGTTTACCAGAGATGATGGCTTTCCTGATAAATATCATGATACTAAGATAAAATCTGGTTTTGACAAGCAGCCATAATAATTTAGACTGTACTGTGTTACTTTCAATACTCATGTTATACGTACAGCTGTTATGGACTAACTGCAACTTCTGTTTATCTTTTTTTTAGCTGAAGACTAAACAACAGCGCAATATTCAAGGAGGTTTAGAACCAGTGATGATATAACCATGTTCATAACATCTACAGTGACATAGGGAGAGCACTTTTTGCTGATGCCCTTCCCTTCTCTTTAAACAAACAAAACAAAATTAACAATATACTGAGGCTCAAAAGTGGTATAATACATACCATCATAGCTCGAGGACACATTTGCTCTACTTGGAAAATATACAACTGTATAACCAACATCAAGTGCTGAATACATGTCTGCCTGTACATCACATTACTTTGAAGCAGTGACCTTTGTAGTGAACTAAAATAACAGAAATCATCATAGAGCTGATCAAAAGTTGAGCTTTTTGAGCGCCAACTACACACCCAGTTATACAACAAAGTGGTGTGTTAAATGCCCATCTCCCTGCTCTATATCAACTGTGAACTCCATTCCTTCCTGTCAATCATAAGTTTCAACTGTACCTGAGTCTCCCATAACAGTCACCACTAATGAGCAACAGGCTCAGCCCTGTTCTCTCCAATTGCCTTCAGGATCTTTGATTTTGCTCTGCACAGTATGAGATATAATCTTGCTAGGAATCTGTTTTTTAATGGACCATTACATCTATGTCAACTGTATTTTCAAATCATACTCAACAAATACTCACACAACATTTTAAAAACAAATAAATAAATATAATAAACAAAAAACAATAACCAGGTGTAGCCTTTTATACCTGGGCCAGAACTGAGCACAGATATGATGCACTGCATTATAATTTTCATTAGAATTTCCATTCTGTCAACACATCCATTACTGCTGCTGCTCACTGACATGCATGAGCAGAACTTGAAACTTCTGTAGAGAAAGACAAGTTTCTACTGGTAAGGACCATTCTGGTTTTTCATTTCCCTGACATTGTTTTGGCTCTCTTCACCTACTTGTATTACATGTATCTAGATTTGAGCAGCAGCTTTCTCCACATGACAGTAAATTTTTACCAGGTTTCTGTACATTGTTATTGACATAAGATTAAATAATGTATCACTGATTGTGTTAAGTATTTTACAATATATAAAGCAAAATGAAGCTTATACATACCTTGTTGGTTGAAGAGTCATTCCTCCTGAGTAAGTCCAGAGATGAAATGTCCAGATGCCTAGCCACACTGTTCCCAGTGCCCTGCCTTTCTCTCCTCTGTCTGTCTCTGACTGACGCTCTTACAGGAAACTGTAATTAAAGTGAAGTCTGCCAAAAAAGCATACTCCAGTCTGCATGCTCTCTCTCTCTCTCCTTTTCTCTTCTGTTTGTCTACCTCTTAGTAAGATCATTAACATGTATCTGACATACATAATCTTTACTTGTTGGTCTTTCATTACTGAGATTTTAACATCCACATAACAACTAATGACCCAAAAAGCTATATGTTTCAAACATATATTTTTTTTTGGGCAAAAATAATAATCACAATTATTTCCAGTCACTACATATAAATTAAACATCACCTCAAATTGTTTTACTGTTTTCATTTGTACTGTCTTTTTATCAGCTTGTTAGTCTTTTGTAAAGCACTTTGAATTGCAACTTGTATGAAAAAAAGATTGTTATGCGCATGTTAGGGTTATTTGCTGGTTATTGAAGTAGTATAGATATGTGTTTGGACAAGGATGTAAGCCACCAAGAGATGTTCATTCACTACATACTCTGCTTTAAGAGATGAATCACTTTTCTGCACTGCATTGCATTTAAAGTACAACATACTCATGCATGGGGACACTGTTATGTGGAATAACCTTGACAACTGTGGGAAATTTGAAACCAAGACCTATCTTCCATCTAACCACAAAACATATTCAAGCAGACAAGAATGCTATGTGACATCATCCAGCAAGGTGCTGGTTTGTTTTCTTGGCTAATCAATGACGTGCCTTCCTAGCAGATGTTTGTAATGCAATTTGTGCATTTCCGCTGTTTAGCTTGTCACTCAGGACAATGGAGGATAAAATGACTGTGGCTGTTTCACAAAAACAATTTACAAGCGCTGCCCACGCAAATGGTGGGAGCGTCATGTTTCACATGCAAGTTGTAAATACATTTGTGAGTCCCACAGGGTTCTTGTACATGGGTAATAAGTAAATATGGCATTTCTTCTGATTAGTGAAACCTGTAAAAGTTGAATAGAGGGGGAAAAAAATTGTTGCACGCTGCAGGTTGCATGTTGCAGATATGTTTGAGAGGGCCTCAGAGCTGTAAAATCGACAATTCCTGACCATGTAGGCTAAGTGAATCAATACACTGAATGTTGATGATGACTATTTGACAAATGTGTAATGTGCAATTTGTGCTGTCACAAAAAAAGAAAGAAAATTTGCATCTATATACACAAAATCAATTGACTATATTTTGTGCACATGGACACAAACTGCCATGAGACTGGGTTGTCTGAAAACATGAACTACATTCCATCTAATCATACCTGAATGGATTTTGTTTCCCCATGTCTGACTCACCCAAAACCATATGGCTGGCCTCTGTATCAAATGCGAAAGTCTTCCACTGACACTGGTGGTGATAGTAGCTATTGTGGCTGGTAGGCCTCTTCAATCTGCTCTTCTTTTAATGTAGACAAGGGATCATTTCAGGGGTAGAGAGGGTGGATGGCAATGTTCCTAACTGGTGCAGAAAATCAAACAATTCTCCCTTTTGGCATGTGGCACATGTATCATCCACTGTTTCTCTGCTGTTATCTTGTATCCTCTATAATGACACCCTTCCTCTCGATCTGATGTCAGTACTGATCCTCTCCCTGGACTCTCCCTAATCTTCCAAACTAAACTAAGATTTATAACAGACAAATGACATTATCAGATATTCTATTCTGTGTGCGTGTATGTATTACTAACAATGAGGGAAGATGGACAGGCGGCTCCATCATCAAGCCAATGATTATCTCAGAAACAGCATTTGGTTGAACAATGTGGCAATTTGATAGACAGTGCAGTTAAAAAGGGAGAATGTGCTTTAAAGTTAGCATTGATGAGAGTAGACAAAGGACTTAAGTGCAGTCACTAATGTGTGAAAACAAATCTGTTGTGTCATATTCATATGATTAATATGAGTTACATGCATGACCATGAGGAAGTCAGTGAGCTGACTGTCACACTATAATAAGACTGGCATCTTCCTTGAAATAATGTTGCAATCATTTCAGTTCCCCACTTTGCCAAAGCACAGATATTCATGATATTCTGTAACAGACACCTTAGAAGTGCTAACCTTATTTTTTAGGAAAGGTCTTGTATTCTGGTTTGTAACCAGTGAACTCAAAGTGATCCTAAGCAGATGGGAGTCATGTAGCCAGACCACTTTGGTCAGTTAACATTCAGTTGCAGATTCCCAGTTGGTGATGGTGCCATTCTCTTGCCCACCATTAGTCTCCCTTGACAAGATGTAGCAGGTTGTCTGTAGGGAAAGAAATAACTGTGAAGTAATGAGACTTCCTGGTGTTGCAGTGGACAAAATGTTTTTTCTTCTCTTATACACTCTTTCTTTGTTTCTTGAAACGATAAGAATCAAAATCAGATGTCATATTTGATGGATGTTTTTATTCACTTGGTATGGTTGACTGCTCTATGTAACAATGAGGGCACTGGATTAATTTTCCAACCATGACACTCCAAGACATTTCCTTGGAACCAAATACTTGTCAAGGGAAATTTGACATCCAAACAATACACCAAAATTATGTAACACCTTTATTACAAACAATGTAAGTAATCTAATGCCCAGGTTCACGTTAGACTATGTACTTATGTAAAGATCAACATCCATAACAAGTTATTCAAGTTTTGAATCAATAATGCTTAGACTATGTGCCCTCAAATAAACTTTAAAACATTTCTTTCCCTTCTTGGACAGAATGTTTGGTCTTCTGCCAACATCCTCTCAGACCTGCATGCCTCCCAAGTAACCTGGTTTGCCAATAGGCTCTGGTTTGCTCATCACTTTTGCTCTGAACTGTTGTTCTGAGGGTGGTTGTGTTTTTTTCCTGTTTGATTCCCAGATCTGCTCTGCTCCATATATTCCGACTAGACTTGTCTTAACTTTGGGAGAATCACGGAAATAGATTCAATCTATTAAGCCATCTGGATTTGTAGACATGTAGAGGCAAAACCTGTTGCTTAGGACATGGATAAATGTGTGATCTGGGTCTCACAGGTCATATTTGCTCTCAACCTGTGAATGAAAAGAAGCTTTTAAAAATGCATGCAGTGTTGTGTGGGTAGGTGACTGACTTATGATGCTTATATATTATGATATAAATGCAATTAAACTTTCAGTGAAAACATAGACCCTGACAATATTCTTGTGGCAAATCACTATTTTGGCACTTGGCAAGTATACATACCACACTTGAATTGCACAATCTGTCAAAAGATGTGTAATCTTTCTTCCGAAATGTCCCCCAGTAAACATAGTTTTATTTATTGTTTTGTTTTTACAGAATAATCTGCACAGTTGCTGCCCAGAAATACCTCCTGTTTTTTAACCCATGCTTTCAATGGCTTTACCAACAATTCAGCAACAATAACAAACCGCTGCCAACAAAAGCAAAGATGTAAGGAGTTTTACTGTGGTTTGTGACTGGGTGTTGTGAGCATTTTTGTGTTTCTTGCTGCAGTATATCATGGGCAGATGGCGGACTAAACTTAAAGTATAATACTGTAGCTTGTCTCTACTGGCTTGACATTTTCATTAGACACAATTTTCCACTGAATGTGACAAAAAAGCTTGTTAAGTGTTTGCAAGTTCTGTGGTTTATCCTAAGTAACTCATATTTTGTTACTGGAAAGAAAAGCTGTTTTCCAAGTGTAATATTCCAATAATCTGAGCACCACAAACAGAATTTTATTCATCTCTATTGTGTTGGGATGGCGACAGAAGTCTCAGTGGTGGTTATCGCAATACCACAGCAAATAAAGCCCTGATCTGCATGGTTAAATAGGGTAGGTGAAAAAATATGTATTTTTTGTAATGTGACTCTTAAGTGTCCAAACATAACATTTATTAAACTTTACTGCCTTGGCCCAGCCTTTAACACGTTTAGACACACTCCATGACTTACTTACATTACATTAACTGACATGTAGTAGACTCTGAAGTAATTTATTATAGTATGACAGCTGCTGTTAGTTATGTCTCAGTGGTGTGTAATGAAGTATATAACAAATGTCTGGACACAGGAGCGGCAAGCCTCATGCTCCTCTTCAAAAATACTCAGCTCATTTCCTGTCTCCTTCTGCTTGTCTCTGAAAGTTTTTTCCAGGCAATGTGCTCCATTACTCAGGGCTGATCCCGCCCCCGTTCCCTCTTACATAACTCCTCACAGATTTGAGACATCGGGGCACATCAACTCTTGTGCAGTTTTAGATATTGTTTTCACAGCTGTCTGGTGAAAAGGGGCCTTTAAAAGGAAAGTGAGAGCTGGATGAGACAGAACCAACACTAGGGTGTGACACTGGGACCGGCCCTAAGCCTCTCTGAAACCACTAATGGAACTCTGACAAGCACTAATGCAGCCAGCCAAGGAACACAGAGCCATTTAGAAAATCAGAAATCAAAGTAAAATTCAACCCCAGCTTTCAGTGCTGCATGTTGAACTGCACAAATGTTCCTGGCAGTGACAGAAACAGGGTGATACAGGTTTTGGAAAGTGATGTGTATCCTCTGCTCTCTGATTTAACATGCCTGGTGTATCATTTTCATTCTGCCTTCAGGGGAATAAAAAATAGGATTAGATTTCACATCCCTTTTTCTTATTAAAAAAATTCACAAGACACTATGCATACAACACTGTGAGTCAACAACAGGTGGGCAGCTGTCGTCTGACATTTAGTTTTGTTTTTACTCTGTAATTTGAATGTCAGAAGACATGAAAATTAAACTGATTCCAGGAAATTTATGGTGAGATAAACATGTTTATGACCACAGACCAAGCTGAAAGCTTGAGTTTTGGACTGTGGGTTTTTATAGTTTAGAGAAGAGGTAAACTACGTGGGAGGAGGCCACTTGATTGGAAATGAATATTTGATTATTTAGCCGCTTGCAGAGTGGAAATGACTACAGAGTATTCTACTGAGTTATACAACTTGTAAGTCAGTATGCACTTTGCCAACATCTGCAAACAGTTTTGAGCCATAAGAGAATTTTCCAGGCGTCAGACCAATTACTGCAAGTTTTATAAATTGTGTCACTGTTTCGGCAATTCATTTAGTCTTATAGTCAAAATATGACACAGTAGAGCGTTTGCTATTATGAGAGACATCAGCCTCTGCATCTGATATGTTTGAGATTTTCCACCATTATGGGAATGTCTGATCAATTATGAAAACTTAAATACAATGTAAGACAAACCAATGAAAGGCATGTCTTGTCTTACACTTTAATATTTTGTCTCTTTACTCTGCAGTCTGACAGACAACATGGCCAGTGTTTGCCTCAGAGTGACAAAAGAGATGACTGCATGTTTCACTGAATGACTTCTGACAACATGGTGATAGTAACAGAGGATTGCCACTACATATCACTAACTTGTCTCCTCTAGATCCCTGAAACATCTCTTCTATCTAAAAAGAAAGACTTTAGGAAAACTGGATGCAATAAAAAAATGTAAACTTTCACTCTTTCAACATTCATTTAAATTATTGTTTCTTATTGTGTCTAAATATTACTAACAAAAAATTACTATTATACTATTATGACATGGCTGCTAATTGTAAATTATGTTTTTCCGAAACAGTTCTAAAGGGCGTTGCTCCCTATAAAGTAAACAGGGAAGGGGAAGAATTCACTTTAACTCTAACACACTGCACATGTTTTATTTTCTTGTTTGTCCTGGCAGGCACTACAGTATGTCAAACAAACAGTCACAGACCAGAACAATCTCTTCTCACAGGCCAAACTCTTTCATTGCCGTAGCATTACCTTGCAATAACAAAAGATCTACGGCACTTACACATACATAGTATGAGCAAAATGTGCTGTATATAGTGAACATATACTCTTTCCATCAATAGATGAATATAATGCATGTATTACATGCATATAAAAAATTACACATCTATGCAGCACTGAATTCTTGCATTTTTGCACTTTTATGCACTTTCACTCTCCCTGTACAGTATAAGCACAGTCTGCAGGCACTGTGTGTAAGCCTATTTAAAACTACTGAAAACTGAATTCAAATTCCTTGTATGTTAGTACTTGTACTTGTACCAATAAAGTTGATTCTGATTCTACAGTATACAGTATGTAATGCATGTACTGTATATCCTAATTATCTTAAATACCAGCATCAGTTAGATATGGAGCCCTCTACTGGACAAGCTATAAAGTGTCCTCCGCCTTGGAAATATTCTGAAAGTGAGAGGGCAGTCAGCCCGGCCCTTCTGAAAACGCACAGGTACATTAGAACAACACAAGGAAATATGTTACACTTTCACACATTGTGTCAATGTCAGAGACACAATATTTGTCCGAGGCGAATGAAATATTTGATTCAATGAGCATGTGAACATGCATATACAGAATTACCCATGTCAGAATAATAAATATTATATTATTGAATTATTGATGCATTAATGTGTACATCACTTTAATGCTGCAGCTAATAAAGAGGTAGATAACTTTTATTACTTGCTTATCAATTTAAAGTTTTAAATTAAATGTAGTGCAGTAAAAAAGTACAATATGGAAGTATAAAGTAGCAAAAATTCAAACTAAACTCAGCATAATGTATGTTAAGTATACATACCTCAAAATTGTTATTAAGTTCAGTATTTGAGTAAATGTTCATCTACTCATAATACACTCATAGTACTTTTACTTTTGATGCCTTAAGTACTTTTTGTAGTTTTACATTGTGGGGTTGCTTTAAATTAAGAGAAGCATCTGAATACCTCAGTGCCTAATCCACACAGAAATGACCTCACAGGTCATCACAGATATATGAACTTCCACAAACCAAAAAACACTCACTCACTCACATTCACTGGCACACTTGCTGGTCTTTCACAGTGAGCCTGAGACGACAAAGATCAGCATCGATCAGTCTCTGCTCTTCTCAGCTCTAAGACAACACCTGTCAGACATTCATCTCAACACTGAGAAATGAACAGAGGCTTCCACTGTTAATCCCAATCCCTTGCCTTCCTATTCTCCTACATTTTTGCTCTTCTCCATCATCCTGTCATTTTCTGTCAGCCTGTACATCTGTCTATCCATCTCTCCACTTGTCTTACTCTCCGCTCAATAGATCCTCCATTAGCTCCTGGCTTCCACTTTAATTTTGGCCAGCAACCGAGTAAGTGGGACTCGACAGTGCCTGCCAATGGGGTGCATCAGGCGAACAGAGTGATACATGTCAGTCTCCATGGTGACAGGCTGCATGTTCTGCATGCTGATATCCAATCATATTCAGTGTAGAGACGGAGCAGTGGTCTGCTGAGGGATGGGCGTTATATTCCCAGGACTCCTCTAGTACTTCCTGAAACACACTATATTGTAACACCAGGTTCCAGGTTATCCTGTTTATAGATGAAATGTCATATTTCCGTTTTGATAAATGACTGATGAAGTTCACCTGTAACTTGAATGTATTTCACTGCAGCCAATGCAATAAAAACTGCTGTGCTGTTTTTTTTCTCTAAGCCACTCTAGCAGTGTGGCTCAAGGGATGACGATGTTCGTCTAACAGCTGGTTTGTTATTGTTGTTTAGACTGAAATATCTCAACAACTATGGGATGGATTGGTACAAAGATGATGAGTCCCTCTGACTTTAGTGATCCCCTGACTTTTCCACCATGACGTTCATTATATTGATTTTTAGTCAAATATCGCAACCAAATGCCACCAAATATGGCAGAGATACAGATTTGTTGATCACCTGACTTTTCATCTAGAGTCACTAGCAGGTTTTAACTTATTCTGAAAAATATCTCAATATCTAGAAGGACTAGCACAAAATTTTGTTCCCACATTCAAGGTTCAGAGAGAATGGAAATGAACGATTTTGATGATCCTATGATTTCCCCTCTGGTGCTACCATGAGGTTGACAATTTGGTTTTCAGTTAAATATCTTAAACTCCACGAAACCAAGAACAGTTATTTATTATTGTATATTTTTGTATAGAAGTTGGATGATTCCACAACTTGTCTTTTGTGTATCTTCTATTTTACTGTACTCTTTCAAATCTTATATGTTTCATTTGTATCTTTTGTACCTTATGTAAATGTGAAGTGCCTTGCCACTGAGAGGGGTTTGTACAAATTGTTTGTACTTTTTCCTGTATGGTTACTATCCTGGACTACAAACTGATACTGCATTGTAAACAGTATAAATATTGGATGTCAAATCCTTCTCACCAACCATTCATTCAACTTTGTCAACTTGCTTGATAAAGTTATATTTAAATAAAAAATTGATAACAGTAATAAGCTTAATAGGTTGAAGGTTTGGCTCAGGGCACAGGTGGGCAGGGATGCATCCATCTTGTTCAAAGGGCAGCTTCCTCATAAATCCCCTTCTCTTTCTAAGGATGTTTTCTATATGAGATGACAGGCAGAGACAGATACTTTGTCTGTCCTCCTGCCTCATTGAAGAGAGAGAGGCCTAGCCATCCACTCAACAGCGATACTAAATCAAAAGAATAGGGCTCCTGCCTTTTGGATGACGGGTGATACTGAGCTCCCATCATGGAATAACAGTAATGAAGCATTTTCACTGAGGCTGCTGCAGCATCAGGGGGTGGTGGAGCCCCCGGGATTGCATTAAAGACTCTCTGTTCCCTGTCACACTTTGCACATTATTTACCATCCCATGCGTTTTCAGGTAGAAAGGAAAAGCTCAATACAGAAATGGCTTCCACGTGACTTCTTTTACATTTTGCATATTATGCTGCAACAAATGACAGGGAGACCAAAATAATTAGAGATAAAGCTTTCAATTATGACTCTGATTTGGAGGGATACTAACAAATTGAATCTTATTGAGGATACACATCATCAGTTAACCACCCTGTGTCAATTTCTGCAGGGTTATTAATGCTACCCCATCACAAATGACCCTGCTCACAGAGTTATCATTCTGCTTAATCATTCTGATTAGCTAGAGCTGTAGGCGCTGCTCTGTATGTTCCTCATCATGGCATATTAGCTGGATTGACAAGCACCTGTAATGAGCAGCATCATTAGAGACGGAGGGTGTATTGGTGGGTAAGAAAGAAATAGTCGCAAGAAGAAAACTCACAAAGAAACGAAACAAAATCAAGGTCCAGAAATGGCTGCAACAAGCCAAAGGTGCTGTCCAAATCCATTACAGCCTGCTGTTGCCATGGTAGCAGCCCACCTAAAATCCTTCTCACCAACCATTCTTCCCTCTTATATGTCATCAAGAGACAATCACACAATGCCAGCTGGTGAAATCTCTGTAAACTCTGTTAGTATGATGACAGCTCACGTAGTCGTGGGACCAGAAAATAAGAATCCTTTCTGCTTGTGTGCTCGGGTACCATTAAAAACTGGGCTCTAATACCTTCTGCCATATGAGTGTCTCTTTTAATCAGAGTTAAACAGTCATGCCGTGGAGTTGAGGCCGACTGTTGATGAGAACAAGTACTTTTTCTTCTTCTTAGAAAGTAACAGTAGGCAGGAAACAGTGTGATCAAAACAGCATTACTGACTCCAATAACAACCTAATCTTATGAGTCAGAAAAACAAATTAGCGTTAACCTGCAGCAAACTAATGCATCTCCATTATCCCCCCTCTATTGTGGTCTGCTGCCATGAGCTCATTCACCAGGGGACAGCCATTAAACTTTTGACTTCAGCTCCAGAGCTCACTGCTGCACAGTCAGGTTGATATCTTGGTACCCTCACTGCTGATAACATCACTGTAATGACTTGATAGGCTAGTGCTGTGTAAGTTCTCCCCTAATTTTAAACTGTAGGCTATATAAAACTGAGATTATGAAATCAGAAGAGTTTTACTTTGCTTTTTGTGATAATTGTATTGGTTTTATGTGTATATTATTTTTACAATAAACCAAAAAATCGTGTGTGTTTCCGTGTGTGATATCACAACAGTCGAAGGACCTGGAGACAATGAGAGTATTTAAATGAAAATGCAGAACAATTATTGACCCTGACAGACACTGAAGGTTGTCTGACTATCAACCAAACAGAGAGTTTCTCTAAACTCCACAGGTAGCATGAATAGTATTAACAGGCTAACAAGTGCTACAATGTGATTGATGTTGGTACATGAACGAATCTGAAGCTCTCTTCAGCATTCTTTGGTGCATGGTCTGCAATTCGGTGTGTATAAGTGTTGAGGGCAGTGAGTCAAATGTGCGCATTTATAGTATTTAACAGCCTAAGCATTAAACACATGTTATATATCCATGTTTCCAGGGTTGTATGACCCCATGGTCTTAAATTCCCCAGTTCAGTATTCTGTTGACAAACATCAACTCTGTGTTCAGATCAAATTTGATGTTAAGTATTTTTCATAAATATACCGTGTTTTTTTTTTGTTTTTGTTTTTTTTTTTTAAATCAGTTAGGCTTCAAAACAGCTATATGACACAACAAGCCTACTTAACCCTAACTCCATTTGATACGTTCCCTCAAGTGTAGGCATGTTATATTGAGAGTCAGCAAGGCTGGGAACCAGACAACCTCTTTAATGAGTTCCAACAATAACCCATGTTAGGGGCTATAGACAAATACAGAGCTTGGGAACATCTTTTTCAGGTTCACATTATGTGCTATATAAACCTGGGGAACATAGGACCTATGGGAACATAGGGATGACTATGGTAAGCCAGTTGGTCACCTGCACTGCAGAAATCAAAACTTTGTCACATACACTGTGTGTACAACCTTAATACTGAAATGCATTCATCTCAAAATAAAGTTGGTCCTTGCAAGTGTCACTTGAGTTTTGATCTCTCAAAGTAACCCATATTTGCTTATATAGCAATCATGGTATTACATCGTTTGCTTCACAGCTTCTTAATCAATGAAACTATACTTGCGTGGCACTCTTGTCAAAGACAGCTTTATGTCTTTATTTTTTCTATTTTATCTTAGACAAGCCTGACAGCTGTATTTGCAAACTAATTAAATCTACCCAACCATCAATGCACAGAACTGCTACAGGCTCTGATTTTCATTTTTCATGATAAGATGCCAGTCCTCCCATCAGATACTGAGTTGAATGATTGTTAGGAAGTCCTAATACTACAATACTAATCATAATAAGATCAGTGCAATTAAGAACTGTAATCTAGGACATTGAGTCAAAGTGTTGGACACTCACAATATTAACAGTACTGTGACGTGTTGATGTGTAAAGATGCTGAGTTTTCATTTATACATGATTCTGTCTTCATTTCTTCATATGTATGTGTTGAAGCTGCATTTCAGACACGTTTGCAGGCTCCTGATGATTCAGTATAGCTCTGGTGTTACTCACTCTCTTACACACCCACATAAGCACAGACACTGTAATAGATATCCTCGCCTGCCCCTCCGCTAGCTGTTGCAACCTTTTCTCACAAATAAGAATGTGCTGTTACGAGCACTTATTTATGTGACGCATTATATAGATGATAATGTATCGCCTTTGTTATGGCATGGGGTAAGTATAGACACATACTGTACATTCCAGTGTGTCCCAGAAGTGACAGTTTGACAAGATGTGTCTAAGCTGCTTGGCATATATTAGCATACCCAGCACCTCATCACCAAGCTGTCTCTCTCGACTGGACAGGAGTCGAGCTCAAGTGTTACATCCTGTGAGACTCAGGGGCAACAGAGGAGAGTGTCTTCCTCTCCTTATATCCTCCTGTGTTTTTCTTCCATTTTCTCTCCTGTCCTTTCCTTTCTCTTCACTTCTCTCATACTTTCAGACTGATTCATCTTGTCCCGGCTTTAAATTAACATTATCTATTATTCACAGGCAAAGGCAGCACAAATGAAGTCTTAGCCACTGTGGGTGTCTCGCAAACCATCAACCTTAGAGTCTAATAATTACCATGCATTAGCACAGATTAGCCCAGACAAGATCAGTGGTTATCAGTTTCATCTGGCTCTTTCTGAGGGATTTTTACGAGGCTCCTTTTGCCTCTAGGAGTCGGAGGCTGTTGCAAGACCCCTGGGGCTTTTATTTGTGTTCACAGTCGAGTCGCTTGATCAGATACAGAGGAAGAGCAACAAGCAGTGAAAGCAATGTGAAGGTTGTTTGAAGATCATGTGCAGCTGACTCCACTTCCATCTCTATATCCTCCACTGAGGGGGATCAGGAAGGCCCATGGCGAATTTGAAGGGAGATGATCCATATATTATCAAACCAAGCTGCTTTTTTTTGGTGGGGAAAGGGCTGATTTAGTCTGTAAGGTGGCATGGATGTTGAGCAGTGCAGTTTTATGGAATTATGAATGTGATCTCTAAATGTTTTTGACATCACTTCTCTCAAGGGTGACAGGGATTTGCGAACTTCTGGGAGTAAGTCACTGGATGTAACTGTAAAGGTTATGAAAAATATCTTTTTTATATATATTTTTCTACTTTTATGTTTACCTTGCGGCACCGTCGGCACCTGTGACTGCTGGGGATCTACATACAGGTGTAAAGTCAAATTATACTTCTTTGTAAATAATTGACCTTTTTATGCAGACAAGAGTATAAAAAGTGTACTTCCTGCATAGTCTTCCTGTTTGTTCACCAAGACAGAGAAAAGGGTTGGTGGTTTTGCAGGGGGAGGGGGTCCACAGAGGAGTAAATCCAGGTGGTTTCTAAACAACCTGAGCCCATGTCAGAATGACAGATGGCGCCATCTGGGCTTAGCATCAATCTCACCTGATGGCTCAGCAGCGACTGGCGATGTCGGCAAGTGGGTTGGCCTCACCAGAAGCGACGCCAGGTGATTCAGGCAGAGAGAAGATGGAGCTAAAATGCGTTCTTGCATCATCAAACACAGATGATGAGTGAGCCAAAAGTTTGCATTTAGCAGTGCATTATTCTTGTCAGTGGACATTATTGCCTCTTTTATCAATAGAGAAAAACAATGAGCATTGATACAGAAATTTTAATAGTAGCATGTCTTTACAAAAGGAGCATTGTGTATGTGGTTTACAACATGTCTAAATATTTCTACATCAACCATTTATTAAAAATAATAGGCTTGAAAAGTCCTTCTCCGGATATCGTATGCGCACACTCATAATAACAAGAGATTAGACTAGTGTGTGTCTGAATTCCTCCTTACATTGGCACAGTTGATGCAGTAAGCCAGTATTGTTTGTTACAGTGTATGAGCATTTGAACAGATACAGTGTTTTACGAGACAGGTTTGTATCCTTTAATCTAAAGCACATTGATGTTGTCCTCTAAATCCCAGGAGAAATATTTGTCACTGAAAAGAAGAGCTCTCTCTTTGTATGTCTCTCTAAGCATCTGTCAGAATATATAGCTCAGTCAGTTTGTCATGTAAAGACAGAGCAGGTGACAGATAAAATAACTTGCTGACTTTGAACGTACATTTAGAAAAAAAAAAACCCTGCAAAACGAATAGTATTTGTATCTGATTTTCCTTTGTAGAAAGGGGCAAAAAAACAATGTAAGCAAAGCACAAACATCAGTTATTCTACCATCTATAATACTTGTGTAAATGCAGTGCCTTGTGTAGTATGTTTGTCTTTTGAAAAGCATTAATTGCTGTAGGTTAATGCTTGAGACTGGAAGTAAAGCTATTGTTCCCAATTAGGATGAGGATTAGTTGCCATGGAGACAGCTGCCTCCAGATTCCACAGTAACACAAAACTAATTTACTGAATAGTGGCTTGATATAAAACAAAAAATTCATTTCAAAACAAGGCATCACGTCCCCACTCACACTGATATACATTTATCACAAAGTTCACTAAAGAGCTGGTCAGTGTTACATTACTTTTGGAGACATACATTTACCATTTTTATTTCATATCAGCCCTAACACATCTGTAATATTGGGAGCTTTCATCTTCTGTCAGTCAGTAATGTCAGTGTTGAAAAAAAAAAAAGAATTTACAGGCTTTATTTACTGAGAAAAACAACTACAAAATGAAGGAGGTGAATGAGTAAAGAGGGCTACATGTATTTGATTACATTTGTGCTTCTAATTCTATTTTGTTTACATCTGTAGATAATATCTAAACATAACTGAACAGACCATGACAATACAATTAGATTTTCTAATAATCCCTGGTGGATATTACTGTAGATATTTGACGATACAACCATTCATTTGAAAGGGGATGACTTAATTTAACACAAAATCTAATTATAAAGTCATTATTCATGTATATTTATGAGTTAGAATTGCAAAAAATGTTTTGAGGTTTTAATTGTGTACCTAACAGAGTTCAATGACAGTCGGTGTCCTGTTGTTTCCTGTCAGTAAAATTGTTTAGAAACATACAATACACACTAATGATCAGTGTTCATACTAGGTTTCATCCACAAATAAGCCCTTAAATGAGCTCTAAAGTCCTGGCCCTTGGGGCTGCCAGACATGAAAATAATCCCAGTACTTTCTAAATGTTTTAACATTCCCTATCTCTGTTCAGTCACATAATTAAACTGCACTGGCCTAAATTGCTTAGCAACTATCTGGTGCATGTTTAAGATGGCCTGGATCAACCTGAATCTTAAGCCCCATTTAATCTCCATTCTTCTCTCTGCATTACAAGTGAGGGTGTTGTCTGAGGAGAAACACGGAGACAAACTTAAGCTGGAAAAAAAAAGTTCCTTTGATTGTTGGTTGAGAGCGCAGGTCTGTTCCTGTTTTTAACTAAAGAGCTGTCGTAAACAAATGCTTCTTCTCAAACTTCCAGTTGTACCCAAATTCACTTGGTGCAGACAAATGCAGCCAAGTCCAAATCTTTCCCTCTGATGAAGAAATATAGTGGTCTATATGTCATTGTCTAGTATCACAGCTACCACACTCTCAGGAGCCCAAACTGATCCAAAAGTCAAATGTGAGGGAGAGAGAGACAGAGAGACAGAGAGACAAAGAGAGAGAGACATAGAGAGTATGTGTATCTGCTAAGCATGGCCTCACTCAGGGGTCCAGAGATCCAGAAAAAGCAGGATGTCCGCGTGTTCGTCCTTGGTAAGCATATGCTCATCAGAAAGTGCAGGCGTAAACGACACCCACCACCACTATGTTTCCGATAGTGGCAACGATGGCAATCCAGAGCCAGATGGCGTCGCTGGACATGGACTGCGACTCATCCTGCTGGCCATGTACAGAGGCGGCCGAGGCAGCGGCGTGGACGCTGGCCGAGGAGTTGAAGAGCGAGTGTTCACCGCTGTAGTCATCATTGGGCGAGGAGTCCATGAAGGCTCCTGTCATGACAGGGATCTATGAGAGAAAGGTGAAAAGAGTGAAGAATGGTTATAACTATATTTCAGTTTTAGCACTTGCAGAAAATTTGTGTGTTTGAAGAGGATGGCATGAGGAACTGAAACCTTACACAGTGTGGATACCTTTAGACTATATTTAAATGTGACCACACTTAGGCCCACAAAAATGAAAAGTTCAGTGTTTTTCTTCCAGAATTTCATCCCCTGCAGTGTGGAGAGGCTGTTGAAACTAAATCCATGTTGGGAAAACTGGTGAAACTTCATTTCATGGATCTGTAATTCCCTAAAAATGCTCTGTAATGTTTCCTGGAGACCTCTCTGCTGTTTAAGTTTATAAGTAGCCAAGGAATGTCCTTGAAAGTACTGCTCAATTTAAACAAAACGTGCCAAAAATACATTTTAATACTTAACTAAATGAATGACTTCAGTGCAAGTATTCTCAAAGTTGTAGATTATGGCCCAACAGGCCAATGAAAAAACACCACTTTCGGTCAGTCCACCACTTTGGTTTATACAAATATTTCAACAACTACTGGATGGTTTGCCATTCATACAGACATTTGTGGTTCCCAGATAATGACTCTCCGTGAATTTGGTGATCCCCTGACTTTTCTTCTTGCGCCATAATGTTGACATTTGCGGTTTTGAGTGAAATGTCTCACCAACTGTTGCATGAACTGCCATGACGTTTGTTTGACCCACTATATACCCCTCAGGATGAATTGTAATAACTCTGGTGATCCCTTAACTCCATCCAGTGCCATGCTTAACTAAGATATCTGCTCAACATGAGCATGTTTGCATTGACATTGTGAGTATGTTAGTATATTTTGGCATGGCTATTGTGTTTCATTTAAGTGAGAGTGCAAATGTTTTCAGTGACATACCATTTTTTGACAATGTTGGTTTGTTGAAAAATGAATAATCATTTAAACCTGATAAAAAACAAACCACTTTACAGTTCCACTGCAGTGAGTCAAACCTCCAATCAAAATCGTACCTTTCCTGACAATCATAGCACGCCAAACTTAATGGTCATGCATTAGCAACTTTGAGTGCTGTATTAAAAGAAATGAGAGCTAACTGCATCACGACATCATTAGCAAATGGTTACAAGGTTTCCCACACGGACATGCAGGGTCCCACACATACTGAGTGTGAGTATATATATATGTATGTATGTGTGTGTGTGTGTGTGTGTGTGTGTGTGTGCGTGTCTTTGCATGTGTGTGTGTTCAGAAAGTAGTGCTTGATTAACATGGAATGAATATTTCAGATGTGGCAAGTGAAAATGATTTATTGCTTGGGACAATCAGATCCCTGTGAAGGTTAGCCATTAGAGCAGAAGCAACTGAATGCTTTCGTGTGTGTGTGTGTTTTACGTGCGTTTCCACAGGGGTATTGAGAAATGCATGAGAGACCTACACCACACTCAGACTGGAAAACAGACTCTGTGGAAGATATTTGAAAAACAATGCTAAAAATACCTCAGAGGAATGTCAAGCGCTCACGTACACAGAAGTTCTCTCTTGCTTGCTCATTTGCTCACCTTGGCTCTCTCTCACACTCCCATTCACTCACCCTCTCTCTCTCTCTCTCGCTCATGAAAACACAGGCTAATTCAAAAGGACACACACACACACACACACACACATATACTTTAGGTCTTCCCTCGCACAGGGGCAAACACTGTTTAGAAAGCATTCTGCTGCTGTTCGCTCATTGGCCCCTGGTGGTGAATAATGACATGACACATCCTGTGGAGCGCCTGCTGTTCACATGAGCATGATGCAGGCGGACAGGCATGCTTGAAGTCCACCAACCTGGGTCTCCCTGCCCCCCACTCAGCCACTGTAAATGCTGATCCCTCCTGCTACAGCATCTTACATATACCTTTCATCCGTTTGAGCATTTCTTTTTTTCTTGTTGTCTTCCTGTCCTTTCATATCAGAGAGTTCTGCGCCCATCACATGTCAGTGCTCTCCAGCATGTCATTTGATGCTGGAAATCAACATCAAATGAAATGACATCTTGACAATTATCTACACAGTGACTCCAAACCACCAATTTATTTAAATGGACCACTGTCTGATCCCAGTTGGATCTTCCTCTTACCCAGAGATATACACATCTCAAAACAATTAACAATTCATGAGCAATGAAACCTCAAAAGTTCACCACTCCCAAAGACTAAGAGTCAATAATATATCAACTACAGTATATCAAGTACATTAATATATCTCAAATATATCCATGATATCCAAAGAAGCCGTAAGTTACAGGAAAGGAAGACTATCCTAATACTCTATATGATAAAAATCCTTTAAAACATATTTTCCCAGAAAATCAACAAGAAGAACAAGAAATATTTTATTAATTACTTTTGGTTTAAACTACCGCCCAGTTCTAAACTTCTGAAAGAAGTTGAAATGGGCCAATTCAATGTAGGAAAAAAAAAAATGTTTTGTTAGTTTGCTGTCAGCCTGTCACTTTGAACGAGCCCCTCTGACCTCTGTCATCAACATGCTGCTGATTTAATGTCTTATTCTGTTTTTTTTTTTTAAATCGCATCACTCTGTGATCTCCAGACACTACAACGTTGCAAACCTCATGCTGTATTCAAGGCTGCATCTTTCCTAATCTACCGTTCAGTCGGACGATAACTGAAGCTCTCAACCCTGTCTGCATTCTTTATATTTATGTTTTATTTATAAGTAACTCATTGTCCAAAGGAGTGAGCTGTTTGCATAAATAGGGAAGTGTACCGAATAAAATGAAGTGGATACTGGGAGTGTGTGCAAAAGTAATTCAGTAGAAAGGCTGAATCTAAATATTTGATTGCCCAATGTTTACTATATTTGGCTTTTGATGGTGTGCTTATGTGTATGTGTATACATGTAGTCAGGTGTGCGATTACATGTCAGTATATCATTATTTTTCCTGGGATGCTCCTCTATCCATTCATCCAAGCCCAGAGTTCCCGCGTGGATCATACACATGAGATCAGCGCGGCAAGAGGTTAAGCACTAATGGAACAGAAGGAAACAGAGCCCTCAAGAAAGAGCATCCCAACGCATCTGAGCACTTATGTGGGCAATGAAGGTCATCCCCCGAGCATTACTGCCAGGAAATCCATACATGACGACATACATGGATGAGTGAGTTCAGTAATAAGTTATTCTGCTGACCAAAATTTCTTGAAAACCATAAACATTCAATTTTCCAGCATAATCTACATGCTAAATGGATTCAACAACCACTTTGAGACAAACAGCCTGGTGCTAAATTTCAGTAAAATATAAAATATGATGTTGCTTTTTATCTTTAGATTCAAACTGAAGGTAAAGTGGTAAAAAATATATGTATATTCTTTTAGAGTTCACATATATGGTATTTTTATTTTTCATTTTTTGCAATGCAGAAGAATAACAAGCAGAACAAAGCATCAGCAAAAAACTTTGTGCTCCACTTCTGCATTAGAAAAAAAGGCACTGCAAATGTGACTATTTTTTACTCTGAGTGTGAACCAGTTGACTGTTGAATTGCAGATTTTGCTGGTTTAAATGCACTGAGTAAACAAGAGCAAGGGTGGCGATTCTTTCGCTTTAGATTAAATAACACATTTAAGATGGCCTCCATTTTATACCACTGTCCTACATTTTAGAAAAAGTCAGCATCTTGATCATGATTTGTTGTTGTAACAGATGAATGGCTCGAGTTGTGAAAATGACAAAGCCTGCATTATTCCTCCAGCCAGATCAACAAAATAAAAGCACATGAGATAACATCTACTTCTTAAAATGATATTTGGATGTGAAAGCAGCTTGTGTCCAAGTTCTTTTCAGTTGGTAAACAACAAAACTGCAAGACAGCTAATTAAAAAGCTCAGTTTTTCCCCTCATACAATGAAACAACAAGCTGGTGTCTTTATATAGATAGACATCCTAGAGACTTTTTTGGAAAAGCTCTGTCTTTGGAGGAGACAGTTGAATGAACTTGGTGCATACAGTGATTATGAAAGCTTGAACAACATTAAAAAGTTGACACTATTTAGAGTGAGGTCTGTGGATTATTCAAAGCAACAGGACATTGTTTTTGGAAAGACGTGTAGTCACTGAATTTTTCAAGTGTAATTTTTCAGTCCTCTGAGCTGCAATGTGATGTGATGGTAGAACTCTCAGTGCAACTATCTGTATGGCTAGGTATCACTTAAGGTAATATCCTCTATGGATTATTTTACCACATATAACTGAAGTTTGGATTTGATATTTTAGATTATGAGTGAAATCAAGGAGATTAAAAAAGGTAAGACGGGAACAACTGGAAAATAACTTTCTTCCAATAACTAACCAGAGGAATCTCCCGAGTTGTATATTCCACGCCTTCATGGCTGTGAGCGATGGCTATACCTGTGCAACACTCCACACAGCAAAACCCCAATCTACAGCAGACGACACAGTGAAGACCCTCTCACTGTACGACTCCACCTGCTCTGCTTTCTTGCAGCTTTGATTTATTCGTCCCAGCTGTTCCTAGAACTGTGCCATCCTACATGGATGATCACAGTAATTGCAAAATAGAATGCACTGTAATTGCCTCCTTTGGGATGTCACCACCAGTAAGTACTCAGTGAAATGGCTTTGGAACAAACAAGCAAAACCCAAATAAAATGTCTTTGGATAGTGGAGAAACCAAAACATATACCTAACCACAGAAGCACTCAAGCATAGTTGTTAAGATGAAATCAGACAGAACAAGTTGGCTTTCTCCACCTGGGGACAGTATGAGGTCAGTCTCAAATCAGAGTCAATACTTGTGTCCTTGTAAAGAAAAAAACTTCAAGGTGTACTTGAGGAAAAACAAGGCATATCGGAGAAACCAGGCATAGAAGCGGACCCCTGCAGTGCAAGGAATGGACTTTGCGCTCGACATTGCATGCACAATCAAAATAAATGCACAGCTCAGATTTTCTCAACTGTCAAAACTGTGTCCGCTCTGTTGACTACAGCCTGTACAGGGGCTGCACATTTGTCTCCATATGATGTCATCCTCGGTTTCACAGGATTTTTATCAGACTTTTGTTTTGACCACACAAGATTGCACTTTAAGAAAGAGTGTTGTAGCTTCTGAAAAGTGCTGATTTTAACAAGTTTTTGCTTCTGGGTTTGTTTGGCTTTGACATGAACAGACCACCCAACACAGAGATCTCCAGTTCTGGTGTATTTGAAAGATTTTTTTTTTTATTTTTTTTTTAAAGAAAGTACTCACTGGTTTATCTCTCTAGGCGTAGAGTAGCGCAGTACTGCGCAGTAGAGTTAATATCTTACAATCTGGCCATATCTGTTTTGTCATCAGTGCAGTCAGGACTTGTCTGCCTAAGGATTTGCATGGTATCCCAAGCTGGGAGATACACTGTGACTCACGCATGTTGGGAAACTTTTTTTTTTTTTTTTTTCATATATTGCAATTGCATGACTTTCTTTGATTTATGCTTTTTAATAGTTTTGATTCAATACCACCACAGACTCAGCTATTTCAATAAAAACAAGCTGTGGCAAATACAGTAGATTTCTGTGTCTATCACACTCATCTGTAAATTGCCTGTGAGCCATGAAAATATTTTATTACACACTTCACCCTCAAGAATTAAAAGGCCTGTTTCACAGCAGACATTTTAACTTGACACAGGGATGATATTCAAGTATCTGTAAGCCACGACAGTGAGTCAGCATGCAAAATACCAGGACCCCGAAAACAAAGCACCTAAATGAAATTCAACCATCATTAATTTCACCAGCGCTTTTCCCACTGTGGCATGCCAAAATGTTGTCTGCAAGAGAATATGGTCCAAACAGGGTTTTTGTCTGTGAGCTGAAAGCAGCACACAGTGGATCATCCTGCAGCAGCTGCTGAAACACGCACACGATGTAATTGCGCACAGATGTGACTTGTTGTTCTGATGAGCTCACTGGCTTCTCACTGCCTCAGTGCTCAATCACTACCCTGCTGCAACAGGTGGGCATCGCCATGTAGATTAAAACATCAAAACAAATTTACAGTGCTCATTTAATCCGAATCAAAAAATCTTTTGACAACAAAATATTTTGTAGAGTTAATGAATCCTTGTTATGTTACATCATCACCGACAGGTGTAGCGCTTCACACTGCCTAGTAGGATAGAGTACTCTAAGTGCCATGAACACTACGTTTTTCTTTCCATTGTGGGAATTTCAGAGAGCACTGTGTAGAACATACATCTTACACAATTCAGACGCTCAAATTAAATAGTATGACAGTAAATAAAGGGCACTATACTGTGTATAGCAGTAACTAGAAACTGATTTCACACACACACATACAGTGTTTTCCTTTTGCTGGGATCTCTTTAAAGTAGTGCACACAATGATTCTCTACAGTGCTGCACACTGTAAAAAAGTGTTAAAGAAAAACACAAACAAGTTTACATAATCCAGCATTTTTAAGACAAGCCTCTTGATTGCCTAAGTTAATAATTCAGCTTCTCTTGGAAGACCAAATGCAAAAAAGGAAAACTGCTTTAATATTATGATTCTGTTGGTTTGTTTATACTCTTTACATTAAATCTTTTATTTTTGTTTAATTTTTCTTATATTGTTTGAGGGAAACTGTCAGATTCTTAAGATGTAAAAAGGTACATCACCTCAAATATCCCAGAGGGAGAGTAAAAAACTTATTTATCTCTGATGTGTGGTGGTCAGAAGACAAAAGTAGCCGTTCTTTCTGTACAGTAGCAGCCACCTAGTGAAAACAGTAGATTTGGCCAATATCTTTCAGCACCGTAGCATATTGACCTAGTCATGCCTTAAATCTGGAGGGAGATTTACAGAGGTTTTAAGGAGGCTTGTTCACCTGCACAAAACTGGTGAGACCTCTAGTTTCAGGCCTGATTCCTGCTGGTCAGATTTACAGGCTGTGCTTTCATTGATTTCCCTGGTCTCAGCAGCCCAGCAGCATGTTTTAATAAATCTTGTAACTCAATTGAACAAGTGTAGCCTGAGTGATCTTCGCTTGACACGCTGGTCAATCTCTCAGCACAATGGAAATTCTGCAGCCCAGGAGAAAGTTTATTATACTTCTTTGATAGCATGATTTTTTTTATTTTTTTTTTCAGTGGTGTACATGACCTCAGTGTGATAGACCCTTGCACTTTATCTACACACTATCAGTTCAACAAATAGGATGAATAAAGGCTTGAAAAAACATTTCTTTAAAACATGACAAGTGGAGGAAATAATGCATGTTCACATCTGGGATTGTTACTCATTGATATATTCTGCTACTGTAATTAGCAGTTGCATGATGACTTGATAAAACTAAATTCATCAGCTATGAAACATTAAAATCCACCACAAACAAAGAGGGATTTCTTATTCGTCTGCCAGATGAGAACTGGGATTTAGTGCCAGATGCTCACACAGATATGAATTTTAAGTGATGAGAAAAAGTGAAAGAGAGGCAAAAAGACTCTCTCTTTCTCTTTGTGTGTGTGTGTGTGTGTGTGAGAGAGAGAGAGACACATCTGGGCAACTCTAAATGTTCTTTTGTCCCGGTGTCTGATTCCTGATACATGTAAGTGAATGTCGAAGTCTGCAGTGCTTTGGTCTGTGACTCCCCAAGCTGCAAAGACTCAGTTCACAGAAGAATAAAGAAAGAAATCCTAAAACCAAACATGACAACTGACTTGTTTAGTCCTTTGACAGAGGATGAGGAATAAATAGAGCTGGAAAGTACATCCTGACAAAAAGTCTGGATTTTTTTTTTTTTTTCTTTAGTCGACAAGAAAATGCACTGACTGCACCCTACTTGGTTCCCCAAAACAAGAAGTTAAGACGCTCAGACCACAGATTTTAGAGAATTATTCAAAACTTGCATTAAAATACGCCAATACACTTTATTTTGGTATATTTGCACTTGTTTAATTAACCATTCATGTCTTTGTTTCAAGCTACATATCAAAATTTATAGAAAAATGCTTTTTCACTAAAGCCAGGAGTTGTTTATTATTCATACCAGCAGATATTTTAAATATGTATAAACTGGATTATGTGCAGCATATGTTTTTATGGTACAGTTTACACCAAAGGACACGTCATGCTAAGGCAACAGAGATTTCTTGCTGTGCAATGTCACACACACGTTTGCAGGACTTCCTCATGTATTTTACATTGTGAGCAATTTCAGTTAAAACACACCCGGTGGAGTCACATGTAACCTCCTCAGCAGTGGCAAAGGATTACAGTATGATGGGCCGCGGTGGGAGATTTTTGAACGAGTCGTATAAGCAAAGAGCAAACATTGTATTCACGGAAGATATTTCGTGACAGGAAGCACAGGTGGCTGATCAATGATGGCTCTGTTGTGTTTAGATATTCTGCTAAACCATGCTAGTAAGGCAGCATGCACACAAACTGTAATTGATTAATACAGGTTATTAATTACATATGTGCTTTTTTCTATCTTAATGTGTCAAAAGTCTGCCACGAAAAAAGGTCTATTCTCTGTGGAGAGCCTCTCCCTGCTGGAGCCTGAGGGCGGAGCTGATGGTCATTGGGAAGATTCAGCCCACCTGTGCTGGTTTCCCATGACACTATATGAGCACATGGTAGTAAGCCTGTCTCTGTTTGTCTCCCCACCTTTTTTTGTTTGGTTGTGTTTGCTTTGTTTGCTATACTCGCGTTTTCTTTTGCTTATTTTTCCTCTCAGTTGAGTAAAATCCATCTGTTTGAAGTCACAACTCATTAAAGGTCTTTGGTCTTTGACCTGCCTCAAACGGAGCTGTGACAAATTGTGCTGGATTTAAAAAGCTGGCTGCAGTAAACCCATCAGAACCAATGCAAACAGACCGTCAAGGTCACACAATAAAACCAATAACTTACAAGTAGCTTGCCTTTCACTGTTCATGTTTAGTTTTACCTTAAGACATTTTTCTTGTGTGTTCAGTCAAGCTTCTTTTTGTCAAGTGCTAGCTTGCAGGCAGACATCAAAGTATAGAGGGAAGAGATGCATACTTCGATGCAATCTTTTAAGTCTATAGATTCTTTAGATCATAGAGAATTGAAAATAAAAGCAGTTTACCCTTTCTCTTCCCTTAGATGAATATTGCTATAACTGTAAAAATACAAAATTACAGTGTGTTTCAAGATAAAATAACTTTACAATACCAATTCAGTATCTAATCATGCAACTTTATACCAGAAGAAATCAAACTGTTATAATCAAACCTAATATGCAAGTACAGTATCCAGGGAGCTTTTCACAAGTTGTGTAAGATAGCTGCCTGAGTGAGGGGGTGTCAACCGCCCCTACTGGCTCCATCCATGCCTGCTCATTCACTGTGCAATACGAAGAAATTTCAGACATAAAGATGGAAGCCCTTAATTGAATCTCCACTCATGTAAGACTTGGCTCAGGGTGAGATGCAGCGGGGGTGGCCCCTGCTTCGCACCCACTCCCCTGATATACAGAGTAAGCAGAAAGCCCCAGTCCACTCTGATCTCTGGAGTGCAAAGCAACAGCAGTAGAAGAGGGGGAGAGGGGAGGGTATCTTCGAAGAAACTTCCAAAATGACAGGTTACTTTTCCTCAGGGCCACTCTAGCTATGTGATTCACAGTGCTGTCCCTGTCTTGCTTGTATGTATGTATGTATGCATACATCCTTTCAACTACTGCCATTTCTAAATAATAATTAGTAGAGATAATAATTGTGAGGTCATGCAAATCACTCCGATGATCAGCCACTCTGGGAAATGAAAAGCCCTCATTTTAGCATCACCTAAGTCTATTTTTTTATAATTCTAATTCTGAACCACTGCTCGCACAGACCAACCCCTGTGGGTAAACATTTTTAAAATCAGTGTAAAGCAAATTCTGAGATTTGTCTCAAAACACATATTCATATTAGAAAAGAATTCCTTAAAACATGAGTAAAAACTGTAAACTCTGTATTACTGCATTGTGGAGTTAGACCGTTTCAGTTTTCCATCAGTTTCACTCTCAGGATTTTTTGGGCGGGTCTGGAACGGTGGCTCGATGACACACTGGAGCCACCACTCAGCATAACCCCGCCCCTAGGACCATCACTGTTTAAATTGCAGCACTGCATTAGCATCAGCACCTCTCCTGCTCAACTATTACAAGTTGTGCAAACTGGCTATGCCATTGTGCTGCAAATACATCTTCTCAGAGTTTTCAGAACAGCTCGGTCAACGCCCTATTTAAATTTTCAGAGGCGTTAAGAGGTTGATGAATTTTGTGAACAGCTACCACCAACACCGGTGTCTGCAGTGACCGTTTCACTCCTGGTTAGCCTTACAAACTTTCATCAAGAGATAACAGATATTGCTCACTGTCACTCACATCATTATACTTTGCAATTTTGTTTAAATAAACATCAGTAATATGACTGCTGAAACAATGCTAACTTGTTTCTTCATCAACAAAAAAAACAAAAGATCAACAAAAACAAAAAGCTCCGGTGGCTCAAACATGTACGGAATAGGGAGCTAATAGGCTAATAGGGCGTTAACAGAATGCGAACTGTCACGGTGCTCCACTGAGTGGGTGTGGTTTCAGCACCTTCAGTGGACACGCCTCCTGTGTCTCAGAGCAGAGAAGGCTCCTTATTTTTCCATGATTTTGAAACTTTATTTATGTATAAAACCAATTCAAATTTAGCTGGGTGGTTAATAGCTAATTTTTCAGTGGTGTGACTAATTCAGAACACCATTAGTATTACTGCTTTACATGGACTTTAAAGACACTCAATTCTCAACTCCAGTCTGTGACACTTGTAGAGCAGAAATATATTTTTAGCATCATCAGAAGTGTTTCAGCACAGAAAGATGCTCCCTGCTTGGGGGGACTAATCCACTGTCACAGCTAAAGAAGCAAAGGGTGAATATATCCAACAGTGCTTTATGAAGCTAAAAGTGTTGTGTGCTCGACTGAATATTTTCAGCATCACACTCATATGCATTTCTTTTGCATTAGTATTGGTAAAGACGAAAGCTGTTGTTTTGAATAGAGGCTCTACAGTTGATTTGATATGAACACAATGTTTGTAAAGAGCTAAAAGTAAAATATAAATCCTTCAATTCTCTCACCTCAAAACCCTACAAGGCTGATAGGAGATTTGCGCTCCCACTCTATATCAAACTAAGCCTCTGGGTCGAGGTTTGGTCCCAGATGCCAGGCTTCACGTGGCCATCTACCGTCTTTAGCTCTCTCTGCTCTGACCTTGTGGTCACTGGTCTCAAATCTTTTCCCTCCTGGCGCCCCAAGGCGGCAATGCTCACTCCTCATCTTGTGTAGGCCAAAAAGTCATCTTCTCAAGACGCACGACACCTAATGCCCCCTCTCTGAATCATATCTAGTATCATATCTACTCACTGTATATGCTTTCAAATTCCCTTTTTTGCTTCTTCGTTTAATCTCTTTCTTTCATGTTGCTGTAATTATCAGGCAGCATTCATAGGGACCATACAGAGGCTCTACTGTTGACTCCTCCATCCTCCTATGGCATGCATGTAATATGTATGATTAGGGTGCTGAAGTAACTGTAAATCACTGTGTGTGACAGCAGCTGCTACATTTTCATCAGCTTGTTTCTCTCCTTTTTTTTTCTGGGTAATTTGTATTCACAGGTCTCTGCTGCTCTCCTTTAATACCCTGTCTCATTAGCTGTGCAATACAGAAATTAGAGTGATATGTACTCCTTGCATACCATCATATATTTACATCGACAGCATTTGACTGATGCTCTTAACCACAGCAACTTACTGTACATGGCTATATCTCAGCGTAAAATAACTCCACTGGGAAATGTGGCCGAAAGGTAGCAGGAGTTATTCATAAACGATAGCCAGATGGAAGGAATGTCTCACCCTTGGACATGTACATGGAGTATTAATGTACTGTTAGTAAACATGCACACAAGACTGCAGGCAAACACATAATTAATTTGCTTGCAGTTCTGCTTGGTGCATAATATTCAAAATTGTTTGTTAGAGTTGGACAGCTTGTTTATATAAGTTCCAAAAACACAAACCTGACTCAAACACTAAGCAAAGTAATAGTCCTGAAAGTGTGGAACTTATCATCAGAATAGATGTATTAATAAAGCTATGTTATTTAATTCCCACCTCACTTTTCTGATCAAACACTGCTGTCTTTTTTGTTGTGTCAACCTGATCTGCAGCCCTCAGCTAGTGCTGCAGGACCCCTCTGTGCCACCACTATTCCTATCAAATATAAATTAAGCACATGTTTCAATACCTCAGAGGCTCCATCCCTCCGTTGTTTGTGCTT
Source organism: Lates calcarifer (assembly GCF_001640805.2). Lineage (NCBI taxonomy): Eukaryota > Metazoa > Chordata > Actinopteri > Centropomidae > Lates > Lates calcarifer. The sequence continues at coordinate 14,988,039 of NC_066851.1, read as the reverse complement.
TAACTCTATTTTTTACATATAAAAGCACCTTACAGTTATGTTTTCCCCTTTGTTCTGTTCCTATCTTGTGTAATAGCCTGCCTGCTGCCATCACAAACTGTCAATCTCATGGAGAAACATGATTAATTATCCCCTCTGTTAAAACTACGAAGTCATGCAGGAGCTGTGTCCCACCTCCATACTAATTCTAAGCAGGTTTTGAGAATGGATTCTGTTCATAATGGAGAAGAGACAAAATTAAGCATGCTTCAAAGTAAGTATGCATACTAAAAACTGCTTGTGTCAGTGCAATACACAGAGGGATGGGAGGAGGTAGTGGTGGTGCAACAGATCTTGGAAAAACAAAAATAAGTCATAAATCTTTGAAAATATTTGACTTTAGAAAATTTTCAGTGTTGATGTTTGTCAGAGCACATTTTGCATCTTTGCCTGTCAATACACAGTGAAAACTACATTGATTTCTTGTATACAAACTGCAAAAACAGAATTGTATAGGTGTTTCACAATTGACCTGTTTGGTACACTTTGAACTAACTCAGGTGTGTTTACTTGTTTGGTTCATTTGGATGAGACAGCTGTCAAAGTCTGTTGCGGAATGAACAACCGGACGGAGATAACCTGAAAGAGGGGGGTTTTGGTCCAGCTCCAGCATAACTCTAGTGATTTTGTGAAATCAAAACAGACCAGCCAAAGAATTTTGTGATAGCACTCAGGTGATTTTAGTATTTCTTCTTTATGAACCTTATGAATAAACACATAAAGGTCAGTGTAGTGCTGTATGACTTGCTGTCAGTGTCAATTTGATCAATATGAAGTCTATATGAAGTTATATTAACAACTCATGGTTTGTCAGTGTATGTTGTAGTTAGAAAAAGTTTGAGGATATGCAATGCGTTGTATTTCTATGAACAGTACTACATGTAAATGCCTATAAACGAAGACCGTTTACCACAACCTGCATGGCTTCATCTCTTTGAAGCTATGATGGACATTAATATTTTCTACAGTGTCAAAATTGCCAACAGCACAACACAACTACTGTAAAATTTGATTGGCACATCACTGCCTATACTGTACTACCATACAGTGTATATACCCCTGCAGGTTGGCATCAGCATTTATGAATGGTTACTGCATGTATTTCCCCTGTGGGAGGAGGGGGTGGGTGAGGAAGTTATGAATTTGTCACGCGTGTGCCATGTTGGCCTAGTTACAGTACAGTGTTTCCCTATACTGTAACAGTTCAGGAGTGCTCCCTCACTCTGCATGTCCTCAGTCTTGAATTAATGATTCTCACAGTATGTTTTGTGTCTATGTATTTGTATAACTGCTTAAAGGAAAATGTTTGCCTGTTTATGAATAATGTGACAACACATGTGCACAGCAGCCAAATCATTTGTAAGTTAATCCATTACAAAGAGAAATTCCTAATTCATCTGATTACACACATTTATGCACACACAAACACACACGCACTTGCACTTTAAGGAGCAGTATTTATTAGTTTGGGCCTTCTGTCCATAAATCACCCCTATAAATAAATAGATTTCTGTGCCTTTCACACTCTGAGATGGATATATATCACCAGGAGCAATGAGGTGGGCATAAGGACATGGAGCCTTGCCTGCTTGTGTGTGTGTTTATGTGCAAGCTGGGAGCATCACATAAACATGCAAAAGACTCTCAGGTGTGAAATTAATCAATTACAAAATGTTTACAGTCTTTGATTAGTAATTGCAGCAATAAACAATAAAATTGCATCTAAGTGATACAAGTGTTTTTTGTTTTTCCCTCTTTTTTTTATTTTATTTTATTTTATTTTTTTACCACATGGGTGGGCAAATAGTAATCCTTCACACCATCGACCCTGTAGGGGCTGTGTAATGCTTACAGAGTAACCATAAACCCAAGTGGATATGTGACATACATACTGCACGCCAGATGTCGTGTTGCACTACAGGTTGCAACATGGAGAAGCTGAATTCTTATTGTCATTTTTACAAAATGTCTGAAATCGTGATGAAAAACACATAAAGTAATGTGGTGTTTGCGCCTTCTCAGTAAATAGCTTGGGGGCAGAACAGTGAAACACAACAGCAGCAGAGAGACCTTAGATCCATATGCACTACTGAGACTAGTGGATGCTTAGGACTAACTCTTCGGTGAAAACATTGGGGTATTTAGCTTAAATGCATCACAGCATCTGCAAGAAAAGCTTTAAGCTTTAGCTGCGAATTGATTCACAACTCCTTGTAGAGGTCATAAAAATTTCATAATTTTAACAAAAATCAAAGTTGGTGTACTTCTCCGCCACTCATGCAGCGGGCCAGCAGGCATTCCAAATGATTTCCATACATAACACAACTGACTGTACTGTAAGTGCCTGATCCATCATCTGGGCATTAAAGTTGCATGCATCCAAAATGAGGAGGTCACAGTCAAGATTTGCTTCATATAAAACATCATAAGAGCATTAGCTGAGGCTTGGCTAGAACTGTCTGACAAAAATAGCTGCTATAAAGCTGATGATGTGAAATGTCAAGGAGTGACTTGCAGACAACATCAGCAACACATTGTAATTTAGCACAGAGGAGGGATGTAATTTGCCTTTGTGAAGTACATCAGCGAGAAAATTGGAACTAGTCCATTTTGTGGCCTAAATGATCAGACAGCATATGACATGAATGAGCTATGAGATCGAAATATAGTAACTGATTTCTAATAGGAAGTATGTCACATAATCGATGATAATGAGATGCTGTAGTGATAGTCATGAGCTGTGGTTACATACTGAGACTGTCACTGAAACCTTTAAATGCTGCTCTGGACTTTTTTTTTGTCAGTATTTCTTGAGCAAGAAGGCACATTATGTTCAATAACCTCAGTGTCTTTGCAGATTGATCAAGAGGTGAGTGACAAGGAAAGAAAGACCTGTCTGTGTGTCATTTGCTTCAGGGCAGCTTTCTTTGAACAAACCCAAGGTCAGACTCAAAGAGTAAGGCCCAGTGAAACAGATCAAATCAAAAGCCGGTTTTGCTATTGGTATTATTATAGAAGCATTGTTTGAGGTCACTTGAATTTTAAAGCTCGAAAGAGGCGAAAACAGACCAAGGAAAATTACACCATGGCATATGTAACAAATGAGTTAAGAGATTGAAATGAAGATACTGATCTCTAATAGTAAAGGTGTCGCATAATCCAGGATAATGAGATGCTGTACTGAGTCATCAGAAATTCAGGGGTCCCAAACTCCAGTGTCAAAGCAACAACAAATCATTCTTCCTTTGCCATTTCTGTTTGTACTCACAGAGGTAATTTACTGAAATTGCATCCATCGATGAAAACATTTTAATTGACATCTCTTGGCCAGACTTGAAAAGCTGTGCTGGAGACTCACTACATAACACACTTGTATGGTTTTATTACTTTATGTTTAGCATGCTAACGATTCCAAAAATGCATAATGATCCCAATAAATTACAGCAGCCGTGGTGATTTTAACAGCAATCATAATTCATCTCTGCTTCCTCCTTGATAGTGTGTAATCAACTGCTGCCATTCAGCATTTTGCCAGCCTTCACCAAAGCAAAGCAGCCACCCCCACTGTTTAACTCTTCATAATTTCCACCTGTGTTTCCTTTTCATCAAAAGAACTGCTTATGAGCTGAATTCAGATTAGTATTTTATGTGCAATATAATGGCAAAAACGTCGGCACAGAGCTGATTTTTTTTTTTTTTTTATGATGTGCAGGCTGAGGCAATATTCATCAATTTTAACCCAAATCATAGCTCAATTTTACTCTGAAACATATCGGTACAAAGGATGAAGCAGGTTTGAAATTATCTCGGGATGGGTGGAGAATAGATTATTTATGTATAAATACATAATTCATGCCTGCTGAATATCACAGGCAGAGTTATATAGGAAGCATCATGCAGTTAGGGGGTTAGGTCTATCAGGGAAAGATGTTATTACTTCATACTTGGCTGTCACAGTCCATTAAGTCTCCCGTTCATTCTCCACTCATTTCAGGTGCAAAACAGCTGGGAGATGTTTGCGCTTTCAACATGTTGCAACATGTTAAAGATCAGATAGCATTGAGACGCTAGGAAATTAACGTATAGTAATGTGGCAGCTGAGTCACTTTTTTTTTTTTTTTTTTTTTACCAATCACTAGGTTTTGTCAACTGTCTCCAACCATTTACTGACAGTTCTCTAAGCCCTGCCTCCCAAAGTACACCTGTCAAGACATCTGCACAGCCTACATGCAGTTACAGAGACAATGGTGACAGATTTATCATCAATGTTCTAATGACGAAAATAACTTCTCATTGCTAGTAGGCGACTGTCAGTTTTTCCAGCTGAAATGACAATTGACACAAGCAGATTTTATCAGCTATAGCTGAAAGAAGAGTCCTATATTATCCAAGTATGTTTTACACGCACAGGAATTTGACCTCTGCATTTAACCCGTCCATGAGCAGTGAAGACAATAAGCACACATGCTAGGAGCAGTTAGCGTGCACGCACACACACACATACACAAACAGAAAAGGCTTTTAAGGATAGGACTAACCAATGTGTTTGGTCAACCTAACGCTGTCTGAGTTTTTTATGTTTGGAATTTCAATATTATCATAATCCGCTGCCTCAATGCCCCTCGGACCCTTTCTCTAGCTCATTCCCAAGCAATGTTTTCTCCCAAGACCTACCATTCTCCTTCTGTCCACCAGATGTCCCTGACCTCAGTTTCACAGTTTCACACTCACTTGTGTTATCACCTGTGTTTCCCCGCCCACTGACACACCTGTTTCCAGCTTCATCATCGCCCCAGTCTTTATTTAAATGTGCCATTTTTTCCAGGCCATTGTGAGATTATCTGTTTTTGTGTTTCTGTGTATTAACCTGTTCCGCTTGCCTGGTCTTCCACCATCTGCCTGTAAACCTGTTTTCATATATTCAAAACCACTTCACTGCATTAGCCTGCCTTTGTGTGTCTGTGTTCGGGTCCTCTGCCTGTGCTGTTATCAGCAAAACCTGATAAATTTCCCCAAATCCAATAAAAGGCAGGAGGGAACCACTAATGTTAGCATTAACTCTGATACAGTAGCATCTCAGACTGGCTCCTGCATGGGAGAGAAACACAACACAGTTATTATGCTTCTTGTAACATAACCTGTAACCCCTTAAAATAATGTGTTATGAAATTCCCCATGCTTTATAGTATGGGGACATTTTTGCTTGATTTTTTTTTTTCTTTTTAAAAAATTCATTTATTTATTTTTCTTGAGTGGGTTGCAATAGGACAGGGGTGGCGAACACAAAATCCCTTTGTCCATGTCATATTAAGCAAATACAAACCTAGGGAGCATCTTTTTCAGGGTCCCATTATGTGCTATATAGAGCTGGGAAACTCAAGACACATGTGTAAAGCTGGGGAACATAGGACCCTGTGAACATTGGGATGCCTCCCTTGACGACCCGATGTGCCTAGTTATGGTTGCTAGGCTATGATTGGAAAATCGCTGTTTGGAGGAGGGGTTTAGCAAACAGTCGGCTGGTTACAAGGCTGTTTGGCACCTGCTTTGAGAGTGATCAGAGCCAATAACAGAGACCTGCAATTTCCTGTCGGGTAGTCAATTGTTCTCACTGAGACCAGGAGCTGCTCATTTAACACGAACACCTGCAGCGGCACTGACTCTCTCCACCATCAACAACAGCTAGAAAACATAAACGGTTTTATTTTTTTAATGAGTCTTTGATTTGATTATGAGGAGGATGACATAAAAAAGCCATAAAGTCAGCCAAAGCAAACCCTCTACCAAAATAGAGCACATTGTGTTTTTTCTGGATGCTCCTGCCTACTGTGTATTCTACATTCTCACAACAGGAGGTACTACATCCATCAAGTGAGAGTAAACTATGAAGTGGGCCTGCTGTGAAGAGCAAGATCTCACCTTCGAACCTGTGCAGTAGAAATGATCTATTAATGGAGATGTGTCAAGCAGGGCTGCATCATCATCACTATAAGACTTTCTAAACGCACACAAAAAACAAATTTACAGTCACTGTGGTTTGATAACACTATTCTGTCAGTTTGTTTAAAAGGATCTAGCATTGATTTGAAAGGATTAGATCCATTCAAAATGCAGATAAATGTGTGGGAAAAGAAAAGGCTTCAAAACCTCAAATAGCACTTCTTGGAAAGCTACTAAAAATAGAAATAGGACCCAACAAAGAGAGATTCACCTGCTTTTAATCTGTTAAAAGCATTGATTTTTCCTGTGCATACACCGTCTTCTAATTGATTTGCAGTGTTATTCTCTCAGTCTGTTTACAGGGTCATAAAAGTGGAAGACAACTGAAAATTGGGGGCTGTTGCAAGTTTTCACTATCTTGAGACTACAGCTTTCATATAAAACCAATTGCTGAAAAAAGCAGACAAAAGACCAGAGGGGAAATGAACTCCTTGAGATGAAAAGGCTGGTGTGCCATTATTACACTCCTCAAATAAGCCTCCACTATAGAGACCATGAGATTCTTCTTCTTTTTTCTTTTTAAAGGGACAGTCTGGGTGTGAAGAATGCACAATGAGATAACATGATTATGTAATTGAATTTTTTATGCAATTGAGAACGAAGATGGTCTCGATATAGGCCTTGTGGCAGCTGCTATTTCAAAAACTGTGTTTAATAGGAAAATAATCTCATCTGTGAACTATTCAACTTTTCCATATCTAGCTCCATATCGTGGGATGGTGATGCACATACAGCTCTCCTCCAGCCCAGTCTTTCTCTGCTTTTGTCACTTCTATCCCAGTAAATGCGGTCCAGTCGTTTTATTTTGACCGTTATAATCAAAGTAGCTGTAATTATTGCCATGCAGGTTAGAACTTGCATGGGAGTGTGTGGTGCTGACTGCATTAACACAATTCAATTAAACACATCTATATACTTTAGATCATCTACTCTGATTGTATTGACTTTCTGGCACTTTCTGAAATGTCCTACTGTTTGGCACCGAAGTGTATCTACCAGACCTGTCTGCTCCTGATCTGGGAGTCCTGTTGCTGCGGGTAAATACAGATGACTCTGTTTGTGTTGAGGCTGTCAAACTCTCCCTCCATTCTCATTCTCTTTCATTCTCGTCTGCACTCTCTAACATGAGAGGAGATGGACAACCTTGTCAGATAGAGCCACAGCTTTACTGAATAAGTAATTGAGTAATGAGAAATGCTGATGGCCTGTCATGAAAAGACAAAACATCTGAAGTGAGAATATGGAAAAAGACCTCTGGTGTCTCATTTATGAGTTAACCGTCCAGACATGAGGGTAATGGAAAGGGAATGAAACAAACAGAGCTGTGTTAACCTTCCTTCTGTGCCTTTTTCTCACACATGGGATCAAATGTTGCCTATAGTACATCTTCTTTTCTTTTTTTTTAACATGTCTGCATGCATACCACGTGTATGCATGCATAGACCTTTTACTCAAGCAAAAATGAGTAAAAGGCCAAGGCCAGTGGGTCACTGTGTACTAGATAGACACAGCCTTAAGGGTTTTGCTGCCCTGTGTGGCAAATCTGTCAGCTGAAGCAAGTCTGAGATGGGCAAAATGCCCAGGATGGCACTGTAGCCTTTCCACAACACATCAAACTTGACCTTAACATCAGTTAGTAACCAGGGAACATATTGTTGTTTTTTTTTTGAATGTGTTAACATCTGCCATTTAGTAAATTCAACAGTTACCACCTGCTCAAGGTACAAAGATGTACACGATGTGATTAAAATAAATATTGAGTCTTTATATCCATATCTAAAAAGCTGAGGGACATTGTCTGAAACAACACTTTAAATTCAGTGTATTTGGAAAGATAAAGACCAAATTGCCTCATTGCCTGCAGCTTAGCATTCAGAGGCTTCACTGTGATTGTCAACTATTAATCCATGTTTTGTAAGGCTTGAGGATGCCACCACTTTCAGCCTAATGAAGTATGCCCCCTTTTCATTTCAAACCAGTGAGGCATCGCTGGCAAATGCAAATCATTCACCAAACACAAAAGTGCGCACATTGTTCTGCAGAGAGCTATTTAGCATGTTTCTGTGATATCGTACAAAACCATTTTGACAAAAATAAGAGTGACAAATGCAGTGAGACAATGGCCAATTATGTTAACAGTCTGAACTGGAACTGCACTGAGCGGTACACACGTAATGCATGTTCTTGTCTTGCAGGATGTGTTTTTGCTAAATGAAAGCTTAGTTTCTTCAGGAAACTAAATCCTGCAAGATGTATATCACTAATGAGTTTAATGTGCTCTCTGCAAATTTACTTTAGCAGTAATGACCAACCCATCCTCTAAACTACTCATTTGTCATCCTCTGCTACAGGGAGAAAATCAGCAACCGACTCATGAGTTGCACTTCTTTACAAACTTTCTCTGTCTTTAGGAGAGAACAGTTATGGCAGCATCTGTCATCTTTTAGAGACAAAGTGATGGCGAAGGTCCAATGATTTGCAGGCGGCGCGGCTACACTGAGATGGATGGGCAAAAAATAATCCATTGCTAAGTCAGTCTTAAAAACTCCAGGGACATTTGCCTGACTTCATTCACAGTCACCATTACAGAGTGACTCAGGGCACTGGAATGAATTTCACCTCTGTTAAATTAGCCATTACCTCTCTGACGGGGCTGCATTCTTGTGGAGACGGTACGTGGATGCTTGGAAAAGGTGGACTGGAGGAGCAGGCGTGAATAAGTATAAGGTGATGGGAACTGGAAGCAAATCAGAGTCTCATTTAAGACAAGTTATGACTCCTTGCACTTAAAACTGTTACATTATTCTGCTGCCAGCAGCTGGCGCAGTTTAAACAAACAATGAATGAAACAAGAGTTTTGACATTAATTAATTTTCTGTCATTCTCCTAATCAATTAAACAACTAATTGTTTCAGCCCAAAATGCTACAAGATTTATTACTGTGTAGCTTCCTACAGGAATTTAATGTTGGTTTTTGATTAGATATACTTGAGTGACACTGTACCTAATTTCATCTATACTACTGTGAATTTAGTCTCCTTGTTACTGTGCTGTCGTTTTTTTATAGTACATTTTGTTCTCACTCTTGTTTATAGTTGTAATAACTGTCATTAAATGTGTTGTCCAGTACTGTTTTCATGTTTCACATTTGTTTCAAGGAAACCTTCGAAGGCCAGTTACAATCTGTAACCACATATTGGAAGTATGTTTAGCTTGCTGCATAGCTGTGCACTTCACCACACAGTGTGGGCAGAGGAAACTTCCTACATACACAGCTCCAGCTAAATGGTTTCAAACACTGTGGTATTCAACCATTGTGAACATGAGTTACTGACTCGCCACAGCAGCTCCCATAGGCTGAGGTTATTTTGCTTCCTACACTCATAATTTGCTGCAAGTCTGGCTCCTGTACATTGCTACACAACCAAAGTTTTTAGAGACACAAGAGAACATTTTATTCAATACATTACAAGTTGAATTATAACACTAAAAGTTTACACAATGAGAGTGAAAAACGCTGACTGATTTGTTGTCAAGTTTCATGCACTCTGTTATTGCTCCACCTCCCCTTCAATCAGGTTATTGAATAAAAATGTATTCTCAGATGGTTCCATGCTTCAATGCACTTCTATTTAGGGGTCCTTGATTTAAAAAGATATGGGATCATTTGGCTCAGTCTGGCCTGCAGAAGGGCCATTGGCAGCAAAGATAATGCTATGAACCCTTTTAATGGCAGTTGCGCACAAAATGGCAAAGTAGATGGCACCAGACAAACCATAAGCAGCCAGACACTGAGAGAGGGGAGGGCAGAATACCACTTATGAAAACAAACCATGTGTCTATGAACAGATGCACAATAACACATGTTCTCCATGACGCCAAAATCAATTGGGTGTAACATATTCAAATCACTATGGAAACCATCACAACTGAGGATTTGCATTAGTAACACAATATGCCACAAGATCTTGGTCCAATTAAAGTGGTCCAATTTATCCAACTAAAATTAAGCAATAATATGAAATGAACAATAGTGCACTGAAGTGTAAAGTTTAAATGATGTTTTTATGTTTTTTGTCAATCTCCCTGCTCTAGATTCTGACACACAAGTACACTGTGTCCAAGTCAGACCATGATCTACAAAAAACTAAATGAACTTTGAAAGGACAACTACATCAAAACTATTCACTGGAGGGCTACTACAGTAATATCACCATAAGTAGCCTACAGCAATGTACCAGAAACGCAGTTTGAGTCCTTTAAGCAACATTATAGGATTATGCATTATTTTTTTTCAGCTATTTTTCATGATCAATAGTGTCAATAGTCGTTCTTACGATCTTTAATTGTCAAAAGCGCCACATGAACTTGTTGACCGGCCACGCCCATGGAATCAATGGATAAAATGTCTTACTAAAAAGTTCGGACGAGCCAAGGATCTGTGGGGGAATTGGAGGAAAATGACTCACCTGCGCTGCCATGAATGACAGATCCATAGTGTTGCTCCGTTCAAGCCGTTCAGTGAAGGATGCAAATGTGCGTGGATTTTTCTGTTATTCCCCGAAAGAGCATTTGCCTTATTGTTTTTTTTTTTTTTTTTTCTTTTCTTTTTATATGCTCAGCATCCACTGGCTATGCAAGTTGTGGCGGACTTCACGTGAGGAGCATGTCGAAGGATGGAGAATCAAAAGAAAAGCAGGAAGGGGGGAGAAAATGAAAGGGAAATAAACAGAAAGCAGGAGCAGAAGCGGAGCAGACGGTGAAATGAAGAGATGTGGATGCGAGACAGAGTGGGTGTGAGAGGGAGGCAGCGGAGGAGGCTGTGGAGCTGGACTGTCACACATAACGAAGGAGGTGCAAGTCACTCTCTCTCCCTCACTCACTATTCACTGTGTCTCTCTTTTCTCGTTTTCTCAGCCACTGTCTCTATTTTTTCTTCCTTACTTTCTTCCTTCTGTGACCTGTGACTCTCTATCTCCTGTCTTTTCCTGTCCTCCTGTGCCTTCATTTCCCATATTTCTCATTCATTCTCTTTTTTGTTTGTTTGTTAGGTTTTTTTGTTATTTATTTATTTATTTCTTTTACAATACTGTCTTTACTGAAATGCGCACTAAAAGTATGTGGGCATCCTTACCCCGGCCAATATATTTATTCATTTTAATTTACATTTTATTCAATGTATTTATTTCTGTATTTTTGGACTGGGGCTGTTTTTCTTGGTTTGGGCTACTTCCAGTTTCTGCCTTGTGTATTTACATTGTAATTCATGTCACAGAGCTATAACATTTGCTTTTCTGAAAAAATAAATACCCCAGCAACCTTTGATAAACTCAGGAGGTCTCTGAATAAAATGTCTTTTATCCCAAAAGACAGATGTCCATCCTCAATTTGTTTGACATGAACCAATGATGATGAATTTCTTTTCTTTTTCCATTTATTTTTTCTGTTTTTTTTAATTACTAAATAGTTATCATTTTCTATTATCATTCTATTATATTACACCTTGAAACCATGGATTTCTTTTGTTATTTGAAAATAGATTCCTTTTGCCTGTGCAAGATTCATTCCAATGGTGCATCATTGGCCTTTTGATATCAGGTTTGTTGGAATTTTATCATGATCAAATAAACACAGTACCACATTTGTATGTGCCTCCAACTTTGTGGCAGCTCTTTGGGGGAGGCCTTCTCCTGTTTTAACATGACAGTGCCCAAACAAAGCCAGGTCCATTAATAAATGGTTTTACCCAATTTGATGTGGAAGAACTTGACTGGCCTGTACAGCTCTGACCTCTACCCCATGAAAAAAAAAAAAAACGTAGGTTCAGTTTATGAGAAAAAGCCTGCATCAGGTTTGCAGAATCCAAATGGATTCAAAGCAGCAGATTAAAGCCTATGCTTTTAAAGTGAGATGCTCAACAGTCAGATATGAATTTCATGTTTAGGTGCTCACATATTTTGTTCAGGTTTCAATATACTTCAGTACATTTAGTGTAACATGCAGAAATAAGAAGACTGATGTCCCATTTAAAAAAAAAAAAAAAAAAAAAAAAAAACACCCTATAGGTCATTTTTGGAAGCAGCTTATTATGACCCATGGTTACTATATCAAAGCTGTTAGTATGTGCACTCCGCTCACTCTCCAGAGCCCATCCAAGGCTTCATTGAAAACTTGTGACCTAAAACTAATGACACATTCTCAAATTAACTAGGCCTGTTGAATAAAGGATGCTGCTATTATTCACTGGAGAGTCTCTTCAAAAAGCCAATTAACAAGCTCTACTTACAGTATGAGGAGTGATTCATTTAAGAGTGACTTGGCCTTCACTCTGAATACGAAGATTCATTCCTTGGTTTAGTAACACCAGAATCTACATACAAAGCAGTTTCAAAGAGCTCCATGGTTGGCTGCTGGTCAAACTGCTTGCACTTACATTTTCTTTGGAGTATTACAGACATACTTCAGAGCACTTGGTTCAGATCTTAAATTGAATTCTCTCTGGAAAGAAACTATTGAGAAATGTAATTTGTGGGATAAACAATATTTGGCAGCCATTTATATGACACGTCCTCTGAGTTTGGAAAATACCATTGGGTCCTGGCTCGTGTTAACATAGCCTGGTCCCATGCTGTATTTCTGATAGTTTACCATAACCTCTGTCATGGAGGGGATGAAGCAGATCTCCTAGATCAGCAGTTCAGACTCCTTCCTCCTGTCTGTTTTTTTTTTTTTTTTTTTTTTTTTGCTGAACAGGCATACACAACATCCAGTCCAATCCTCCAGTGTGGGGGATTTCAATTCACAGCTCCACTCCCAGTTTTTGAGAACCAATCCCACAATTTCTTCATTATCCTCCTGATTATCTTTGTCTCATTAAGGACATAAAAGAACACTTGAACTACTAATATGCGTCATCAGCATTACTCCTGAACACTTGTCTTGATAGCGCATGCACAGAATTGTTATATTACTTTGTCATGCATCAGTATTTATATTGATCTTGCATTAAGTGTGATATTTTAGCTTTCTTTTGCAATCATTTAAAATTAAAACACAATGTATTAATGACTGGGTTTTTACTGTAATGCCTGGAATTGACACTTCCACAGTTAACATGCTTAGTTTTTGCTTTTAAGCTCGCGGTTAGCATAAATTAGCTAATAGATTTGCTGTTTTTCAACCAGGAACTTATTTATACCATTTAAAATCATGCATAGCACAGCCTCAATAATCACAATCCAGTGGGGAAATTACTGAGGTCTTCAAAAAACAAGGTTAAATTTCATTTTCACAAACAGCAAGCTCGCTCACAGGGTCGTTGCACACGTCTATATGTTCTTCCACTGAATGGAGGCTGGAATGTTTTCTGTCAGGTTTTATTAACTTTGTCTACGTCTGCGCCAGAAGCAGCAAGTTGTGCAAAAGTCAGTTCAATTCAATTAAACCTCATGGAAGGCAAAGTTTGTGATCCTTTTTACTGGAGGAACAGATAGGCCTGTCTGACTTAACCTCTCAGGTTTGAAGACAAGATTTATTATGGTTGTTGAAGGCGTAAATGATTTCCCCCGTTGGACTGTGTTTAAGAAGCTGCAGCAAAGAGGTACATTTCTAAGTAGAGTTACGGTTGTGCTGTACACAGTCATAAATGATGAGGAATAACATTTGAATGAGGCCTGGGTTGAACTTATGCTTTAATCTGGTATCTAGGGTTCCCACAGACAAATGTTGAATTCTTCAGACGGTGGAACACTTTGCCTCAAGTGACTCAGTGATCCAGTTACTAAAGCAGCACATATCCATTTCCCCACTGATGCTATGATTTATTACTAGCTGCATATCTTGGGATTTAGATTACTGACAAAATTAGTTATTTAAAAAATTACCTTGATTAATGACCCAATGTTAGTGCAATGCCTGAACTCTGATCATTTAAAGGTAAACATTATATTTTTAATATTTACATTTACATTACATTCAACAAAAAAAGAAGGCTTCAACAACAGTTTTACAAAGGCCATGCCAGATGCACCATCACCTTTGGTGTGCATTGAATGTGATAAAATAAAAAGCAGCATAAATGTTACCTTTAGTGTAGTCTGTGCATCGCTGTGTTTCTTTCAAAACTCATCTGCTCTGCGACCTCTTTTCATTTTGTAATGGACATGCCACTGGGCATTCACTGGCCCCAATTCACAGGGGTATAAGCTTGGTAAAAATAGATTAACGAGCATCAAACAGGGTCTTGTCACGTTATAATATTCCAGGTTGATGTTAATGAGTTGGAATAATGTCATGCCACCTACTAGGCTGGCCTGCTCAACATTTATGAATGCCTGTGGTGTGAGTGATGTGGTCTGTCACCCAGGCCCACCTCGCCCAGAATCCACGTGTTGGTATTTGTGTGATTTTATGTATTTATGGATACTCTGGCATGAGCGTGTGGGGGTGGATTCTTGGGAGATCGGTCATGCTCTTTGATTACTCACAGATATCCTTAATCATGGGGGACATTTGTTGTAATTTTGGCTGTGACAGCTGCATGTCAGAACCCATGAATAGCATTACTGCTGTCGAAGATCTACGCATAATCATTCAAAAGGCGAGGTGTCACGCATCAAATAGAAGGATTTTGAACCAAAACCACCAGGGAAACGATATATAATGGGACACCCCCTCACCAACCCCCAACACACACATACTGGTTTATATTTTTTCAAAGGAGATATGAGTAAATTTGCTCCTCCTCCCACACTTTGGCACACAAACACATCATGTCGCATGCATACCCACACACACTTTTCATTTGCTGTATAAGCTCTTTTCTCTGCTTCGTGCTCTCCCTATACAGTATGTCTTAGTTTGCCTCTTCTCAACTGATGCAGTTGAACAAGGCAGGTGATTCATAATTAATGCTCAGCTGAATATATTGAAATTCATCATGTGTGTGTTTGACCATGGGTAACCCACAGGGAATACAGTCTTAACACTGCTTTACACACCATGTTTCTCTCCACATTTCTCACATGAGCCGCCTGTGAGTTCATATTCCAGACACTCGCTCAAGTTTCACTATCCCTTTGGAAACTGATGGCTTAGAAGTTGGTTTCTTTACTTGTACCTTATGTGACCACAGTCATCTATCATAAAGATACTTTTTTTCCCCCTCTAGTTTCCACATGGCCAAGTCAGTTTACTTTTCATCAACCAACAATACGGATGAAAAAGCTGTGTTGATAAGCCTGTCTGTGCATCTGCGCTCCACATCTGCTCCGGCTAAATTAATGCATTTCAACCATATCACAGTCCAAAATTGCAATGGCTTCTCTGGCTTTGTTTCTGTGACAGCGGCTGTTATTGGCCAGTCAGATGTGATAAAGCAAGTTGTCACCAGATGTACAGTATGTGCCATTGTTCTGTATGAAAATGCACTGTCCTTATTCACAGTTTTTTCAATGCCCACAGGTGAAAGAGAGGTGGTGTGTGTATGTGTGTGTGTGTGTGTGTGTGTGTGTCTGTGTGTGCGCCTCAAATAATCATGCATGTATGCTGTATGGAACCCTAAGCAAGAACACACATACACGTTATGAATCATGTTTGCATATGCTACTTAAAACTACAGTAAATTTACTAAATTTGTGCAGTTTATGTTTTGCTTTAAGCCCTATATTCTGCTGTCTGTCTCAGTCTCTTATTTTGTTTTGACAATGGCACTTGTGTGGGCCAAAGTCAGAAATTTTCAACTTTGACATGTGGCAGCTTTGATGTGTTTTATTTGTTACGACTATAAAGATTTACATCTTTGTAATTTAATCCATAACATTACTTAGAGTTAGGGATGTCCAGTGGTTTAATGGTTAAGGAACATACCACATAATCACAACATCCACAGTTCAGTTCCCGCTGTGTGTCATACCCCTGTGTCTCAGCTGTGGCTTTGGAATTAAATGCATTGGCCATTTTTATTGTAATGAATGAACATGTCACCCAGCACAACTGTGTGGTTCACTGATGTTTTTGGTCAATACTCGATTTGGATGGCACAGAGGGATGGCTACATCAGGCTTTGGCCACTCAAATACTTGTTAGTTGAGTCTACTAATTATTGGTTCTTGGTTTTTCATGATATTTGTCGACCAATAAGAAAAATGTAGCGTGGAATAAAGCCAGACTTACGTGTTAAGACTCTGTCATGAACAATTTAACAACTGTCTAGCTGGCTTTTCCTTGAGTATTCTTATCCTGAATAAATTTAGCTGCTAGTACTTTCGGGTTGTTTGTAGAATCCTAAGAAAGCAAACACACTTTGTGCTTTTCCACTTGGAAAGAAAATGAATCTGTGCAACACTTCGAGCCGAGTGCCTTGTGTGCCACAGCTGCTTTGTTGTGCTTTAATGCTACCTGGCAACTTCTCAGGAATGGGGATGATTACCAGTCACATCAGAGGCCCCAACTGCCAATCTCAACCTGATGAGAACAGGAGAGTTTCTTCCTTTTACTTAGAGAGAATTCCTAGGGGAAATCCTTTTTACTTTCCACATGTATGTGTGATCAGAATACCCTTTTATTCCTTTATGTAACACATACAGAATGCATTTCTTTTTAGCTGTTTGTTTTTATTTCATTGTCATTGTTTTCTTTTAGAATATGTATTTCAGTTGCTGGAACTCCTTCTATGCTTCTTAAAAGCTGTGTTTATGCCAAGGGCAAATACACATCTAACTGTACTGCACAAGTGTGTGTGCATGTGTGTGCATTTACTTCAGATGGAGGAGAAATCAGCTCAGTGGTTTGACCCCTGTCCATTTATCCTTCACCTCTCATTGCATCAGTCCTGCTACAAACAATCCTTTTATTTCTGCAGTAACAATCTCAAGGTCCCACGTGCATAACCATGGCCTTTGACAGATGGAATGGGGCCACACTCACACACAGCTGTAAACATACCTGACCTGGGTAAAATTGTGGTTTAAAACCCCTTTAAGCTTTTAATCTACAGGAAATATGGATTGTGTTTATCACACACACACAAAGTTGTCACCTAAACAAAGCTGAGAAAAAGCAGAGTACAATCAGCACCTTTTTGTAATACTGTGTTACTAGGATAGAATGAATTTGTGACTGGTGTGAAAGGGTCTGGGGGCATCCAGAACCAAACTTCCAGAGCTGAAAGTGTCAGGTTCGGCCGTCTGGGAGTAACCTAAAAGCTTTCATTATTACAGTCTGGTTTCTAATCCGTCCATCTGTTCTCATTCTGTCACAGTCTTGGCAGTGTTACCAGCATCTACTTGAATGAAGCAATCATATCTCTTATCCTGGATTCAGCCTTTATTCTCCCCACAATAGGTGAGTGGAGTGATTTAAAAAGGAGCCAGAGAATGATTTGACAGTCCTGTACTGTAGGTCTGATGAGTCGTAAAAGCCCCGGGGTGACAGGTTGCAGACCAATCAGTGCACAAAAAAGTGCCACCACGAGCTGAACTGTCACTGTAACATCATCATCATTAACAACACAGCTGTAGTAGAGCTTATCTTTTCATTTGTTGTCATGACTACTTATATAGGCATAAACAAACAGTGCACAGTATTTGATAAACAACCTCTGGCAACCATATCACTCATAATTTTTAAAGCTTAGACTGACTTTTCCTCTATTATAAACAACTTTGTTCACTTAAATGGTTTGATTGGTTTTGAAATAGACATGTTTGTTGAAATGAAAAACTAGAGAATTAGCTTGATATCCAAAATATTATGCTGTGGCTTCCTGTTCCTCTAAATATATATATATATATATATATATATATATATATATATATATATATATATATATATATATATATATATATATATATATTTTTTTTTTTTTTTTTTTTTTTTTTTTTTTTTTAAATGTCCAAATAGCACAAATGCAGAAAGCAAATTTCCTCCAGGGGATCAATGAAATGGAACTCACCATGAATGTCGGGGAATAATCAATATTTATCGTCAAAGGGATATCACATAACATGCACAGCACAGCTGTCAACAAACCCTTTAGGGCAATGTCTTCTTTTTGATCCAGATATCTTTTTAGTGCCATTCCCCTGAAGTCAAATTTAATACAGTCTCAAATGTATCCGGTTCCATTTAATGCTCATGACATTTTCACCCTGGGGAAACCATGTGACACAGCAAAACTCATTTATTTTATTTTATTTTATTTATTTTTTTTCTTGGCCTGGCTGTCTTCCCATGTCCTCCATGTGCTTTCACCCATCCTAAATGAATGGAAATGAGCTGCTCCTCCAAATCTACTTCTATGATCAGCTGATTAATTTGGGGTATGTCTGTCTGGGATATTCATCTTAGCCCAAGGCCCATCTCACCATCTATAAATAAAATTGACTTTCAGATGTTCTCCTGTCATTTTTCCTCCCTTCCTGCCACTGATTGCTTTGTCCTTTCTGGTAATATATTCAATCCAAAGTGAACCAAAACAAATTGTATAAAAAAACAAGCTTTCGCAACAGGTTTGGTTTCATACACACACACACACATACACTCTGCTTAGTCAGAGTCTGTCATGCCTGAATGCCACGGCACGCTGCCACTCTGCTGGGCCACTTGCCAGTGTGTGAAAATATGCACACATTTGACTTTTAGCAGAAAATGCAGGGCAAACTGTCCTGACCTTTGTAGTATTCCCTCCCTCTGTGGATGTAGTGTGTGTGTGTGTGTGTGTGTGTGTGTGTGTGTGTGTGTGTGTGTGTGTGTGTGTGTTAAACACGATTTAGTGTGAAAGATCATCGCTGAACATTGGACAACTGAGACACCTTGGAGGCTCAGTTGGCTCAGGTGCGTGTCATGCAGCAGCAATGTCTTGCATGTGATTCCAGCATGGGATCATTGTTGCATGTCATCCTCTCCCTCTCTCACAGTATTTTTAAATCTCTTCTATGAATGATCCAGTAAAGGCACTGAAAAAGGAGTGAAAAGTATAAAACATGTTATACTTTAGGACTTTAATAATTTGATAATAATAAGGTTCATAATTAAAAATACAACTACATCCTTAAATACCCTGCTGTGGTATTCATTAATTATTCATTGATGGTGTTTGTAAGGTCAGGGAAAGTTCACAAAGTTATTTCAGACTGGTCTGTAACATTAGGCCAGTCTTAACTTTGCTCTAGATTAGTCTAGTCCATGTTAGGCAGTTTCATAAGAGAGACCGAGTTATTTTAAGCCTAAAAAGTTAGCCACCTACAGCTCAGGCTGACTCTAAAATCAAGACCCATAGTTTCCATGGCAACAACCAGAGACTTGTGTTGACCACAGACACCAAATGACAAAAAAGAGGAAAAAACGTGGCTTTTAATATGTGTTTTGGTAATATTTATTGTGGTGCCTGGAATTATTCAGCATTGAGGACAATGTCAGTCATTTTCATTTTCTAAAGAAAACTTCTGAGCCTGACTGGCAAGTTAGCAGAAGTTCTGAGCCCTGCCACATTAAGAAGCTAGAGCATCTCGACTCCGCCACAGATATGCACTGCAATGAGATTTTATTCCACTGTAAGCTTTCAGTACAGTGACACTCTTCACTTCTTGCAAAAGGCAAATATTCTCTGTCGGAGGGAACAGAGCTGAGCAGTATGATGTTTTTTGTTTTTTGAGTTTAATTTATGCAGAATTCATAGCAAATGACTCCTCCTTCAAAACATCAAATCTAGACAGCTTTGAACAACAAATGAATTTAAACGTCTATCTCAAATCTGACTATTAGTTTGATCCAAGCCAGCCATAGCCAAAGTCTGTCTTTGTGAAACCAGCCCCTGATTGACCCAAGACAAAGTAGGCTTGTTAAATCAATATAGAAATTCAAAGTAACATGTAAATATCTCTCACTTTTTCTTTATATTACTAGCAAACATTGTAGATGGCATCATTGATTATTTTAACATAATCATAATAGATAGATAGATAGATAGATAGAATTTGTCTAAATTGTCCACATTACCACCATTTCCCATTATGATTCAGTGTGGTTTCTTGCAGTGCAATCTAATTGTCAGCTGTCAAGATATGAAACAATAATCACAGGTGATGCTGTGACTACAGAAGTCCTGAATCACATCCTGCGCTACCCAACAGGTGTGTGTGTACTACTTATAGGTTTAGGAGAAGTAATGAGAGGAAACTCCGCCTACCATACTATAAATTTGTATGGGGGCATATAGTGTGTATAGAAAGAGAACATACTGTATAAGCCAGGGACATGGGTTTTAAAGCACCACACAAGGTGTAATTCAACACCATTCTGACACTTTTGACAAAAAGTGACTGTAATAACCGTCACCAAGGTAGAAGGTATTGCAGGACCATTGCATTACATTTGCACAAACTGGTTGAGGTTGATTGAAATGTTTACAGTGAACCACTCCTGAGGTGTCAGATGTGTCTTGCACCCAAGCTATCAAAAATACATCCATGGGAAATTGTTTTCAGGACATACTTTGAGTGCTGTGTTGCTGCCTGTGAATCAAAGCAAACACTCCTGCTCCGAATATAACTGACTGACACGCAGCAGCTCCCCTCACTTTCTGGTCTGTGCTGCTGCCAATGTATTATTCTGATTTTACACTCTGTTGAGTTTGTTGTCATGTGCCTCCGTGTGCGTGTGTATTTGTGTCCCATCATTACCAACAATATGGATAGGCTTCCCTTGTGACCTGGAGAAACATACTCTCTCAACACGCCCAGGTCAAAGGTTGTACTGAATCATGGACTGAATCCAAGGACAGTAGGTGATTCATCTCTCTGATCAAATCTGCTATAGTAAATGTCATCTGCTGTTTTTTGAGAAGAAGTCCATTTTGGTTTCAATTTATTTTATTACTTTGTGCACAATAGAATAAGAATAAACCTGATGTAAGCTGCTCAAGGTCATTTTATAAGAGCCTGATTTTGTTTAGAAGATAAGTGTCAAAACACAGTATTTAATGATTTAATCTAATATGAACCCTCTGAAGTTATTTAATCACATATTTAGCCAGAAAACCTTTGTAACATTGATACAGCTGGGACTGATGTACTGAAGCCGAGACAACAGTAAAATCCAGTCAGTTTCAACAACGAGTAATTGTATGACACAGGTTTTCCCTGTAGACAGTCAGTAATTAAACACCTAACATTATCTTAAATTCGCACATTGACACTTTTTCCTCTGGTGAAATGAAAACTCTGTTGCAGTAGATTAGTTCTATTAATCTATGAAATGAGTTACATTTTATAAATCATTGCGACAGTAGGATTAAAGATGTTGTAAACCATACAATGAAATAAGTACTTCATAAGTAAGAAAATCCTAACCTGACTTTTCACTTTCGCATTTCGTACAGTAAATAAGCTGATGTGAGCTCCTGTTGTCTCACCAGCTGCTTTTAGGGTGGAATTTCCACCAGAAACCTCAGTGAAGTTAAAATTTGCCCTGTCACAGCAATTAAATGTTCATGGCAGTGTGCTTTGCAAGATGTTAAGTGTCACAGGTATTTGCCGGTCAGTTTCTTTTAGGGTGTTTGAGCTGTAGCATCAGCAATGTGGGTGTAGACTTTGAGGCATATTTCATCATTTCTAGCAAAATACTTAACAATACAACCAGTGCACTTTATACTTCTACTCAAAAATATATGTACTTATCTATTATTCTATAGGGATAAGGTATTGGTACCATAAAGGGAAAATGCATAAGGTTTGATGAAAGTATTTTTGCGTGCTTTCTAGAACTGTTGTAATGAATTTCCATTATGGCTTATGGAATTTCCTGGTGTGTTTCTAAGAAATAATGCAGAGAGCACAGATCAAAACATACTTTTTGTCTTTTTCTCGCTACAATGCAGTGTTCACCAGCAAGACAGGCAGATTATCCCATAGAATCAAAGTTATCCTCTGTGATTTAATACAAATAACATGGCACGTCCATCAGCCAGAACCCACAAGGTCCTCGACAGTGCTGCTATTGCCTGTTGTAAACCATAAAATGCAGCCATTTCTCAGAGCTATAACATGCACCTGCCAACACTTTTCCACAATGCCCTGCTGTGCTGTCACCAGCAGCCCACGACTTAACCTTTCACTTCTCATTCTCCACAGCCGCCTTCTTCCTCTCTGCATCTCATATTCAGATTGCTGCCTGAATATGTTATGGTGCATGGGGAAGCAGAAGGTTATGGCTTTGTGCTGGGTGATAGATGGGCCATGCCGTGTCACAAAGCATCTACTGAACATCTGGAAGCAAGAAGTGACAGGTGTTGATGTGCCCACTCTCAAGGAGGTGCCCTTCGAATGGTGTACAAGGGTCAACTCTGCTGTTTAAAGAGAAAAAACCCATCATGAGACAATTTCTAATTCCCATTTGTTATGTAAAAACACTGGTTAGAAAAAGACAAAAGACAACAACTGCTCTGGAGAATTCTTATTACACTACTGAGGAAATACATTTGCTTACTGCTTCTTGGATCCAGATGCTATGAGGCTTTCATTCAAGCTTCAGCCTGAGCCTGTGTGTGTGTGCTCATGTGCATGAGACTGTGAGTGCTCGGGATCCTGATGACAGGGGTCTTATCCTTCCCTTGAGTCTCCCCTTCAGCAGATTTCCCTGTAGAGCCACAACTACCTTTCCACACACTGTGTTGTTTTCTCCTTCCATTTGTGTCCTGGCTTTTTACTTTCACTCTAGGCTGCAGGCCATTTCAGCTCTTTCTCTTGGATCCTGAGCCACCTGCAAAATGACTGTATTTCTTTTGTAAGGACTGTGGCAGTAGCAGAGTACAAATGGGAATATTAAATCATGTAGCAATTTAATTTGATCATTTTAATCTGCAGGCATGCACTTTGACTTATACAGCATTTTGTATTGGGAGAGAACCAGTGAGAAGGAATATTAATTAGAGCAGCACATTCACACATGTAATTACACCATGATTACACTGAAAAGCTGTTGCTGCACTATTGATTTTGTTTACATCATGCTTTATTGGCTCTAATTACAGCATTGCCTTAGTTACAGTATATAGGTGTTGTTTTTTTGTCATTGCATAAGGCCTCTGTAACAGTGTAAAAAGGTGATGTGTTCCCATGTGTTGTGACTTTGTGATGTTTCATTATTGCTCTTGCTGGAAATGTGAATGTTATGTTGGTACATGCTCTATCTCTAACAATCAACAGCTTGGCTCTGTGATCAATAAAGTGAATTGAAAATGACTTTTACATTCTTTTTTTTTTCATTGACTGTTAATATATCAATACATTTTTCCACCTGCATTAACTGACTTTAGGCCAGCTGGGAGCAAGGGAAGGGGTAAAAGCTCTGAACAAAAACTATAATCTCATTTAGATGTAAATGTATCCATATAAGCTGGCCCACTAATTTATTCTGACACTGAAATATTATCATCTTTTAAGTTAACATGATGAACTTGTTAGCAAACAGTTGCATATTAACAGATACAGCAGATGTGGAGCAACATTATCATTCATTTAGAGTTTTTCTTCTATATAGATGCCTGCTGCAGCTGAAAACAATGCAATGGAAATGGTGGGACTGAAAACCAAAACAATGAGCTTAAAAACACTAAAGATATGCAGAGCTGAGAAGAACTTCTAGTTGGGTAACAAATCTTTTTGGGTTCCAAACACAAACATCACAGTTTTGAGTCACAGGCAGTTTAAAAAGATCAACAATTGAATTATTCCAGGAAAAATATAAATGCACCTACACATAGATACATAGATAAATGCCCTTTAATGTTTAGGCTGTTAAACAGCCCTTTAGGTTGCTGCTTCTTTAAGACATTCTCCTTGTGTGTCATAACAGAGCCACATAAAGATAGGACTCCTCTTTCATATTTCTTTATGATAGCATATAAACATTGTGTTTTATTTGTGGACATAAAAGGATCTCCAAGGATCGTTGCCTCACACTAGAAGGCAAAGAAAGAGTTTGTGGGGTCAGGGTGTGTGTGAATTGTAGGAGGATTTTCTTCTGATGATATTGGTGGGAAGAAGCTGTGCTATTTAGCCTTTAATTAAGAATCCTTCAACCTTAAATGTTGAAACATTTATCAGCACCTTGGGGTCTCTTCAGCACAGTAACTAAAACTCAGCTTTCAACAGTGTGCGGCTGGTAGTTCCTCTGTGTTCCCTCCCTGTGATTTATCACATCAATCAGCCAGTTACTGTACGTATTGTTCTCGCAGTCACAGCAGCGACCCGGCTGAATGAGTTAGGATGCCATTGGGTGATGACGTCTGGAGGAAGCTGCAGCAGCCAGTAATGAGCTTGTATGTCAGGGCTGTAATCTCATCTAGATGTAAATGTATTCTGGTACAAGTTGGCCCACTAATTTATTCATCCAAATGTAACTTCATCAATTTATCTCTCATCTCCCTATCAACACATAAGTCTGTCTGAGGAGAAGAGGGGAGAGGGGACGTATGATTCCACCCTGAGATGTTGTTGTATTAAGTTTTTTCTCCCAGCGGGGGAAAACATGGAGAAAGAGAGGGTGTTTTTTTCTTCACTTCAAATGCGAGATTGAGAAGTAGTGTGGCTTGTGTAAGGCTATGTAATTGCTTCATATTTAATATGACAAACATGCAGCCGGGTGGGTGAGAGGCTGCCTCAGACGAAAGAAGCAGTTGCGTGCCCCGTGCTGGTACTCTTGCTTTTATCCTTGTTGGGCCTGTTTCCGGTATGCACTTCTCGTGTTTGCTGCAGTGGTGCATGAAACGTGTCACCGGATGAGTGTGGCCAAGCACTCATGGTGAACCTGTCTCGCTGGTGTGTATGTGTAGACATGTGTGTATGTGTGTGTCTGTGCATGGTACTGGGTAGTGCCTTGTCTTGTTACACTAGTGAAATGTACTTTGACTATTTTTGGAAGATAAAATGGAAACAAATTAGGCAGTGAACAATTTTTTTCAGAATCTCAGTCTCTTGTTCTTTCCCTGTCCTTTGGAGGTCTGTTGGAGAACTGCTGTTGCTTATTTGTTAGTAGCACTGTTGAATCATAGCCAAAGGGTCCCTGGTTCAAAGCTAGACTGCTGATTACCCTTAGAAGTGAATATGAGAATATTGATTCAGGCTGGATCCTCCAAAGATGATCAAGTCAAAATGAAGCTTACCAAACAGTCCGTCATTAGGACGATCTTCTAAGTCACAAACACAGTTTCTCTATGCTCAACCAGGTCATTTTTGTCTTCATCCAATCACAACCTGACATGTTCACCTGTCATTCACCTGTCATTTCAGTATCTTGGAGTTTTGTGGCCCTCCCTCACCCCTTCACCTCTCCAGCTGTGGTTGCCTGGCCTTCGCCAATCAAACTCTCTGATCAGAAGTCCCCCCCCACACACAAAGACCTCAAGCTCCATTCCCCATCACCACCACCAATGTCTAGGCTCCGGGGAGGTTTCCTTCATAATTCATATGACCGCTTTCCATAGTAATCGACTTCCTGCTGGGGTCTAAGCATCAAGTCTATTCCTCCTGCTCACAATAAATCTGTCCTTACTTCAGATTTTCTCATTCTCTGTCATCCTTCTTATAATTCTTTCCTCATTGAAATGGGAAGCTGGGAGACTAAAATTTGAGATATGCGACTTGTGTATTGAGGGCTGCCTGAATGCAACATGTGCGTCTTGTCCAGAACAACCTCACCTTTTCCCAAATGCATTATAGAGTCCAGCCCCATATGGCCCTGCATAGTTAACCAGGTATAGAAAATGGATGGATGGATAGAGGACAGTTGCATGTTGCTGCCACAATTCCTAAAATATGAATCCTAAACACTGAAATATTGATTTTTGTGTTTTCTTGCTGTCACTATGCCGTCTGGGGACAATGATTCGATCACTATGCAGTTTCACTAGCAGGCCTAATCTTGTAGACCAGATGAATGGTAAGTGGTCTCTAAAAGGCTGTCAGTGTTTATTAAATGATAGCTCTCTGAAAAGGTCATCAACCCTGTCTGTTCACACAAACACACACACACGAACATTAACCATCGTTCCTCTCCTACCGTTCCCTCAAGCAAGGAAGATGTGGAGTGGGAGCCACACTGAGGGATAAACATGGAGGCTAATGTCATTGGCTTAGAGGAGCTCAGAGCTCAGAAACCATGGTATATCATTTCAAATATGTGAGCTTTATTTAGCAGCTTAGACAAGATAAAACAGATAGTAACATATTCAACAGATGCCTGAGTTTCTAATTTGATCAGATACTATAATACAGCTATTTCAGGAATTTATTGTATTCATTGTAATAATTTAATAGGATATTTGCTGATTGTTCTTTTTAGTAATCAGTTAATTGTTTAATCTGATGTATAACCCCTGTTGTTTTGGTTGGTTGGTTGGTAAATCAGAAAAAAAGCCAACAATGATGAACCTCATATAATGTCAATTAAGCTCATTGCCAGGGTTTATTTTCTTTTAACATATGTTCCGCTGAACATATGTTCTTCTGGGGGAAATGCTGTGCTGCATAGCAACTTAAGTTTGTAGGTCCAAAGCTACTTTGAGCAGCAGTGACAAAAGCTGCTGAACAGACACCACCTACAAAAACATTTAACTGCATAAAATGACACCACAGTGGGTAATTGGGAAAAAGTCAGGAAGTTTCATGTCCAGGAAAATTGTAGTGGGGCTCTTGGCACCAGGAGAGTATCCAAAATTTAAATAAATAAATAAATAAAGTGGGGTGAGGAGAGAACAAAATACAATATACCATATGATATACCTGGGGTGTATGTTTCATAATTCTGACTTTTTAATAAACATAAACAGTTTTCTGCTCCAAAACCCATACATGATCACAGTATCCAAGATGAAATGGATAATCATGTGGTTTCTTTTTCAAGGGTTAGATAAGGTCTGGCAGTGGGTGCAATTAATGATTATGAATTATTCATGTTCACACGAAGATGCAATACATTAGCCATTCATCCCCAGAAGGTGACACATCCTAGGCCCAAGCTAATGGAATAATTGTCTCCTCTAATTTTGTCAGTGGAGTCAAATGAACAGACACCTGAAAATTACTGACTCTAAAGGTTGTATTTCATGTTGGGCTCATATTTTACCAGACATTTAAGGAGAAAGTGGGATGATTACAAGGTCATGTCCGTTTGTAGACTCATTAAGAAATTGGTCAGGTGCTACACAGCCGGTATTGATGACATATTTAGTGTCTGTACTAATGTGTAAATCTCTGTAATACTGAACCTCATGAATGTTCGATGTGTTTTTCATTTGTACCCTGTGTAGCATTAAGTGGTATTAACTTGGGAGTTGCCCTGTTTAATGATGTTTTGACATAATGTGAGTTAGTCTCCAGTCTGTTTAACAGCCTAACTTTGGCTTTACTTAGATGCTATATGTCTTACAACCTTCAAGTGAAACATGTTTATTTCAGCACACTAAGCTGCAGCTGGTGGGTAGGTGATACCGTGTTTGTGTTCTTTAAGTAACACACTAGGAATCAATGAAACAATTAATCACCTTTTGCAGCACAGGCTCTGTTCAAGCTCACCCATTGTATTATTCTCTTGTTTCCCTGCGAGTTGTTGAGTGTTTGGGTTCACGGTGATTACCTGCAGGATGATTTCAGCCGGGGGGGCGGCTGAGTAAGCCAGAGTGTTGACATGATCGGCTGCAAAGATGGACAACTACACTCTACTCAGTGCCATGGTTTGAGTGTTAGAAAATGCTGTGCAGAGACTTAACCTCAGTTAAATCACAGTTCCTGTTCTTTCCCCCAACATGATCTTGCATCCCAGAACACAACCACTCAGCTGTCATTGTAGATTATGTGTGTTTCTGTCATTTTACAAATCCCTGTTTGAACTTTAATATTACTGAGAACACAGAGTCAGAAATGAGATTTTGTTCTGGGTAGAGCACTACCTGTTTAAATCAAACGCTCCCCCTGTTGAATATCAATGGACTCTTGTCAATGCACAGCCAAGTGGAGTGGACACAGTTTGCCACTGACTGAATACAGATCAGGCTACAAAGTCACACTTTTAAACCTCAGAGAAGAACATAACCTGTCAAACAAACCACCAAAGTCTCATGCAAAAAAAAATATTATTCTACTCAGACATCATGGGTGTCTTGCTGTATTGTATCTCTTCTCCGTCTGTCAGTGTCCTGTTTGTGATGAAAAACATTTGTTTTTTTGTTTTTTCTGAATATCATTTGCTGTTACCTTCTCTTTCAGCTAGAGGTCAGCAGCTGACAAATTTTGTAGGGGTTGCATGTTATTGCAGGCCACAGTAAAATGTTGGGATGACCTCATACCATAAAATATACTCTGTGTCATACAGTATGCAAGGGGTGGACAGAATATTATGAACAGTAGCTATTTATGTCAGTCTAATGGCAATGCAACAAATGGCTGATTTTCTGATTTTATGTTTAATTTGGCTTATATTGATGGTGCGTTTCAATTTGATAATAAAGCATATACTGTCTTCTATTTTGTTGTTTTTTTATTGTATTGACTGTGTGTTGACTGCTTATTTGGTAATACATTGATTAAACTGTAATCTAGACAATACAGTGACCATTTTGCATCTTCTAAAATACATCTCGTGCATGTGCCGAACCGTCAGATCTTGAAGGTACTGACCATCTCAGTAACCATCAGCAGAGGGCAGTATGTGTCTACTCTCTACCTCTCTCCTTTGAAACAGACTCATCTTTGGAGCTGTGAAATTACTCTGGCAGCTCAAACTGGAGACATCCCTTCTGTTCCTTGGCAGTCATCTGCATACTTGTTTTGTCTGCCTCTGTATCCTATGCCTGTCCTTACAGCACTGTTTCATGTAGAACAAATCAGTGGTAGCTGTGTGTTTTTCAGCCCTGACAGCTGAAGGTGCTCGAGTCCAACGAGCAGACAGCCACTGTGATGATAGTGACCCCATTAGAATGTGACTCTGTGCCAAGCTGAACTGGACTGCTGCTTCTGCTGCTGCTGCTGCTCAAACACCTGATGACAAGTCCTCTCATTTTGCAAACGCTACTCCAGCTGCAAAAGTCATGATGACAATTAGTCATGTTGTAACTCACTGCTATAGTACAGATGTCTATCAGTTTGTCTGTTTCTGTTGTGGCATTCATCTTGAGCCAAACTAAGCGGTCAAAATGCCTGCAACCCACTCATTCTACTATACAGTGTTAGAGATTTATCCTCCGAGGTCAGTATTTTCACTGTAGCATCTATTGCTTTAATCTAAATTTAGCCTGACAGTTTTAGCCAAGTCATGTACAGAAAGCTACAAGTTATGTTTGGTAATATTTGCAAAGTAGCTGACCTAAAACATACACAACTTGAGCAGATGAGAGAGTTCTGTATGTTTTAGTGATGTGGCTTTACTGCTGTGGCTTTCTGTGGTGAAGATATTAGCCTTTTTTAATCCCCCTTCCTGACCTTGTGGAGAAACCATGAGAAAAGCTCTATATACAGTACAAATTTTTACCTAATTTACAAGTCCAAACATGCTTGCTTTATTATGCTTAGCTCAGAGCCTTGAGATTTTCAGGTTTTCCTGCATCAGTTATTGGTATTATTTTCCAATTAGACAACCTTTGTAAAGGGTCTGTAAGTTGTGACTATTGGATATGGTTTATAAATGACACTTATGTGTTGTCTTGAAAAGCAACTCTGCTTCCCCAAAGCAGGTTTCATGTGCTGTGCACATATGTAGTCCTCCATTTTCATGTGAAGTTTACCACCCAAGCAAAAATCATACAAACATAAGATGCTTCATATAGCAGAGATGTGCTTAAAACAGCAGGAATGAGTGAATATACATTCAGAGACTGCACGGCGTGAGTGCTACCTCAACAACCGGACTGATTGAAGTGCACTGAGGTGTTTCAGCCCTTGAATACGGCTGTGTCTGGTCGGTGGCTTTTTTCTGCTTTAAACCTCGCCTCTACCCGGCCTTAATCATTTGGCCAGGGAGTCATCCATTCCTCTCCTCTGGGTACAAATCAGACTCAAAGTGAGAAGTACAGTAAGAGCAAAACCCATTCTGCTGAGCTTATCCACTACAGTGTAAGTAGTTAGCGAACATTGATTTCACACCAGATCAAATCTATCTTGTGCTTTCTGACCGGCAGTCTTTGCAGTTTAATGCTGAAGTTCCAATGCAAAAAAAAGCACAAAAAAGCAATGAAAGTTCTTATTTGAATCAGTAGTTTTTCATACACACTGTGCCCATAAACAGACATTTCACCATAATAGTCAGTTTTCTAGCAGCCCCGTGGTCTGCACTCTATCGATCAGCTCAGCAGTCTTTGTTTAGACAACAGTGACAGATACTGGGAGCTGAGTCGTCCAGTCTCAGCTTGAGACAACACAGCTGTCCCCCCACCCGCCCTGCACTTCTACTTCTCCTCTGCCCATTAAAAAAACTGCTTGCTGTGATCTGTCCTTTCCAATGCAGGCACCATTTTATTTTTTTTTAACATAATCATTAAAAGCCTTGTGTCCTGTTTACCGTTAAGTTATTCAGTAAAGTCACATTTAAGATATGTATAATATATAATTGCAACTGACTATTAACTTATAAACATTGACATATTGTATATTCTCTGTGTATAAACTCTAAAAAATGCAGCACAGTATAAGCTGTGACGCAGTGTTATCTCCAACCCACAACTGAAAATCTTCCAACTTACTGTTAAGACTTTACAGTTGGCTAACACAATACTTAGGGAGATCAGCCCGGATTAAAGAAAAGCAAAAGTTGGCTGACAGTTGTCAAGAAAGCTGCTTAATCATGCTGCTCTTTAACACCTGACCTGAAATGAATATTAACTCAGCACGATCTCAACACCCTGCCTCTTTTACCTTAATGGAGCAGAATGTATTAAAGTCAAGGTCACTTTACTCTGAACACAGATTTTTAACCTCATTACAAGAAGAAAATGTCAATGTTTTTTACCTATTCAATGCTGTAATCATCTCTACACTGTATTTTCATGAATTGGAGGCATTTCAATATTTTTAACCTAAACATATTTGCATTTTCTGAATACTTGTAAATGACTCAAAACTGCGGTTTAGTGTCTCAGGTTACAAACTGAGGCTCATGAAGTTTTATATTCCATTCACTGTGTTGATAACAATGACCCACTTTCTAAGGTAAAGATGACGACAAAGCATGTTTGCTCTGTAAAGTGAGCATCCTTGGCTGGTGTCCTAAATGCAAGACAAACTGCTTCGAAGCATCTTCTCCTTCTGATGACTTTCTCTTCCCTGTCTTGTCTGCTGCTAATAAAGCAGTGTGAAGAATGTGTGTGAATGTGTATGAGTGTGTGTGTGTGTGTGTGTGTGTGTGTGTGTGTGTGTTTGTTAGGGGAAGAGGAAATGGATGTGTGGGTGTGTTGTTTGCATGTGTTTTATGATCTTAATACAAGTATAATGATATGAGTGCAGTTGCTTCTTGCATCCGGGGGGGGGTGTCTAATGACTTTTTTTCTCATTACTCTCTGCTGGTCAGGTCTTAGACTCTAGTTTTTCAAATTGTGCAAATATGGCAGACAGGTAAATTATTCACATCAGAGTTGTACCAAGATTCATATTCTCCTCACTCATTGTGTAATGAAATATAAACTATTATGATACTTCTGTTTTTCCAAAGAGTATACAACCATTTTTGGACACAACTGTGGAAACAAGTTTCAAGCCTCTGGGTGACTGTTTGGTATATTAGTGCTGAAAGCTGATGTTGCTACGGGACTCACTGTCAGCTTATAGTGTAATAGGCCCTACATGATACCTCTTATAACACTGATATACTGACACTGGTGTTTTTTTTCCTCTCAGTTACCATTAGCAATTCAAGCTCTCTGTCCCTTTATAACATTGAACATTTGGTAGGGCCCATCATGCTCTTTGAGGGCTACCAAGCATGTTCAATACATGAATGAACGTAAACACTGAATCTTCAAATATACTGAATCATCACTGTCACTGACTGAGAACGTCCTCATTAAAAGCTGATAAGACAGCGAAAGCCTCTGGGACGATGAGGATGTGATAACTCATAAATACTGTAGTATGCTGCTGAGCTTTTAACCTTAACTGTGCTGAGGCTTAGTTGTGTTATTAACTGAACAGAACAGCTTGAACCAGCTATGGACTCAATGTACTACTGAACTAAAGCCAGCAGAAATCAGCACTGGACACTGGACAGTGACGCTTTTGCTTATGTAGAGAGGTGTATTTACATTGAAATGAAGTCACTCAGCCAATAAAACAAGTGAAAATACTACATGACAATGACTCTTTAAACGGAGCTGGACAAAACACTTTGAATCAGCAAAGTGAAAGGCTGTGTAGCTTTCACTTGCGAAGCAGAGGCTAGCATGTCTTGCCTGTAGTGCTGATTTCCGTTCTTATTTTTACTAATAACAATTTTGACCAAATAAGTCAAAATGAAAGCCCAATACTTGCACAAAATAGTTTTTATTTCAGTTTGACTTAAAGAAAGGGGAGTTAATCTGCTATCACGCTGCTCAGATCCTTTCAGGAGTATCTTTGCTGTACCTTGCTAATCCTCTTCACCTTGCTCCTTCATGCAATAAGATCTCCACTGAGGATCCCAAACATCTGTGATCTTAAGCACCCGTCTTGGCCGACAGGTTGATCTCTAGGCTAACACAACTGAAAACATTTCCCATGCAAAAAGAATTGTAATCTCTGACAGTCAAGCTGAACCTGACACTTTGACACTTTCTTCTCCCAAGTTTTACATTTATATCAGGATTTGTCATGGCTTTCAAGCCTGGTCCCCCAATTTTGATCACAGGATTTATTTCTCTGCATGAATAAATGTGGAGAAAGGCAGCTGGATATGTGCACCCTTTGCGACAGGAAATCTATATAGGACACATCTGTTGGGGAAATCCTCTCAGATCTCTAATTGAGGGAGGACATTGGACTCAGGGAAGTCACGACGTCGATACTCTGGAGTGAACTCTGACCTGGTTAGGTAGAAAAAGTGCTGCTTTGTTGTCTGATTTTCCTCTAGCACAGAAGGTTATATGATATCAGTATGACCCAGGTCTAATCTACTTGTCTCTTCTCAGATTGTATTTGAGTGTGTCACAGAGGAACCGTCAGGATGAACCATGATGTCTTCTGTCAAGATATTTCACCCCCACCTGAGATTTCAACCCCAGATGCCCCACTCCTATTCATTTTTTATCTCTGCTGTGCTCAGTATATTCCAGGAGGTGTCTGATTATTTGTATCTTACCTTCTTGCCTTTTTCTCTTTTCCTCAACCAGCTTCAGCCTCAGGTGTTGATTTCCTACAGTTCCTATAATGCCTTTAGAAACCCCCAGAGAACATATGTTTGTGTGTGTGTGTGTGTGTGTGTGTGTGTGTGTCCAGGTGTTGGTTCTACATGTGTCGAGGAAAAGAAAGCAAGAGTGACAGTGGTGTTAAAAGCAAGGCAGTTATTTTTTCCAGTCAAGAAAAACACACATACAAAAAAAAGATTCAGAGAAACTGACCACAAATTTACGTGCTGATGTTTTTTCGGCAACTCTACTATAACTGTTGGAAATATCTCATTGTTCATAACTAGTTATCTAAGATAACACAGACCATCCAAATCAATTGGCAATACTGGCCCAGAACTTCAAGGTACACATTTTTAAATGTGTAATAATATATTCTATATTACAAAAGGTCTTTATTTGTGTGTTTTGATGGGGAAAAAATGACATTTTGCACCTAATCTGTGGTTGTTACTGTTTGAGAATAGAGTATTTCATCAACTTGGACTAAGTTGCACCAAGGAGCCTGTCCACAAGCTTTTACCTTTACCCACAGCCTGCATTCACTTGTAATGCACAAAGCTAAACTAGTTAGGGTGGAACCTTCTTTAAAAGGTTTAATCATGATTAATCACAGCACTGGAATTATGGGAAGAAGTTGTGCTAAGCTAACTAGTGGTGATAGCTTTATCTTTAGCAAACTCATTTAACCCACAGAAAGAAAACGAATAAGCATTTTTCCCACTGTGTCGAACTAATTATTTGAGTAATTACTCATAAAATCATCAACTAACTGTATAAACAGAGTAGATAGAAAATGGTTCGCACAAGATCAAAGGGATGAAATGTGCAGTATTTGCATTGCATTGGCATAAATAATATTTAGTGCTATGCTACCAAAACACACAGATTATGTCACACACAGTGTAACATTTTATACTTTTAGTGCAGATTGATAAAGATGAAAAGCCTCAGGTGTAAGGAGAGCCTGTCAGGTGTGAATGTCAGGTAAACTGATCCTGGATCAGCTCCTTTCTTCCTGCTTTTTAGCTTATATGGTGTCAAGCTGCAACTGTACATTTTTGCATCTGTCACTGGATCCATGTTTATGTTTTGGTGTTTTTTGAGTGACACATCATCTGCAGGTTGTGTTTAAGGAATGGAAATGCCATTAAATTCTTGTTTAGACTCTTCCTCTGAGCACACTATTCAGATTTAATTACAGAGGAACTATTATTTCCAAAAACAGATTACACATTTGACCCTTTTCCCTGTCAAGTTAAATTATTTTCATATTGTGTGTGGCCATGCTTGAAGGGTTCTGTTTTGTGATGAAATAATCTGTATTCTGTTGATATCATTATGAGGGAGAAAAAGGCAGTGAGTTTGTGTCCTACTGAAAACTATGCTTTGCAATGTGGCATTAAATTGTAATGTGTGCTGCTGCCACAGGTTGAATTGCCTCTGAATAACAACAGAAGCAGCCTGACGCTGCCAGCCATGAGTATGTCTTGTTGATTTGGTGTGGCTCGTGTGGTGGATGGATTAATCGTCTGCACAGCTTTTCTGTGAAACCATCAAAACGATGTCAGCTCAGCTAGATAGAGATGGAACGTCTGCACGGACAATCTGCTCGGTTGAATCATCCATCTGTGATGCACCACAATCTCCTGCACATTGTTCACCAAGCGTCTTTCAGCTTCAAAAGAGGGAGTGATTTCGAAAGCCTGCGCTGCCTAGCTCCTGGATCCAGGTGAAACAATAGCTTAAAGACGGCTTCTGGGCATGTGTGAATTTAAGCAGCTGGGGTTCCTCAACAACAACACTGCTTTTTCTTGGTTCATTGCCTAATCCATTATATTTAAAGAAAAAGTGGAGTCAAGCTGTTTTTAGTCTCATTTTTTTTTCTCCTCCAACAGGATTATTCCAGTATGTTTCCAGTGACAGAGCACTCTTAATGGAGTGGGAAATTATTCTGACACATATATGACCTTAAAGATACAAACCAAAAGGAGATGGAATAAAAATAAATTAGTTCAGAGCGATTTGGTTTCTGTGTCTTTGTCCTGCAAGCTTTGTGCTCAGTCCGTTTCTCTACGTCTTTCAGATTGATTTACAGCGAGACATCGAGATACGTCTCGCAGAATGTAACACTGTAGACCCTTTAAGGTTTGGTTTCTTCCTCCATCTTCTCCTTCAAGACTCTGTTGTAATCTCACACAGCTGTCAAATGCAGGAGAAAATAGATTTTCAAAGATTCTTTCTCGCTGCTATTGAGTGAGCAGTTCCCACTTGTGCTAAACGCTTTTTTATCTCAGAATCCATGATGCTGAAAGAGTCTTTCAAAATTGATGTATATTGTATTTAATGAATGTAGCTGATGTGCACCGATGCTCAAGTTGTGTTGTATAAAACAGAATATTTTGCCGCGGATCTCTATCCCTCTACACCAAGACAACACATCCCAGTGAAATCAGTTTCAAGATGTATTTATTTAATGTTTTGTAACAAAACTGCAAGCTGAAAAAACTTTTAACCCTTCCATTTGTCACAAGAGACTATTCAATGAGTTTAAATAGATTTAGCATACACGTAAATAAAACGTAAGAAGAGTTCAGGTTACATAGGTTCAGGAAAGATAAGTAAACAATAAGGAGAAGAGGGATAATCAACTTTTACATCGAATATGAATACATTCGTAAGACTTGTCCGTGTGCTTACCAAGCTATTGTTTTCCATATTCTGTAAAACAAGAGGGAGCACTTCACCCCAAAGAAATTGAAGAAACAAAAACAAGACTGACTTTATATTGACTAAGCCATGTAAAAATCCAGTCCCATTATGGATGCAGTGAAGTGGATCAGGATGCATGTTTTCCTGCAAACCTCTTACTACTCTCCTGGTCATGTGACAGGTGGCCTTACACAGATAATCTCACTGCTTTCAGTGGTTTGCGTTTTTTCCTTTCCCTCACTTCCCGACTGGTGAGGTTGAGACACTTTTATCTCAGGCACTTTCTGATATCATGAGGTTCTTGACTGACAAACACAAACATAATATTTTACAAACATAATGTATCGTGTTGCCTATAACCTTACATTCTCTCCATACTGTACATCCTTATTTATAGGCTCATCTCTCACGGAATAGCTTCTTTCTTTAGAGGATTAGTTTGACATTTTGAGGAATATGCTTATTCACTTTATCTCTGTGTTTTTCCAAAATGTTGAAATAATAAATAATTCAAATCTATATCTGACGACTAGCTGAAAACATGGATACAGGTAAATCATTTTGCAGGTCTCCTTCACAAGAAGTTACTAAATATAGAAAGTTCAGCTCAGTTCAAATTGACCTAACCTGATTCAGTTTGCAGAAACTGAAGTATACTGGCCCAGATTCTGGTCAACTCATGAATGCAGAAATAATTTTTGACACATTTTTCCCTTATGCTTTCTTGAGTTATCCTTAAATACAAAAAAAAAAGTTATTTCCAGTCCTGAGTCAAATAAATTTAGCCTTTGTTTGTTCGAACCTGCTTCAACTCTCAGATGGACATGAGTGTAAGACGTCAAGGACAAATGACACAGTGTCAGTCCAGTCGATCAAAGAGGAAAAATACCAAAAGTTATTCTAAAAATTCACGTGACTATGTAAATTTCACAACATTCACAGTATTGTCCAGTGTGGCAAAACCCACACCCGTCTTACACCACAGAACAGAACAATGAATAATAATGAAAAGTTGGCCCAGGTCTGGAAACTTCACTCAATTTAAAAACTAAAAGGTTTTGCCTGTTGTTTAAGAGTAGAATACAGTTATAAAATCACCCAATAAATGACCTTTCAATAAAAACAATATGACATTGGTATTGAATTATATGTATATACAATAAGTGAAACCTTTCACAAAGTAGTAATAACCTGATAATTTTATACATCATGGAAATAGCCATTTCCTCATGTTTTAAGGCAAACAGTCATTATGCACAAATCTAAGAATAAATGATGCACAAACTCAGATCAGTGGCTGAAAAATGTTAAATATCTTAAGCTCTCAAGCTCAGTAAACTCTATGTACATTTATGGGTGGAAAGTTCTAAATTATATATATATATTTATAAGCTCAAATTATGTTGCATGTAAGTGTTTGTAAATGTGCATGTTAATATACTCATGCAGCCTGAAATATACTGTGTGGTAGGACTCACTGCCGCAGCTAGCTGAGGCCAATGAGTAAAACACTCTCTTGAAGATGCTCCTCAGCCACCCAAGCTAAGACTTTGACAAAATGTTAAAACCACTTTCTCACACATGGATGCATCTTATTTCAGTGTTAATGACCTTTAAAGGCTGAAGTGATGCATTAAAAAATGAATAATAAATGATAATCAAGCCATTTTGTACTAATCTGTCTGATCTTCCACCATTTTCTATCAAGCATAATGTCAAGCACGAAGTCAAGTGCAGCCATTTATGGATGCATTTCAGCTTTTTAGACTAACATAATGCTCCCACTTGTCTCAGTAAATTAACATTAAACAACCTGCAACTTATTTTCAGATGTTGAAATCATCAACCACAGTCAATAGTTCCAGAAAATAGTGAGAAATACACTATAAAAACAAACAATAAATCAAGCTGAATATCAGTTTTCTATAATATGCCTATTTAAATCTTATATAAATGGATGTATTTTGTGTATTATTGGGAGAATCTTTGAGAAGAAACAATAAATGGCAATTAAGATACCTGCGTTTGCTTTCTCTGTACATCTTCATCTTTCATCCCAATCAGGAAATCATTTTGATAAGTCACTTAAGAACTTAAGAAGATCTGAAAAATATTTTCCAAAAGTGTCCACACTCTCCGCAGTCTCTTGTGTTCCTGTGAAGGTAAAAGCTGCATCTTTTGAGCGTCTCTCATTGGCTTCATGCATGTATGTACAAGTCAAAAGTGTCCAGATATTCTGGATAATTCTACCTGTAAAAGGGAAAGAAACAAGCCGGTCTCCCATAGTCTCAGTTTGTCTGAAGTGATGCAGGATGGACGCCATATGGTGATCACACAGTCTTAGATCCACTTCACCACCAGGGAAGAAGGGCCTCATCCTTCCTCCTCCCATCCTCATCTCCATATCAGTCAACATAGTGCAGCTGCAACAGCACAGATGAGCTCTGATCTGCCTGCCGATGAAGTACTATAAGAGTTTGAGACCTACAACGTAGTGTAGATGTAGACAAAGATGATGACTACCAAGTTGAGGACAGTCCCAATGATGCCCAACATGGCCAAGATGGTCTCCTCCTTACTTTCCTTGTCTTGGATTCCCTTTTCCTCATCACTGTAGACAGTGTTTACCATTTTCCCTGGAAAAGTCTGCAGTTTTCGTCTCAGACCAATCTGGAGTGAGCAGATAAGAGAGAAAAGAAAAACAAAATCCATGTGTTAGTTACGGCAACTAGTAGGGGTTTTTTTTTCTTTCTTTTTTTCTTTGATGATGGTCTTTGCACAGTGTTATGGTGGCCGGCAATAAAACAACAAAGCAAAGTTATCTGTTGGTGAGTTGGTGAGTTGGTGAGTAAAATAATTAAAAAGTAATTAAGAAAGTATTTAGTTCTTTGATCACCATGCTAATATGTGTTCTTAAGTAAATACTGTGAAAGTTAAATGGATTACATTAAGCAGATGGAAAGCTGCCTATGCCAGTTTTAGTGACAGAAATATATTATTGTCATGACTGATGCCAAATCTGTTTCAGGGAATTTTTTTATCCATAAATGAAAGACAATATGTGGAAAACTAAAAATTAAAATTTGGGATGAAAAAACAGGGATATGTGACGCTTGTTGTTCTTCAGTTCAGAAAGAGCTTTTTCTGTGTGTTGTGTGTGAAAGAGAGAGAGAAAAAAACAATAATGCAATGGTTATGTGGTTGACCCTTGGACTGAGGATTGACAGGAGTTGTCCCATAACCACCCCGACGCACAGACCACAAACACAACCGTAAACATGTAGGCTCTACTGTACTGCTGCTTTCTGCATGTTGCACCGTTGCCTATAAGCCTCTGTAAAGCTATGTTTTATTCAAGGCTATGCGAAAGATTTTACATCAAAAATAAATTACTTTACTTCATTCCTTCAATAAAATATAGTCATCTCCTGAGTTTAAATGCTGAAAAAAAGAAGTCAGTGAACACACGGGATTTAGAACCCAGTGTTGGACATCTCAAGCTGTTTCATTAAAGTGAAATGTAGAACCAAACTACTGTATGATTTCAATCGTTTTGCATTCACAAACAATACAGATGCAACACTTTATATTTAAACAGTTTAATGTACATTAAAAGTTTGTGAATACAGGCCTCAAAATACATATACAGCTGTGTACATTCATGTGTCTTGTCAGCTTTAACCCTGTTTTCATGCAGTGTACATTGCGCCCTGTCTTAACAGGGAGCAGCCCCTGTTAAGGTTAATTGATAAAGCAAAAATTTGTGCAGTCTCACAATGGAAACCAGAGTCATGGCTTGGATTAATTATGACTGTTTGATCTATTATTACTACAGCTTTTTTCTAGTCTTCTATGACTGGATTCAGATTTTTTTTTACTAAAAATGGGAGGCTAAACTATGACAAATCCCTTGGGTGGCTGGAAAAGTCAGACCTATATTGATCAGGGCTTTATATTTCTCTTTGATACGGTTGTTGCCATGTGGACATTTATTTTGGAATTTCTGGTGAGACGTTGTTCATGTGGCACACAAGTTTAACACTTTTGAACAACTACCAGTCCAAGCTTCATTTATTTTTCAGGCAGTATGAATATGTTATTAAGTGTGATGTAAGTAGTGCTGCCCCAGTGCACTGGATTTTCACTTTACATAAAACACTGTAATGCCTTGTAACCATGATAACACTGTACTTGTGAAAACAGACTCCTGCTCTCCTCCTGACTGACACACTTGGACATCAGAGAAATGACCATGGCAGCTCTCTGAGGCATGGTGTGTGTGGAAAAAAAATAAGACAGGAGAAATTCCTGCACTGACTCTATTCAGCTGTTTTATTTCTTCAGCTGTGGGACTGCTGTGATCTGATACAAGTTCTGAGTGTGCCTGCACACACGTGAGTTTTCAGGAGTGTGTGCATGTGTGTGTGTGTTTGTGCGTGTGTATTGATTTGTGTAAGCCTGGGGTGGGGTATTAGAAACTAGCTGTATGTTTTTAGCCCGCAGGCACAGCAGCTTGTGCAAGTTGGCATCCAAACACCTCTCAGGAGAAAAGCGTTCCTTTTGCGGGTCAATGGGTTTTATACGCTGACTAGCAACAGTAAAGCATGTAAGCTAATGCAGACTAAAAATAAACCTTCTAACAGGGAACTGTTTCTCTTAGCAAAAAGCTTAGATGCAAGATAAACGACACACCTTTTTTAAAACCTCCATCAAAAGTTTATAAAGAAAAGTTACCTGAAGCACTACCTGGGTACACAATGTGCCTTTTTGGCTGATGTACTTTATGGGAGAGGAACTGACTTTCAACAGTAAAAACAATCCTGAACTGCCTTTTAAGACTTTTGTGAAGTGACACTTCATGGGATATCAGCTGAACCAAGAACATCTTGCTAAAAATGACAAGTCATATCATGTTTATCACTCGTCTGACATGACATGTGGATTGCTTTCAGCTTACACTGAGTTCTCTGTTCTGAATTCACCTGAAGAGGAGTCATCAGAAAATAAGACTCACGTGACCACAAATTCAAGTTTAAAAAAACATGCATTTCTTTTTCCCCAATGATGATTAATCTAACTTCACAGGGTTGTTTACTGCAATTAACCTTTGCAAAGCCCACATTATTAAGGCTCATTTGCAGGCGTCCTTTGTTTTAATTGAAATTTATGTAACCTTTTGGAATAGCTTTGCCAAAGTGGAGATTTTTATGTCATCAGTGCAGGCCCTTTCTTATGACTTACTGATTGTGTTCACAGAGAGACTGGCAGAGGAAAATGGTCTTGGCAGAAATCATTACATGCCAGGAACCAGCTACAGTACATCAAAGTCTATGTGTTGTCTTGTGTAGATGGATTGCAGAAAAGAAAGAGATGAAACTGACTGAGCTGATCACAAGAAGATAGCCAGTCATTGTAATGAATTCAACATGAGGCCAGTGGTGCTGTAGTAATGTTAGATTTAATTTAAGTCAGTAAAGTGCTTTTTCTTTTTATGGATTACCTTTAAGTTTATATAAAAGACCTTTCATACTGTAAAAGTCAAAGGCCTTTTGTTCAGACCTCTTTATAAGGGTAAGAGCATCAAAATGACTGTCCTCTCTAAAGGCTAACATCCCACACATTGACTCTGAATGATAACAATGTCCAATCATCGACATGCATTGTGCTCTCGACATACATAAAAACCCCATCAGGCTCTGTTTCTGTGTTAAAGTGCATCCTCCGCTTCTGATCTGTAACAATGGGCTTTGATTGCCTCTCCTGGGGTGCACTATAAACAGGGCTTCCCCCTCAACCTGAATGGTGATGTTTGTGCGGCGCACTGGATGTGCCCTCATGCATGAAGACGCCTGCTTGCTGCTGATATAAACAAGCGCTCAGCAAAAAAAAAAAGGGGGAAAAATTGTGCTGGGGGATGTTGGGGGGAGATGGAGTAGGAGGTGGAGGAAGGATGGTGGTGGTAGTGGAGGTGGTAGTGAGTGGTGGGAGAGCCCAGGCTCTGCCAAAACCTGAGTGCTGAGGAAACAGCTTCACCGCCGAGTACAGCTGTACGTCACACAGAAAACCTTCTGGACGCCTTCCAGCACCTCCTCCTCATCCAACATCTCCAGCCTGCACGCCG
Source organism: Lates calcarifer (assembly GCF_001640805.2). Classification (NCBI taxonomy): domain Eukaryota; kingdom Metazoa; phylum Chordata; class Actinopteri; family Centropomidae; genus Lates; species Lates calcarifer. The sequence continues at coordinate 14,945,806 of NC_066851.1, read as the reverse complement.
TTCAACAGAGAGCGTTCTGTTTCAAGTGGCAGCCAGTGCTGGCATCCTGATATGTACCATAATCATTAACCGCCCATAATGACTTCCTCTGTCTGTTTAACACTCAGGCTGGACAGTGTGTGATAGGGATCAGGGCTGTCATAATCCAGGACGAGCCAGAAAGGAAAATTGTGTGTACTAAAATAGTGATATACTGTGGCTTTAACACATTGAATGAAGAGATTATTAATCCAGCCAAGATACAGTGCACAGTTTCCTCCTCTCCACCTCTTATTGATTAGTCATTTGACTTATTCTAAGGTAAAGAGGATTTAGTTATCTCAGTATTGATTCCTGTTGTCACTCAAGAGCTCATTTCCAACAATTCTAACACAAACAACGTCTTAACTTTTCCCCCAGTGATTAATCTGAGCAGGCCCATCAGTGTCAGAGGCACTCAGGCTTCAAACGTGATGCACGAAGCATCTCTGAATCAACAATATCTCATTTAAAATGAACAGCATCTCCTTGAGAGGTTTTCTCTTACAAGGCGTGCTCACACCTGGCTCTTCGCTCACACAGCAACAGCCAGGAGCATATTTGTTATAAAAAGAGCAGGCAGACAGACAGACAGAGAGAGAGAGGGAGAGAGGAGAGAGAGAAAAGGGGCAATGCCATACCTGGGACAACAAATCCGGACACTCCCGCTACACTTAACAGAAGCTAACCTCCTCAGATCAGAGCAGTGGAGAGTGAAACCTTTTGCCACTTGATTAATCCCAAGCATGTCAAACAACTCCAGATGCTAACAGAGTCCGACAAGGCAGAGTCGCTTTTGGCATTGTTTTAAAATGGAATTAAAGCAAACAGCTCCCAAACCCCTCCCGAGTGTGTATGTACACATGCACAGGTTGACGCCCATCACACACTCACACTGACGCGCACACACACGTACAGAGCATCACATACAGACCACACAGTGCATACAAGTATGTGTAGAAAAATCATAAAAGGGGAAGAGAAGAAGAGGAGCTCTAAAATGATGAGATTTCACAGTTTTTGGTGAAATCAGATGAAGTGCTGCCAATAGTGAGCATGACCCATTTTCTATAACCTGTACTCATTGTTCTGTGAGTGAGAGGAAAGTGACAGATCTGTTTTGGGTTGAAAGAGAATTGTGTTTGGAAATAAATAAATAATTTTTTTAAAATTCTGCTATAGACCTCACAAAAAAGTTCACACATGCAGGAAGTTACCTCTTATAGACACTGAAATTAAATTTGACAGAAAAGAAGGGTTTCCTGTGTGTCATCAGGAGGAAAAAACATGTTTGCAAAAGCTTTGTTTTATGTTAACTTAAACTTCACCACCCCTGAGAAAAACACTGTTGGAGTGCAGACCCTTATCAGGCATCAGGTTAAATTCTCCATGTACAAAACGCTTAAGAAATGCTGTTACATAAGAAGCGTTTAAAGTTGATAACAACATGCATGCGGAGCAACTCTCCGAGGATGATGTGGACACGTTTTCTGGACAAATAAGTACCACAGCTAATACTGTCCCTCAGAGTAAAGCAGAAAAGGTATCTCTGCTACCTCAATTAATGATTCATACAAAGACAACTGAGCCTGGAAATATCCCACATTTATAAAGAATATATCACAATGCATCATAAATTCATAGCTACACCCTGTCATGACATTTAAAAATGCTTAAAGATTCATTAAGTATTTGTTGACAGTTTACAGATGTTCTGCACATGATGATGAGTTGAATGGAAAAAGCTCTGGATGTGGCACGACTGTGGACACCTACCTTGCAAAGCATCAGGAATAACATAGCATTGGACATGCTGGAGGGGGACGCCTTCCTGTAGTGCACAGACATCCCTGGCAACTAAGGCGAAAGTCAACCCCTCTCATCCTTCGGCTGTGGAGGGGCACGGAATCCAGAGAGGGCTGGCTCGTCTTCCAGGCGGTCCAATTTTAGGGCTCTCGTGGGATGTCGTACCATGCGGTGCTCCAGCGTCTCCTTCCCGAATTTCATCTCACTAGTGGCCAAGTTCTAGCTGCCATCACTTTCTCCTCCTCAGCCTTGTGAGAGCTGAAACTGTGCTGCCCGCCTCTTCTCAGCTCTTCCTCCTCTTTCTCTGTCTGTTTTGTTTGGCTCCCCACCTCTGCTTCTCTCTTCTCCTCCTCCTCCTCCTCCTCCTCTTCTTCTTCTTTTTCTTGTCTGTGTGGCAGGATGATGTCAAGTTGAAGAATGGAGTCAGTTGATGGGCAGATGGGGGTGGGAGGGTAACAAAGCTGGTTCATGTGAATATTTGCATCCTCCTTTGTCTTAATTCCACAAAGCTTACAAAAAGAGAGATTTTCAGTCTTATCTCTCCTACCAAGACAGCCTATCAACCCCTTCTAAAGGTTCACCTCCTCTATCAAACTTTTATACTGCTCAGCAATGTAAAACATGTTTAGCTTTTAAATGTTTTATAATCAAATAATAAAGGAAAAAGGCACCCCATGCTCAAGTGGTGGAAGCCCTTGCTTGCTCTACATGATGTGTAACCTAACATACCTTTTTTGCACTCCAGTGGCTGAGCGTGTGTCCCTAACTAACTGAGCAGAGCATGAATGCTGGACGGCTATAAGAGAGAGGCAGAGAGAGAGAAAGAGAGAGACTAAGGGGGAGGGGGGGTGGTGGGGGGTGCTGTTAAGGAACCCGTCGCCTAACACTGACGCTGTTGTGGTTGCTTTCGCTCCACAGGCAAGAGGTATCCCCTGCTCCCTCTCTCCCGCGCATATTAATGCAGCCACGGTTGCCTAGCAACCGACTCAGGGGAGTCACACAGAGCCTGACGACAAGAAGCATTTGTGACAGAGGCCGGGATGAGGGGCGAGGGTCTCCTCCAGTATGTTTTTGTCTGTGTCTATGCCCACATATGTGTTTGTTTGTTCATGCAGAATATGCCAAGCTGACCAGCCATCGGTCAGTGTGTGTGTGTGTGTGTGTGTGTGTGTGTGCGTGTGAGCCTGCTGAGAGTGTGTGTGTGTGTGTGTGTGTGTGTGTGTTTGTGTTTTTGTAAGTCAAGAGTCAAGTCAAGAACTTTATTGACATTGTGCAAAGAACAATGGGACATTGTGCATGACATCGAGACAGCAAGGCAGCTCCAAGGCAGCGTAGTAAAGACCACGTTTTTTTAATATATGACTAAGAGAAATGAAGAGAAATAAAATTAGAAATATATTTAAATGTAATTAAAAATGTAAAAATTTAAAAGCACAAACCCAATAAGTAATATACACCTGCCATGGAGAGCTCCGAGCTGCCGTGTCTACCCGCACCGCCATCTTGGTTTTTGTAAAATATGCATGTTCCTGTCAAGGTTGCACAACCATGAGTTGATGGAAGTGTGGTAGGAGTGAGTAGGTGTGTGCTTGAATAGTGTATTCATGCAAGCAGTTCATCCAGCAGTGCAACTTTCATGTGTTTTTATGCATAACACCGGATAGATACTGTGCAAATTAGCGCCTAGTTGCACCAAAATGTAAAATGCAGAAATTTGCAGAAAAAAGAAAACTTTTGTGAACTATGACCCGCAAATTTGTGCTGATGACCCTCCCTTTCACCCTAACCCTAACCATAATGACATAAAATAACTTAAAATACATAGAAGATACATAGAAGTATTGAGAGTGGCACGGTATGCAATCCCATGAAATCACATTGTTAGCAATGGCACAAATACATTTGTGAATCAACTGTATGAACTTAGGCTATTGTTCTATTAGCTCAGCCAACTATGCTGACTGACTGTTACCAAGCTTGTTATCACAGAGAGCTTTATTCTTCCTCTTCAATAAATTTTTATTGAATGAGAATTCAATGGTGAACAATATGTCAGAGAGAAGTGTTAATAGTAGTAGTAGTAAACAGAGAGGCTTTGAACACTGACTGACTAGCACTAACAGTTAGCTTGCCAGCTACAGTAGTTTGCCTAAATAGCCCTGCAAGTGTTCAGTATGTCACTGAGCTTCAGTGTCAGCACAGTATAAGATGCATGTGTGTGGATCAGAGCTTAACAGCCATCAGTCAACATAACCGTGTGTGTGAAAAAAGAGGGCTACTTGGTTATATACACAAGTCATATGCTTTTATGTATGAGGTGAAAACGTGGGTGCATTTCCTCATCACGTACATTCACAGTACAGAAACTTCCTTATCTCGCCCTTGGACATGCGACACATCAGTGTCGGCAGCCAGAGCACGTAACGGATACACTGATCAAACATGAATAACCTCTGGGACATTAAATGTGCAATCCGACACCAGGACAACGAAACCCTCCAAGAGTCAACCGCCCCATCCAGTCCCCTCTCTCCGATCCCATTTTCTCACTTCACCTCAGCCAGAGGGAAGGACACAAGCTCTCAGTGTTTTAACTGCGAGCTGAGAGACTTATCTCTGTCTTTTGGAAATAGTGACTCACCCAGGCCATGCCACACATTTCTCATTTAAAGAAATAGGCAGTTTCACTACTTGAATATTTATAGTTATTCATCAAGTCACATTTGGGCCTTTGGCGATCTGCAAGGAATATATCTTTCCAGTAAAGAGGACAGAATAAATGTTGCATCTTAATATGTTTCGTTATGACTTTCGGGGTCCCAGCTTGCTGGTGTTTTCATCACCACAACCAGAGGAGACCTTTTTTTTTTCCACAACATTATCAATTTGTCCTCTGCCACATTGAAATATTTTGATATCATATTTAGATGCAGAGTTATAAGGTTTATACTGCTGCATTTCTGGTGAAAATTCTGAATCTGAGGTTGTTAAATTAAATCAGAGCTAAGAAACAGATTTTCCTTTGAACAATATTTCATTATGTGGATGGGTTCGGCAGCTAATGGAAATGTTTAGAATGTGAAACAGCTGGCAACAAATTAGTTTAGGCTTGATGTTGCTTTGCGCATGAAATGACCCGGAATGGACAGCAATAAAAATGGAATATTTGTGTGTGTTAACAGTGGATCACATGACTGTGTGTAATGTGAAAAGGCTCACTTGTAGTGATGAGCCCACAAAGAATGATCATGTGGAGCTGTTTCTCATAACTCTGTGATGCATTTTAACGTCTTTTAGCTCAATGTTTTGGTTCTACACCCTGTGGCTTCTAATCATCACATGTCTTTTCATCAACTTTGTCTCCAGCAGGAGAAGCAGTCAACTGTTTTCAACGAAAAAAAACTCAGACAAACTGATTGTACACTAGCTGTCTAACCCAGACAAATGGACAAAGGTAGCAGCTAGCTGGTGGAGGGCCGGATATTTTCCTCAGTAGTTGGTGGGGATCAAGACAGAGCTAAGAAGAGGACTGAATATTGTACTTATATTTGCTGGTTGGACACAAACACAACTCCAGATGAATATTAATATTGCTCCATATGCTCTGCACATGTATAAAATATGTCAACACCTTAGCCAAAACAAGTTTATAGGGAAACGTCACTGTTATGTTTACAGCTTGTTTTGCTGCCCCAAGTGGCTAAAACAATTTATTAATTCACGTTTAACCTTATAAATATGAACTGGTTTCAGTGCTCTAGCAGAAAAAAGGCACCTAGGAGTGAAACTGGCAGAGGGCATTACGAGAATACTGTATCTTTCATGTACAGCAAGCTGAAGAGAGAGCTGGGCTGGTGTCAGATTTCAAACTCGGAAAGCCTTGAGTTTAATTAATTTCACAGGGTAAGCTACTCTAGCTTACATTTTATGAGGTAGATCTAAGGACACAAAGGCCTTGTTGCATTGGTGTGAGAGAATATCACCCCCACACAAACTCCACGTATTATTGTTTTAGATTCAAGGGTAAAGCTAATGGAATCTGAGTCTCTTAACAATCCAAATTAGTGGAGACGTAATCAGCAATTAATGCCTCTGGTTTTCTTCTTCACATCTGTTCTTTTTAGTGAGTTTATATTTGGCTCGTTCAACCTGTGCTTTCTAATTTGTCCTTCAGAGAACGCAGCTCAGTGCTGCCACCTCATTAAATATTGAGAGGCCAGAAAGTTGTGCCCTACACGAACAAAGTTTACCACAATCACTGCATGTCAGCCGGCATCAAGGTCCTGAACTTTGGCTGATTTCAGGAGAAATGTATGAAAAAGTTTAGTCCAGTAAACCTTTTGTATCGGTGTAAGGAAACCTTGAAGAAACATCAAACACTGGCAGGTCTGAGAAACCTCAAAAGTGTTGGCCAATCTTGAAAGAAAGCTGTCCAGATACTTCAATCTCCACACAAGCTTTTCTTCTTTTGTGCAGAGTGGAGAGACATGGTTGAAAGTTAAGTGGGATCCTAAGAGTGGTTGAATGAGGCTAAGAAGTAAGGCAGTGTCATGACTGCCATTAATCCTAATTATCAGAGAACATGACAGCAGCATATGGGTGTCCTCCAGTCAGAGAGCCAGATGACTGCTCTCCCCGTAATCCTGTCCCTGTCACTAATAGAAATGCCAAGACAAGGGAAATAAAAATTCAAACTTTGAAAGATGTTTCATTCCCTCATTCTCTCTGGGAAAGATGGATGGGTCATGAGCAGAGGCTGGACAATGTAAAAGCATTCCTGTTGATCCTGTAGTAATGGGATCCTGGTAACCTCAAATTGGAGCTGTGTGTGGACTAAAGAAAGTAAAATAACAAGAAAGGCCATTAAAGATTGATTTGAAAATTCTGTGATGTGTTTTTTTTCTGCTTCGGCACTCAAGTAGGCTTAAAGTCTGATAGGATGAAAAAATGAAAAACGCTTGACCTACAGAAAAAAGCTAAATCACTCAGAAATAGTTGTAGTAATGCTTTTAGGCTTGATTGGTCAAAGCTTGCTGCGAGCCAACCCGAGACTTGGCTTCCTATTGGCATTTTCATTCAATTATTTCATTGCGGAGTTTCATAATCAAATAAGATGCTATATGTTCATTGGAAGTCTGATTTGACCCCTGGTTCAAGATTTTAGCAGTCTTCCACATATGGATTTGAATTGAATGGAGAATTATGTATTCCATTTAAAATGATGGATGGAGGATAAATTACTGCACATACTGTGATTAGGAATGTAATATTTCAAAATGAATGGAAAATTAATTGGTTTAACTGGAAAGCTAGAATAGACTTCATTTACGTAGTTGTTCAATATATTTCATTACATATTCAAATTATGTGTTGATGTGACAGATGTGGTATCGGAGGAAGCATGACAGCTACTTGTTCACCATGTAATTTGGGATTATGAGCACTTTGTTTCTCAGATAACCAGACACGACAGTGGTAATGTCCAAAATCTATTTTTTCAACAACATTTTTAGAAGCAAAACAGTTTGACTCTCCTCCTCTTTCTTTAAAGGCCAGCCCGATATCCTCTGAGCCTAATCTCAGACTCTACCACTTACATCAAAAGCCTGTCAGCCTGAGCAGATGAAAGCCTGTTTTCTGAGAACCGCTCGTCATTCGACTGGAACACTCAACGCAGCTTTTTATTTTTATCCTCCAAACATTCGGCAGAGGAGCGGATGTGGTAGCCCATCCCAAGATGTCCATGGGTCAGCACATATACGCTCTTAAGAAGTGTTTTCTTCTAATGGAAATACATTCAAATGTATTCCCCTTTATATGTATTCCTTTGACTATAAGCAGCATCAACTATAAAAGTCTGAACTTCTGCAGCACAAACAAAACCTCATCATCAATCAGACTGATACTTGGGATAAAAAGGCATGAAGCAATCAGCTTTGATGTTCAGCTCGTTCAATATTACTGTCAACTCTCAAAGTCAGTTATGGAGGCTGTCTTTGTTTGCCAGAAGGCACATGACACTTCGACACTCCGACTTCAATATCTACTGTAAACAACATCTGGTTTTGTGGGTAGTTTTTCATGACATTTACGCATGTATGACATATTGTGTATATACTGGCACAATGCAAATTAACTGTGTAGACTGTGTGTATAGACAGCTTCCTGAATCTCGCAGCATGTGTTTGCTTTTGAGTATAAATGACTGAATGAACGGGCGACTGCATCAAGGCGATAAAATGGCAAATTGCCGGCAGCTCCAGGTAGGAAATAGTCTGCACATTAATCAGTTTCATCATTTTCGAAACTGTTGATTAATAGAAAAAAAAAGGAACAAAAGCAGTCTGAGTTTGCAGCGGAGAGTTTCTCTAAAAGCACACTGTCTTTTGAGGCATGGATGGTACAACAGAAGGTGCAGTAATAAATCATGTGTTGCATACAAAAGCATCATAATAGCTCAGGGGTTATTCAATATTGAGATTCTGAGTCCCGAATCAGAATGTAGAGAACAGTCTTTGTCTGCTTTCTCTTTGAAATCAATATTTGCAAAACATCAATTTGATATTCAGGTGGATTTCTCCTCCAACTCTCTCTTCAGTACCATCATTACACTTTATTCAAGGCAACAAATGCACAGTGTTGTCTTGGCTCAAGTGTCTCACATATAGAATTGCAATAAAGAAATTTTCCTCTTTAAGAAAACTGGCCTTAAGCTATTAAATAATAAGGATAATAATCAAGGACAGAACAGCATTAGCACGACTAAGAAGCATCCTCCACATCAAATGATTATTTTTCTCTCCAACTTAGATAAGTAGGCTAAGTAGGACACTGTGGAACTGAGAAATAGATCATTATCTGGCTGAAAATAACGTGTTGAGAAATGATTCTGGCAATTCAAACATACAAAAGCCTCTTTTATGTTTGGTCTTCTGGGTAGTGACAATGTAACGTTCATCCTCTGCTGTGCACCATCTATTATACGCCTGGAAAAAAAATATATCTGGGGTAGCTCATTGAACCTGCTTACAATGCATCCTCTTTTTTTGTTTCGACGCATAAATGTCTGCGTTTACTGTTGTATCGACGGCAAATCGCCTGTTGAAAAGCACACAGAGGTTTTAAAAAGGGTTGTTGATACATCTGTCTTTCCTGAAACAGTTGCAAGCCCATCTGCCAGGTCTGTCTGACAAATGATCCATTTGGTGAGAGACATTAACATATTGAACATGGGGGATATCGAGCCAAGGGATTACAGCAACACAGTCCTGGATGGATCCGATCTGGAGGTATTAAAAATGAAATAAGAAATCTCACGGCCTCGCATCGGGCTGCTCTGTTCTGCTCCGCTTACTGCAGGTGATTTAAGAGGTTTAACAATAGTACTGATCCTGCGGGAAGATGAGTCTTCCTCTCTCTGACCATCACTCCCACTCATTTCTCTCTTTTTCACACTCAGGCACACAATGAAACCACCAGTCTTCACTCAGACATGAGGGATTATTGGTCGCACCTTTGGACTGATTTCATGCCGAGATCTTGTTTTTATCAATACCACAGAGGGTGCTGCATGTGAGCTCAGTAACCAGTGGGTGTGTGTTTTGCCTGTGGGTGTGTGTGGAGTCTGAGGGCTAGACCTATGGTTAATAAATGATTCAATCCATTAATGAATCTCTGTCACTTGGACACAGAAGGAAATACACAAACCTTTGCTTTAGTTTTTAAAAGTTACATGAGTTTTCAAGTTTTTCAGTTCTGCTCATCAATCAATGCATTTGTCCAACTAATTCATAAATCAGTTTTTTAGTACTTTAGGTTAAATGTTCCATCTGACATGCTGATATTGGGTCAGACATATAGACAATCAGTACAATTTCCAAATATATCTTTGTCCTAAAGAGGATAAGAATTGAGTTGTGCCAATAATGAAAAGGAGGTTCCACATTTAACTGGTATGAGGTCACATGCAGTGACTGATCCTACAATTCATTTTCATTAATAATAAGGACAATGGTGTGTTGATCTGAGAATTTATTCATTCCCTTTAGCCTCAGAAGACTAGTTTTCCCCCAGCAGAGACTCCTCCAGTATCAAAGCTGTCCCTTAGTTATTAAGCTCTGTAGATACCGGCCCCTGTAGGAAATTATAAATTCTCAGTGCCTGCTGATAACCGTCTTATTTCAGTATCTTCATGATAGGCAAAAAACGGAATCGCCATTCGACGGCGGCCCAGTGAAAAAGGCTGATATGGAACATGTCATTTTTTAGATGATAAACTTGTTTAATTCCACTGTACTTGACACAGTGCTGAGAATATGCATGAGTGAGTATGCATTATTAAAATGGCCTGTTCAGGCAGCCCTAATGCAATAAGGAGAGGGGTCCTCTGTGTTAATCTTACAGGCATTCCCTGCTGCTGACTGTGCGTGTGTCAAACGTTGGAGGCTACGTTTCAGGACTTATTTCATAATTATATTCAGCATTTGCATATTTTACTGAAGATGTCAGAAGTGAGGGAATCATGACAGTCTCTTATCTTGATTTCGTTAATTTGTTAATGTACACTTTCTGTTAAATGTGTCTCATACCCAGATTGTATCTAGATATGATTGTAACCTGATTACATTTACACCTGGTATTAATATGTGATTCTGTCCACTTTGAGATCCAACTGAGATCCAATCACTCCTCCTACTCACGTCACATCCTCCTCTTATTTGCATGGATCCAATAAAGAAGAAGAAAAAGGCTGAGGGAAGAAGCTGTTGCTAAAGATGAAAGCAGAGGGGAATGCATTTATGCCTGTACTGTTATGTGGTCAAACACTACCCGATTGCAACACTCAGTACACATTTTAATGCAAGGTTTGAGGTGTCAGGTATGTGCACTGACTGGCAGAAAATAAGCATAACTTGAGGCAAATACACAAATATGTTTGAAGGGGGAAAAAAATAAATGCCTATAACATCTAATGTTGTAGAAGCCATGTTGACTAATATGTGTTTGGATGAATGTCCACATAGTTTTGCAAAAAAATATGCTTACCTCTAATCTCACTAACAACAGTAAACAAATAGTTTCTCCAACAGATTGTAATTGAGATCCAGTTTCATGAGCACTGACATTAGCAAATCTATAAAGTACCCCTGAATTCTAAAGTATCTATGGCAGTGTCAGGCAGTAAATATAAAACTGAAATTGCTCTCTACATCTTCTCTCCCTCTTGTGTTAAGTTTTTGAGAGTCTTGAAGCTCCCACCTCTTTATGCAAAAGAGATTTCATCAGCACATTTTGAGAATTTATTAGGATCCGTGGGAAACTTTTGACTGTCAAAGCCATCTCCTATAATTTCATAAAGCCACACTAGAGGAATGTTTATCTGTTTTCAGCTTCAGCCTTGATTTATGCTACACTTAATTTCAATGGGAACAACATATGTCTGTGTCTGTTTTAAGTATTTGCAAATTGCAGCCGTTATGAATGGCAAGCTGTGTGTCTTTTTCTCCCCCACAGGCAGACATGGGAAACATACTTAAAACTCAGTGCACATTTGTGAGAATCTGACACTTTGTCATCCCAAGCGTGTTTATCAATCTCTTCTCAGCCCCTGAAAATTGACATACCACAGGCAGACATGGGCTTTTGAAAATGCCCCTAATAAACGTTTATCTGAATTGCTATTGTCACCCCTCGTTAGTCGTCATTTCATTCAGTGAACAGCTGAGTATCAGCAAATCTTCATTTGCTGGAGCCACAGCAGAGGCCCTCATGTGGCCCCAGAGCAAGTCCAAGGAGCTGAGGGAAGCACACGTCAATAACAGTAAGCCAATTAAAATCACTCTTCATTTAAGCTGTGATCTCTATTGATTTGCCTTTCAATTCTCATCCATCAAACCAGCAGACTGCCTTGAAGGGTTGGAGGGATAGACTGTCTGACAGACTCAGTTTCTCAGCTGCCACCATACCAACTACCAGCAGCTTTTCAGAAAATGAAGGCGGCTTGTTATACAGGCTGTTTTGAAGACTAAACAAAACCCTGAGCCTTCACAACTGAAAGCTTGAGGATTTGATTCTGTTGCAAAGCTACAGAGAGAAAAGGCAACTGAAATGTTGACTGCATACCAAAGCAAAGACAGAACACAGTAAACAAACAAAATGGACATGAACATATATTAAAATCCTGTAGGGTGTAAACTTAATGTTGATAAACATTTCATGAGCTAATAGTTGCATTTTTAAGCTTTAATTTCATAAAATGGGAAAATGGAGCATGTATTTACAGCATACATGACATAAGAATATGTTAAGTAAATATCTATCTGTATGCCTAAAATAGAAATATATGTCAAATAGAAACTAGAGCACAGGCAGAGCACCACAGTTGCATTTTGTATTAGTTGCTTAGTATCAGCTGTTTCATTCATGCTTCTCTGTCATTGGCTCAATCAGTGGCTATATGAGTATCAGCTGACTAGTCACATCCAATCATATTCATGCAGGTGTCACAGCGCAGCTCAACACTTGTCATTAATCCACTCATGCCAACACTATTTGCTGCCACAGCTCTCCACACCACCTCAACGTCCTGCCTTGTGTGCTACATTTTTGGCTTTTTTTATTTCATTCAGATTCAAAGTTAATATGGAGCATGTGTTGATTAAAGTATACTTGTTCTGCCTGTTGCTGCTCAGATGCTCCCTCAAAGATTTCCTGTGGTCAGTGTCATGTTTGAAATGTTGCTGACTGAAAGTAACCTTTTCTCGTCCCAAGAAAACTCAGTCATATCTTGGCTTTAGTATTTTGAGAAAATCACAAACTGAATAAAACCTAATCTGACGCCTGTATCAGCGGGACATAATTGTTTGTCAGTGCCTTTGGAAATGAGTAGAAAAGATGTTCCAAAAATGATTCCTATGAGCATTTTCTTATCTGCAAAACTAAAACTATGTGGTTATGGTTAGCAGAATATCATGGTCATGATTAAAAGAACCCAAAAGCTGACTGTTTTGCACTTTATTTCCTTTTTTTTCTGTGACAAAATAATCTAAAGCTCCACTTAGTATTTTTCAGAGCTTTCAGCCAATCATCATCAACAGATCCTGTTGTTTTTCTTGGTAGGACAGCCTTGTGAATGAATGATAAAACACCACAGGTTAACTGTGTCAACGTCCAGTCTTGGTTTTACCCTGAACATCAGTTCTGTTGTGGTGAGTTCAAAACATGTTCTTCAGCTGTGTCAGAAACCTGTCAAAAACAATCTGCTTGAAGATCAACTCCATGTGAAGGTCAGATAGAAGTTGTACACTGGCCCAGAGGCTTCTTTTTCTTTCTCCTTGTCATTCCTCTGACTCTCTCTCTCTCTCTCTCTCTCTCTCTCTCTCCAAAAGGCAGAGGGGGTCAAGCAGTAGCAGCATGGGGGTTGGGTGGTAGTGACTTGACATGAATTGTAAATGAGTGAATAAAAGTGTGGATGTGAGCGTCCATCTACACAGCACTACTTCAGCCTTTTTTTTTTCTTTTTTGCTTACTTTGATTTAATACTGTCTTGTAAGCATACCTAAATGTTAATAATTCCAGTGCTTGCAGATGCATTTCTACCAAGCTCTCTGTTTTCTTGCAGACTCAAAGGCCTTGAACTGTCAGTGTCTTCCCCCTCGAGCACATACAGCGCACTGTATCAACTTTCTGGTTCAGCAGCTTTGATAATAATCTGACCTCACCTGTTTGGTTGACTTGGGGAGTTGTGATTTTCATTCTGTATGCTGTGTGAACGCCACAAAGTGGGAGTGAGTATTCATCTCGTCGCCTTAACCCTCCTTTACTTCACAAAGGTTATTCTGTGACAACAAACCTCCTCTAATGCAGTGTCGTCTGAAGCAGCTTTGTCCTGGACTCGGGCCATTTTTTTCCACGAATCACTGCCAATTAACATTAAAAGCTGGCAAGAGATGGCACCTCTGTTTTCATTATCGTCCTCTGATAAAGAGCACCCACACAAACACACAGGAACGACATGTTAAAAGGTCAACGTGGAAAGGTGACAAGCTGGTGATAACGGTGAACTTTGGCATAAACAGCCAAATAAACTGGATTTCGCCATCAGTTTATATAAAGCTTGGTTGAAAAAACTGCACCTGAAGCCTCTATACATTATTACATATAACTTTCATAAAATAATGATACACCGGAAAGGAAGGTTGCTGTTATGTCTCTGATTTATTTATAGTGACATACCAGAGAATGTGTGTACAGCTGACAAACCTGAAGTAGGTTATCTGTACTTCTACACTTAATACACCCTGAAAGTCCGGGACACATCTGGCTCTCTTTCAGCCTTTATTCCTGCCTACAGGCTGTGTTTCCTTATCATGCCTTGTGTTACGGCTCTGACAAGGCAGCCGAGGTGGCAAGTACATTTATTCAAGTATTGAACTTATAATATAATTCTGCAGTACTTCACTTGAGTGTTTCGATTTTGTGACATTTTTTTCTTTTTCCTCATCAGATTTCAGAGGAAAATAAACTCCATTTTTCTTACTATGATCACTTTTACTTTTCAAACTTGACTACATTTTATTTATTTCTTTTTTTTTTTTCAAAATGATAATAACAGTCCAGGGTGTTTACTTGCATCACAGCATTTTTTATTGTGATATTGGCACATCCACAACAGCGAAGCAGTGAGTGGGTTAAGAAAGCTGTTGATTCAATGCTCCCACAATGATATGAAGGGAACAGTGTAGACTGTAGGAAAGCTAGGAAGATTCCAACATTTTTTGTACCTTATACTGGTGGTATCTGGCTTTGTCAAACTGACATTTTTATTTAAAAAATGCAAAATGCAAGGGGAAAAAAATCTTTGGATGGATTCTTATTATCAGTGATGATTAAAACATTTAGTTAAAAGTTATGGTAGTGTAATTCTCTGCAAAAGATTTTTATATGAGGGGCCAAGCTGATTGTATTGTTTCAACACAGTTATTTCCGTAGAGCTTTTAAGACAGAAAATCTCCTCTGAGTTAGATTCTCCAGTTTTTAAGACTGGAAACTTTCCATATGGGAGTCTCCAAACTGCAAAGATGAATGACTGAAAATTTTAATAACTTTAATACCATTAAATCTTGCAACATGATGTCAGTTAACTGTGCACGGCACACTGATTTCCAAAAACCTGACTGAGTGACCTGTGATGCTTGACACTGAAGGATGCCAGACACAACCTGTAAAAATATTTATTATCTTGTAAGTTCAGTTTTTACTTAATGAAACCCCCGCAGGCTGCTGTTTAGGAAACAGTTTTCATTCTCAGTTTTTGGGTTGCTGGCGGAGACGTGACTATATATCCAACACCGAAATTTCATTTAGACGAAATCAAGTGAAACAATGGGTTTGTGATTACTGCAGATGGAACATTTTTCTCTGCCACAGTCCCCTCTTTCTTTTTAATTACATTGACAATTCGACAATTGTTTGCTTTTAAGAATTTAAGAAAATTAGTTTTTTAAGTTTGACCATCATCCATTTTAGACAGCATCTAATGTGATCATGGGTACAAGAGTTGTAGGATTTAAAAGGTTAAAACAATAAAAAGGACAAAAGTTTCAAGGTTAGGGTTGGAAATGATACCATTAAAATAAATCTAAAAGCCTTGTGTTGCTGTTGTGTGTGTGTGTGTGTGTGTGTGTGTGTGTGTGTTGTGGGGACCTAAATCTGTTTACACTGACACATTACGGGGTCTTCCTTATGGGGACAAAAGTCCTCATTATGTATATGTATTCCTGTAAATGTTCCCTACTGTTTGTCCCTTATACAAGCCTAAATCAATAAAATATTTAAAATAATATATTTTGAATATGAAGTTATATTGTTTAAGTTAAGCTCTTGCTGTGGTTAATCATTTGTTAATGGTTTTATTTTTCGAAAAGTCTGATTTAAATCTACCATCATTTTGTGTAGACATGGAGCAGCCCAAGTATCTGAATTCTGCTTCACAGGTTAGAGTTGCAGCCCGTGATGCCGGCAGATGTCACAACGGGATGATGGCCCTCGAAGCTCCCGAGGCATCACCATGGCAACGCTTTGCCTGTCGCACCCTGGTATGTGCCAAAGGAGGCCCCTGGCAGCACTCGCTCTCCTCCTCAACACCGTGGCAGCCCCGGTGTTCCAGGCCACCACATTGTTTCGGCAATGATTAATTACCGTCCTGATGAAATGTGAAGGCTCTGGAAATGTCACAAGGATGACACGGGCTTGTCAGTGTGGGCCAGCAGGGAGGAGCGTATCACACACAGACATCTGGAAGGATACGGAGCAACAGCCGCTCACTGCCTTCTCAAGGAAGGAACTTATTACCTCAGCTGGTTTCTGTTGGATTTCATGTAACTTCATTTCTAGCAATCTTATTATATCCTCACACAGGCAAAGTGTGCTGCCTGGACTTTAAGCCTCACCGTGGAGAGCCAGGATCATTTACTTGATTTCTTCACTCATCTCTTCACAGATTAAATGAAATGTAAACCCAATTAAAGTCAAACCAATTTATCACGCAGTGTCAGAAAATGTGTTTTCTCACCTAACTCAACAATCGATATGAGCTCACAGTGAGTGAGCAGTAAACACCTGAATATATTAATTATTACGATGCCTCTAAACATGCACAGAGCTCTTCTCCTTTATGCTGTCAGCACACAATAACCTCTCGTGCTGATGTACTGTAAGTTCAAGATGTCTGCATAAGTGTTTAATCCATTTGTGTTCGTGAAAAAAGTGAAGGAAGGTATCGCTTGATGAAAAACACAAATGACATACCAAATTTCCCTGATGAATTGGTCCATTTACTGAAATAAATTGAATTGATGCAAAGGATCCCAGAGGAGCAGAAAATTGTTCAGCTATGGATGAAAACCCTCTCAGTGCTACAGCACCTACGAGCAGCCAGGCTTATTTGTATTACACATAAGACCTGTAAAGATGTGCTGACAGCCCCTGTTTATCCCACTTAATAAGAGTAGATATTTTTTTTCCCGGAGCTAAAATGTTTGCTAATTAACTTGGGACAAAAACAGGAACAAATGCAATTATTTAAATGAATGAATCTGATTCATATGTTATTATATGAGAGATACACGTGTTGAAATCAAAATGACAGCTTTGATTCACAACGAAGAAATTCTGTTTGTTTACCTGTTTTCTTTAGGCCTTAAACCCTTCATTAGATGTCACGTGTCTGTATGGTGAAGCAGAGCTGTATTGAAATCACATCTCGACTGCAACCATGACATTAGTACATGTTAAACCATATGTTCAAAAATGTTTAAGATGCAATTTCATACTAATTCCTAGTTAAGTTTGGGCCTTTCAAAGTCACTTTCAAGGATCTTTATTCTGCCAGTCACATATGTTCAACTCTGTAATTGAGGCAACATCTTCAGGATTTATGACTCTTGATCTTTTCTGTTTGTTTTCTCCATTTTGGCAACAGACAGTCACAAATCCATCTCTCATCATCGCCACTTTTGAGGTTGCGAAACATATGGCGAATCACTAGAATGGGCTGTGCTAGCAGATGTTATTGGTTAATTGAAATGCATTTGATCTTGAATGATTAGTGTCCATCAGAGCATTTCGTTGTTTGGCGTCCTAATGATGGGGCTGCTGTGACAGCGTGTTTCCTCATGCTGGCTTTTATGGGCAACTTATCCACACACCATTACCAGTTCCAGATCACTGATGTCACCACTGTAGGTCAATTTATGAACATTAACAACTTATCTGGATGCACGGGGAACAACATTGTTAATTCAGCAACATCAGAATATTTACTACTTCTGTTTTGCATGACAATGAACAGAATGTACATCACTCTGTCAAAATAAAAAGAAGCAGGGCAGATATGAACAGTATTTATTTTTAACCAGGTTTAAGGAAAGTGCACTGTGTTGCTCTCACTTTCCCTTGACCTATTCTTACACCCACATAGGAAATCAAAGGTCAGCTATAGTTTAATTCCCAGGGCCAAGGCAGATAGCTTTAAGGCAGAGCTACTCCGTTAGACAAGTGTCTCCCCAAATCATCACACAATCTCCTAACATACATGTTAGCAGTGAGTTTAAAGGACTATACTGACTTTTTATGCCATAAGCGTATCCAATATGTGATGTGTGATCTCATCTCTGCGACAGAATGGGAACTAATTTAATGACACATCTAAACCTAGCAGGCACGTGTGAAATACAAAAAGAATAAAGCCTTTGAAACTACTAAATGCTGGAAAGTTTCTCTTCCCTCAAGACTTAATGAGCAAGATTTTAAAGTCTTTTATGTCTTGCATGTTAAATTTAGACAGGAAGTGAGTGAAATTAGGCAACATCTAAAGATTTTTGTGATTTTGGTTCGTAATTGGATCCACTAATGATGGAGATTGAAATTAGTTAAATGTTAGTGTGCGCTCTGGACCCACCAGACGCAAAAACATGATTTTGGTACCAGATTCTCTTGTCACATCAGGCTATATACTGGATGATTACATCCATCATGATTTACTTCCAATGCCAGCATTCAGTGCCAATGCAGGAGCTCAGTGTGTCCTTTATGTAGCAAGGTAAGGATGTGGAGGCTGGACTGGTGGACTGCTGAGGAGAGAACGGTTGTGGAAGAAGTTCTCAGGTCTTTTACTTGAGTAAAAACAATGTAAACTCAAAGTGTGAAAGTACTGGTTGTGCCAAAAAAATATGAAAAATGTCCCTCTTTTACTGGTGTAGCAGGACATGGTATAGGACAAGGACTGCTGGACTGAACATTTAGGTGGGTGATACATGTCAAGTAACATCCAGATGAATGCCAGGACCCAATGTTTCCCAGCAGAACATTGTATTGTAACGACATTATCAGTGTTAATCACTTCACCTGTCAGTGGTTTTGATGTGGTCTTGCTGATCACTGCTTCAGATTTTTGAAGAATAATTATCTGCAAATATTCACATTTGCTCGCTTGTCAGTGACACAGAATGTCCTGAACAGTCTGTTTTTAGTGACAGGATGCAATTTATAAGATAATACTTTTGTTTCAGTTATTTATGCCTCTTTGTCTGGTGTGTGTGCTCACTCAGCACTGCTGCAGACATCAGTATTTGTAACCTTTCTTTTAGAAGAGGTGATTTATCTTTGGGTAAGTACTTCCACTGACTTGAAAACTGTACAAGCATCATACAAGACATGAAGCCTTGATTTGCTTTTGTCTTTTTTCATCATGGTTTTATTTTATTGTGTCAGAGCTGAGCGTTGTCATAAAAAATGTGCAAAGTATATTACTGTCGATCACATGACACCCAAAGGATGAAGTCGGCAGTGTTGATTGTTCTTTTGGAAAGAGCTCAAAGCTCCAATAGAAGACTAAAATTGGAAACTAAGCACAGACAGTATTTTAATAAGCTGAAACTGTAAAATACAGAGGTATTTTCTTTTAATGACTGGTGTAGGATTTGCTCATTAAGCCATTTAACTGATATAAACAGCATATAGCTTCCATGTATCCTTGACTTGTTCATTTCTGGCAGGGAAGGTAGAGAGGGATATTGTAATTAGATAAAGTGAGAAAGACTGAAACAACACTAACAACCTTCTGTAAAGATCATTTTGCAGATACCCTGCTGGGCAGGATATCATCACAACTGTGAAATTTGTCTCACAGTGTGAGGAAATGGAGATATCATCAGTAGCCAACTTGCAATAACATAATTTATTAGTCACTATCAACTCATGTTGAGGTGTTTGTTAGTCTGATATTGATTTCCATGGAAGGCAGTCAGTTAACATCAATTAAAGTGCTTTAAAAAAAGACAAATTATTCCTGCATGGAAAACCTGCTTCAAGCGTATACAAAGTCCATTGTGTTACATTTTAATCACTCTCACTTCAAACCTTCTCCCAACATCAAAGACGGTGTTTGGGGCAGAAGTCAGACAGTTACCTACAGAATCAGAAGGAGTGGGAGCTGATTTACAGGAGGAATATTCCTGCCGAATAGTAATTTGCCGCTTCGGCCTCATATTGGCAGTGACCCTCTGCCCCTTGTGCTTTTGAAATGCTCAGCTGATTAGGAAGGTCACGCAGAAAGAAGCAGAAATGGGGAACAAGTTCTCCATACACACGGGTGATTATACGGGCTTCCCGTTTCATCTGCAAATGAGCAGTGTGGTCTAGACGATTTAGTGTAGTTCTTTTTTTGAGTATATGACTCTTTTAAAAATGTACTTCAGACTACGCAGTTCTCTCTGAAATCACAGTGGTCATCAAAGGGTCACTCTTTCTCACCTTGCATTTTTTACATTGTTTACTTCAAAAACAAAATCATAAACATAAAATCCAGGCATTATAGAATTCATAATAAAACACCATGCTAAAATGTACCAATAAGCATCAACCACATCAACACACTTCGCTGAACAAAACAAAACAAAGCAAAAACCAGCAACCGTCCTTGGACTTGGTTTGGGCTGGGCACAGGGGCAACCTAAAGACTCAGAAAGTGTGTAATGAGGATTTTACTGCTCATGGGAAATAGAGGAAAATAGTGGTCTGCTGCCCTGGTGGCTTGTGCCGGGGATCAATGGTCATTAATCTTTCTAGAGAGGCTCCGGCTGCACTTTTTTAGGGGGTAGAAGGATTGCTGACCCAAGTACAGGACGTCTTTCTGGGTCCAACAAGCAAGGTTTTCTGTGTTTGGACGCCACAGCACTTCTCATCGGTTTTGTCCAGCTCAGTCAGGACAGGCACTAAGAAGTGGAGTGCAGACACAAATCATAAAGCAGCGATTGACAGACATCAACTTACTTCTCTCTTTTTGTGTGTGTGTGTGATTCTGTGGGAAATTATTTTGTTAACTGTGTATTGCATGTAGATATTTACTGTAGCTTTTGAACCTGATGTTGGCAGTATAAACCCTACAGCCTCCACCAAACATAATAATTTAATGTAAAACATAATTTAAAGCATTAAAGCACTTATATTTGCTGATAATGCTGATATTTTGGTTTGAAAATTACCAATAAACCACCTGGGAAGGAAAGAGCAGTCCTCCCTACTGCTGTGAAAAATATTTGGGGGGTACCTTTCACTCTCAAGTGAAGTCGTGAAATTTAATGACATAAAAGTATGGTTGAATAGTTTAATGAAGCTGCACATATAATCCCTGTGTGATTCAGCCGCCCACACAGGACTTTCACAGAGCAGCTAATGTAATCGTATAAAGAATTATAGGCAACGCTCTAAGTAAAGTAGAGCTGTCATCACACCAGACATGATAACAACATTTTATGCTCCTACCAATATTAGTGCAATGTACCATGAGGTGTTATACTCTATATGACATTGTATCGTCAAAGTAAGCAGGAGACTAATTTCCATTCAAATCCTGCTGTCTGTGTTATTGTAAAGGTTGTAGTAATAAAAGACAGAAAATGTTTTGTCCTATGAGAATATGTGAGTGCTTCAGTTTCTCCCTCAGGTCAACACAGCTTGAATAACTTAATGTCAGTCAGTTATGGAGGAGTTAGTATCCTTCATCTGTCCTGCACTGTGCAGATTTGTGTTTTAGATGGTGTAGACTGTAATGCAGCCTGGACCTCACCAACAGGCACAGCGCTGCTTGACTGGAGTCAAGGGCACTTAGTGACATGATACTAATAGAGGTTGGCACTGACACATAAAAAATACAAACACATTTAGTTAAGAGGGCTTCAAGGATCTCATAGGGCAAAGCTGTAACTCTTTACACCCCTGACAACAGCAGTGGTGCTTTTAAGGAACCATAAATATGAGGTTTTCAGATGAGGCAATTCATCTTTGCATCTGACATATTTTGCGCCCTCCAAAATCAGTGCCCAAAATGGAGAAAAACATGAAAAGCTGGAGGCAGATTCCTCGGTTTTCATGTAAGTCCTGTAAGTTTTCCTTTAAATGATTTTAAATGTTTTTTGTTTTTGTTTTCTAACTAGCAGCTCCGTGAGGCTGTACTTAGGCACAATAGTGCTTTGAAACATCAGTATGCCAATATGCTCACAGTGACAGTGCTAACATGCTAATGTTTAGCAGGTATATTTACTATGTTCACAATCTTGGTTTAGAGTACTAGCATTCAGCACAAAGACCCCTGAATGGCATTAGTTTTACAGGTATTTTGGCAGAATCCAAAGTACTGGACAGAAATTTTGACCTCATACTGGCACTGGACATAAAGTTTGGGGATTCATTCTGACCAGGACATGAATATCTTTAGCAAATGCCATGACCACCCATCCAATAGCTGTTGAGACTTTTCACTCAAGATAAAAATGTGAACCTGATGGTGCTACAGTAAAAGTCATGGGATCACTGGAGTCATTAGAATCCATCCTTTGGGGACCATGAATGTCCATGCTAGATTGTATTTTTGCCTGGACTAAAATGGTGGACCTGACTGACTGACTAATATCCCTGTAGCCATGTTGGTAGGTTGGCTAAGAGCTCGTTGGTGAATGTTGTTGGTGAATAAATTTGTAATTGACGTTGTGTTTCTGTTGCTGGTGGCCTCACCAGTTCTGCAGCTCTCAAGCGTCATGTTCCAGTGTCATTAAATCCAAAGCAGGATGCAGTTAAATGTGCTCTTGCAATTATTTTTGACACACTGGCAGATGGTGTTCCTGGTTATAGAAAAAAGCTAACTTTACAGAGAGGCAGCAATAAGCTCACATTCATGGGGAATGGTTATTATGGTACATTCAATGAACCTTCGACCCCTACACTGCTTCCATGTAAATGGCAGCACTACATGCATCACAACCTTTCCTTCTTATAGGCCATTTATTTTTACAGTCTTCCAGTCTACACTTTATTTTTCCTTTGGTCAGTATTACATTGGCACAGAGGAAATATTTTATACATTCGGCTCATTATTCACTATGTCTAATTAATGCTACACTCGAAATAAGGAAAGTGCAATTTAGCATCTCCCGCCTGTCCCTGTAGGGGAATCCATTTAGGTGCAATGTAAAATCCTCTTTGATGTAGAAGTCTATTTTCATTGGTATCCAGAACTGTTGATGTGCAACACAACAGCTGACCCTCTATTTTATATCCCAAAAGGAATTATTTTTGCTGCACCCCCTGTAGCTATTTATACTTTAGAATTTCAAGTTTATTTATATATATATATATATATATATATATATATATATATTATATTTTTTTGAGGTTTAAAGAAATATTTTTGCACACGCTCTATCATGCATTTACTTCCCCCTGTAGCAGTTGATATTAGTTTCACATAAAGAATCATGCTGAGAAATAAAGGCAATGAATTCACCAGTAGGAACACTGATGCCATATTTTTCTATTTAAAAAATGGCAAATTAAAACTAACAAAATATTTGAACAACTACAAAAAAGATAGGTGGGAAGGTAATAAATCTGTACAAAGTTTTTGATAGGTGCAAGAGGAGGAATTTGAGCAAAACACAACTTCCAGCATCTGATGAAAAATTAACTAGAAACTGATACAGTTTACAAATAAGTTATCTTACATTCCTAATGCTATTTAAAGTTAGATTATACATTGCTTGCAGTACTCATAACTGCTCAGAGTCTGAGCCCAACAGAATTTAAACCGCCAGCGTCCTGTAATTACCACTTGTGACTCAGCAAAAGTTACATAGTGTTGCTTTAAAGTAAAAACAATACATCAAGAATGTCAACTGATAATAGTTGAACATCACAAGATCAGTTGGGAGGGGTAGTGAGATGATTAATGTGGATTAAAAAGAAAAGAAAAAATTAAGTTGTGCTATACAGATTTGTGTTTATGTACTGGACTTTTATCTTCTTTTATCTTCTTTTTGTGAAACATCTGGGTAATTTTACCTCTTTGGAACTTGAACAGGTATGTTTAAGAGGAGTAAAAACTACAATATTTATATTGTAATATTTATTTGTTCAGCAAGGAAGTTGTATAAAGTAGTATAATATTGAAATGCTCACATAACGCACTGTGCTAGAGTAAGTTACTTTCCACCACTGATGGATAACACTAATATACAACTAAGTGTATAGTGACAGACACTCATTATGTCAGCTGGCAGATCCTCTCTCCAGAGAGTTGATTCACAGGAAAAGAGTGTTACACTTCTTCAATTAGAGTATCCGACTTTTTCAAGACCTGTATGTGCAAAAATAATAACAGAAAAATTAAGCTCTCAGCTGCGAGATGAGGATAAGTAAACAGGCTTCATGTTATTGCAAGAACAGAGCTTCGCCCTGTGGCAAGCTGTGGTGGTTTAATATTTAATGATCTTCTCTGACTCCAGGAGCAAACCTTGGCAAACTACAACTGTGAAGAACTCCTGATTATAGTTATTAATGCAATGTTGTTTGAAACTGGACTCTTTTAAAATCCTGTTACATATGAGAAGTCAATATGAAGTAGCTCTGGCGAGGTTAAACAACTGTTTGTCATTCAAATTACCAACAGTGGGTCTGCTTGTCTTTACAGGGTTTTTTTTCTTTCTTGCCCAGCCAGTGAAAGGGCCAGATGACCCAGATCGGGGCCAGTCGAGCTGAGCAGAAAACAAGGAATCACTGGGATCTCATCTGGTCTTCAGTGTAGACACATGAAGGACCTCAGCTGGATCTGAGTTGACAGCATGCATTCACAGGGGAGCCAAATACACTCATTAGTTACATAAAAAGTTACTTTTCAAAAGTATCCACTGTCATATAAAGCTCACTTACCCTTTAAAAATGATTGGTGCCATTAAACTAGAGCCCACTGTGAAGGCTAATGGCATCACCAGATGTCTACTTACAAAAAAGTGGCATTTGTAAATACTGAGTATTGATACATTTAGCAATTAAACTCAACATGACTACTTTCTGTGTCAAATACAATAGCAGGAGATACAGAGAAATAGGTGTGTGTGTGTATATATATGTAAATGTTGTCATATGTAAATGCTGTGTATGTGTGTAAGCCTTTGAGTCTGTGTATATTCAGAGGAGTGAATTAGCATGTCTAAAGCTTTACAGTTGCCTATAAAATAGAGCTGATTTGTTGTCAGAATAACTACAGTACATCTGCATTTTCCTGTATGGATGACTGTTGTCCTGCCATTTTACCTACCTAAAAAGCTGAAAATCCTATTAAATCTCTTTCAACATCCTTTATGTTAATGTTTGTGCCATGCTACAGGTCCTGCCCCAAATTCCTGACAGACGCTGTTCCCAGTAATTAGGCTGACGCCAGCTCCTAGTAAAGCCCAGGCTTTGAGATTCCCAGTGACAGAGCGGCAAAGAGAGTCAGGTATAAATTATATTTACAATAAACTCAGCCAGCGGACCATGTTCCTAAACACGGCAGCCCTTCAAACAACATCGTTTAGTCTTTTCTGTCCCACAGTGCAACATGCACCGAGCTGCATTAACAACTCGAAATTGATGTTTTATTTGGTGGTTTGGTCATATACTGACTGGAGCTTGTGGACATTTATCCACTAATATGGGCTGAAGCTCTTGAGTCACTGACTTAATTTTGTTTTATATATTATACTAAGACTTCTATTCTTGTCCTTTACTCTGCACAGTCCTCTGTTTGGGTGTAGCATTTGCTTTAGTAAAACTATAGCTAACTGGACTGATTTTGGCGTTAAAAGATACATATGAAAAGAAAACACTACTATAAGCAAAGATAAAGGACACAATGTTAAATCTTTACCTCTGTTTTAAAAAGTAAAGTATTTACATCCCTGGTTCATGTTGCCCCTGGCTGAACTCAATGTTGTCGCATAGCATAGGAAAGAAAATTATGTTATGCAGATTGAAGCCACAGAGAGCCGTGTCTATCAAAACATTTGTCATCCAAACTAATCAAGGCAAGGCAGCTATATTCATTAGCTCGCCTCAGTTCGTGCCCACTTGTCTGCAGACTTCAAGCTCCATTATTGTTACGGGATAGCTCAGTGACATTTGGCTACCACTCTGAATATTCATAATGCCCAGAGTGCACCGTGAATGATCGACAGGCCTGTCGTGCTCAATGTACAAACATCAACTGTGACTGTGCTCTGAATGGAATTTCAGTGAATGAATCACATTTTCGTGGCATGGTATGTTTCTATTTTAAAAAGACTGAAATAGTGTATGGAGGTAGTTCCCAGGTGTTTTGACTTGTGATCCTTTAAAACAAAGATATGTTCACTTGCGATCCTCGACACTAGTTGCACGTGTTTACAGGTGGGGAGCAGTTAAATCAATAGGTTTGTTTTTCAACCTTCAAACAGAGCCAGGTGTGCGGTTTCCCCATTTCTAGTCCTCATGCTGGTCCTGTCCATGGCTGTGGGTTTTATCCCCATTTTTTTGGTCTGTTTTCCTCCCCTTGGGTTTCTTGTGCGTGTGTGTGTGTGTGTGTGTGTGTGTGTCTCTCTCTCTCTCTCTCTCTCTCTCTCTCTCTCTCTCTCTCTGTGGGCGTGACACACGACACCCTCACCAAAATCTTCATCAGCTCACCGGTTCCTCATTACCTCATCAGCCCTGCAGTATTTAAACCCTGGTCTTCACTCCACTTGTTGCCAACTTGGGTTCTTCAAGACTGGTTTTTCTCTGAATTAACGCTGGATCTTGAGTGTCCTACATTTGGGTCACTTCTCATCACTGGTTGTAACAAAGCTAACCAATTGCTGGTATTAGCTTCTTATTTACTACACAGACATGAGAGTGGTATCTATCTTCTCATGTAACTCTCTCAGGTTAATCTTGAGTAAAATTGAACTGTCTTTGCATCAGAGCAAAAGGAAAAAAATGTTTTATTTGTTAATGTCAGAGTCAACACTTTTCTTATAAGGACTAGACAAAGTCCTGCAGTTGTCTCCTAATATCACACAATAGAAAAAAAGTCTGCACAAAAATCAAAGCATCTGATTTTGCTTTTGGACATGGGTTAAAAAACTAGATTTTATATGATAGAATTAATAATTCAATTACTTATAAATATATGAAGATTAGAAAGATTTTTGCACGGCTATGCAGTAGCCTACACTTCTCTAAACAGAAACAGTCTCATCAATCCAGACGTGTCTCAGTAGATGACTTGCTAAAAACTGCAGAATTTCAGAGGTGGGTGGGAAGCTGGTAAACAAAAAGAATTTCTCCCTGTTCTTGTAGTGAAGATGAAAGTAAGTGTCTCTGTCAAAATAAGGGAAGAGAGCCTGACTGGTTTTCTTAGTAATGATAACTACAGGCAAGATGTTAAAGATTAATGAGAGGACTCTGTCAGGAGCGAGTCAGTCAAGTTAAAGCTCAGTCATCACATCACACTGGTCTCTTGCTGTATTTCTATCCTCCATTTTTTAAACATACTACCACCTCTTTCTTTCCCTCTTCCCCCATTCTCTGTGTGTCTTTTTTTTAAACACAGCAGACAAGATAACAGACTCAACAATGAGCCCAGGCTGCGTGACTAATATACTGTACAAAACGTGTTCAAGATCTTATGATGTAACCTTGCATGCAATCAAATCTCTGAATAGTGATTGGTGTCATCCTGCGAAGTGACAGACAGTGAAAGGTCAACCACAAAAAGTCCTAGACAGCATGCAATACTAAAAGGCTGCTGTGACCTTCAGGCAGTGGCATTCTGGGAGGAGAAGAGTGCTGTTATGATGTGGGGGTAATTGAAACGCAGTGCCATGATTAGTGGAGGTTTTTATTCGTGACTTCATGGTAGTGAAAGGTCGCAACAAAGCAGGGGTCATTCATTTTGATCTGGTGCAGTAGCATGTCGTGTATATATGATGGTAAAGATTGCAAAAGAAGAATTATCTAAGTCAAATGTTGCCAGTGAAGCTGATTTAAAAAATGTTTTCTTATGGAAAAGAACCAATGTAGTTGTGGGAGATCATCCATCATCCCTTGAATTATCATGGGAGACGGTTTTGACCCTTCATGGTATCACAGTATAGAGAATCAATAGTTCACAGCTTCCTCCTTATCAAGTTAATCAATCCTCCTGTTTTTAAATGTATTCACTAGCCCAGAGGCATACACTAAAGTAAGGTTAAGTAAGGATACACTACAGTAAAGTTTGTCTTTAAGATGGATTTTGGCAGGACCTTTTTTCATTTTTCTGAAGGAGAAAAATTGAGTCTTGACTACAAGACCACGTTATTCAAATTGTGATCATTTGTTGTAGTTAGCCCTTAAAAAGCTCACATTAATACGTGAACTTGCATTAGGAAATCTACTGTATTCAACACCATTTTATCATCATCATCATTTTTGGTGTTGTGGAGGTTTTCATGTATGGAGAATGAATTTTTCAATATTACATATACTATATATATTTTAAAAGGCATTATGAAGTAAATAATCACATGAATAATAAGGCTATAGCTAAATCATATGGCCGTAAAACAGTGAAATGGTCAAACAACTCTTTAAGTCTTCGTCTTTTCATTTTAACAGTTTATCGCAGGTCATTTTTATTTCATTCCAGCAGCTTTTTATTATTTCAGTGTGTCCCTTTTCTTTACTCTGTTTTTCACACCACTCTTATTTCAACCATTTTTAGCTTCAACTTTAATATATATATATATAATATAGCTAATATCCACATGAATACTACGTTGCCAAAATCTTTAGGTTGTAACCACTGGTTTTAATATTAGATTTAGACCTGCAGAAAAAGACAGGTAGTGCTTTTCATCTTTAAATGTCCAACCAGGAGAATCTATGTACAAATCAAAGCCTAGATGAGTTGAACTACAACAGAAGGCCAGCTTGCTCTATTGCTTCTGACACCCGGGGTAATTGCCCTGTTCCACTGCTGAAATGTCACGGTTGCTCTTATCCCAGGTGGGCTATTCCATCAACTAATAAATGCCATTGCCCCTCTCTCAGCACCAAAGCACCATAAGATGATATGACACAACACTCATAAAAATCAACGGATGACACACACCTCTCCACAGACGTAATTAGCAGCACTTATCAGGATCTCATTTGCTCGCTGCTAATATGGGGACTAATTTGGATGTGACTGGTGTTTTAGTGCTCTTTGTAATCAGATAGCATTAAGGGGATTAACATGATTCTAAATAAGGTAGTTTAACAGTGTTAATGTTTTCATTCGGTCTTACAGACGTGTTTTATCGTATCAGCTTTTTTTTGGTTAAGAAATATTCTGCAATAGTTTATGTAAATAAGCTGCCATGATGCCTTTTTAAAGAGTAGATTTCTGCTTGTGTATTATTCTTTATTTCAACAAAGACAATAGCTCTGGAATAACAAAGTATAATCTTCACTTCAAGAGTCATTAACAAATACATTAATTCAGGAAAACCAAGTCAATCTACTGTAAGACATCACAATTTCCTTCCACATGCAGACAAACTGTCTTCAACACATTGACTATTTGGCTTTAATTTCAGCCAGCAATTATCAAAGACCTTATCTCATTTATATGGTAATAATACCTCTGATGTCAGCTCTGGCAGTGAAGATTACGAACTAAGCAGGGATGGCCTTTTGTGGCCGGGGCTCGTTCAGTTCATTCTCCTGCCTGACTGCACTGACCGACAAAGAGAGGTCAGTGTCTGAGGGGATCAAGCAGCGGCTCCTGCCCGTGTAGGGAGGAAATTTAATTTACTGTGACATATTGTTGGGAGCACTTATAGAGGTAATATGTAGTCTTTTGTTTTGGGATGCCTGCACAAGGGGGTAGCTTGACCTTCAACTGGGTTTATTAACAGCAGGGTTGCTGTTGTTCGTTAAGTTGCAAACCTGCATTGCTAAAAGTCAAATAACACTGACAATACCGACATTAGATTAATAAACCTCAACAGACAAATGCTAAGAGCTGAGAACAACAACAACAACAAAAATAAATAACTGTAATTATTTTTCAACATGTTGCAGCAATTCTCTCTATAGTCTAGAGAGTTTGGAAGGTAGAGTCTATTTTATTTGACCTTTCAAAACCAAAAAATACAAGTGCAAAAGTGCAGGAAAATTGATTGTTTCTCTGCGTTAACATAAGTTGAAACGTTAGCATGTCCAGCCAGCTCACTCAATACTAAGGCCAAAGAGCAGTTCATATTACACACATACATATATTTTGTGGGGTTACAAGTTACCTGGATGGATGCTATAGCAGAGTTTATGCTAACACTGGTAACTCTGTCCATATTGGTTTTCAGGAAAGCACGTAAACTCAGCCAAACACTTAGTTAGTCTTCATCCTTAAAAACCTTTTTGTTTTTAACATTTAAATGAAACGTACAGTTCTCAAATTACAAGCAATAATCTAACCTGTCTCTGCTTATAAACAGCTAAGAAGGATTAAATTGGAATGAAATACCAGTCTGGTCTTTTTTTCCTTATCATATTGTACACCATAGCGTAGGACTGATTAGCTGTATGCTGTTATGGACCTTTTTCATGACAGATATTTGTCAAGGCAGAAAAAGCACAGAGGAAACTGACTTTGTTAACGATGGCTCAGTTCCATCGAGTGTCCCAGTGTCCCAATAAGCCATGCCACTGAGCCAGCACAATACCACGAGCATGTAACTCTTTTTAATGTTATCAGTAACACCTGTGCTTTTGCAGCAACGACATGTCAATAGGTCTGCTGTGAGAAAAGGCTAAAGAATAGCAATGCTTTTTCTTAACGTGTATCATCAACTGGTTGATGATACTAACTTTTTGTCTGGGAAATAAGCAGCTTTAGCTTCAGTGTTACCATTCCTGTACAATTTTATCATATTGAGTTCCTGCGTTTGTTTACTTCTGTCTGAAATCAAGGACCTATTGTTTCAAAAGGTCTTAAGAATTTCAAGTGGTAAATCTGATACTTTGTTGTGGGTCACTTGACAGGTGTAGCAACAGTAACAAAGAAGGGCAGGATTTAGTGAGTTATCAGTTGCTAATGGCCTAAAAAAATGATGAAAATAATAGTAATAATGAAAGAAATGTTATATGAATCATAACTGACAGTATTCCAGAAATCAAGGATCTTTAAAGTCTGATGAGAGGTTTTTAGTTAAACTAAAGTACCTGATAACTAATTTCTCACTTCTAATCATTATTCCAAGAAAACCTCTTGCAAGTGTTTTAGGAAAGAGTTTTTTTGGCAATTGAGGATATAATTCTTTCGTTTTTGCCCAGAATGGATTAAGAGAGACTTGGCAGGAAAGGCCACTACACATCTGAGGTGTGATTTGAATATTGACCTGAAGCAGTGATATCCATGTCAGACCGTGATAGCTGCTGCTAATGGGAGGTCAGCCAGAGGTCAAAAGAAAGTGGGAGATGTGCCGCGAACATGGGAGGCGAGAGTAATGAGATTGCCTAAATTATCTTTGAAAGCTGAGTTCAGTTTGTTCTGTAGGGAAACTTTTCAGTTAAAAGAGCTCTTTGACTAGGAGAGATGATAAACTATGTCCCCACCTGCTCTCTTTTTGTGGTAAAATTTTGTGTTATTAGTGTATTTACTGCAACAATGTTTTTACTCTCCTGATCATCAAGTGTCTGCTCTGAGCTCTAACACTGACACAGACTGCACTCTGTTTGATCTCTCTTTCTCTGTGTTCCCTGCATGTTGAAACATCTGACCTGTCTTCTACACAGCAGTATGAGGACATTAATGAGAAGCACAGTATTGATTTTCTATGAAAACACTATACTGCTTTGTTGCATTTCCTTAACCTTGGCTTCCCTGAACCTGAGGCTGCCCAATTCAATTTTTCTTTGTTGGATTTTTCATCTCTCTCTCAAGGGGAAATTTCATTAACTCTTTACTCTGGTGCTTGGCATCTGTTGTTCCACCCATAGTTTAGAGGGGGGAAAAAAGAAAACATGGGAAAAGTAAAATCTATTTTTACAAATCTCAGGACACCACCCTCAGTCAGGGCTCAGGGGGGAAGATATAATATGTACATTTATAATTCCAAAAACTTTGTGTTCCAAAACATGATATTTTGTGTGACGGATCTGTACTGTCACCTCTCAACAACTCTTGAATCCAGGGCTTGTGGCGAACAGACTCCCACTCACAGATGAGCGTCGACAGCCTGTGTTTCATGCTGCGTTTTAAGCTCATTTGGGCTCAACAGTCTTGGCAGGTCAAAGCAGCGCTATGAGCACCATCAGGCTTGTCACTGAGCTGAGCTTTTGGATGTTGGAGGTCTGTTTAACAGGCGTAACGTATCTCCTCTGTCAGACTGGCAGGTGGTTGAACTAACACTGTGCCTCTGGATGGAGCTCAGAGTTAAGTCCTGCAACCTGTTTGGCTTCTGGACTTGAAGCGCCTGTGATTGTTTGTTTTCTAGATCAACTCTGAAGCTTCAGCACAACAGACATGACAAAGTCAACATCTAATGATGAATTCTAATTTAAAATTTCCAATGATGTCAAAGGCCTGATCAGTTTTTTTTTTGTTTTGTTTTTTTTTTCCTGACTAGGGTTGATAGCCAAGGCTACAAGGCTGCAAGTCTCAAGCCCCCTGCCCAACCTGTAAACTCCTGATGTAAACTAGGTCGGTGCAAAGAGAGAGAGTGAGAGAGAGAGGTGCTGCTGGGAGCATTGAATTATTCAGCCCAGTCCTCTGAGCTCTGATAAAACAAGCAGAACAACAGCAGCATATGAGCTCTGTGCAAGACAGCTGGAGAACCAGATCAGTTCATATGGGCAATACCTCGCACCCTGTTTGGAGTCAGCTTTTGTAAATCTGAGAAATAAGAAGAAATGCTATGAATGACTGAGTATTTTTACAGGTTACAAAGACTCAAGAAGACCTCCTGTGCTAACAAAGATTTAAAAATTTTTGTAGGGCACTCTCTCATAAAAGCATTGAAACATCATATTTTCATATACGTTATCATCAAATTTCTCCACATCCAGTAATGATTAATGTGACATTACAAGCTTTCCCCCAGATTTTCAGACAAGAAAACGTCATAAAGTGAAGAAATGCTGAAATCTCAGTCTCCCTCTGCTTGCCCCCCATCTAAACCCCATCGTAAGGCTTTGATCAGCATAACCTGCCATATGTCAGAGTATGTTTACTGCATACCTTTTATATGCAGGGGTTGTTAACTTTTACAACCTCTTTTGAATGACAGGAGAAGTGCATACGTCTTCACAAAAACCTGAAAATCTCCTTTTTTTTCCCCCCACCCCAATCATGGACGTTCTGCCGTGTCTGCCAGATCCAAGTGAATTGGATGTGGATGCAGTCGTGCTCATAAATCTTACAAACACTGAGGTAACGTGTTTCAGACTTGCTTACCAGGTGTAATTTGTCAAGAATGGATAACTCTATTCCACACAGAGCGCGCCCATTCTGCTCCAGTAGCTCACTACAGCCGTTAGGGTTTGGTGCTCAGTGTGGCATCACCACATTGGGCCGTGGCAGAGTTGTTACCGAGACCAAAGCAAGACAGCAGAGGGTGTCTCAGAACCAATATCAGAACAAAACAGCGTGCCAGTATTTTGTGTTACGATATTGTGATGCTTATGATAATTTAATGCTTTCCAATTTTACAACGCACATCTAAATCTGTATATCTTTATATCTTAGCATCACCACCTCAGCAGTTTTGTACTTTTTCTCCATTATACAGTATTTACTTGGCAGCTGTTGTCACTGATCACTATCCTACATAGAAAACATATGATTATAGTACATTGATATAGATAAAACTATTCAACAATTACAAACCGTATTAATGTATACTATATAATATTAACACTTAACACAATACTTTTAATACTTTAAGTACATTTTATTGATCATACTTTTAGGGGGGAAAACATTATGAATGCAGTATCTTTTTATTGCTACTTATACTTAAGCTCTGGATACTGGCAAGTATCAAGTCAATCAAGAGGTTAATTAGGAGGTAAATCAATCAATCTCATTATCTAAAACAACTTAGTCCTTTAATACCCTTTACACAAACCTAATAACATAGTAAATGTTTGTTAAATGTATTCCTATTGACTGTACACAGCAGTGTGTAAGCCAGCTTGTCATGTGGATGTTGGAAATGTAAGGGGGAAAAAAATAATCGGCGCTTATGGATGCTGCAAATGACAATAAGGTCATACCACTGACTTTAACAGCATGTTAATCAGGGGAAACGTTCAGCCAGTAATGCTGCTCTAATCACACTTGAGTAGATTCCCTCCCCGGAGTCTGATCTGTAAGCACAAGATGCAGCAGAGGGAAGAGAGGAGGACGTCACTCTAATAAACAAGGAATTACCTCTGCGCATCCAGATGCTGCTACCTGATATACATGTGCTACATCTGTAATGTAATGCTAAAAGACTGAGGCTAAAGATGCACGACATCCAGGCACTGATGATCAATGCAGAAGGAACTTCACTGTATTGCAGGGTCAAGCCATTTTGCTGAAGTATTAAGAATAAAAATGCTCTAAAATGTTCATTAAATGCTTGCTAGAAAAACATCCTCAAACAGCAACACCCCACAAAATACTGGAGTCAGCAAATGATATTCTCTTTGGAGGGGCTGGTATTAGCAGTAATGCTATGTTACCACTGTGCTGTAGCTAATAATTGCAGCTTACATTAGAGAAGACAAACACAACATTCCTTATTATTTTTGCTCTTGTGTTTAAGCTTTGCAAAAGATTACCAAAAAGCTTCTCAAAAGTCTAGAGATAAAGAATATTGTTATTACCATAGCCACCTCTATACCACTCAGCATGAAGAAAAATCATAAGCTTGCCAAGGTATACCACACTATGATTTGGCAGTCATTGTTCAGGGTATGTGTTTTATCAAATGGTCCGTTTCACTCTCAACTCATCTAATCTGCTTCATAACTGTGTGGGTGTACGTACCATCACCTTTTCCCAACTTCAAAAACTTTTGGCAGGAAAATATGGATCTATATAGGAATGTGTCACTTAAAGTAAAAAGCTTATTGAGAAAAATATGTTTTGATGGCCTTTAAAACTAAAATATAAATTCAACTTGATGTTAATTTTTCATTCTCCTCTGACTCTTCAGCCTGACTGATATTCAGAACTGTTGCTTTAATGTGTTGAACTTTACCTACAAGATGAAATTGAATTTATCTCTACTTTCAGTTCAGTTGAGAGTGCTCTTAGTTGGCAATATACTTTATTGGTATAATACCTTTTAAAGGTTATAAAATAAACTCCACAAGGTTGTTTATGTAACATAATTTTGCATTAGGAGAAGATGAACCACAGTTTGTAGAAATATGCTGTAGATGAGAGAAAGTTTCTTTGTAGGTGGCCCTTCCAGGGACATCTAAAATGTGCATTATAATGGAGCTGAGACACCTCCACCTCCTCCACACCTCTGCCATTACTCTCTCTGTCTTTCTCTCAACACTCCCACACATGCACACAACTCCCTCCCACTCTCTTTTTACTCAAGTATGGATCTTTCCTCCTTGCCCGCCCTCTCTGTCACATTGGCTGTGGACTGTCATAGAAACAGCTTGTGATCCAAACCCCTCTCCTGTTCTCCTCAGTTACATAAATGCCACATACTGTTGGAGTCCTGAACCATATTTTTAGACTAGCATAGACAGGACCGATAATGATGCCAGCCATCAACAGTACCATTACATAACAAGAAGGAGAGGGGGGTGAGAAGCACATGCATGGCACTTTTTTCAGCAGCACACTATACTTTTTCCCCATATCGGGCAGGCTTGCTTGAGGCCAAGTACAAGCATCCACATACACAGTAAACACTGAGCTGTGTTATGTATGTCATGCACTGCATCCATACTTGTTTTAGTAGGAAAAAATACACTGTGAAAAGTGATCTTTCTGTAACCCACCACATGCTCTGTTGTCTGGCTGACTCTGCAACAATAGCAAACATGGATGTTACTTTATTGTTGAGTCTCCTGTGAGCTTTTTCTTATAACAGAGTTATAAGAGTTCATTTAAAAAGAAAGATTGCATCGTGTATAACCCTTGAAATGCTGCTGCAGAAGATTTCCAAATTTGTCAAATATATAATGTTTTTGTAAGCCACATAAATTTTAAAGAACTTGGGGATTTGAGATGGTCTGCAGGCTTCTCCTAAGGCACGAAAGCCATGCCATAGCTGTTTACACTGGGGACTTTATCAATTAAATAGTAAGGTTTTTAGTGCAGCTGTCCATTCAGTGCCATCTGTGGCCTGTCAGCACCATGGACAGCATCAAACTGGTGCTGCTTCCTCTTCTGGACCTTCTGTACTTTTCCTCTACCTTCAAAGTGTTTTGGAACAGCAATACCTAGGGACAGAATCAGATCAAGTTTCATATTCTGTGTGTTGTTCTGACGGAGAGTAAAAGAGAAAAGACAGAAAATCACTGACAAAAACTGTTTGAGGTGTTCAGCAGATGTTTTTGCCATTGTAGAAACAGTATCTTAGCTGTATATCTTCTTAATTTCTAATATTATGTGGAATTCATTGTTGTATGTATTATTATTCATTGGGATTGTTTAACGTTATTAAAAGGTTGTTTTGGATGCAGTTTCACATCACACCTACAGGGGAAAAGCTACTACAGAGGATAACACAAAACTGGTGTATTTAGAATGTTGTACTATGCTAAATCTATTGTTCTGTTGTGATTTAGAGAGTTTAGTGACTGAAATGCCTTGAGCACCAGTGTATACAGACATGAAACTACACTAAGAGTCTACAGCATGCTAGCAGCTCTGTGAGGCTGTACGTAGGCATAGTGGTGCTAAATGCTAATGCTAGCCTGGCAGCATGCTAACATTTGCCAAAGTACTGAACAAATTTCAACTTGATGGTCACGCCAGAGGAAAAGACAATTCATCCTGAGGGGAATGTGAATGTGCGTACCAAGTTTCATAGCAACCTATTCAGTAGTTGTTGAGATATTTCATTCAAAACTACAACTATCAATCTGCTGGTGGTGCTACAGAAAAAGTCAGATGATCACCAAGTTCAGTAGGATTTATCCTCTGAGGAATATGAATGTCTGTACAAAATTTCATGGCAGTCTAACCCAGTAGATGTTGACATATTTCAGTCTGGACCAAAGCAGCAGACGACAACATTGCTAGCCTTAGCGCTACGCTGTTAGCATGGTTAAAACAAGCAAAAATTGTGAACAAATATATTTTAACTTTCAGAATAGACTTTTTAAGACTTTAAGTGTTCATACACAGTTAAAGATTTGATTTTCCAAACTGTTTCCAACACACCATTACAAATGCACAAAGATACACTTTACAGCCAATGAGAACATGAGGGATTTCTTAGAGACAGGGTGTACTACGGCTTTACCTTGGTGTATTTCTTCTACATCAATGTTGGAGCCAGGACTTGACTGAGGCAATGCTTCACAGTAACTTGCTCTAATCGACATGACACACTGTCTGCCAGAGGAGGTATCTGGAATACCTGGGGGGAAAAAATACACTAAACAAAGGAGAGGCATTTAAAACAGCGTGCTGTGGAGGCAGAACCAGGTTAGCACTAGCCTGGGAGAAAACTGGTGCAATGAGCCTAAGGAATTAACCCTGATATACATTTCAGGTCACAAGTTCACAATGGATTAAATTAGAAGAAAAAGTGCAACAAATTCCCCCCAAAAAAAGAGAGAGAGAGAGAGAGAGAGAGAGAGAGAGAGAAACAAAAGGTATATAGGTAAAGAAAAGTTAATCGAAGAGAACTGAATTGAACAGACCTGACACCTCCAATCTGACACATTAGGATGCTGACAAACAAGCCAACTATAATGTAAGGATTGATTGCTGCGAGTTTCTCTCCAAATGAAGCCTCTTACCTAGTAGGTAATTAGGAAGTGAGCAGATGCTGGTATTGAGCGCTCTGAGTGCCTGAGAGAGGCAGTAATTGTTTTCTGTTGATTACATGGCCTTTTGACAGAAAAATGGGTCACTGCAGTAGTGACCAGAGACTGGGCCAAGTAGACCTTCCAGTACACAGTGTTACAACAAATAAGGAGGCATGGGAAAGTGTGGACAAGTGGAGTGGAAATCCAACCAAAAAGCTGACACTGTTTATTTACATTGTATATACTGTGACTTCATCGTCAAACACAGGGTTGTATTTGAGCTAAATGCAACCATTACGGCCACTTTAAAACGAAGATGGATGGAAATTGATAATTTGCATAATTGCAAATGAAAAGCTGCCCTTCAGCACAAGTTCCATAGCTTCATTTGAATGTACAAAATGCTTTGCTTGTTTGTTTGTTTTCTTCCTCGTCTTGCCAGTCTTCATTTGCTATTAACAGTTATGTGGTTCCTTTTAGGTCAGTGTTGTTTTAAGTAGTCCATTGCTTTTATCAGGAGAAATCGAGATGTATTACAAATTGTTTAACATGCTGTGCAATGTTTCTCCTACATTATTATTCAAAATAAAAAATGAAAAACATCAGTACAGAATATTTTGGCATAAACAAACCCTCATACAAACACTTTGGTTAAAATTGCAAGCCCCCCAATGAGCTTAACAAAACTGCCCTCACATATTTATCATGCAAAGGGAAGTTGTGTTGAAGATGTCATGAGTGTTTCTATTGTCCTTTAAAAGGACCTTTCAGTCTTTTTAATGGCAGAACTCAATTGGGAAGATAATTTACTTTTCTTAAATGCTGCTGCCATCTGCTGGTTACAATCTTACTGCTCCTTTCACCATGTGCTGTGTGGACACCATGAACCAAATCATGTAGTCAGTCAGAGCCTCATCTGTTAGATCAAGCTGTCATAGAGAAATATATAAGGTATGTCATTACTGTTGTGTCGACTGGGAATAATAGGTGTGCCGTGAGCACTCAAAAAGTTTCCCGCAAACTCCTTCCAGAGGTCATAAGTTCATCTCTGTGACGTACTTTCAACGTCAACACATCAGCAAAAGCCTTAATTTACATTTGGTAATCTAGCAGATTAAGAGGGATAGCTCAAAGATAAATAGGGCTGCCTGGTCTTTTACTACAGTTGAACTCCTCTTGGCTGCACTGAATGTTGCCCTGACAACCTTATGTCACTGTGTCAGAGTTACAATATCCCTCTGTCTCAGCTCTGCTCATCTGGTCAGTTGATTACGTCTGTGCAGTGTCCTGACGGATCTTTTGTCTGACTGCAAAGGAACGATTTTCGATGTCTCAAATTCACACACAGTATGTAATGTTGTTTTTGTAGCCGGAATAAAATTTGTTATAAGGAAGGACAGAGAATTCTGATTGTAATTAAACAAGATTAGAGATTTTAGAGATTTTCAAAGTCATTGATAAATTGGTTTATCTGTTGCTAAAATAGTGGGTTGTGTATGTGTGTGTGTGTGTGTTTCCTCTTGACCCTGTCATGTTCATGTTTGTGTACCTGGCGGGATATAGGGCCCAGACAGTTTTACTGGAATGCCTATCAGTGGGCAGCTGGCTTGTTAAATACTCTCTAGAGAAGTGTGTTTGTCAGACATATGGGAGAAATGGTTTTTGGCTCAAAAATGACAACAATAGTTTTATTTGTTGCCCCTCAAATGGAGAAGTTGAGTCACGATAATTGAGATTTCTCACATATGCTTTCCTGCTGTTGGGAGAAAACAAAAGTATCTATAACAGTGCAAAAAAACAACTCATGGCACTGTCCACTCATTGTGCAAACAACAATTTGATTCACATGATTTTTGAGGATATGACGCAGTATACAAATCCATGCAGAGTTAAGAGCCACAGTTACACAAAGACAGAACTTTGCCCATGTCTTTCAAGTCTCCGTCCATGGTGGAAGAATATTCTTGAAGCAGGGAGAAGTCAGAGAAACCACAGTTATGTAGCGAGCTGGGCTGTGGCCTCCATCTCGCAGCAGATCCTCCCCCTCGTCTGGAAGCTGTTGAGTTCTTCTCCAGATGTGGCTGCCTGATCGTTTTAATGATACACTGGCGCAGGCAGAGAATAACAGGGGCCCTGAAAACAACACAAACAAGACTCCATGAGAAGCAGCAGTGACAAGCCAGCTTGTTCATGAACTTGTACTTTTTTGCACAAACTAAAATTAGTCATTCTTCTTTCACTAAAGTAGGTTTTAATGAATGGACTTTTTGAGAGGCAAGAACAACAGCATACAATTATGCACAGTTATTGCTCAGACAGGAGGATGTTCCTGTTTTGGTGTAAAGCCATTTTCTTGGGGTTTTTTTACATGAAGAAAACACAAGCATATCTTTGGAGAGTATCAGTGAATTGAAGAAACACTGGCTTTTAGGAGATATTCATAGTGAAATGATTTTGGTCAGGGTGCCACACTGGGCCTTTCACCACAGCTAAGTAACTGCAGCTGAGAGTAGTCTTCGCAACAGCTACTTTTACACTTTCACATGAATATTTTTCAACTTTAGCGCT
Organism: Lates calcarifer; assembly: GCF_001640805.2. Classification (NCBI taxonomy): domain Eukaryota; kingdom Metazoa; phylum Chordata; class Actinopteri; family Centropomidae; genus Lates; species Lates calcarifer. The sequence continues at coordinate 14,905,564 of NC_066851.1, read as the reverse complement.
CTGCTTCAGTAAAATGTAATTCAAAAAGAGAGAGTTTTTCCTCCCTTAATAAAAACATCCAGCATTTTCTCTAGAAATCAGACAGAAAGGCAAGAATTTCCTCGATGAGACATCTGGTATCTGGCAGACATCAGGCAGATCCCCCCTCTCCCACTAACAGTTAGAAAAATGCCAGTTGCTTCAACAGCAGGTGTCTTTGACTTGGTCATCCTCCAGAGAGAACAGGTTGCACAGCTGTCTGGTGCTCACACACACACACACACTCACATAAGTGCGCGCACACACACATGCAAGGAAAGACAGCGAAAAGAGGCACTTAATGAAAGATGGCAAACAACTTCTCTACTCGGGGTGGGCTCTGGGTTCTTGTTGGACAGCTCTGGCAGGGAGATGCCCCCGCTGTGTCTTTTGTATGTGCAAGTGGACCAAACAAAAAGCTTATTGAGGAATCTCTGGGAAGCCCAGGCTGTCGGAAAGGAATGCCCCCCTCTCACTTGTGGGCTCAGCGCTTCAGTCTTAATCAGTCACCGGAGTGGGCTGGTAAGCTGGGGGCCTCCCAGACCCGGCGGGCGGGCAGGAACTCACTCACTCTTGACCTCACTTGGCTCAATAAAATCTATTAGCTGAACAGACCGGCAATAGGCTGGTCATTGTTGCTAATGTGATACAGATAAATCAAACTAATTGTCCCTATTAGCCTTTCTATCCTCATACTGTCTAAATTCTTATGTAATCTCTTTGTCAAGCCAAAGAATGACTACATGTAAGTTGTCCTTTTTGGTTATTTTTTTTCTTTAATCAGAAATAATCAAAAATTTGTAGCAAATGAGAGGCTACAGGGTGAGGTACAGTTTCTAAAGTAAAAGTGGAAGTTATTTTTGTGGGGTAGAAATGATGGTAACATAAAGGGTGTGTGTTTCCAACTATAAGAAGGCGGAGTTTTCTCCCTGGGGTCCTGATCCAAGCTGGTGTTATGTAACGGATACGCTGCCTCTCATCCTAATGTGGTGTTACTCGAAAGTTTACAGGCAACAGTTCTGACTCAGGTCCGGTCTGTGAACATGGAATAGGCTGTGCGATCATTTCCAGAAGTCCGTCTGCAGATGGAGGAGCGGAGGATTTTTTTGAGGAAATTGGCCTTTGGAGCTGATTTTTAGCCAAAGAACTGTCTCACAGCCTTCAACCTAATTGAAAACTGACCTTAAACACTGACAAGGATCAAGTCTTTCTTGGTTAATATTCAACTGTAGGAGCTTCTTGCTGTGTTTGAGAGGGGGGGATCTGGAGATGAGACTTTGCGTTTAGATTTTGAAAGCAGACAGACAGACTGACTGACTGACTGACTGAGGGACATGGGCAGCGGTCCGAGCCGAGGGAAGAAAGTTGCACCTGCGTGTGTCAGCGAGGTGAACGTGACAAAACCAGCTGCCGGTGTCACTTCGCCCAAACAGGACAGCCGTCCGTTCAAGCCTCTCAAAATCCATGCAATTTTGCGCAACGCGCGCAACCGTGCGCAACCGGACTGCCACAGCGAGGGGCACGACTCTGACTTCTCCGGGGAGGACGACGATATTGATGGAGAACTGGACACGGTTCTTGCAGATTATGAGGAGCGAGAGAGGGTTTCTGTGAAGAAAACACCTCCCAAGAGGACTTTTATGAAATCTAAAACTTACGGACTGTGTCACTTCAGCCGGGAGGACACAGAGGACGAGTTCAGCTCAGCTCCCCGGCTGAGAGCGTCGGGAAGAGCCGAGGAGCCACGTGGCTCACACGGTGGATCCAGAGGTGTAAACAAGACGAGCAACGATGCTTTCACACACTTTAAAAACCACACAACTCCGTGCCCCAGTCAGCACAATGTAAGGGACACTGTTATTATTATTATTATTATTATTATTATTATTATTATTATTATTATTATTATCGGAGAAGATATGATTTCTCTGTTTTTTAGCCAAGTTTTTATAGATCATCAATAGCAGGCTGATTTTAAAATATTGGGAATTATTCAGAGCTGAAATGAGAACACATGATATCCTTTCTTTCCTCTCTGGTGTATGTCACAGGGTGTTTCCACAAGAGGGGCTTTGCAGGAAGCTGTTCCCACATCAGAGAAACAATCGTAAGTAGACAACTCTAATAAATAATTGATTTCCGGGCTCAGTGGAGTAGTAAAAGCCGAGCAGAGCCTGATCAAATTCACCTTAAAAGGATCAAAATACCATCCTATTGTTCTCGGCGCAGATCAGATTAGTCAGACGTCTGCAAGCGGGACAGAAACAAACAAGTGTCTGTTGTTGCTGCTTTGTTGATGATGAGTGTGAAAACGGATGCACAGCTAAAAAATTACATCCAATAAGCACAAGAGAATATAGCTCATACAACTGACTTTTTGTGCAACATATTCAGTGGAAACAACATATTCATCAGTAGATTATATAAATGCTGTTGTGGATTGAGTCACTCAAAAATGATACACTTGGTGTGAAAAACAACACATCAAAATGCAGTTATATGTCACTTAGATTTCCTGTTTTAATCAGCAGCTTGTTGATGTGCTTTCCACTCTCCAAACTCTCCCCAGGACTTTTGGCAGCTGCCATAGCTCCTCTCTCACCATGCCAGTCATCCTGTACGATGGATCAGAAGAGGAGCTGATGGACACTATTGAGAGGGAGTTTAGTTGACCCCCAACAGAGAATGCTGCAGCAAAGCTACTGTCCTTTTCAGCTGCCTTGATGGGATACAGCAGTTTGCAGAGGAGTTTTTTAAGAAAAAAAAAAGGGAACCAGGGTTTCTTTTGACAAATTCCCTGCTACATGGGAAGGCTGCCTCACTGTATTTATGCAGGCTGTCCTGGATAAATCTAACACTGTTTGTTTTGTACTTAAACAGCTGCACTCCAGACCTTTGCATTGACTCAAGTCTTACTTAACAGCAAGAAGCAGTGTAATTGCAGAGTTATAACACCAGCTTGAACAGATGCCAGGAGGTTGTCCTCTCAGACACCAGAGCTGTGAACTGACAGAGGCCTTCTTGGTTTAGTGTCTGCAGCTAAGGTGTCACTGTCACCCTCTCAGTCCTGCTGGGCTCCCACGGTGCATGCACCTACTTATTTGTTACCTATTACTTATTTTACTTTAACTTGTCTGTTAATAGGTGAAGGAGAGAACACATATTTCTCACAGCAGTTTTGCAAATTTCAGCAGTAAAGACCGTGTGACTATGCAAAGCTCACATTTTCCACCAGCAGTTTGGTGCACACAGTATAGGGCTATAGTTTTCCACAAGTGGCAACCCTGCAAAGGTATGAACTGGGACTGTTTATTTAAGGTTTCCTTCCTGACCACAGTTCCTGCACTTCTCCACCCTTATAAAGAAGGAATGTGCGGCAACAGAGAGACTTTCAGTCAGGCTCAGTTTGACCCAGCTGCATTTCCCCTGCTGACTCAGCCACATTCAACCATAAAGGCCTGCTGCCACTTAGTGGTGGAATAGAGCAGTTTTTGTGCATGAACACATACTTGAAACACACACTGTATGTGTCAACAAACTGCACTTTTTTAAGGACTAAGTATTTCAATCGAGAAGGATTTTGTAATTTTGATTTATATGCAAATAAAAACTGACCATGCTGTATTTTTGATCTTGTTTGTGTTCTAATTCACTGTTTAGTTGACCTAATATTGAAAATAGATGTCTAATATTCCACATCAGGCCAAAAACATTTCATTTAATCATCACAATCAACATAGGAATTGTCTGTCAGTGTTAAAGCAGGAAGAGTGTACAAAATTATATTTAAATCTGGAAAACAATAAAATACTGTGTCACAACCTAAAATATTCAGCACAGTGTATTTTCAAAATAACAGGGATTAATGCTTGATGGTTATATCTCTCTGTCAGTGAAGCTGGAGTTCACATTCAGACATCCAAAGGTGCAGACTCATATAGTACTGTATATGCAGTGAAGACTTCGAAGGAATTTAGTGTGACATAATCATGCTAGTCATAACTCATGTATAAATTCTTGGGCAGAGGTCATGGTGACCTTTGACCTTTTGACCACCAAATTCTAATCAGTTCGTTCTTGAATCCAAGTAGATGTTTGTGCCAAATTTTAACAACATTATGCCTTAGGTCACGGCTGTCTCCAGCACCCAGGCATAAAAATGCTACCCCACATTATGAGCAAGACTTGATAATGGAGGGAGTACAGTTCTTAAATAGAAAAAAAGGGTATGATACGTAGTTTTTAGCATTAAAGGCATTTTTTAAATTAATATTTTTGCTTCTTTGAAGGCCTGTAGAAACACATCCTCCTCTGTACCGCTGTGAGTAGTTCAGGAGGGAGGTAGGAAAGTTGACTTCTGAGCATCTTATGGCTCCTCACAGTCTTTGCAATGTAATCCTCACAAATCCTGTCAGGGTAAAAAAAAAAAAAAAAAGTCTTGTCATTTTTCATTTCTATTTTAGGAAAAGAGATTACATAATTAAAGTAAATACAACATGAAGAACATGAACATCTACAAAGGAACAGACCCTTTCGACAGCAGATATTTTTACTTGTCACAGCAGGAGAAGCACAGGCGAAACTAATATCATTAACAGTGTCTCTTACAGACGAGCCAGCGCAGACATTACCAGGGTGCTGACACAAATAAATGTAATGCAGTCCATTGTTAATTAATATTATTAATTTCACTTGTCAAAATGTCTGCTGTGTAAATGTCTATCTTACCTGAATAGAGGATGTGGTTGCATCTGGAACACGAGCGCATCATTGCAGTGACCCTGAAAAGAAATATACAAGGTTTGCTGGATTCCATTTTAAGATGTTTTATCATTCATAAGCCTGTATATTCAGCTCACAGTATTTTGTTTTACAAGCATGTATTTTATGAAATGTCTTGCAAAGTATCAATGGTGCAGACTGTGGCTTTTCATAGACAACATATTTTTCACAATACAAAAAAGTAATTATAAATGTGGGAAATTAGATGTTACTGAATATAATGCAGGTTTTCTCTTATGTGCAAACTGACTGTAGTACAGGGAAACTGAACAATGAACACTGTTTCTTACACGGTTACTTTTGTAAATGTTAATTTGAAGATCACCCTTTTATAAAGTACAACCTGCTTAAATCTGTCATGTAAAGCATATTCGTTTGTCTCTTTGCACGGATTTGGGGTTGTGTCTGTGTTCGTGTGAATTAAAATTTTGTTTGCCATGGTGATTTCCAAAGACCTGTAAAATTGGAATTTCTGTTGTTTCTCTCTGTGATACGTACAGTGTCAACAAGGAGGATGTAGTCACAACTTCCACCAAACACAACAACATCAGAGTCTCTCCCTGGACATGCTGTGTGCCACAACCTTGAGTGGAGGAAAAAGGGAAAAGACACACAATTTAAAATCTGCTCATATTCTTACAAAGAGACCCTCTCACTCTCACTCTGTCAGTAAATGAATGAATATACCATAAGACTTGTTAATAAATTCACAACAACGACCAAGGACTGATACTACCTTGGCTTATCCTTATAGGGATGCTCCATTTCTCTCCACTTCTTTGTTTTAACATCAAACAACCACCCATCACCTGATGGAGGAAATATGTTTTTTAAATGAAAAAAGTTAAGGAACATTTTTATTTAAAAAATCAAGGGAACAGTGGAAATAAATGTGCAAAAAAGTGTATTTTCTTACTCATTGGTTTGCAGTCTGCACTGAGACCTCCAAACAGGAACAAAGTGCTGTCTGATACTGTTGTGAGTGTATGCCACGATCTGCCCACTGGACCGGTGGACACTGGGATTCTGGAAATAATATTACCTCAAATATTAGTTTTGGTAATTGTTTATTAAGTAAAATGAAAAAAAAAGTCTAGTAAAATACAGAATAGAAGTAAAACAGAGAGAATAAAATAAAGAATAAAATTCTCTAAATGATTTAGTCACATACGCACATTTCTGACCAAGTCCATGATTCAAGGTCCAGACAGTGAATGTCATTTATTCTGGTTTCCTGTATTAAAAAAAACAGGAGGACAAGTTACAAATAGCAGACTTTGCTTCATGTTTTGCGTGCATTAATGACTGTACACAGATATGAAAGAAGAATTCAGTGGCATGTAGAGCTCACACCCTGACTCTGCCTCCAAAAATGTACCCTCTACTACCAGTACTGGCGCCGGCGTGGGCAGCCCTGGGGGCAGGAGCCTGGCCCTGCACACAAACACTGACACTATAAAATCTTTGGTGGTATTTTAAAATGTTTTGCTTTCTTTACAGTTTTAAATAAAGAAATGTCACTGGCTATGTATAGATGTGTTTAACTGACTTACATAGGTTTGTGGTTCACTCCAACTGACTCGCATGGGGTCGAACATATGAACCTCACTGTTCCACCCCCAGAGGTCACTTCCTGCCTGAAAACAACAAGATATCAACAGAGGGGCAAAGAAAATGATTTGTACTGTTTCAAAAACAAAATAACTCTCATATATCTGAAGAGTTCCCTTGATATTTTTAAGAGTAGTCTTGGTCATTACGAGCGATTTCTCACCAGATGCTGAAATATCTCACTATCAGGCCTGACACACATCACATTAAAATGATTTTTAAAAAATTGCATTTAAAAATGTTACCCATGCTACTTCATCTATAATGAAGTTTCTGTTCCTGCTATCGACATCAGTCTGTAGTTTGTGACCGTACCCTCCAAAGTAGATTATCCTGGATTGTATTGAAGAAAGATACCCAAGATTACAATCAGATCTACAGTTATTCATGAGCCAAAGACAGAAGATCAACAGTCTGTTGAAAGTGACGTCCTCACACTGCTTACCGTCCTTTGTAAATCCAGCAGGACAGTTTGTCTCGAGGTGAAGGAGCAGAACCCGTCTCATGCATGATCCTCTTCCACATGTATTTACCGTCTGTCAGGTCAACGCAGTAGATCTGTTTGAGGGCAAACACTGGTCACTTCTTCATGTCCGCTTCGTTCAGTCTAAGCTGTGACCTTTGGGAGTGTACACACTGATCTGTTCCTTCAAATTTGCCTACTGTTTTTGAATGAGAAATGTCCTTTCTGCTTGTGTGTGTTTTTTTTTTTTTTTGCAAGGGGCTTATGATGCATCTGTTTCTGTCAGCAATGAGTCCATTTTTACATTGAAAAAAAACTTTGAACTGTGTGGAGCAATAGGTATCAGCCTCACCTGATTGGTCTGTCCATCATCATCACAGCCTCCAAAGATGTACATGTGTCCATTCAGGAAGCAGCCACAGGTCCCAGACATGGAGGGAGGAGCGTCTCCTGTCATGTGAAACACATTCCTTCAAAAAAAAAAAAAAAAAAATGTATGTCTGTGTGACAATCACTAGAAAGAGAGGGGAGTGAGTGTCATGAGTAAACATGCATTATAACAGTATTTTTTCTTTGTCCTCTGTTTTGACTACAACCAAACATATTTGTAATTTATTTAATATTCTTACCATACTCCTTGTTGTAAGTCATATACCCAGAGTTCATTATTGGGTAGGAGAATTTCATCATTAGAGACCGACTGCAGAGAATAAAAATGTGTCTATTACAATGACATACGTCTTAAGACTATCACTGCAAGGTAATTATGTCTGGTATAAAATAAAATGACTATTCTCAATATAAAACCATGCAAGTAAGGATTATAAATTGTTTGTTCTAAATATTCAAGGAAGTTTTCCAAGGGTCTAAACTGACTTTTCATTTCTACCAAGTTTTGAAACACATCTATAAATAATCTAAAGCATGCTAGCACACTACTTGCTGGTTTGTTCTGTTTTCTGTACTTATTTAAGAGTCGGTGTATTTGTATTGATATTTACTTGTTACAATGTGGCTATGTATGGTATGTACTGTATGACCAGTGCTAGAAAAAATATTCAGGTTCTTCATTTAAGCAGCACTTAAGTAGAAATGCCAAATTTTTAAGATACTTGTTTGAAATACTTGTTAGTTAAAGTACTTGTTATACAAAATGGTTCCTTTCAAAATCTTGTTGTCTTGTGACGTTAGCATTACTTATTTCTCCCATTGTTATTGTCCTTAAGCGAACTAAACACGTTAAACAGGCCATCTGCTGTTTGTGTTTGTTTGTTTGTTTTTCTCACCATGTAGCCTCCCCACACATACAACAGGTTCTCCTCCACTACAGCCGTGTGTCCGCTCCTCTCCCGGGCCACCAGCTCCGAGCAGTGCCTCTTACACGCGGAATCCATGACTGGCTGCTATTAATAGAAAGGGAAGACATACCTTTCAGTCTAAAATTATACAAAATCTGTCTAAAAATGTCACCTACATTCTCATTTGTAGTTACACTGTTATATTAAGGAGAGTAACGGGTGACGGCGAGCAGAGCCCTGACAGCAAACAAGCATGCATGTTCGGTTTAAGACAAATTAAAGTAAATTATACGGTGTTATTTGTAAAGAATTTGTCTGTATATGTAACATAATGCAAGGTTAACCTCCAAGGAGGCAGAAGCAAATAACAAATGTCCAAAACACAGAAACATTTTACACATATATTTACACACACACAAGACGCTTTTAAACATACTTGCGGGCTACAGGACAGTTTTAGTTGGTCTTATAGTTTTTCCTCATGTTCTGAAAACCAAAACATCTCGCTCACGTAACGTAAAAACAAAAGTGAAAAGGCGTCGTTTCTCTCCCAGCAATGTTGCAAAACAGCTGTAGAATAAAGGGAAACTTCCGGTCTTCTTCGTTTTTCAAAATAAAATCCCAAAGACCAATGTGTTTCATGCCAAATTTAAAATGTCTATGTTTATTGAACAAATAAATATGTAAAACATGTAATTCAGATGCCTCCGGTAGAGGTATTAAGTAAACTGTACATCGGTGGAGATGCAGTGATACACCAAAGTTCTGAAGATGCTGAACAGGGCATATATGACCCCAGCTGCCACATGGTTGCAACACTTTTACGCACTTTACACACATAAAGACAAATTATGTTCTAAATCTATTGGTCACTCAAATCTTACCACTGTCAAATGTCCTTACCTAATAACTGTCCCATGTATGTTGTCTTTTCCTCTTCTTAGATCATCCTTGACTGAAACCAATTCATGACTTTGTCTGCCTAGAAAATATTAAAGCACACTAGAAGTAAGAAAAATCCTCCACAGAAGTACTGTTCTATATTTGCTTATTAAGAAAAACTCACCTTAGTTCATATCATAATTTAATGGTACAAATAGAACCGTTTGCTGTTAATTAAACTCCCCAGACCAAGTAGCCAAGCTATCCCAAGTAATCAGTCACTTTTCCAAAACTTTATTCCTCTGGCATCAAAATTTAACTTGTCTGTGAAGCTGAAACTCCAACTTTAAAGGGCAGCTTTTACTTTGCAAATTCTGCAATGAGAAAGTGCTGGAAAAAGCCGCTGGTTGATGGGCAAACTTACCGTCCATTATAAACCCAGCACGACAATTTATCTCGAGGTGAGGGAGCCGAGCCCATCTCATATCTTCCAAGCGTATTTACTGTTTGTCAGGCTGACACAGTAGATCTGTTTGAAGTCAAACACTGATCATTTCTTCATGTCAGCTCTGCTCTGTGTAAGCAGCAACTTTTTGGGTGTGTCCAACCTGAGTCTGTTTGTCCTTATTTATTTGTTTTTAAAGGACTGTCTAATTAGAATTCCAGCAGAATTTCAAAGTATTGTTAGGTACCATCCTTGTTGCTTCATACAAATGCTTTAAAGGAAGATGGGAAAATTTGTTCTTTATCAAATTTCTTACCATTTAATGGTAGAGCTGTGCACACATTAAATCTTTCACATCTACAGAAACCATGTAGTCTCTGTTAGTGTCATGGACAGTATGAAACATCACTGTGGTCACTAATTTCCTCAGGTATCAGCTTCACCTGATGGTCCACTGTCATCACAACCTCCAAATATGTACATGTGTCCATTCAAAGAGCATCCGCAGGCCCCAGACATGGAGGGAGGGACCTCCCCTGTCATTTGCAAAAATGTTCCTTCCAAAAAAAGAAAAAGAAAAAAAGAAAGAAATGTGGATATACGTGTCATGTCTGTTAATGACACATGTTGCAATAACAACAGCTCGGAAGACAGCTCAGAGCAAGCACTTATCATTCGAACCAAAGTCCAGCTTTGTCAGTTGTCTGTTATTGTAAGAGGAATTTGTGCAGTTGCAATATGTCACTGTAATGTAATCTTTACTTTATGTTCATGAATAACCATGATGGAGGAACATTTTCAAGAACTATGCTCTTATGCATACTGGTTATCTACAGAGACAAAAAAAACTCTTAAATAAAAAAAAATATATAAAGATTAAATAAATCAGAATAGTAATGATGTCGATGGGAACATGTTATCGCTCTTGGCACTGGGTGGATTTAAAAAATATTTGTAATTTTAAATTGTACTTCGTCGGAAGCGGAAATGATGAAATACATGCGGAAGTGGCATTTAGCGCCAAAGCTTGAGTGGGACAGAAAGACAGAAACAAACATGGATGTTGCTCGCAAAATAAAGACAAAAGTGTCCGCTGGCTTCAAGATGCGGGGACTTATACTGCGACCGTATGTATCATAGTTATCATTTAACGTTGTTTAAAAGATTTTTGCTAAAGTTACTGCTCGGCTCCAGAGCCAATACAATGTATCAGTCAACTGAAGGGCATGGATAGATGGTCGATACTTTCTTCTTTATGTTGTTAAGCTATAATTGTAGAAACAGTACTCGACAGTGCTTACTCAAACAAACCTAGCAACGCCACAGTGTAAAACTACAAATAAAAGTCTAAATCTAAAACTATGGGCATCTAAATATACCATAAGTAGCAAAAGTAAAAGTGCTCTTGCAGAATAGACCATTTCAGAGTGATAAATATTATATCACTGAATTATAATTAGTTATACATTAAACTGCACATCACATTTAAGGTTCAGCTCAGCTGTATTAAAAATAAGAGATGTTATACGTTTTCGTCAAGCACATGTAAATTTTACTGAGGAAATTATTATTGTTGTTATTTTGTGGTTTTATAAGGGAGGAAAGAATAACATGGTGAAACATAATTTCCATGTTTTCCTGCTGTTGTTGTTGTGCTTCAGCGAAGCCAGCAGATACCTTGTGGAGGTGCTGGAGTCCGTCAGTCCCTCTGACCTGGATGATGTCCTGGAAAGGGTCCTGGATGCTGTGGAAAAGCAGCCATGTACGTACAGCACAGTACAGTTCAGTCAGTCTCTATCAGATCGCAGTGTGTTTAATGCACAGTCTACTGTATGCAGCACCTGCTGTGTTCTTGTGTTTGGCCGCAGTGTTCATGTTGTGACTATATTGTGTGTTTTTCAACAGTGTCCTCTAGTATGATAGAGCTGTCTGTGGTGGAAAGTGCTGTGCAGGACTGCAGTCAGTCTTGTGATGAAACCATGTAAGTGGAGCTGCAAACAACAGGTTTTTTTTTAATTATTATTAATTGAAGTGGTAATCAGTTTGATCTTTTTTTCTTTTGTAAGGCATTGTGTCATTATTTATTTATTTATTTTTTTAGTGTGCACAAATATCCACTAGCGACTTTTTTGATAAAATCTTAAACTATCTTTACAAATATGGCACTTTATGGGATTCATGACATGATTGCAGCTGTGGATAAGAAGAGGCCTCTTGGACTAGAAGTCATTCAAATTAGTGTAATTTGTGTTATTTGTGGGTTAATCGGGGACCATACTTGCATATCGTGATAATGCAATCATCACATAACATAATACGTTTTAGCTAGTCAACTAATAATAAGTTATAGCTGTATAATCAGTTTTATTGTTCTGTAGAGGAAAACTTATACAACCTGACTCTCTTCCAGAGATAATGTTTTCAACATCATTGGAGCCTTCGATGTGCCCAGATACATTTACAGTGTGGAGCGGAAGAAATTTGTACCGTGAGTAAAGGGACAGTTTCTTTCTCCTTTGTGCCAAAATGAACCTAAAATATTTCAAAAAGATTTCTTCATGCTGGTTGTACTAGGCCTAGTGAATACTCTCACATGTACTGCAGACCTTGTGTAATACTGATGCTTGTAGGCGATGTTTTAAAAGCTTTTATTTTGGCTTTTTTTGTTCAGCATCAGTATGACCAGACATCCAACCCCCAGTCTGTGTGGCATGGCCAAAGACAAAGCTGAACTCTTCAGGGAGCGCTACACAATCTTACAACAGGTCAGTGTGATGCTGCTTCATTGGCCACTCTCACTGCCGTTTGCAGTTTGCATTTTGTATTCATACAGACATGTTTTTTTGTAGCGTACACATCGACATGAACTCTTCACCCCACCTGCAATAGGAACTGCTGTTGAAGAAGGTCAAAACAAATTTCAGGTATCAAAACTTAGTCATCATCGTCATCACTTTTGTGCTGAAATTAAACCAATTTTATTGTTTTTCATTTCACTAACAGATGGTTCTGTTCTGATTTGTCTTTTTGGGTTTTTTTTTTTTGTTTTTTTAGCTCAAGACAATTGAGGCATTGCTTGGCAGCACAGCTAAACTGGGAGAGGTGATTGTACTTGGGATGATCACACAACTGAAAGAAGTGAGTTAGTGATGTAGATTATTTATATATTTATTTATTTATATAGTTCATGCAGAGAAAACGTTTCTTTGATTTGTAGTCCCTTGCGATGTCTGAAATGTTTGACTTTGCTGTCTGACAGATTTTTTATTTAGTTAGTGAAATATTTTCAAACCTTTTTAAGGGTAAATTCTACCTGGAGGATCCAAGTGGAACTGTACAACTGGACATGTCCAAAGCAATATCCTTTAATCTGTTTGTGGGAGCCTGTCAGCAAAAAGTGCTTTATGTTGTGCAGTAATCTTTTAAAATGGATGTAAATGTATTCCTTAACAACCTTCTCACCAGTTTCATAACGGCCTGTACACAGAATCCTGCTTTGTTCTGGCAGAGGGTAAGATAACTACTGCTACAACTGAAGTTAAAAAATGAGAAAAACAGGCAAATATGCAACAAGATCACAACAATAAAATATGATTCTGTTAATTATTAAAGGTTATGTTTTGCCTTTTGTCCTGTAGGTTGGTATGAGGACTCAGTTTTCCATGTCAATGGCTTTGGGTTTCCACCAACAGAGCCTTCATTAGCCACAAGGTCAGTGGCTTTGAAGAAAAGTATTTAGAACTCATTGCAAGCTAAAGTAGTAAGCTCTCTATAGATATATAGTAGTATGAAGTTACCTTTTACTCAACTTAGTTTTCAGTATCTTAAGGTGACTCTTACATCGTTGTATGAGCTACATTGCAAGAGTTCCTGCTCCCTCACAACATGACCCTCGCTTCATTTGCAGGGCGTACTATGGCAACCTGAACTTCTTTGGCGGTCCATCCACCACTTCCGTGAAGGCTTCTGCCAAGCTGAAGCAGCTGGAGGAGGAGAATGAGGACGCCATGTTTGTGATTGTGTCCGATGTGTGGCTGGACAGCGTTGAAGTGATGGAAAAGCTCAACATTATGTTCTCAGGTCTGGTGTTGCATCATGGTCTTAAAATTTACAGGACAAGAATAAGCGCTCCGTGAGACACCAATCACATTTGGCCTCACTTTGTTTTTTTCTTACAGGCTATGCTGCGATGCCTCCCACCTGTTTTATTTTGTGTGGAAACTTTTCTTCTGCCCCATATGGAAAAACACAGATCAAATCACTCAAAGGTGAAACTTTTAGGTGCTTATCACTCAACCTGTTGTACTTCTTCAGATCTCTGTGTGTGGAGATAAACAACTGCATTTCAGAATCTGATTTATTTTTCTCTTTGTAGAGTCACTGAAGGCTCTTGCTGACGCCATATGTGCATACCCCAGCATTCACAGCAGGTACGATCTGTCAGAGCTGTTACTCTGGTCTACACTGATCTGTTCTTTACTATTCAAGTTTACATGTGTTTAACTTGAATTTTGTTCATCCTAAACCTGCAGTAGTCGCTTTGTGTTTGTTCCTGGTCCTGAAGACCCTGGTCCAGGTACCATCCTGCCAAGGTACACATTCAAAGACAACTGGTTTTTGACATAATTATTTGAGTTGTGTCCAGTTTTATGTGTTACAATTATGGACAAATATGCTTCTCTTAGGCCTCCCTTAGCAGACCACATCACAGAGGAGTTCAGACAGAGGGTGCCATTTTCCGTGTTCACGACCAACCCGTGCAGGTGAAACATAGTTTTTATTACCTGTGGATATGTTTGATATGTGGGTTGACCAGGGTTCTATTGTAATATACAGTAAACGACTTAACAAGTGACAGTTTGATTTGTAAGGCTTTGAGGAAAATGTGACTACACTCATGACAGAAAGCACTGTAAAACTGACCATCATTGACATGGCATGTTTTACCTGTCAGGATCCAGTACTGCAGCCAGGAGATCGTCATTATCAGAGAGGACCTGGTCAACAAGATGTGCCAGGAACTGTGTGCGGTTGCCCAGTAACAATCTTGACATTCCAAACCATGTAAGTTTCAGCTTCTCTGAGCAAACCTGTTCATACATGAGTGACATTTGTCTTTAAACACACATGCAGTTCTGTTGTTCAAAGTTTTCTTTGCCTTTGCACAGAGTGTTTAAATATGATTCTCTAAATGTTCTTAGAGCAGTGGGTTGTTTTTGCAAACATGCTGGTGAAATGATTAAGCCTCAACTGAAAGCTTTAGCCAGACTGGTCTCATCTCTGACTCAACACAAGTAAAGTCCTGTCATTTTTCTGAATAAATGATCTTGTAATTTTCTATTTTCTCTTTCCCCAGTTTGTTAAGACCATCCTATCTCAGGGTCACCTGACTCCATTGCCTCTGTATGTCAGTCCTGTATTCTGGGCGTATGACTACTCACTGCGTGTCTACCCTGTCCCTGACGTCATTGTCTTTGCAGACAAATATGACCCCTTCAGTATCACCAACACAGACTGCCTCTGTGTCAACCCGGTATGACACAAAATAAGTTTAACTGAAACATGTATTTATCTCTCTGGTCAGATCCTGATAAAATGTGTTTTTCCATGTGTATTTTTATGTTGTTGTGGCCTCAGTATGCCCTTTGTTGTCAATTTAACAGGGCTCATTTCCAAGAAGTGGCTTCACATTTAAGGTGTACTATCCATCCAACAGAACTGTTGAAGGACAGGTAGGATGTGCTCTCCTTTAATTTTTCTTTGCAGGTCATTCACTACAGATAACTGTAGTTTCAACAGTCTCTAATGTTCATACTAATTCTGTTGTTTTCTTACAGCAAACTGCAAGGGCTCTGAAGAGAGTCATCGATTTACAAGTACAGCTGTTTTCATTTGTTTTGTACATTGTCTTTGTATGATAGTGTATGTTTAACATGGACTAGAAATCAACCCAATGTAGTATTTTATTTTGTATGAATGTATTTTTTGTATGTATCATCACATTCTATCTTGAATAATAAAAATTTTATTCTGTATATCGAACATTCAGACATCTTTGTGTATGCACAATAGGCAGCTCTAGTTTGAAAAATTAGATTTTACACAGCACTGAATAGTCTTCCTTGAAGACCACGTAGATTATGGTGTTTATGAAAGAAATTGCGCTCATCACGTAATTTAATTAAGTATTTTCTGAAATAGCGAACCTCAATTATGATATAATCACCATAGACTGTATATAAAAATATATTCAGTCTATGGTAATGACGGAGTACGCTATTTTATGTTGACCTTAACAAGATGGCGGATTTAAGTAGTCGACAACTTCCGGTCGTGCCCCCAGAATGCTTGTGATGACCTCAAACAAATGGCGTGCTGCTTTTGAAATTCACAGGAAAAACAAACATTTTGCAAGGTAAAGTGGGGACAGGTGCGAATCTATTTTCCTCATGGCTACGCTTACACACGTAGGGGAGCTTCGACGCCAACTTGCCTGAAATTATTTTGCGACGAGCCTTTCTCCAAACCGTCGGAGAGTTTAGCATTTTGAAGTTTACAAACGTTCTGCAGCTAATGGGCACGACAGCTGTGCGTCAGTTAACTGCGCTCGCTGGGTTGGTGACCAGCTAAATTGTTAAGGATATTTTTATCCGATATACCTGTTAATGTCAGACTTTAAGTCGTCTTCTCTTTGATACAAAGGCTAAGCTAAAAGCGGATGTTGATGTAGTAACCTAAATAGTTAAGCTAGCAAAGTAGGTCAGCAGTAATCGTGCCGCGAGCTACGCTAACGTTGTGTCCGGTCCACGGTTGACATGAATTAGCTGATTTATCGCTAACAAAGTGGTCTTAAAAGTGGAAGGTATGGATCTAGGCAAAACTGTGCACCTTAAATAGAGAGAATGTCCAGATGCTGCTCTGCCCTACTGTCTTATAACCAGCTTTAAAAAATTTCATTTCCAGTGTTTTGATTGTGGGTTGTTTTGTTAGCCTATTTTTAGGTTATTGGGAAAACTAATCAGTTAATAAAATAATCCTATCAGCTCGAACCTAGGTGATTTCTCCCTCTCTCCCTCTTCTTGCCTTGACAGAAGACAGGAGAGACTAGAATGGCAGAGATGGAGGAAGACGTTGGGGATCTGCCAGCCAGAGAGGATGACAATGACTCAGACAGAGATGAAGATGACAGACTGTTTGCTTGGATGGTAAATGACGACATGGATGAGGACGAGGAGGAAGATGAGGTGGAGGAGGTTGAGGATGAACAGCCTTTAGACACTGAGGCGTCTGAATCATTTGAGTTGGACACCCCAGCTGAGCGCAGTGGTCATATAGCAGTCGTTGACAGAAATATCATGTATGTATGGGGTGGATACAAGGTAAGCATGCATGTCCTAAAACTGCATTTTCTTTACATTTAAATTTCTTCCCCCACAGTTTTAATATTTATTTAAATTCTATTTGATCCCTCCTGTGTACCAGAATGCTCAAAACCACGGCTTCTTTGACTTGTATCTGCCCAGAACTGAAATCTGGACATACAACATGGAATCAGGTGTATGGTGAGGATTGTTACATCTAAATTGCGTATTGATACCATTGTCATCAGCGTTAAATTTATCAGCCATTCATTTACACACAAAGTGGACAAACAACACACACTAAAAAACCTCTAATGTTCACAGGACAAAGCATATAGCTGGAGGTAACCTACACACATCCATGTCAGGCAGCTGTGGGGTGTGTGTTGATGGAATTCTCTACCTATTTGGAGGTCATCACGCCAGGGGAAACACAAACAGGGTCTGTGTTACATGAAGAACCTTTCCTAGCATCTTCCTGTTATTTCCAAATGATTGCATTATGTTTGCACATCAGACTTTGAGGAGTGCCAGTCTTCCGTTTCTGCTGATCATCTTTCAGAACTCCTGTGTTCTGTGCTGTGATTTATAGATCTACCGCCTGCCCCTGAGAGCTCCTAGCCTTGTGTGGGAGGAAATGACAGATCTTAAAGGACTCCCTCCGTCATCCAAGGACAAATTAGGGTGCTGGGTTCAGAAGAACAGGTGAGGGATGGCTGCATTTTTCTTCTGGATTTTGATGTAAAATGTTATTTAAACTGTAATTTTCAAATCCAAGGTATTAACCCATTGTGCTTGGGAAAATGGAACATAAACATGATTAAAAATAGGATATAAATATAAGATGTTATATAACTACAGCATGTTCGTTTGTATGTTAGATCCAGTGATGGAGAAGGTGCTCACAAGTGCTTTAAGTGATTATCAAAATAACTGCCAAGTAGGTGAGTGACAGTACAGACAGACTAATCCTGTCTGTACTCTCTCACACACATACAGGGTCAGACCAGGTCAGTGTGTTGTAAGTCAGAGGTTACTGACCGAACAGACAATGCAGCTGTTGCCAGGAGGACAATTATTTCAATAGCACATTTTATAATGGACATTTAAATGTTCACAACTCTTTTCATTCAGGATTAAAACTGTAAACAGGACACATACTTTGATGTGCACAGAGGGATATGTTCTTGAAGATAGGCCAACATGTTTGATGTGTTTTGGTAACCACTTTCATTTCCCACATTTTTTTTTCTTCAAAATTTGATATTTGTCCATGTTATTGTGGCCATCAGGAATTAAATTTGAACCACATGATTATGTTTTCCCATAGTTTTGGTGGTTAATAATATGTAAGAATAAGTACACAAAGGCAACCACAGATCGTTTTCTCGGAAGAGATGCTTCACACAGTTCTTATCTGGTACTGTGTTCACAGACTTATATTCTTTGGGGGCTATGGCTATGCTGCACAGGGGCCTCACCGAGGGACATTTGAATATGATGAATCGTCTTCTCTTGTGGTTTGTACAAAGATGAAACATGCTAACCAATGAATAGAAGTGTTTCATGGTTTAATTGATGTATATTCCAAAAAATGTCACAGACAGTTTTATAAAGAACCTTGGGTATCTGCTTTCTGAAAAACACAGTTTTGTAACATTAGGCACATTTGTTTCATTAGTCACATTTCAAGATTGTGACGTAAAATGTGAATGTTTCCCCTTGTGTTTGTTCACTGCAGTGGGACAGCCCTGGGCGAGGTTGGAATAATCACATTCATATCCTGGACCTGGAGACATATACATGGAGCCAGCCCATCACCACGGTAAACACATGCACTCATTCCAGCTTCGTCACACATAACTTTACACACACATACACGCTGAGAGCCAGACTGCCTCCAAAATATATGATGTCTTTTAAATATCGGGATAAACAGTACTGGAGTAAAATATTTGACGTGATCCTTTTTCTCGGTATGGCCCAATGTAGGGGAACACCCCGTCACCAAGAGCAGCTCACGCCTGTGCCACAGTTGGTAACAGAGGTTATGTGTTTGGGGGACGGTATAAGGTAAGGGTCTCTTCATAATGAATAAACATGATGTTATCTAGCTGCTCAGATGTCACAGCTTTACAGGTATGCCAAATGCATTGTATGAATACATTTTGCCTCTTGATCTTCAGCAATCTCCTAATGAATTTTCCTTTGGTCCTCAGAACTATCGACTAAACGACCTGTACTACATTGATCTGGACACATGGGAGTGGCATGAAATGTAAGCTGCTGTGATTTGTGTCTGACACCTTGTTGTTGTCGTTGATTATGAATTCTTAACAGACTTAATTTAAAATGTAGACAATTAGACTGATTTTCAGTACAGACTTTACCACAGAATATTGGGACCTCCTGATGTAGTAACTTGACCAGTTTGGCTAATAATCTGAGAAGACATCTAAAATCAGGACAAGTCTTGAGCGGAACCTAATATTGGCACTGTTAACTTTACTGTGTGCCACAAGTAATCCATTTTCTTTCTGTGTTACATATGAGCAAGCTTTCTCTACCTTCTAGCATTCTTTAAATTGTCTTTTTCTTGCTCAAATATTCCCATCTGACTTTCCCTGCCTCCCTGTAGGAGCATTCCCCAGCAGTGTCCTGTGGGCCGGTCTTGGCACTCCTTCACTCCTGTGTCACAAGACCACATCTTCCTATTTGGAGGGTTCACCACAGAAAGAGAGACACTGAGTGAGTATGACACTTGACCATGAGTTGGGAAATAATCATAGCCACCTTAAAATGATGCCTGATCTTACATCTGCTGGTGTTTTTATTTATTTATTTTTATTTTTTATTTAGGCGATGCCTGGCTGTACTGTGTGAGCAAAAACGAGTGGAAGCCTTTCAAACACAGTCACACACAGAGCCCCAGGTGATTATCTCCTCTGACTGTTAACATCTGGTTGTATGCTCGTAGATCAGTCTTCTTCTAAAAGACTTTGGGAGATGACCAGACTTGGCTGTGTGTTTGTGAAAATGTTTACTGGATGCAGACGATTCTTAACATTGTGCTTGTGCATTTTAGGCTGTGGCACACAGCATGCTCTGGCCCTGACGGGGAGGTTTTTGTGTTTGGAGGTTGCGCCAACAACCTGTTGTCTCATCAGAGAGCTGTAAGCTGAACATTATATCTTCATATATACAACATAGTTTATTTACATTTTCTTGGACTAAACCTGATGTTTCTTTATTTTCTTTTTTAACAATTTGACAGGCTCACAGCAACGAGTTATTGGTTTTCAATGTTCAACCCAAGTCACTAGTTGGGTAAGTGTGAGCAGAAGTAAAAGCAATACTCTCAGGGTTTCCACATGTCCTGGAAAACCTGTAAATTTAGAGACTAGTTTTCCAGCCATTAAAAAATTGAGATTGATTTAAATTACAGAATACCCTACAAATGAACGGATAAACTGTGCGGTATTAAAGAGTAAAATCCTTTTTTTAATATCAGAAACATTGCTTTGTATCTGTACCAGATGCCATTGACAACAACCGCTATTTTACCTTGCAGAACATGACAGCTGCTTCCTCGGTTTGTTAGTTTGTGTTATTTTGTAGTACTTTTAGTTATGTGAATGATCTGAGTACTTCTTCACAATAACACAAACTAACTGATGGAGGCAGCTGTATTTCAGCAGCTTCCATGTGCTACAAGGCAAAATGACTTTTTGTCAATGGAGACTGGTAGCAATAATGTTTATGGTCAAACAATAAAATTGTGTGTCTATACTGAAAGTGTACAGATTATGCAATTCATTAATTTCAAGTTTAGATTAAAAATTTTAGATTTGCACTTAATTATACGAGAGATTTTGCCATGGTAAATTATATGACCATTTGTGGGCAAGTACTGACCTGCAGTGTCAAGAAAAACTCCTAGAAAATGTCCTGGGAAGGTCCTGGGCAATGATTTGTGGGAACCCTGACTCCATGTAGACTTATTTTATACCTTAAATCAAAATGTTCATCTTTTCATTGCTGTGCGCTCACATGTACCTGTCCCCACTCTGCAGGTTCTGTATGGAGGCCATTCTGCAGCACAGGGAGCGTCTGTCTAGTTACTGGGACTGCCTGCCTAAACCTATCCTGCATAGCCTCAAACAGAGAATGGCACGTGTCAACACACTGGGCTCCTAGGTGAAGCGGAGGCTAACAATCTAGTCCAGAGGATTACAGAAGAATATGTATGTATGGATGAATGAGATGACTGTTTCTATCAATGCAGGTAGTCCTATTAGAGCATTAGTTTAGTGCTTTGTGGACACTTGCATACATAAAACAAAAACTTTAAAGCAATAGTGAATGGCTGTGGATTTATTGGAAATGGGTCCTGACTGGCACACTAAGGTTCACAGGTGACCCTCAGAGCTGTTTATCAACTTCTTCTGTTCCTGTAACTCTTGAAAAGCCAGTAGAACCTTCAGTGGAGTATTAGTGATGTTGCTCAGCCTGTTGCTAGCATGGCATATACAACAGAGCAGAAATCCCACACTACTTTTGGGTTTGTTTTCTAAACCTAAGCTTTTCGTAAGGATTTCTTTCATCACTCCTAAAAAGCTGAACATGATAGCATGGTTTTCTGTCCATATTATTACATAAATGTAAAAATCTATTACTGTGCTGGATAAGAAAAGGGTAACTTTTTGTAATGACTGTGTTTCTGTGGAGGTGTTGGAAAATCATTATTTTATTTTTGTTAAAATATGTTAAATTGTGAGATGTTCTGTACTAGCCAGTGTAGTAGCAATAGCAGTAGCAGCAGCAGATGGTCATTTAGCTTACAATAAGGACAGAAAACACCACCCATGTTTAAAGTTAAAGCAAGAAAATGTATTGTTGGAGGAGGCTAGTGGGGAAAAAATAGTTTGGAAACCTGGCAGGATTACAGCTTTGATTTTTTAGCAACTCCATTTTCTCCTGAAGATTACTGTGAATGCTGTCATGGGGACAGCTCAGATTCTTTAAATGAACTCATGTGCCAGTCAGATGTTAAAATTGTGACCTTTACTGGTTTTCCTCAGAAACCAACCAACCAACTTAAAAAGTCATTGTCTTAACACTAAATGTGGTGATGCAAGGCTGAAACAGTTTTGCTGCAAACAGTGAAGGGTTAGGGTTAGGGCTAGGTTTTTTTTGTTTTTTTAAGCCAGCCTGTTTCTTTAATGATTCCTGTCACTAATGTTTGACACTGTCTCAAATGCAGATATTTGCTTGATCTTGGGTAGTTTGCTTAAGTTCTCTTAGACCTAAAACTAGTGCTTTATGCTACATAAGACCATCTACTCTGGAGCCACAGCAATGTTAACTTTCAGTTTTTATTTGTATGTACAGTTATTTATATATTTGTGAGGAAATGTGTGGGTTTTGTGTTCTGAAAGTGGCTTTAAAAGCCTTTAAATTGTCACGAGCGGCTCCTGTAGCATTGGAATTTTATTAAATCAATAACTTCAAATACTGCAAGTATAGTGGATGTTGAGCCACATTGCACTGAAATGCCTCATGTCTGTAGGGCTTTGTTTCTATTTGCCTGGTTTGCACAATGTTCCCTTTTGTGTTTTTTATTGTAGGATTGAAAGCATAGTGTTACTTTGTACTCAAAGAATAAACACATACCATAAGTTGTGATCTATTATTCAGCTTTGTTAATTTACAGAGTTTCATTTCAAGCATATTGTTGGTCAACAAATACAATTAATCTTAAAAATAAAACAATTCTTATTCAAACAGGGGAACTGTACTGAGGATCAGATTTTAACTTGTAAGCCGCTGTGTTTGAAATGTGGATGATGTTGGCAGAGTTCCACTGAAATAAATCAATCTGTTCAGATCTGTGTCTTGCCAGGTCTATATTCACCTGTCTCTTATTTCTTCTTAGCAGCCAGCAGGTTTGGAGCAGACACTTTAACTTTCCCTGGCATATTTCTGGATAGGTCAGTATCCTGCGACACAGAATGAGAGAGTGGACATAGTTAGAATTTTAACACCAAGAAAAACAAAGCTCCTGTATGATTAGCACTACTGCTAATTACTGATTACAGATTAATCAATACTACTTTTAGTCTGTGAAATGGTGAAATACCATGTCAACACAATCTCCCAGAACCCAGCAGCTGGAGTGCTTATTTTGTCTGATTGACAGTCTAAATATCAAAGATGCAATCATAGAGAACACAAAAGCATCAAATTCTTACAGTTAAGAGGCTGGAAACTGAATATTTGGCATTTCTTCCTTGATAAATGACTAATTATTTGACAATGAAAAGTGCATAGTTTTTCTAACTGTAGTAATCAACTTAGTAAATTTACTAATTCATGAACATGACTTGAACCTAACAAATTGTAAATACTTAATAGAATTTAGAGTTACTTTTAACAGATTACTTAAGTGTAGTCAACTTTTTTACCTTGACACTGCGGAACAGGTCTTTTTCTCTGGTTGACGCCTCTTTGGCTTTCATAAAGCTGAAAACAGCGGTGCGTGCAGCTGGTAGGAACGAAAAAATTACATTACTGTACATTCTAAAGGCAGTCTTTTTCACTGTAAAGACAATAAGCAAAGCGTTTATGAATATCAGAATGGATCACTATTCTTACCTTTTCCTTTCTTCTGAGAGCCTGGTGTCAGTTTCACCTTGTGTCTGTGGAACACAAATGACTCATTAGCACGTTCACTCTTCACTCCATCTGTCTCTTACACACAGAAAGGTTAACTGCACATACTTGTAGTTGGAAAGAGCCGTGTATGGAGCGCAGACAGGCACAGCAAACAACAGCACATCCTCGGGATGAGGCTGGCCTGTCAGAGAGGTGAGCAGATTCTCTGCTTCCTGGGGCAACACATGAAATAAATGATTTAAAATCACCCTTTACTGCCTTTAGATTGTATTGAAAAGGGGGGATAATGCTTTCTGATACAGTCTCTATTTACACAAGATGCCCACCTCTGCTCCAGGGTTGTCCTGGTCCACATCGTCCTCCTGAAAGAGGAAAGCATAGATGGCTTTAAAGGAAATATAACACTAATACAGAAATACAAGTTAGTTCAAAATGTTGCTGAATTCACAAAAAATATAAAGCACCAGATGCTAGGAAAATTGGCAAATAAATCAGGAAAGGTCTGACTCAGCAATAGCATAGACTAACAACAATTTGAATGCTACCAGCTACCATACACTAACCAGGAGTCATTCAAATCTACATCAAATTCTACACATACATTTACTTGACAGGTGACAGAGAGAAATTAAAAGCATGGAGTGTTGTCATCTACCTTGTCTTCCTGATCAGCAGCACCTCCCTCCTCTCCAGGCTGCCTGTCCTCCTCACCACCCTCTCCCTCTGTCCGCTCCTGTTTCTTTGCTGCAGTTTCCACATTACGAGGTTTCTGAGGTTGTTTATGAGCGGGTGGTTTCCTCACGGGTTCGTCTTTACCTTTCCCCTTCTTTCCTTTCTTCCCCTTATCCTTCTCATCCTTAGTGGGGCCAGCCGACTGAGGGGGAAACACAGTTATCATGCCATTTATGGTGAGAGTATTAAGGATTCTGTAGGCCGAAACTGCAACAGCACTAAATCTACAGCAGATGGTGTCATGGCAATGTCACTGAACAGGAGTAACAACTTTGTGTTGAGGGTTGCATGGTTATTTTTATTCATCCTCACCCCTAGCAGCTGCATCATCAGCTCCCTGTCCTCTTCATCCTGGTCTTTGTACTTCTCTTTGATCTTCTTCAATTTGTTCTGAAGGAGAAACACACATGAACAGCATAAACAGAGGTATTAGTTACAGCATTTCATACACATTGTTTTTGTGATTGACAAAAAATAATTACAGCCCTCTATCAGTTACAGACAATGAGAAAATATATGTTTTTTACTGATGCTTTCAATAATCACGCTAGTGTTATTTGCCCCCTAATCCCTTGTAAACTTAGCATAGGTTTAGTCCTGGGTTTGATCTCTCATTCCTGTTGTTTTACTCTTAACTTCTCCTTTTTAAATTGATCGTGCATAAAGCAGATTTATAAACTGGAGTTTTAAAAAATAAAATTTTACCAGCATTTAATGTTTTAAAGCTAGATTTGACCCACAGCACAACACAGACAAACAGAATGTTTTAGCTTCAGACTTCTCTCTTACCCTTTGGCCTCTCTTCACTTGTGGCTGGGAGGGGCCGCCTCCACTTCTGGACCCCTGATCGGCTGCTGGTGCACTGGATGAAACGTCGGCCGCCTCCTCAGAGTCACAACCCTCCTGTTTCTGTTTCTTCTTCTTCTCCTCTCTATGGGGTCAACACAGAAAAACCAGAAAATGTAATTAATGACCAGCCATGCTTCTTTGCACTTGGGCCAATCAGAGCCTTTATAGAATATGTAATCATTAATGGTGAAAATTCACCAGTCATATCTACACATATTTAGGAGTGGTAGAAGAGAATATAGATACAGTGTGTTCGTTTTTCTTTTGTTTTTTTTTAACCACATCTACCTCTTCTAACTATGGAGTACATATCTTACGAACTGCTCAAATCCTAAAAAAATGTAATACTTCAATATGAAGAAAAGAAAAGCAACCATCCACCAGAGTACATTTAAGTATGTCAATTATTTCAGTTGATTGCATCAGTCTA
Source organism: Lates calcarifer (assembly GCF_001640805.2). NCBI lineage: Eukaryota > Metazoa > Chordata > Actinopteri > Centropomidae > Lates > Lates calcarifer. The sequence goes on along the minus strand of NC_066851.1, from coordinate 14,880,018 downwards.
ACGCCACTCCTCCGCCAAAACCAATTTTTCCCCATCCACTCACCTTCTCTGCTTGGCCGTCATGTGTTTCTTCCCCTGTGAGTCTACCTCAGCCTGAAGAGAAGTTAATGACATGTGGTACATGCAGTGTTATAAATGCATCATTTGACTTTGATGGGATTACTTAAATGTGCATGGCCAATGACAGTTGACTAATTACCTGAGTGGTTGTTTCCTTTTTGAAGCCAGGGTTCTGAGTACTTCTAGAAATAGGGAGAGATACTTTAATGAAGTGCTGTTCATTGTCACGTGCAGTTAAAGAGCGATTGGTTAAATAGAGCTAGGAAAGGCCTTTCCATTCCTCAAGTGTTTGTTCCAGTGTGTAGCAGTGTGGTAACGTTACCTGCTAGGCTGTAAATGAGTGAGGGAGATGGTCGTATCTGGAAAGCTGAATTCTTCACTCTCTCCATCCTCTGTCACCTTTTCCTTCCCGCTGTCCTCCTCTCTGCCCATCCCCTGCCTCAGCCTCCATGTTGCTCCGCTTCCCCCCTTGTTCTCCTTCAGGCTCCTCAGGAACAGCGACCTGCTCTCGGCTCGCACCATCATCCCCCTCTGCTTTGTTTTCCCTTTTCATCTCCTTGTTCTCTTCATCTCCTTCTGCTCTTTCCTCGCCCTGATCTTCATTACTGCTGTCATCGCCTGCGAAGGCAACAGAATCAGTTACAACACTTAAACATAGTAGTTTTAAAGATAGCAAATAGAGTCAGTTGTTGTGTCCTCCTACCCATCAGCTCCTCTCCTTCATCTAACAGCTCAGCAGTTCTAGACGTGACCTCCTCCATGTCTTCCTCTACTGTCTTCACTTTTCTCTCCCCTTTGTGCCGAAACACGCTCTGTTCATCCACCTGCACATGAGCAACCATGAAACTTTATTGTTAGAAGGTGACAAAGAATTTAAATGTTAGTCACAGCTCATGATGGTGTTTACCTTGAAGAGGAATCCAAAGCCCATAATCAGGTAAGAAGGTGGTAGAAAATTTTTCTTTCCTGGAGAGAAACACAACAAAAGTTCAGTCCTCTCTTTTGCACCCACAGAGCTCTGTTACCAGTTGCTCTTCTTATTTTTTGTTCTGGTGACTAACAAAACTCATGCTTTAAGTTTTAGTGTCTGATACCTCTGATCATGAAACTTCCAGTGGTCAGGTACTCTCCTGTAGGAGCTGTCTTAGACACCTGAACAAAAATGATAGATGTAATACTGCTAATTAATAATAAATAATGTCAAATTTAAATTCTTTCGGCTGAGACAGACACAGATTTGTCCCATTAAATCAAAAGATGCAAAATGATGTAGTATTCTGTACAGGATACAAAAAAGAAGATAAACAAAAACAAACAAACAAATTAAAAAATTAAATAACTAAAGATGTCCAATAGCTAATTTAATAGCCTAATATTCCTGACTCACCTGATGATGATGGACCCACCAAGCGCTGGTGATGATCTTGGCGTCCCAAGCAGCACTGTAGCACACAGCCATGGTGCCGGCCTCTGTCAGGGTACGAGGAGGGATGGGATCACCTGGAGAGGTGGAGGAGGGCAGAAACACATAGAAATGATTTAAAATTAACATTAACTACCATCATAAACTGACAAGTTAAGTCAAGCATTGGAGGTAAAGGTAAAGAGAAACCAAACATGCAAATGTACCTGATGGGTTTTTAATAACACAACTAGTCGCTCCATGGAGGTCAGCGTGAACATAGATATCACCTGATGAAGTCAAAGGTACACATGATGAGGTAAACCGGCTCAGTTTTGAAAGTATTTATTTTTCAAGGTGAGCGTGTGTTTACCGGCCCGGAGGTAACGTTTGACGATCATCTCGTTCTGCTGCTGGTCCCTTCCTGCGATGATGAGATAATTCTCAGAGCTGATGAACCAGAGGAACTTCTCAAACCTGCCACAAGGGAGTAAAGGGGTACACTGCTTGTCAAGTACACACAACAAAGAAAAACAAAGTGTGGATATTTGCATAATGCATAATGGTAGTGTGTGTCTTACCAGTACACTTTCCTAGCCTTCTGAATGGTGGTCACTGTCTGGACTTCCTTCAGTGTTTGCTGTGTTTTTTTCTCTGCCGATTTCATAGCCTTATCTGCTGCTTCAATGGTTTTCTGTTCCTTCTTTTCAGCACTGCGCTTGAAGTCATAGTACCTAAGAAAAACACAACACCAATATCCAACAACTGTAAAAACAATGCTTATGATTCTCCCCACAATGCTCAGTCCTGTGTCTAAAGGTTTACATGCAAACCTACTTTTTGGCATTGGCATAAGCCGACAGGCCAAGATCCACATCCACCAACATGGGCTTGTTCTTCTGCAGCTTCTTGTTCTGTCCTTTGTCTTTATTTTTGTTTTTCTTCCCTTTCTCTTCTACTACATCTTTGTTCTCTTCCTCTTCCTGGTCTTCCTCAGAAATATATGGATTCCTAGAGGGAAAAAGACAAAAAGATGCATGAGTAGTGAACAGAACGGGCTGTTGTTCTAATGTTTCTGTATCAGTGATGGTCTCACTTTAAAAGCATGGTGATGTGGTTAGTCTGCAGCTTTAGTTCCTTGATGGCACAGGCCACAGGGTCACCAGCAGCCTGTGCTTCCTTGACGATGATGCCGATCTCAGTCCAGTCCACCTGATTGGCCAGCGCACTGCGCACCACCTGCAGCGCCCTCTCCACTACAGGCAGGTTCATCTCCACCAGTTCACCTTTTACTCTGTCCACCTCCTGCAACACATTAGATAAAGGTTGCTTATGTATGTGTTTCAGCAAAGTTAACATTAAATTGGCTGACCTGTGTGTGCAAGTTTCTGTTAATTCTTCTCAACAACACAAAAATGTATGATTCACAGGTGCAGGAATCATTATGTGCAACATTTATCTATGGCAGACAAAAGGTAAAAGCTGTTGTGTTCCTAACCTGTGCTTGGTGCAAGGCCTCCAGCCTTTGCTCATGGTCCCTCTTAACATTTTCCAACTTCTTAAGAGCTTGTTTCTCCTGCTGCAAGGCCTTCATGTCGATTTTCTGGCTCTCCATCTTAGAAAAGAACTCATCCACTGCCTGAATGAGAGGATCGCATTGGATTTACATCACATTCTTGCAAAAAGTGTTAATTTGCATTGCAATTAAGAAAAGATCAATATTCTTTGCCAAACAAGGCATCAAGGAATGCCAATATTTACCTTGTCAAAAGTATCAAACTCCAAATATGGGCTCTTTGCATGTTGAGCGAAGAGGAATGGATGGAATTCATCATATCTGTGAGTTGACATCCTCATAAATTAATTAACCGTGTCATAGATAATCATGTGGGAAAAAAGAATGTATAGTATTCCTCACAAAAACAAGACATACGTGAGCAGTTCTTCGCTGGGTTTGCCGGGAGTTAAGCTTGGTTTCTTCTCACTTTTTTGAATGATGTAACCCTTGAATGAAACAAAGCAGAGTTTGTGAATGTATCAAATAAAAAACAGGGCTTTAAAGCCCTGTCCCTGAAAATAAAGGTCTCTTACTTTGCCAGTGAAGTTCTCAGTTTTTTCCATGTATGTTTCTGCAATCTGCATGGCTTCCAGGATTTTAGGTGCAACTGAAAAAAACAAACAAATCAAATATTGTGAGCACTACAAATTTATATTATAGCCATCATCAAACAAAATCTAAAACACTTCACTAAACCATATGTCAGCAACCTTGTCTGTAATTTGCTCTGTTATACCTTGGGCAGCATCAACTTGGCTGTCAATTTTGACAGAACCTGGCAGTCCTGCTTCTATCAAACTGTGTTCTATCAGAGTGGCTCCATAGGCTGGAGACGTGATAAGAAAAGACACAAAACTTGTTTCAGTCTTGACATGATAAAAGAACTTTAATACATTTAAAATGAGTATCTGTTGCCTGGCTACTTACGAAGGTGAGGATTCAGAACCCTTTTCACTTGCTCTCCGTTTTGTGCTTTGCTGAGAATTTCAGTGAGTCTATGTAAACATAAAACAATAATAAAGAAAGTTTTCACTGATAGAGTAATGACACATATTCACTGAATTCTAACAGATCTCCATTTTATCCATAAACTCAACAAGCTATGTGTAAAGATGTGGTTACCGCTCTAGACAGATGAGAGGTTCGGGGGGCCTGGCACTTTCCACAGGGTACCGCTCTCTCACAGCGATCTTAACATCTTCTGCCTCAGCTGTGCGAAACCGCAGCAGATTCAAGATGGTGTATTCATGATCTGCAAGTATGATGTTACCCTGACAACAGATACAGACAGACCTACAAATCAATTTACGCGCAAAATAAGGATCTGAAATAAACCAACTTTCAGTGTAATATTCTCACTCTGTCATAGAGTTCAATAATCAAGTGGTAGGCAGCCTCATCTGAACCAAACTGGATGTCGACAATCCTGTCAATCCCGAGCTGCTTAACCTGGGTCAGTCGCCGTGTCTTGAGGTGTTTTCGACACTAGTGAGGAAAAAAAAGTTGCGTTAATATTCAACATCATCATAGCAACCAACCAAAAAATAAGCAAATACTGATCTGCAATGGGAGAAAAACTGCAATAACCAGAAGCCTTTGCACCAATACTATCATGTGCTGTATAAACATACAGTTGTTTAGGGATGGAAAAAAATCATGCAAACTGACATATGATTTGACTGATGTTCACCACAGTGGACGACAAGGTAAGAAGATCTGTTTATAGTGACATTGTGGGCAAAATAAATGAATTACATCACATTAAAAAACACAGTGTCATTACAGTGAAAAAATACATGACAAATAACAACACTTGAGTCTTAATCAATAAACAAGACATGTTTTTTAGCAGTGACTGATAAGATATTCTTACTTTCATTGCAAAGCCAGAGGGCATCATGTTCTTGGGCCATTCAAAGTCTGTAGAGTGAATACGTGTCCCAGACTCGACCAGGAGAACGGCTTTGCTGTCAGGCCTGAGACAACATTATAGCACTCAGTTAAACACAGTGACTGACTGTGAAATGTAACTAAGTATGTTCAGTGGTGCACAGTTTTGAGTACTTCCATTTAATTCTTCCTCGTACTTCAAACTTTTAGTGAGAACTATAGTTATAAGTCACTTTGCAGACTCTGATTTTACGTACAAAACACATGTCCAGTTTGAAAAATATGATGCACTGTTAGAAATCAAACTACTCATGTGTATATTCTTCTTTTAACATGAGCTAACATGCATCAGTAACCAATCAATAATTTAAACTCTGACAGGAGCCACTGCTGCATGAAAACTTTTACTTTTGATATTTTTACAGATAACATTTCCTCACTTCTAATTACAAATTTGACTGAGTATTTTTCTCACTGTGGTTGGTATTACTACTTTCATGTCTCATAAAACGCCATGTCAGTCAAACTTTTGGAAGCAACTTTTCAAACTGTCCTCACTTTTGCAGCCGGATGAGATACGTCTTATTGTCGATGTCATACACGTTGTTTACTCTCATGCCGATGTAGCTGTGAAAGAAGACGGCAAAATGAATGAATGGAGTGATCAACACTTGTAAGCAAGTCCACATTAGCGATGGTTAGCACAGCCAGAGCTGGCTAAGTTAAGTTAGCAACCCGGCTGGAGGTAATATAACGTAACACCTACTTGGCATTGATCTCGGCAATAACTGCCCTGATATCCACAGTAGTGAATCTTGTCTTCATGGTGACTTAAAAACTGCCTGCGCATAAAACAACGAATGCAAACATTCACATTTTTAGTGCAACATCAGCAGGGAAAAACATGCAGAATTTCTGTACATGCGCGCAACTGCATAGTGTCTACGGAAGCCGACGTAGGGCAAAAATGGTCAGGTCCACGCCTTTTACACACACACACACACACACACACCACACATATTTGGCTGTATGTGAATAGAATGCATTGATTGTGTATTGGATGCACTGGTGCCTGGTAACGTTATGCTATGACATGAATGCAGTGGACCAGCAGCTGTGCTCTTGCGGGAACTGTTTTATAGATATTTTAAGCTCATGGTAGGCTCTTTAGCAGTCAATGTGCACTAATGATGCACTACTCAAACTGGCTTATTGGCGTGAAAAACAGGGCAAGCCTTCGAAATGCATGCAAAACACCACCTAACACCGACTGGAACAACAGGGGAAATGTTGTGGACATGAAGAACAACAACCCGCAGCCTAATGAAAAGACATCCGAGCTAACGGTCACCACCCACCTCTGGAAAAAAGGTAAGGAGCTGAATTATATAGCTGTAAAAGAAGCATTCGCGTCATGTCTGGGCCTGCGGCAAACAATTCTACTTGACTGACATTTTTTTTTCATACATGGCAGGGCATATTCAGCCGCGTTGTTAGCTTTACGTCCGAATATTTTGAGTTTGGCGGCTGGGCTGGGGGTGAAAAAAGAGAGAGATACTCAGCCGGAGTTTCCAGTTTCCTCCTCAGGTCAGAGCGGAGGGCGAAGGCGTGCTCCGTTACCAAGGCGACGGTCAGCTAACAGGGCTCGCTAACGGGGCTAAGCTAGCACCCGTAAGACGACTTCATTGTCCCTTTTGACACCTCGATGCGTTAAAAATTCCTATATTCAAAGTTGACATCGAAATGTACTGTCCAGATGTTATGGATAATCGACTTACATGCGGCGGCTGAGACTCAAAGGAATGCACAGTAAGTTGAGAGTTAACGGCTGAGCAGAGTGACACGACTTTTGACAGGAGGTCGCGCGTCGTTGTCCAAAGATTTCTTTGTTTGTTTTTACCTTTAAGAGTTCTTCACTGTGTCTTGTAAGCAAATGATGCGAGGTTTTGACCGTAATATCCTTAATAATCATGTTTTCTTTTCAGCGTTTTTTTACATCTAAGTTTTCCGCCCATAGTTTTAAGCAGCGTTGACAGATGTTACTGAAAATGTGAAAATTCTGACTCAACATGTGACACCTGAACTCACCTGTCATCAGTTAACTTTTTCTTGCACTGGCACAACACAAATGCAGTCTGGAAATAACTGAGAGATTCACAGGTCACAGGTTTTAGTGCAATGCCTGGTCGGATTTGTGACCATTAAAAGGGAAAAATCACCTTAAAACACTGCTTGCTGTGTGACGTTCTGGGAAATTATGATGTGCGTTTTCATAATTTTCTTACTTTTTATAGCCCAAACAATTAATCAAGAAAATAATTGACAGACTACTTGATAATGGAAATAATCTTCAGTTGCAGCCCTGTAAGAATGTAGGGCTTCCTATTGTGAATCAGAAAATCCCAATTCCCTATCCCAATACAATTATCATGGGCTTTAATGTCCATTGGGTGTGTTCCATTTTTAACTGTCTATGGAGCACAGGATTTCCCTCTAGATTATAAATGCAGACTTATTTTTCTGCTGTTCATGTACTCACAAATTTCAGCTGTGAAATGTGTTCGTGCAAAATGTCCCCTTTCATCGGTCCTTGTCTTTGTTTCTAATCCATGTGCAGGGTACAAAGTAATCAAGAAAATCGGGGAGGGTACATTTTCAGAGGTGGTGAAAACTCAGAGCCTGAAAGATGGAAAGTTCTATGCGTGTAAAACCATGAAGCAGACAATTAACAGGTATGTATCCTGCAACACGTTGTCCTGTGCACTAGCAATCAGTGGTGCAGTTTTCCTATAATGCGTGGACCCTTGAAACTTGAGTCAGCAGCTTGACACCCCCTCTGCTTAAGTATCCTATTAGATGTCAGCCTACTCCGTCTTTGACCTTGTAGTGATGAGGAAACAAAAGATGTTAGTGCTTGAAATGTGAGTTGTCTGTACAGGTTTTTTTTAAACTAGTACTGATTTCAAGTGCACAGTTGCTTTAAATCAGTGCAGCCATTTATGTTGACGTGTCCACACACTGTAATAACATTATGCTGCTGTTAAATTAAGCAGTGATAGAAGTGAACACCTTCAGACCAGTTCCCTACAAACTCATCACACAAAATCTAAAATACAATATGCTTCATGACTGTATCATAAACCACAGAGTATTTATACACCTGTCACATGATGTCTGTTCTCCATTGTTAAGTCTGGAGCAGGCCAACAACCTGCGGGAAGTCCAGGCAATGAAGAGACTGAGCCCGCATGCAAATATCATCCAGCTACATGAACTGATTTTGTGAGTACCAGAGTGTAGGTTGTCAGGAATTTACTGTATTGCCTTGAGCTAGTGTGGCGTGGCAGTTCCCTTTACTCTAATTCAATGTTTCAGTGACAAAGAAACCGGCACTGTGTCTTTGATTTGTGAGCTGATGGAGATGAACATCTATGAGTTCATCCAAGGTAAGTGAACGAGTATGACAGAGTACAAGCATATAGACAACCATGATAAGGGTGGACTAGATGTGAAGTTTTTGGATGAATTTAGAGCTGATATCTGTTCTTTGTTTTTTGCAGGAAGACAAACTCCACTGCCTGACCACACAGTAAAGCATTACATGTACCAGCTGTGCAAGTCACTTGAACATATGCACAGGTAGTTATGGAAATATAACATTTAAGTTCACATGAAATGAATAAAATAACCTTAAACTGCTTTTTTCTTTTTTTGCTTTTACAGCTGTGGGATCTTTCACAGAGATGTGAAGCCAGAGAACATTCTCATCAAAGTGAGATCCATCATTATGATAAATTTGCTTTCCAGAAACCTAACAGTGTCAATTTAGCTTTGAGTCATATACATCTGACATTATTTTGTACACCTTGCAGCAAAATGTTCTGAAGCTTGGGGACTTTGGCTCATGTCGGAGTGTGTACTCCAAGCCCCCCCACACGGAGTACATTTCCACGCGCTGGTATAGAGCCCCGGAGTGCCTGCTCACCGATGGGTATTACAGCTCAAAGATGGACATCTGGAGTGCCGGGTGTGTCTTCTTTGAAATAATGAGGTATCTCTGCAGGGGAAGGGCAGTCCACTTAGGGTGGGACAGGACTGTAAAAGTTTTTCTTGATTATGGTTCAACTACAGTCAGTTTCCCAGTGTCTGCATTCACTTTCCTGTCTTTGTAATTTGACCAACCTCCGCCACAGGCATAAACAAATGTCAAACAAATGCTGTGTAAATAGCTTTTTGTTGAGGGGCTCAGATTGTTGGCACTGTACACTTGTGTGTTTCAGCTTGAATCCCCTTTTCCCTGGAACAAATGAGTTGGACCAGGTTGCCAAGATCCATGACGTATTGGGGTCGCCAGACCAAAGTCTGCTCCAAAAGTTCAAGCAGTGAGTGTTTCCTCTTCAAATATGTTGTTTGAACTGCTTGTCTCCTTGTTACTGCGGCACAGCAGCACATAAAATTTAAATATCTCATTTTTTTCATCTCATTTTTTATGTACTTGCAAAACAAGAATTCTCAAGGTTGTCTTCATGTCTGCCAGGTCTAGAGCAATGAATTTCAACTTTCCTCTAAAGAAAGGCACCGGCATCTCACGATTAATCCCCAACTGCCCTGCTCCGGCTCTGTCGCTGCTCTATCAGATGCTCGCGTATGACTCCGACGAACGCATCACTGCAGAAACAGCCCTGCGTCACACGTACTTCAGGGAGATCAGGTAAAATGAACAATATACATAAGAGGTATTTTATAACGTGACACTGATAGTCGGCCAAATAGGAAACACTTCAGGGCCTTGCAACTTTGTGAAGGCAAAATAGTATATTATGCAGTTGTTTTTAATGGAGATCTTGCTTGCTCTTGCTTTTTCCCCCAGGATGGCAGAGAAAAAAGCTGACACCCTTCACAGAGTTTCTGGGCCCATGGATGCAGTTGGGAGTAGTGGGACGCACGGCTCCTTAGAGCACATGTGGCGCCCAACCCGGTTCGGCAAACAGCTGAGGGGAAGACACACAAGGCAAACACCTTTAATGAGCGTGAGTTTGAACTATGTTTAAGTCACCTGAAGTGAAATGTCCAAGGCCCACGAGTTCAAAGAAATACAACCACAGCTGCTGCCATCTAATACTCTCTCCCTCTCACAGCACAACATGAAGCATGTAGCAGAGCCCCTCATCAGGCGGAATGTCCCTCATTATCCCACAGAGCTGCCCAAGCTCAACATGGTTATACCAGGACCGCAGATCTCCTTCCCAGTCTCCACTATGCCTACGTTCACTGTCACTCACCGGGGCACACTGCCAGCCATCACGTCCAAAAAGTGCCAGTCACAGTTGGCCAAGGTAAGCACAGGAGCACCACACAGGCACCATGCTTTTTAAATTTCTCATTTAAGGCCTCCTAGGAGTCACATCAACTAAGGCCACTGAGGAAATTAAGTAAAAGCTGATTAAGTATTATTTGTGTTGAGGAAAAAGGAGAGCTGTTCCGTTAATAGAGCCAAACAAGTGTCTTGGTGCTGCTTTCAATAAGGGCTTTGATTTGGCATTCAGCCTGCATTTCCTCTCTCTCTCTCTGCAGCCCCGGGATGAGTCACACCGCGCAGCTTTCAAGACATACTACATGCCACCGCTGGATAGGAAGCATGGAGGTTACTGAGAGCCAAACAACACTTCAGCATTTGATTTCAAATGGCCTCTTACTGTACTGATTGAGAGATTGTTGAGAGAACAGAACACACACAAACACACACACAAAAAAAATGGAACAAAGACCACAGAGTCTGTCAACTTACCGGTTATGACTGCTGCACTGCAAAACTGTTTAATCCTCATAGTAATGATGAAATTCAATGTGATCTCTACACAAACAATGCTAGATTCATATTAGAGTCATATTATGTTGGATTGAGAATGTGTTTAGTTAATGACTTCAGTTTTACTTGACCTAGTCAGGTGTTATATGTTTACAACTGATGAGAAATATACTTCAATCTGAGCCTTTCACACAAGCTAAGCAATAAGATATTTGACCAGCTGACAGCTGTTTACCCTATGTGAATTAAATTCTGTAACATGATCAGCGCACTGGAAAATAATACAGTGGCTTTAAAAAGGTATCACACCCTTTGGACTTGTTCCCGTCATGTCATTTACAACTTTGAATCACAAATGATTAGGTGAGCTTTTCTGACACTAATCAGCAAAAATTCTCAAGTCAAAGAGAAGATAAGTCTCTACAGGCAGATCCACATTAAGTGTAAATTCATGTAAGCATTCATCACCATTTGTTGTGACATACCTAAAATATTGCTGATATTCTTGTAGTTAGAAAATGTCCAATAGTACACAAATCAGCAGTAATTAATCAGCTCTGATTCAAAGCTGTCAAGTAATAAAATGTGAAAACTTCCAAGGACAGGGTTGAATACCTTTCAAAGGCACTGTATATTGACCGTCTCTTTCCAGTAGCTGTGAATCAGCTCCTTGGGACAAGATGATTTGAGGGGCAGAAGTCTTCCTGTACAAAAGTAGAACAGCAAAAACATTCACATTAAATGCTTCACAATTATTCTAAACTACAGAATTGCCATTGGAGAAGTAATTTAAAGGCATATTTCATGATCCAATGTAAATAAACAGCTACATGTGGACTACACAGAATTGTAACGAAACAAACAAAAATGACTTTCCTTTTAGATCAATTAAGTATGTGACACCAACTGTATATGGTCAAAGATCACAGTTTGGGCCTTTAAAAGTCCCAAATCAGATTTTTGTTTTTTATTGCTATATTAAAAATGTAGCTTGGCAAGTACCTTCATACCCCCTCACTTAAAGCATTGCGGCTTAAAAAAAGTACCATTTCATTCAGAGCTGTGAGCTCATTAAAATGGACTGTGACTCAATCTGCACTTTATTGTATTGGTTATTGTGATGCATAATCAGAGTAAAAAAAAAGTTGTCAAGTATCATTTGTATGTTGTTGTCATTAACCTGCATTACAAATACTTCACTCTCTTACATAATGTCTACACAAACTCCTGACGCAAAAACAAACTGAACAAATGGAAGAGAATCATGATTTTAAAAAATGAATAATAAACTGGGAAATGTAAAATGTTATCCACTTCAAAATATATTAGCCTCTCTGCCTAGTGTAGGGGTCACTGATCTCTTCATGGCATCAATGACTACACAAAAATAAAACACATTAATATTGCAGTAGTGTCAAATGGGAAAAGACTCCTCTATCTGAAAATCTTTCATGTGGCTTTAGTTAAAATTCTTCTGAGAAAGTCACAGAATATCAAGTTCCATGTTTTCTTTTCAAAGTAGGTTTTTTCTGTGACTGAGGAATAAAGAGAGCTTGTATCAAGTTGAGGAGAGGCTTGAGATTCAACTGTCTGTAAGACTTCCTGAGTTTAGAAGACCTCCATACTTGACAGCTCATTTTGTGCAACTACACCATTTTTTTGTGACAATGTAAGCAGTTTTCAACGCCAGATGCATAACAACTTTGTTATGTAAATACAGTACATGTGAGTGAACAAGGGAAAAAAAAAGAACAGTAAACGGTGTATTCAAGATTATTTTAATATTATTAATATGTATACTTTAGGCTTTAGAAATATAACTATCAATGACAAAACTTCCACTGGAGTAATGGTAGTTTGCTTAGGCCCCCATCAGATCAATTAATTACAATATACACATTATGATACAGAGCAGATTTGAATCTGAAATAATATTAAAATAAATGCTCAATAGATAAAGGTTTTAATAGTTTTTATCATTTTCTTCACCTACTGTATTAGCCATCTGTGAGTTCTGAGCACACCCAAAAATGTAAAGCCATTTTCTTCTAATAAACTAATTTAAGTGCAAACAATTTTTTTTTCTTTAAAAAGACTATGATTGCAGCATCAAGCTTTATAGATTCAGATTTCAAGACTGAGGATGTTAAAGCCGAGTGCAACAAGGCAGTCCTCAACCCTCTTTTTTTGTTCCATTAGAGTAGTTATAAAAACAAACAACAAAATAACTAACAAAATCAGTGCAAAGTCATCGATGGGGAGATTCTACTCAAGAAAGGACAGAAGTGGAGGGTGAATGTGGATGGAAGCAAAATTTTCAGATGCTCACGCACTTGGTCATAAAAGGATAGTTCACTCAAGATTCATATTTAAGCCAGTAACCCCGAGCCATGACTGGGCAACATCACAAGGTTAAAAAAAAGGGATAGGAAGGGGTACACACAGATTATGAAAATTAGTTGAACTATCCCTTTAATCTCAAGCCACAATTGTCTGGTTTGCATCTAACAAAGCCAAGCCTTAATTCCAGAGGGGACAACTGTTTGATGAGATTTGACATGAAAGAAAGATTGTTTTTTTTTTTTTTAATCTTAAAAAAAAAAAAAAGGTATTAAAACTCCAGAGAACAATAGAACATTAGCACAATAGTCCACAAATGCACCACACCTTTTCTTGCTTCATTCCTCCTCTAGGTCAAGTGAGTGATAAACAAAAACAACAGAAAAGCCATAAACAAAATCGAGAGGGAGGGAGGGAGGAGGGGAGGAGGGGAGGGGGGGTATAAAAGAAAAGGAAAACTTGCAATGCTTGCAGGGTGAAGAGCAGCATCAGACTCTGGGTTGCAGGGTTCTTTAGCAGCAGAAATATTGTGGCTATACTACTGTTCCACTGGGAGAGCTGGCTTGGTTTTGGGATGACAATAAACCCTGGAAAAAGGAAAACAAGGAGATTTGCATTGGGAAAGTTCACATACTATAGCAAAAAAATCAAGCAACAAATAGCTCATTAAAAATGCTTCGCCTCTAGCCTCCTCTTTCCATAACCCGGTCCCCTGCACTTAATTAAAAGGCTGTGCACAGCAGTCAAAGTGGATGCAGAGTGTACAGTGTGAGACTAATGCTGTCTTTGAGAGGTTTTCTTGATCAAGGCACTTCTAATGTACATGACCGGACCACTGACTTGTTTTTCCAGAGGGCTTTTAAAAACCTCTTAATCTGAACTCTGAGGGCATTTTCAAGGGCAAACTAATTTAACTCAATTGTTACATTTTTATTGCCTTTCTCCTCTAATACACTTAATCCTTAACCCTATGAAATAAGGTTTGTATGAGCCGTTTCTTATTATTCAATACTCTTCACACCATCCCCAAGACTGACCTCAACCACTGCATCTTCTGCTTTACCACTTCCTTTATATTAAGTGGTTTGGATAAATCGTAATTTATACTGACTACAGGCTGTAGTGCCAGATTTTTCTATCTCCCCCAAACTAAATATTCAGTTCTTCTTGCATCATATTTCCTCCATGTTCTTGCCAAGGAGCCATTAGAAACAATACTTTGGTCAGAAAATCCCACAAATCACCCATAGTGACCCATAGAAGAGAGTAGTCCCACATATTACTATTTGAAAAAAAAAAAAGCAAAAACAGTCAGATGACTGCACTGCAAAGACTGGACTGTAAAACTCAATAATCATGGTATTGTTTGTGTTCTCATTTTTAATATTTGCTAAAAGCCCCAAGCCTCTATTAATGTCCGGCTCTGGTTAAAAGTATCAGTCTCGTTGGACTAACTCGCCTTCTTATTGCTGGTTGTGTTCAAAATGCAGACCATCATGTGCCTTGTTCTGGCAAAAGTTCTTGAAACACAGACGAAAGCAAAGTATACAAGGGTGTATGCACACGTTAAGCTGTAAGCATGTGAGAGACTGCAGAGATTCTTTGGGCAAAGTGGCAATTTGCATAAAAGCTGAAATGTGAGAGTGTATGCAGATGACTTCTTGGCTATGCTGCTATGCATTGTGGAATGATTATGATGAACCAATGAGCACACTTCATATGGATTAACATCCCCCCCCCTCACAGGTCTACACAGGAAATCCTCCTTACCAGAATATATTATATAACCAGACTGTAATTTTGTCATAGCATTGGTTATATTTGAAACTTAGGCATAATAGGTCTTTCACTAGAAAGCAGATGTACATTAAACAAAGTGTGATATGTTATTTGCCTGCCTGCAGAGACTGACATTCTGACTATAAAAGCTAAAAATGCTATTCCAAATGTCCATAGTTTATTTTAAGCTTTCAGAACATGTCTTGATTGTTAGTTACAGCCCACCAACTGATTTTATGACAGCTAAAGATTGACAAACAATATTATCACTTATAATTCCCCCACATTTCCTACATTAAAAAGAACTTACCACTTTGCCTGGCCTCGCCCATGTGCAAATAAATCCCTCCTGACAAGCAGTCACTAAACAGTCCTCTAAAAATATGAGTACAGTCAGTCTCTCGTGTGCTATCTTTTTACAGATGAGGGGCTCAAGGAGGGGCACATCCTCCATGCGCGGGCACAGCAGAGTGCCCAGAGTCTTAGCAGGGTCTGTTTTGGTTTTTGTCAGCAGGTTGAGCTTGTCGCTGCTCTTACTGCTGATGTGACCCATGCTGTGGTTGCGTTTGTGGTCCTTCTCGTGGTGGCGCTCCTTCCGATCGTGGAGTGACAGTGTGGCAAACTTACTCACGCCTGTAGCGATGGCACTGTCCATTATTCCACTGCCGATTCCACCGCCGCTGCCGGCCTTGTTGGTATTGTTTGCCGTTGTTGTGGTGCCGGCTGAATGGGGTAGGCTGTTGGAGCGTGGTAATGTAGTAGAGAGGGAGTTAATGCCAGGATTATTGGCACCACTGTTGTTTCCATTAGTAGTGTTACTAGAGGTGTTAGTGATTATTGTAGCACCCGCAGGGGGGCTGGTAGCATTCATCACGTTAGTGTGTGTCCGTGTCCGTGAGAGTGGAAGATGTGGGAAAAGGATATCCTCAGTGAGGTCCCATAGGCACAGCTGAGTGTCCTGGCCCACTGAGCCAAACCGGTATGTTACACTAACAGGCCGGCTGTCCGTGGAGTTGCGCTTGGAAAGTCGAGACTGCGTACTGTTGGCCCGGTCTCGTCCAAAGTGGATCATCTGATCCTGGAAGTCCTCATCGCTGCCACTGAACTCCATTGGGTCACTCTCTTCCACACTGGTGGTGTAATGATCAAATGCCACCACACTCACCCACGACTTGTGCCCATGACCTCGGGCGATGACTCTGCAGTCCAAGAACGACCACACAGTCACTAGATCGTCCTCTCCGCCTGCAACTATGTACTTTCCATCAGGGCTCCAGCACACACACAACAAGCCACCAAAGTAGCTCTTCATAGTGCCATGAAGCTCAACAGCATCAAAGTTGAAAACCCGTAGGAAGCCGTCTTGGCTTACACAGGCTAGGAACTTCCCATCTGGGGAGAAGGCAAACTCATTTAGAGCTCCCTCACCCACTGTCCATTTAAGAAGAGGGTTCCGCGTGGATTTACTCTTACAAGTGTGTACAGAGTAGTTCTCTCCCTGTTTGAGCACCTGGTAGTGTGGTGCCGTGGTGCCACAAGTATGCTCCACATTGTACAGGTACATATTCCCACTGGCATGAGAGACCAGGAACAGGCTCTCAGAGCCTGGCACCCATTTCACACATGTTACTCTGGACTTGTCTATTAGTCTCTGTCAGGAGAGAGGGAAGGTTGAGAGGCAGACAGGGAAGGAGAGAGTGGAGGGAGAAGGGGGGGGGGCAATGTCAGTATTGTATTATCAGGAAATTGATATTCCAAATATGCTGAAAGTCTTACAATTTCACCTAAAAGCCATCTAAAAATGACATTACAGTTCTGGAAGAATACACCAAAAGAGAATTTTAGACCTTGTATGAGATGGAGCAAATATGAATACTCTTCCACTCACAATGGCAGAAAAAAAATATGCAGGTGTATGTCTGACAACAAGGCTCAAATTAAACAGCACTACAATAATCAATTTGGTGAAAAATCAAAAGTGAAAATTCACTGCCTCTCCCAGTTTTTTCCTCCACTGACCAGAACTTACTACTTGTGGAAAACTCGGTGCACAAAACTCCTCTAATCTACCCCCTTCAGAGACCTACCTCCTCATTGAAGAGCTTGCTTGTCTCCTTCTTGATGGGGTCAATGAGCTGTACCTGTCCTGCCGAAAACCCCACCAGCAAGGACACGCTCTCTGCAGTAGCTGTGAGGTGGTTGAAGTCATGACAGGTGGGCTGCGTTCCCTTGTAGATACGCTTGTCTATGGGCTTGCTCAGGTCAGCAGCCTGACGAGAGAGAGCAGGAACACACATGAGGTGAGTGCAGTCATTTTTAAGTATCTAAAATTAGTTAATGCACTTTGTTGACAAAAGGCTATGGTCCGTCAAACTGCCAAATCATTAGAGCTGAGTGTGTAGTCATATTGTTGGTATTGCCTGTGCTTTATCTCAAACATGCTGACACTAATGCAAAATATGACCTTCTTAAAATCATGTGTCTTGTGTCTGAAGCTTACAGGAAGTGATATCTGAACTAATATTGCATACTTACTAATACATATCAAATCACTGACAGTCACTAAGCAAAAGCAAGGAAGAAAATGTTTTAAATATCAAGGAAACAGTATTTTAGAGCTGTGAACAAGACACCCTGAGCATATACTGTAGATAACCAGTATAACAACAGTTCCATTTGTTAATGATTTACAGTTTACACTACTGGTAGAATGGAAAATTCTTTGAGTGTAAGATGATGACTCAGTGGTTCCTCCACCACTGGTAGATTGAGTTATGTCTTGTCTCTGAGAGACAAAATGTCAAACGTAATAAAAGGAGTTTAAAATAGGAGTTCACTCAAAAACACTCTGCGTTGACAGTAGTGAAGACTGCTTTAAGGTAGCAAGGTAATAGATTAAATACAAGAAATAAAAAGGAACATCATGAGCTGCTAGATTTATTAACTGCTGACTAGAATGCACAGGATAGTCTCGCTATCTTTTCTTTAAACCTGTAGCCATATGTCTGCGTCAACAAAACATCAGTGAAATCAAATTGCCCATCTCTTCCAGTTGTCCCTGAGAAATGGGACAAATAATCATTAAGATGATGTATTATGAGTGTAATCTTGTGATGTGATATTGATACACTGAAACCAAATATCCCTGCCTTTATCAGGCATGTGACTAATTTGCATGTACTGTAAATTGCCATTTTCTGTCAAACTTCAATTACGAAGACTGACAAGACTAGAATCACTACTACAGTTTTGTCTTTTACAAAAAAATCTGTGCTACAAACTGTGGAATTGCCCCAATGTGTGGCAATTCTGCCTTTTTAGTCGGTCTACTGCTGTTTGGAATGACCAACAAGCACGTTTGAGTGTGTGAATATTAACAAAGGCTATGACACATTGCTTCAAGTTAGCAGTCAGCTGATTTCTGTCAGCCTGAGATGACAGATCAGCTGTTAGCTGAGGCCATTTTATGTGGTGACAGAACACATATACCTACTTGATAAGTGTATAAGGTGAAGCATGAGGCAGAGCCTGTGTTATAATACTCATACTCGAAAAAGAATTCAATTACATATTTATTAGTGACTTAACAACCATATAGAAATATACTGTGCAGCTAAAGAGCCTCCAGTGACGCTTCTACCATGAAATTACAGAGCATTTCCCTACAAGAAAACCAAGTCAGCTTAGTTTGATCAGGTCACAAGATTTTGTCCAGACACGTCCCCAAGCTGTGAGATGAGTGCAATAACATTAAAGGATGACGGTAGCGGCTAGCTTGCTAGCCAAATGACTGTTCTGGATCGGCATCACTGAGATGTGTCGGCACCTGTCAGTCAAAGGGCGTCGACAGGTGTTGAGGGTGGCATCGTACAACTGTCACTGTCACCGTTACAGCAGCAATATCAGCCCTGACAACTTAAATCAAATCGAAAGGTCAACTTTAACCTAAGTGATCGTAATCCAGCCTGACGAAACCGACCATCCAGCAAAACTAAAACAGTGTGACGGACTGGGGACGGAATTTAGCCCCTGGCCTCGGGAGTAGCTGCTGGCTTGCTAACGTTAGCCAGTTGCGCTGGCTAGCTAACTAGTAGGCTAGCTTCTCGCTAACTAGCTGCCAGCTAATTTGAAAGTCAAGCACCTGCCAGAGTTATTTAAGACAGCCAACACAAGCCTAAAGTTCAGCAACAGCTCAAATAGCGGTGGTGTATTTTAACATGCCGTATCATGAATTTCCGTTGACATTAGCCGCGTTAGCACGCTACCTTTCTAACGCCTTTGTAGATGTAGAAGTAGAGTTCACGGCCCACATTGAAACAGATCCTGTCGCCGTTGCCCGACTGGTCGTTGACGTTCACGAAGGAGACCTTGACGGGGTTGGAGCCTTGCGAGTTGAAAGGCACCCTGTTAGGACGGCTGTATTCGGAGTGAGTGAGGAGTTTGTAGACACCTTCCCGAGTGGTGAACTGAGTTTTAATTTCGTTCATCTCCTTCCCTCCTCCCTCCGCCGCCATCTTTGAAATTAACATTCATCCCTTTCCCCCAGGCCGGATCTTACGCACGGAGGGGAGCGGGCCACGGAGCGGCCAGTTCGACTCTCCCGTTCCCCCCAACGGTTCACCGGGGAACTGGTGCAGGAGGATACGAACTGTAGCTACTTTTACAATAGGTTGAATCAACTCTTTATTTAACAAAAACGTTACAACATTATCTATTTTTTAACCATATGTTACAAATAGTTTATTTGAGACCGTAAACCAGTACAACAGGATACATTCGCTTGTATTGGTGATAAACAGTAGGTAATACAGTAAATGTTTCACTATTCAAAGTCCATTAGAGCTTTCTTTGCTTTTACCGTTTTTAAAACTCACTTATAGACTTAACAAAATGTATTTAAAATTCTGGATGAAAGATCAAATCAAAAATCAAATCAACAGTGAAGCGACAAAATAATAGTTTGGAGTAACAAGGCTGTCATCCTCCAGCAATGAGGGCAACACAGTCTTATTTTGAAAAATAAAAGATACCGGACGTATTATTTTGTTAAAATGTTGAAATGAGCGAAGTATGGCGTTTTGAACTCGTGTTACCGGTGTATGTCGTGCCCACGCCATTCACCTGTGGCCACACTTGGCCGCAGATATATCAAATGCACCTGGTACTCTGGTGGTTAATTAATCTGCAAGTTTGCCTGACCACGCAGCAACGAAATTATTATTAGAGTATTTGACTTTATCGTGGTCCTGATAAGTTGCACGTACCAAATGTCATGGCATGTAGGAGAAGACGGCAACACTCACGCCCAGGTAGGTCTCAGTATTTTTCATTTAAAAATCTTCCTTTGCTAAAGTTAAATTTAATTTGTAACATGGGCTGGAAGATTAACATGTTTATTTTCTTGGTATTTTGCATTTTACTGCATGACTTTATGATTTGATTCAAAACTTTATAATATGATGTTTGTTTTTGGTGCATTTTGAATTTGCTTAGATGCATTAATATTACACTGAAAATGTATGGTTTTCTTCATTCAGATCACAGTGACAGGCGTATACCCAACAACATGGACCAGCTTGCTTTCAAATACATGGTGAGACTGATTAAGCACATTACATCAGCATATCTGAGAATGACTAGGTCTCTCATCAGCTGAAAAATTCCAAGTCACTTGCATTTAACCTCTTTCTTGCTTTGACACATAAATGTGGCCTGGAATGATCTGTGTTTTCTGTCAGGAGATGTGTAAAGTGGAGTCCAGCACTGATTCGGATTCAGAAATCAGTCCAAGATGGTCAGACACCAGCACTATGGTATCACTTTTGTTTCTGAGTGAACATTACACGCACAAATAGGCACAAAAGGACAAGTGACAGTATACATTTATATGGTACCCTTACATTTTAAATGGCTTAAAAAGAGGTTTCAGTTCCAGACATAGGCTATTTTTCATTGGACTCAATGATTTTTGTTTTGAAATAGGATCGAAATTAATTTCTTCCCCAGAAACTGACCCTATATGTCCATCACCTGAGTTCAAGCATGCAGAGCTTTTTATTTAAAAATGAAATACAATCTTATTGATGCAAAAATGACTGAATTCCTAATTGAATTCAGGGATGTGTGGGTAGTGTACCAGAGTGTGGGACATTACGTCGGACACGGCCACTGAAGCCTGCAGCAAGAAATGGTTGCTATTCTTTGGTAAGCATTCTCCTTTCACTGATCGATCTATGTGCAGGAGCATCCTGCTCTTCTGTGAGTTCATGAGTGAATGCATGTGTGCTTATGATCGTAGTTTTTGGACCCATACGATGGGAGCTCGGAGGATTCAGATGAGTCAAACATCGATGTTGGTGTCTCCAGGCGAACAAGGCAGCAGGGACAAGGAGGAGGTGGAGGAGGTCGGTTTTCGGACCGGAGCAGGAGATTCATCCATCATCACCCTGCTTCCATTGCCCTCAGAGAAGCGATGAAAAATGGGATGAGAGACCCTGTGATGGAGCAGCAACATCTTTTGGATGTCCAGATGAAATGCGGGAGTGACCCCGAGCTGTGGGTCTGCGAGCTCGACATGCTGCCCTCCCACAATGACAAGTTGACAGATGACGGTTGTAGAGATCTTACAGCAGAAATGGAAAAAGATTCAACAATACACGCCCGAACCATGGAGATTGAATTGCAACTTGATGACTCAGGCTTGCACGCTACAAGATCCTCCACCCCTCACAGCCCTGGACCTCTCACCACAATGGGAGGGAGCTCGTCCTGGATTCTGGATAGCTCCTCAGAGAGATCCCCCAGCCCATGTAACCTCAGGTCTCTCTACAAGAGGAAGCTGGGCCTCCCTGGAGCAGAAGTGGTGGAGCTGGGCCAAAGAAAGAGGCAGTGTGTTGTCAACATGGAGGAACAGGAGGCAGGGGACTCCGCATCTGAACCATGTTAGAGCCGTCTGACCATGGACTGACAGAGTGGAGTACTGCAGTCATATTGTACTACTGTAAATAGTTACCTTAAATGCACTTTGGTTTATTTTTCTACCTCCAGTAATTTTGAATGTCTCACAGGTGTCACATGTTGTGCCCATTGCCTCTTTTGAGCAGTTGTGATTTTTGTTTTGTCAGGTTGAACTACCATAGTAACCTGGGCCCCATGATAGAACAAGGTTCAAACTATGCACTGGCAATGAGGAAACTGCACATTTTCCCAATAAAAGAGAAAACATGTTTTAAAAAGAACATGATGCAGCTTTTTTTCTGGGGGTTCAGAGAGGCTAGATAAATATCTACCACTGCACTGGATAGTAAAACTTGGTCCACGCTGATATTAAATGGCATCCACCAGAATTTTAGTCACAGATGCCCATTAAAAATGTAACTTGTGTTAAAATGACAAACTGTTCACATTTACTCTCTACATACTGATCTAAATGAGGGAAAAATCACCTGTTTGTTGTTATTTTTAAATTATACACCTGCACACAGTCTGTGTAAAACTGGGTCAAAATAGAATAAAAATACACAACTAAATAAATTTTCTTCAGTCTTAAAGAACATACAGGAGTGTTATATGTGTAGTTCACGACAAGACTTTAAACCTTGTATTCTAATGCCAATGTCTAAAACTGCTGGGAAACTTCAGATTTGTCAGTAACTTGTAGTCCCAACTAGTTAAGCTTCCTCCTGTAATCATATTCAAATTTTATCCCTCCAACCAGCAGGTGGCAGTAACACATAGAAAATCTAATATTTTTACATTGCCTCTTAGCACCTGGTCAGGTTAGTGAAGCCTTAAGACTATTTGTATAAAGCATAAACCAAACCATGTGAAATCTTGACAACTGCAGTGAAGGGTCACTGTGACAAACAAGAAACCTTCATCTTTTCTCCAAATGTTCCTGTTTTTCCAGTTTCCTGAGTCTTTATTCTCCTGACGCTGTTGAATACAGATGGTCTAATTTGCACCTCCCTCCTGTATTTTACTTTACTCTTTTAATTTTAAAAAAGGTACATAGTTAATATATGATATTGAATTTAAAACAAATATTTACAAGTACAGAAAGACCACACTGAAGTCATTAATGCACTTCATCTCGTCCTTTCAGGAGGCTTTATTCAATCTAAAAACATACAAGTTCTTTCATAAAAACGTGTTTTACTTTCAACTTTCCTTTCCCACATTTCATTTTCTCCTCATTTACCATCTAACAACATTCCCCTGACCTTCCAAAACACTTTCCAAAAACATTAAGAATAGGTACATGTTAGTTACTGTTCTACAAATGTCTCCAACTACATTTTATACTGGAATGCAACAGGCTACTCACTATGGTTTAAAATGGTGGATAACAGGTAATGGATGTAAGAGATTAAGTGTGGTTTAATAATGAAGACTCTCTGGTCTTAAGGAATGACTTGTTTCATTTACTCTGTGCACAGGATGGCAACTCCACGCTCGTAGAAGCTGTGTGGATCTTCCTTGGTGGCAATGTCAAAGTCAACGGTGAAAATGAGGTCAGACCTGGTGAAGTTCAGGTAAACGGGCAGAGTCACCTGCAGGGAGAAGATCAAAATAAGATGAAGACAGCAAAACCAAAACTACATTTAAAGGCCTTATGTTTTTCTAAATCCTTACTAACGATACAGATCATTACTACGAAATGTATTTAGTTGTGTATCCATGTTCATACCATGTGTCTCTTCTCAGCGTTGCTCTGCTTGATCCAGCGGAGCTGAGTGAGAGGCAGCTCAGTGGAGATGGAGGTGGACAGAGACAGCTTGTTATTGGCACAGGTGGCTCCCTGCAGTTTCAGACCTGGGAGAAACCGTGAACAAAGAGTTCTGTGAGTTCTGAGTTTTTGAAAGAGATTTTGAGTTTTGAAGGTATCTAAAAAAGGACAATTTTCAGTTCATGTCCTCTAATAGTGACTTTTTTAACAGCGGAGTAACTGCTTCTTTGTATTTTTTGGACTCTGCTTGTCTGACCTTTGATGCCGAAGCTGCAGGCGTCCAGTGCAGCGCCCTGGGCGGTGGTGACATTGACCTCCAGACACAGCTCTTCCAGAGACCAGCTGTTGGCCTGAGCCACATACTGGCGGGTTGCGGTGATGTAAGCCTCTGGCACAAACAGGCTGCCGAGGCACACGTGGATGTTCTGGATAAGGAGAAGAGGAAAATGACATATATCGTGAGTGCCTGTGAGTTTTTGAGGAATCTATCATTCTATTTAAAACTCTAAGGTTGTTTGATGCTGTTAACCAAACTACCTTCAGTTCCTTTGCACCCCCACTGGCAGCACCCTGGGAGATCTGCTGCAGCTGTTTGATTCTCTCACTGAAGTCAGCCACCCACTGGATCACAGTCATGGAGGCTGGGACTGTGTACCGACACCAGCTGCGAGGGAGGATACCTGCAGAGACAGACATATAGCATTGTTATTCACTCAAAGTACAATCTGTTTGGACTAAGACAGACAAAAGGAATTATGTGTGTAGCGATTTCCCTGTATTATTTTGTCTTCAAACATGTAAGCTAAACCTTAGAGTTTACCTTTAACAAGGTCGCTGATGAGGGTGCGCAGGTAGTTGGTCTGCTTCTTCTTGCCCTCGCACACTTGCACCACATCGGACAGATCCTGACGAACCTCCTGCAGCATCTTGCCGCCCATCTTCACCTCACGCTCAAAGAACCTGAATAGCGGGTCCTGGTGGTTTTGTGTTTGGACGAAGAAGATATTAAATCAAACTCAAGTACAAAATCATGTACTGAAATTCAAACCTGTGTATTTATTTCATTTTACCTTGTTATCTCAAGAGTTGAGCACAAAAATTTTAAACACAACATAAAATCGACATAACAGTTATTCCTGAAGATGGTCCCCACATGTCCCCTGAAGTCTGCCTGCAAACCACCTTTCCTCTTATTTCTGCCATTACCTTGATGTTCTCCACTGTGCGTTTGAGTGGATTGACCGTTTGGGGCATGAGCTGCAGCCAGTTGCAGGCAGTGGTGTGGAGGGTCCTCATCCAGGCCGGCTGGGCGTCAGATGTGGATGAAGTGCGCTCCTTCTTCTCCGTCTCATAGGCAAGGTCATCCTCATCCTCCAACATCTGCATTTTCAGCATCTTACCCATCATGTCAGTGCCTGCGCAGCCCCGGCGGCAGAGGGAGTGAGTGAGCGGGGAGGGAGGTGGTGGAGAGGAGGGAAAACAAGGCCGTGGTGGGAGGTGGGGAGGAGAAGAAATTAATAGTGGAACAAAGAAACAAATAGCTTACCTCAAGGATGTTTTGAGAAAGGCTTTGTTTTAACACAAAAGAATTAGTGCCAGACAGATAAACAAATTAGGACTACACTGGGTAGGACAAAGGACACACACAAGGCTTAAGGCAACATTTCCATCAAACGTAGCCATTCAACACAGCTCCTAAACGGATAAATTAATCAAACTCTTGACTGATTGGACCTGTAAAAGAAATAAATGTAACAAATGTAGGGTGTCGGGTTTTGAGGGAGAAACCAAGGGATGGGAGTGAGGACAAAAGGGAAAGGGGAGTGTGAAGGGTTGTCCAAGGGGAAGATGCTTCAAGAGCTGGGATTGGTGGTGTTGTGGAAATCAATCCAACAAGGCAGGGAGGGAGGATATGATAGGGAGCAGGGAGGATGGGGAGGTGTGTGGTTGTTTTGAATACTAATCTGAGGGTGGGGTGGGGATAGTATCTTGGCAAAGCAACATGATGGCTGTGAAATACAGCTGCTGGAGGGTGAGGATACACACACACCCATCCTTTGGGAAGAGCACCTTTTAAAGGTACAATGGCTGTGAACTACAGCTAGGCTACAACTACACAGCTTAACTGCAGGACTACCATACACATGACTACACCTAAGGAGCTACTTGTGAAACCATAGAAAACTAACTGGCAAAGTGAACTAATGAATAGCAGAAGGAGCATCCCTCCATATTCTTGGCACCATAAACACAGTATTCTGCCCCTAGCAGAGGCTTAGATATGCGATCCCGACCACTCCACTGGGGCACTCTGTCAAAGTAAGAGTTAAGACACTAGAATAGAGAGAGATGGTTAATGATCTGTCCTGTGAATACATCTGAACAGACAGACTGAGGAAGGAGAACCAGGATGTGCTGCATTCCAGTTGCTGTGACAAAACAGATGATAAAGATGACCAGTTGCAGCATACCCTGAGTGGTGAGCAGGACCTTCTCCGCATTGCTGGGCAACCCGAGCCAGGATGGAGTTTGAGTGTCGGGCAGCATCTCTACCCAGTGCATGAATTCCTCACGTCTGCAACAAATCAAAATTACAAGCAAACTTTACTGGTTGAGGTCATCAGGAGCACAGTCTTTCAATATATTTTCAGCACCATAGGAGTGGTGTAGTTGTATAAGCAAAAATCCAGCCACTACTGACCGAATGCCATCAGGCATCTTGATGTCTTTGTGCCCATCAACCTTAAGGGCCAGTTTGAACTCGCTGTCGAAGCTTCCCTTGGTGAAGATGCGGTCCAGGAAGGTGTTGAGGAGACGCTGGTCAAACTCATTGTCGATGCGGCCGCCATAGATGGACTGGGCCATCAGGGTTTTCAGAGCAGCCCAGGGGATCTTGTCTGGTGCAATATTCTGACGGCCCTGTGTGTGTGTAAAGGTTAGTAGATCAGGTATTAATTTATGGGTTGTTGATACAAGTTTGTATTGGTAACAAGGTGTTCTTATGTTGACGCATTCAAGGCAGTTAAAAAAAAAAAAAAAAAAAAAAAAAAAAAATCTGAAACCTTAGCAGTGTCGTCCAGCCAGGTGTCGACGGTGTCACAGGCAGAGCGGAGGTCAGACTCTCCAAACTCGTATTTCTTGGACCATCCCAGTGGTGCATAGCGCAGACGCTCCTGAATGACTGCATGGAACCAAGCCAGCAGGAAGTATAGACGAGCACGCTCATTGGGAGACTGTAGAGACATGGAAGAAAGTTATTCAGATAGTAAATGTGAAGGAAACATTCAGATGGTCAACAATGTAACTTCTGAAGTATATGTTGGTGAAGCTATCTCAACTCACCTTGCACATGCGAGCCACAGGGATGCTGCTGAAGGTCCTGAGCATGTTGGCCTTGACACCAGGAGGAGGCTCAAACACAAAGATACGACCAGCACGAAGCAGATTCACTGGGACCTAACAGGAAAACACAGTCGTATGACTTATGTAGAGTGGAAAAGAATTGGAACTTTGGAACTAGAGGTGAGACTTAATAGCTGTGCTGTCACTCAAGTCTTCAATGCCAAGATTCTGAAATTTTTATGAGAATTTTATGAAATTTTTACCTTGGGGTTGATCTCCATGGTCAGGAAAAGCCTGAAGCTGGCATGAGGCTGCATAGAGTGGAGCTTCTTCTCCAGCTGCATCAGCCACCCAGGAGCCAAGTGGACGTTCTCCAACATCACCCACCTGCAGGATGAAAAGCAGTCCGTATAGAAGCACAACAAAAAACAAAATGGATATTTTCACAAATACACATAAACAACATTTCTCACCTGCCAGACTTGACAGCAGTGTTGATATCTCTGTCAGCCTTATTGAAGCCCTCAGCCGAACCTGTAGACAGTCAAAGAACAGAAATCTTTACAATATCCTCACTGGTAGCAACAAAATTTAAAATGTGAAGAGTTATGAGATGATTCCTTCCATACCAATAGAGATGGAAGTGATCTGTTTGTTCTGCTCAGCAGCCAGATCTCTGACAAGCCCGCTGGCATCATAACCAGGTACAGAGCACATCAGCACTGGCGTGCTGGGCTTCACCTATAAACACAAGAAGAGGAATGTCAGCCACAGATTCAACAGCCTCAACAGCCTGACACCTGACAATGACAAAAGCCTCTGGTGTTAAAGTTACTGAAGAAATATTTGACACTACCTCACTGTCCACAATATTAGCCAGGTCAAGAGGCTGCTCGATGATGTTCATGAAGGTCTCTCCGAGCACCTTTGAGACAAAAATGTGCGACATGGCCAACAGACGGTCGGGACGGAAGGCCTGAATGAGCAGCAGCTGATGCACTGCCTGGCCAATGGTAGCTGAGCAGAAAGTGACAAAAATGAAAAGGTCAGAACAAAGTGAGTTATGAATTCATAAAAATAATAATTTTACAATTTTTCTACACTGATACTCACTGGACTGCTTCTCCTCTGACCACAGATAAGGAACAGCCAGCTCTGGAGTGTTGCTCTCAATCCACATGAAGAATTGCTGAAGTAACAGATCAAAGCGATAAAGATCAGTGATACAGTTCATATTCAGATTCTGTAAGTGCTAACAGACCAACAATATCTTTCAGTAGTCACCTCATCAGCCTCCACTTTGGCCACCAAGTCTTTGAACGCTGGCAGGCGGCTGAGACGCACCATGGCCTCACTCTGTTCACTGGTCAGACCCTTCACCTTGGGCAGTGACATGCCAGTCAGAACTATCTCCTTACCACGCAGGAAGTGCTGGAACTCGGCATCATATGAGGGCTCACTGGAAAAAGGTGGATTTAAATGGTTCAGATTTGTGCTGGATGATGGTAACTGGAAACACTGTTTCATGCAGTAAGCTTGAATTAGGTAATAGTTTTTTGCAGGCGACTTACCTGGTCATGCCCTTCAGACTGATCTTACCCAGCAGCATGGCAAAGGTAATGTGGTCCTGGTGCAGCATACCTCTGGCCACTCTGTTGAAGGCCACCTACATTCAAAAAAATAAACGTCATGTCTATTTTATTCATGCCACCCAAGAAAATGAGCCTCTTGTTTTTAAAATGTGTGGTTCAAACCTGGAAGAGGTCCTTGGTGATGAGAGCAAGTCTCTGTGAATGATCACTGATGCTCTTGAGATTGGGGTTCTCATACAGCACTGTGTGGTAGGTGTCCAGGAAAAAGTGAAGAGAGTACTGGTACAAGAAGTGCATCTGGAACAAAATACAAAAAAGTTAGGTTAGTATGGAAATGTGCCTGGAAATATAGATCATATTTTGCAGATTAATGTAACAGAGACATAGTAAAGAGATTTAAATGGATTGGGTGACAGATTAAGTAAGATGTAACCAGACCTGGTTGAGAGCCTCCATGGTGAAGTAGATGCTGCTGCAGGCAGAGGACAGAGAAAGATACTGCTGTGACACAGCCTCCACCTCAGCCATGACGATATCTGTCTCCTCCACCTTTCTGGTCACTTCAGCTGCCTCCTTCTTCAAGTTCTCCAGCGTGGTGATGATGGTGTCGTCATCAAGGATACGGCCCTTGACCTCATTGAGGGCCTGCAGCAGGGATTTCTCCAGCTGACGCAGACGCAGCTGGAACTCGCCTAAAAGAGAGAGGAAGAGAGTCATTGATGGGATTTCTCATTTCACTTAACTCTTGCATCCCGGTTGGCGTCCTCTCCAGCTGTGACCTGTCATTGTGTAGTACATCTGCCACTTTCTGTCTCACCTTGCAGTTTGAGGAGGTCAGAGCGTTTCTCATCCACGTCAGGTCTCTCAGCCTTTAGGACCTCGTTGAGACACTGGCTCTGCAGGCTGCTGCGTGTCACGGTGAAGTTAACGAATGTCACACGAGAGCACAAATCTGGTGGGAACTCAACCTGCACACACCAGAGAGAGAAGATACACCATATAAAAACAGATTAACTTCTTTGTACAGGGAAATGCTCTACTCTAGTCCTAGACGAGACTTATAGATTTAAACCTATTAAAATTTGTTACACGTTGACTAATAATCTTACATGATAAAACCTGATTGCTGATCTACTCACCGTTGGGTCTCGTGTGGAGAGGAAGATGACAAATGAAGGTGACAGATCGATGTCCTGGTCTCCGAGGGTGATGAGGACACGTCCTCCAGTCCTGCGGACCTCTCTGTTCAGCACCGGGTTCAGGATAGGGTCGTAACTTTCTACATCCTTAAGGGCGAAAATGTGAATGTGAATTAATTAATCTGTGATAACTACAAGAGCAGTCAACAGTAATCATGTAGTATGTGCACAATAAAAGTAACTGCTCTTACCTGGACCAGCAGTGGGTTTCCGAAACGCAAAGCGCTCTCCAGGTTCTTCCTGAAGGCATCATCCAGGAAACTGGTTCTGGTGATCTTGCGGTCTTTGTACTCATTCATTATGAACTCTGTTGCTTGGCCTGATGGATCGATGATGAGCGGGTACCTAGAGAGGGCAATGATATAGAATAAATGAATATAGATCTAAAACCAAATCCAAACCAATCAGTGCTCCAGAAATGATCAGTTATAAAACCTAAAAACATTACAATGCCACAAAAGAAAGATACTGACCTGTTGAACCTCTTGAGCATGATTGGCATTCTCAGTGCAGAGGTCATCAGCTGGGAGGGAGTTGGCTTGCCAACGCAGCCTCTCATCAGCATTGGACAGGTACTCAGTTCTGGCAATATCTGTACGGAACTGAGAAATTGAACTAGAGTTAGGAACCTGACACAAGATTACAAAGACAGACTTTGGCCATGTGGATCAGAGCTTTAAGTACCTGAATGTTGGCCTGCTGCAAATGGTGAGACCAAGTAGTGAACAGGTTCTGTCTCATCTGTTGTTCAAAGTAGCCAGCAGTAAGTAATGAATGCTGCAGAGAGCAAACAGTCTCCAGCGATGGTGGACATCTGGTTCTTGAAGGTCTCACTGGTCTTCTCCCAACGATCCCTCTCAGCTGACAGACTCTTCAGTAGGGCTGTGCTGCGGTTCACCTGAGTAAAGAGACCATGAGCTCAGGAAAATGCTGAAAAATACTTCTGCTTGAAGTGGAATAAATCAGACAGATAAAGAGAGAGCAAAACATTTATTTGGCCAGATGGCCAGTTACCTTAGCTTCAACAGCAGCCAAGTCAGCCTTGATGGCCTGGGCCTCTGAGATGAGGACAGGCGTACTCTTCCTTGTAGCGAGCGATGCTAGCCTCCAGGTCCCTGATCATCTGCTCCACCTCTTCTGCCTTTGTCTTGTTGTCCTTGGCGTCATCCTCGAGCTTCTGCAGTTCGTTACGCAGAGGCTCCACACGCTTCAGCATGTCAGCGTAATTGAGCTAGGGGAGTGGAGGAACATGATAGACATTAAAAGGAGCACTCATTTAACCTATTATCATATTAATTTTCATATTATTCAGGGCCTCCTACCTGAGCAATCGCCCATTTCACCATAGGCCCACAAGCAAGAGAGGCCCTGTTGACTTGGTCATAGTTGTAGCTTGGGTTGGAGAGATAGTTTTTCTTCATCTTCTCACGGATGGAGTCACTGGATAAAGTAGAAACAGTCCAAAAAATTAGAATACAGCAGCAGTCAAATACCTCCATGCAAATGTAGAAAAATGATCACAAATCACTGGAATTAAATATGAATTAACAGAGTATTACATAGGATCATTAGAATTTTGTTTGGCTTGTGGAAGGGGTGCAATTTCTACCATCTTTACTGTGAGATATGTAAATCATGACCAAACAACCACTTGCTAGGAAAGGTTAAGTTGACCGCGAGTTACCATCAGTTCATGTTCTGATTCAACAAAATCAACCAATGAGACTGTGCTCCAGAAACCTAAAATCAAATAATCACAGCTTGATTAATATACTGATTGAATATAATTTCAGTTTCCATTAGGTGAAGACTAAACAGACATTTTGACACTGGTACCTCATTTCCTCAGAGGAAAAGTTGACTATGCTGCTGATGAAATTGTCCCTGATAATAACTTGTCTGATTTTTTTCCAGTCATTGGTCTCCTCGCCCAGCATAAGGCAGATAGACTCCAGGGCCAGTTTGACTGCAGCTGGGGGATTGGTCATAGCCCGCACTTCTACTAGGTGCTGCCGCTTAATAGAACTCACCGCTAGTTAGGTGGAAGGGGTTGAATGACAGAAGTAGTGAGAGGAATGGGAGAAGGGGAGTGTTTAGGGCAAGAAAAAGGGGAAAGACAGAGAGAGACAAAGAGGGAGAGGGAGCTCTTTAGTGAACAATTGCAGAATTCATTCTCTCTTATTTCACCTGATCTCCTCAGCAGAGAAGTTAACAATGGTGGGGATGAAGTTCTCTCTCATGATGATGGATCGGATCTGCTTCCAGTCAGTCGTGCTCTCTCCCAGGAGCAAGCAGATGGACTCCAGGGCCAACTTCACAGCTGCAGGTGGATTGGCCATGGAACGCACCTCCACCAGGTGCTGCTTCTTAATGGACTTAACAGCTATTAACATCAGGTGAACAAGGATGGCGATTATGAAAAGGAAGGGGCAGTGATGGAAAGAGAATGAAGGCAGAGATCAAACTGTTAACATGAATCCCTTGGACTAGAAGTGACTGTGAGATAACATAATAAAAAGGGAAAAAACTACTGAAGAAAATGAAGAATTAACTCAAAGTGTATAGCAAACCATTCTTCTGTGATAACAAATCATTCAAATACACTATTAAGACAGTTGTGAATAAACAAACCACTGTACCATTCTGAGCCTCAATAACAGCAGGCTCCACCTGGTCCAGATCCTGTTTGACTCTCAGCTGTTTGTCCTTGATCACCTCCTGCTGCTTGTACACAGCCTCCTGGATTTCCTGGCTCATTACCTGGAATCACAGTAGTAACAGTATAAGAGTTAAAGAATCTTAATAATAGAGAGCTGACAGGCATGTTTGCCTTCTAAGGAGAAAAAAAGTCTTCCTGTGTACCTTTTTCTTCTCAGCCTCTTGCTGGTCTTTGACCATCTTCTTCAGCTTGTCATTAGCAGCAGCATTCTTTGCCTCCAACTCCTGGCTCTTGATTCTCAGGTCACGACGAAGCTCCTCCACCTTGAAGAGAAGATGTTAAGTACAATCAGGGAGAGCAAGCACTGACAAAATAATATCTCGGCATTAAATGTATGCAAACACATCAAAATGAAGTGAAATTATTTTACCTGGTCAACAGTCTCCTTGATCTTGCGGAGACCAACGTTGAGGTGCATCTGCTGCTCCTCCAACTCACTGCGTTTCTCATTGAACAGGTTGGCATACTGGTTGATGAAGTCCAGGTAGTGGCGAGGAGTGATGGCCATGGTGTGACCACCTCGCTTGGCCAGACGGTTGTTGGCCTGTAAAGAGTTGACAACAAGTATTAAGTAGTTAATTTCTGCTAAAGCAAGCTGCACAGTTTTCAGTCACAACCCCCACTGCAAATATCCTTACCTGGTGAAGTGTCTGGTGTACAAACACACAGCCATTGACAATAGCCTCGCGATGAGATGGTGGCTGGGGCAGTTTGTCGTAGACAATGGGCATGTAGTCTGGCACCTTGTAGTTTGGTTTCTCCAGATCCATCTTGCTGGTGAACTCCTTTCCCACCTGATAAAGGGCCTCTGTGGACCAGTCTCCAAACCAGTTCAGCACACACCTGGCATACAGGAGGAGAGTTTTCATTTAACACAGAAAACCCCTGTGTTTCCCTAGTTTTTCTGATTTAACAGATTAATCCTCTGTGATTATAAAGTCTCTGTACCTGTTGAATAGGGCAGGAGATGTGGCAGCCCTGTCCTTCAGGCCCTCTGATGAGGGGTTCATGGTGAAAACCACGTGGAGGTTTCTGATGACCTGGCTGGTGAACCATTTGTACAGTTCTTCATGTGTATCAAGCATCAGACCCTCTTTCTGAGCTCCCTCCTTACACTGAGTCATCAGGGTGGCATACTCATCTCCCTCAAACAGGCCAGGAACCTACAAAGAACAGGTAACATTAAAATATTGAGAACCTGAAAGGTATGTGCACACAGCCCAAACAAATTTCCTATATAAGAAAAATATTCAGTGATGAGACCACAAAGATATAACAACTAGTGCTGCACAACAAACTATAATGTCAGCAAGTTACCTCTCCGTTGGCCAGCAGCGTGTTCATTCTCTCAAGGAAACCAGAGTCCAGCACGTTTGATTCATCCATGATGAAGGCGATCTTCTCATTCTTGCAGCCTGAGCGACGCAGCACTGTACGCAGGTCCTCATCGAAGTCCTCTCCAGTGTACTTCCTGTGCACCTGAAAAACACACACTCACACAAGTCAATAAATGCTCACAGGTAGTTAAACAAGTATGACTTTAAATACTTTTACATGAGTTTTGCCAACCTTGATCTGGTAGACACTAAGTCCGTTCATCCAGGCTACAAAACGAGACAGAGTAGTCTTTCCTGCTCCACTCACACCAATCAACAGGAGATGGCCCTGAGGCTGACGGAAGATTCTAGAGGAGGATATACCCTTTTAAAAACTTGCACACAAAACAAATATACCAATTCTGAAATTCTGAGAAGTCAGTGAGCAGCTTTGAGCTGCAAAACTCAGTCTTTTACTTACCGATCAATCCTAAGGACATGGTCCAACACCTCGTTGAAGAGCACCAGAGGGACATCCAACTCCTCCTCATAGAAAACCTTCAGACGGGCCTTTACATAGTCCCTCAGCTCCTCCTGCTCCACTGGGATGTAGTCCTGCGTCCATATACAAGAAACTCAGTGAAAATGCAAATGATTTGAGAAAATTCCTTATCATTTCAGTAACATTGCTAAAAGCTGAAATCAAAGTATAGTCAACGCATCTCTATTTGACCTTGGAGAGCCAGTTGCTGTAGAGGATAGGCCTGTTGAGAGCCTTCTCCTTATCAATGTTGGGGAAGTGTTTAAGAGCAACCATGTCAATGTTTTCATCTGTCCACCTTCTCTCTTCATCACCAACCAGCCTGAAAAAGTGCAATGCAAGAACAATAACATAGTCACCACATTTGATCACTCCTCAGTTTCATTTGTCAAAAAATGACACCATATAGTTCACACTGTGAGAGATAAAGCTCAGCCTCTCAGTAATGAACGCTCACCTGTCTTGGAACAGGCGGAGGGCCTCATGGGCCCAGATGCGGATGAGCCCCTCGACAGGCAGAGTCTCAAGTGGACGCAGGGCCTCAAAGATACCCCTCACCCAGCGGGTCATTTCTCTGGGAGAGTAGATGTAGTGGGGTTGAGTGTCCTGGGTGAAGCGCTCCTAAGGGGGAAAAAAAAGGATTACATTATATGGTTGAGTAAATATGAATAGTGTCAGTGAAAGGAAAATTAATCAGACTCTGAAAAGCAACCAATAAAACATACTTTTCTTTAGTTTGTACACTCGTTTCTGTGACGACGTTAAGAAAACTTGATGTTTTTGTTATACTGTCAATTCCTTTACCTGAGACATGGTGTAGAACTCGACCATAGCAGCAGTAAGAGGCTCAGCATAGGTACGTAGAGAGGGTATGAGGCGCAGCATGGCACGGTTGAAGGTTCCATAAATCTGGGTGAGAGAGGCTGGGCCGGGATAGTCCACGTAGACCACAGGAACATGACGCAGGAACCTAGAAACAACACAACATCATTTCAAGATTTTCAATATTTTGATATATAACCTCACCGCTTTATTCTCTACTCAGATGTTAAGTCTATACCTGTGTGTAAGAGGTTTTCTGCCAGGGTCAGTTGGAGGATTACAGGCACCAACAAACTGGATCCTCTCCAGTTTGACCCAAGTCTGGTCTGAGGTGCGATAGAAACCTCCATGTTCCACCATCTGCAAAGAAACACAACAAGGGAGCCTTTAGCATACAAGGACAACACATCACAATCATCACAAAAAATTAGCAGCACAGCTGTGAACATTTGCAAAACAATGAATCATACCTGTCTGAGGAAAGAGATGACTCTCTGTGTGCCGTATTTGTCCATGTCTGGCAGATTGATTTCATCACAGAACAACACCAGCCACTTGCCCAGCTGGACGGGGGCGAGGACGACACCATTCGGGGTACGGCGGTACTCACAGTAGTGGTCAAAGGTCTTAAGCAGCAGCTCTGGGGTGGTGGCGCTGGAAAAGTTCAGACCCACAACCTGGCAAAGAGTAGGAGGAAATTTTACAATTACAAATGTCAACATTTCACCTCAGTTTTACTCAGTTTATTTGTACTCACTGAATAGTATAGGATTTATAATCAATCTCACAACTCTTTAGTCCAACTCTCTCACCTCCATATCAGGCAAGGCCCTGAGGGCACTGAACAGGGTCATAGTCTTTCCAGAGCCGGGAGGTCCACACAGCACCAGCGGTTTGTGCTCTGCCAGCCAAGTGTAAAGCAAAGCCTCGTGGCGAACAGTGTCCAGGGTGGGAACCACGACATCTGGGGATGCCACCTTGTGGGTCTCTACCTCAATCTGGGGCACCTTGCCCTGCCAGGACTGCCATTCACCTGAGATGCACACCTGAGTGTAAAGGAAATAAATGTAGTTTGCCTCCGTGACTTTTACAGAAAAGAAAGCATTTTGTGTAGATTTACTGAAAGAACAATCAATAGTTGTTTAACACTCAGGTGCTGTACCTCGTAGTCAATGATAGGGACATTGGGAGCAGAGGGGAGGGGCACAGTGGTGATGCGACGGATGTATTCTCCGAGCTCAGCCCTCATCTTCAGCCGTCCATCACCAGAGAAGGACCACAGTACGGCATAGATCAGATACCTCTGTAGAAAGATAATGCCACAAAATTTATCAGTAACAATATGTTTATAGTTCCAAGGTGATGTAAGTTAAGGTATTTAAAGTACACTGAGAGCAGAACACAAAATATTACCTGCAAGTATCTCTCGAGCTGATCAATGGGCATGGGGAAGTCAGGGTGGTTGTTGTTGTAGAGAGCCACATTACGGCAGGCCTGGTGCAGCATTGAGAACAGGGAACCCAAGCAGCGCAGGCGGGTGAAGTCCATGATGTGCTCCATCTTGGAGGCATGCTCTAAGGCCTTGATCACCAACCCTGTGGAGGTGAAGTATGGCTGCAGGATAGCTGCAGCATCACGCTGGATCTAGTGTAACACACAGCAGGATGTCAGTAAAGAAGCAATGTTTGACAGTGTTGTGTTATTTATACAGCGTATCCTGTATTTTCTTCCATTTACCTGCAGCATTGGTGATGCAGCCTCCTCCTCATCCTCTGTGCCCTTCCTCTTGCGCTGAGCTTCATCCTCTCCCTCATCCAACGGGATGCTGCGAATGCGAGCCAGGAAGTTGTTGAAGATCATGTCAGTGCTGAGGACATCCTCACTGAACCAGACCATACCACAGCGAGACACAGTGGCCAGGGTGGCGTACTTCAGGTCCTGTACTTCAAACATAATACGCACCTGTGGAGAAAGAGAGAAAAAAAAATCAGGGTAAATAAAGGCTGCCAACAGACCAGATTAAAATGAGGCATCTGTGTATGAAGTGCTGTGCTCATACATTTGGTGGTAAGCTGAGACGCTCTCCATTGGGCAGGGTGAGCAGCTTGTTGTCATCCAGGACTGAGTTGAGATTTTCAACCCACTCAGGGTCAACATCACCATCAAAGATGATCCACTGGCGCTTCTGTAGCTCACCTCGTACATTGTCAATGATCCTGGAATTAAAAGAAAAAAATATTTTACACCAGTTATTTTCTGCAACATCAAGATTAGCTGAGTAGAGTTATACCCTTAATAACAAACCATTAACAAACTCACTTCCTGAGGATGTGTGTGAACAAGCCATCGGTCCATTCACGAGTGTTGGGGTCCAGGGTTCCGTACAGGTGATCCTTGCTGATGGCCTTGGGGTCGATGATGTGGGCCACACCCTCGACACCTTCCAGCCTCTCCAAGGCCTTGAGGAGCACCCTCCATGCCATGGTCTTTCCACTACCTGAAGGTCCCACCATCATCAGACCGTGATTGATCTGTGTGATCTGGTACAGTTGGAGCACCTGGAAGAAGTTGAATCAAGTTTCAGAAATTAAAGTAGCTTGATTGCTGTGGAATTGGATCTTTGACAATTACTTGTAGAGGCACTAACCAAATATATATCAATTTTGATTCAGCTACATACCTTTTCCACCCACATACTGCCCACATCGTCACCATCTCCGTAGGTGAGGTACATCTCCCCGCAGACCTTCTTCAGCTCCTCCCTCAGAGCAGTCATCTCTCCTCGCATGTACTGGACCCCAGGGAAGACGTCTGACAGCAGGCTGAACAGCAGGGGGATGTCCTCTGCTACCAGCTTGGGGACCATGGTCTCACATACACTCTGGATCAGGATCTGAAATAAATGGCACACAGAATAAGTGAAATAACCATTCAAGATGCTCAAATTTCTGCTTGGATTCTGGGAGAAAAAAAAAGAAGGAAAATTTCAATAATCAAACAATACAGAAACATTTTTATACCTCCTGTTCTGGAAGGTTCTCAGCAATCTCATTTTCATCAACATCCTCTCCGCGCTCAAGCTTCTCCCTTTTGATCCTCTGGATGCGCTCACGCTTGACATTTCCAGCACTGATCAGCACGCTCTTGAGAGCTCGAAGGCCAAAATCGTAGTGACTCTGAGATGAGAGCTGCTCGTCACACAGCCTGAAATAGAAGCAAGGGATTAATTCTGAGAAGAAAAATCCTCTCACTGGTATTTAAATTTTTCTTGAACAAACAGGGTACATACTTGAAGAAGGGCACAATCTTCTTGGCGAGGGTCTCAGCAGTGCGGAAACCTTGAGAGTAGAGCATGACCTGTGCGATGAGCTGGCGATCAGGCTTGGTCATGGCCAAGCTACGGAACAGCTTTTTCAGATTGTCAGGAAGGTTGGAACGGCCAGCGTAGCCAGGGTTCATGGTGATGAAGATGGCCATGTCTGGGCTCACCTTCACCTGCTTGTTAAGGAGCTCTGTAGTAATGGGCACACCTGAGAGGGGGACAGATGATACCTTATTTACAGAACAGTTCTCAAGTAGAACTGCTGGTCAGTAAAGTTGAGACATTGTTTTTTGTCAGTTCTCAAATTAAATCTGAATTCCTTACTCATTATGACATCTTAGTTCCCACTCATATAATACTTACTCCTGTCTCTGTTTGGGTTGCTGTGCTCTCTCAAGGCCACCTGGATGTACTGCACCTGCTGGGAGACAGCAGACAGCATTCTCTCCTCCAGACGGTTGAACTCGTCGAAGCAGCCCCAGGCTCCCACCTGACACAGACCCACGAAGATACGACCCATGGCCTAAAACAGAGAAGATCGATAAAAGAGATAAGTGAGTTAAACAACCAAAGAACCAAATCTTGTAAAAAAAACAAACAACAAGCAAGTGATTCAGTCTTGGCTATAAACTAGCTTTAAGAATGAAGTCAAAACAGTCATGTACCTGGAAGTCAAATGTCTCGTCACAGTTGAAGACCAGGACAAAGCGGCCGAGCTGGTGACCAAGGGCTTTCACAGACTCAGTCTTTCCTGTGCCAGCAGGACCTAGAGGACAAGACAAACTCAGTAAAGTTCAGTGTTTTTTTTTTAAATGTAAAACTGTATTTTTCTTAACAGAAGATTCTCTATTTCTTGTGTGAAAGAAAATAAGTCATATTTAATTTTCATACCGAATGGTGACCCTCCAAGGCGAGCCTCCAGAGCCTGGGTCATGGTCAGATAGCAACGGTCTGTCAGAGGGGTCTGGACAAGCTTGTCCTGGACACCCAAGTACTCAAAGCCGTAGTTGAACTTGGCATTGGCCATCTGAATGGACAGCTGTTGCAGGACATCTGTCTGCTTGGGGTCAAAGTAGAAGCGCATCTGGCTGAGCCACTCAAAGGACTTGGGGTTGTCAATCTTGTTCTTGATCAGCGTCCTAGTCACATCACGTTGGTGCACGAGCTCTGTGATCTAAGAGGGAGCAGGAGAGGGATTTCAGAGTTTTTTCATCATACAAAGATTCTTTTAAAAACTATACTTTTTTAAGAAAATCACTGACCAGGTGCTCCAGTTTCCTCCTGCGGAGTGGAGGCTGCTCCATCAACACAGTGTCAGCCAAAACGTTGAGAGTGGCTTCCACATTTGACAGCACTCCCTGCATAGGAGTCATATCCCCACCACCAGCAATGGTGGTCAATGCAGACTCGATGTTCTCAGACCAGGCAATCTGGGCGGACAGGACCACCAGCTGAGCCTGTGGAGAGAAAAATAGATATGTGAATTTTTGCAAACGTGTCACCAGATTTACATGTCTGTAAGATATAGTGAATGCTGTCAATGCTGACCTGATAACAATCAATCCAGTTGATGTATTTGCTCAGGTCAATGGCTGTGCCCTTGTTGAAGGCTGTGACCTCTGTGACAGACTCAGCTAGCAGCTTGGCCAGCGTCACCCTCATCTCCTTCTCCACCAGTGTCAGCCACTCGTTGATCTTGGGGTGCTCTGTGATGGAGACTGGTGTTTTGTAGAAAACCTCCTCACCCTCGCGGGAGGAGATTCCCAGCACCTCTGTGTTGTCCTCATTGAGCAGGATGCTGGAGACACCAGCAAACATTTTTTTGAAGTGCTTCTGCAGTTTGGCAACGTTCTTGCTGTTACCAATGATCTCGAGCAGGTCCTCGTCTCCAACGAAGTAGAACCTGTGAACAAAAAATTTAACATAATCATTAACTCTCTTTTCAATGTGCACCATTAAAACTATGCATATTCCCTCCTTCAGGTTCAGTTCTGCCTCAGTGTCATCTTTATACCTGGGGAAAGAGGATCTCTCTCTCTCCAGGTATTCTCCAAGAGCTTTCTGGATTTTTCCCAGAAGGTCAGCCAGACGCTCCAGGGACCTCTGTACTCCCTGTATGTTCAGCACATCCATAACTAAAGGAGACTTTGTCACCTTCTTCATCAGCGCCAAGAACTCTGTGCTGATACTGTGGAATAAAGACACAGAGAGAATGCATTAAGTTTAGCACCAATATGTCTCCTCAGCTTGTCAATTGTCTGAAAGGCTTTTAAATGTTGACATTACTGCTGGAATTAATAAATAAATTCTGGTTTCTCAAAATAAGGGTCCTTCATTTACCTCTGGAATCTCTGGGTTTCAACTGGCAGCAGATGTTTAATATCAGCACTGCCTGTGAAGATGCCTTCCAGGTAGACCCAACGACGCTGGACATCGATCCAAACGTCAAACAGAGCCATGATGCGATTCAGTTTGTCCTCCCAGCTCAGGGCATCTTCCTCAAACACCTGGGAAAAAAAGGAAAAGGAGCATGGTGTTGATGCAGTTCTGAAACAATCTTAAATCTGTTGTCTCAATGAAGAGAACACATAATTCTGTTTACCTTGTAGTATGGAGACAACTTCATGGCAGAAACACTGTTGATATGTTCTTTGACCTTGTTGAAGAGGTCATCCCAGCCTCTTGATCAGACGACACTTGTTCTGATAGTTCACCAGGTCGAGCTCGTACGAGTTCCACACTTCACGGATCTGAGCATCAGCAAGCAGAGAAATATTATAAGATGCATGTTATTTGTAATTATCTGGACTGGAGGCTCTGGATAAAAAAAACCTGTAAACTCCCCACTGTAAACATTACAATTACACTGCATAATCTCTTGAAGACCATCCCTCTTCACCTGTTTGAGGAACTCCTCCAAAGCCATCTCTCCCTGGGCTACCAGGAGAACATCCTTCACCACCATCTCATTCTTCTGGAGATCCACATCCCAGATCTGTCCCAGGGTCAGCTCAGACAGGACCCAGTTCACATGCAAACGCTTCATCAGCTGCTTCCAGTGACGGTCCTTGAGAGCCTCTGATTTCAGCTCAATCACCAACATGTTGACCTGGTGAAAGAAAGGAACAGGGAGAGAATTTAATAACCCATGATTTTATTTTTCATTTTTTTGGCAAAATTTGTGCTCAGTGAAAAAAGACTTGCTGCCTGACCTTCAGGTATCCTTTAAGCAGCCTCTGGACGTACTCATAGGAAGCGTACTGTCTCAATCGTGCTTGGAAGTTCTTCAGCTGGTTCAGAAGAGCATCCAGACTCTGACGAAGCTACAAACACAACACCGACAGGAGAACAGTTATATGCAAGATCATTTCAATAATATACAAAGGAGATCTCATAATCTGAATATTTAATGTATACTTCTTACCTTGCGAGGCTGTACAGACACCCATGGCTGCTCTTTCATTTGGTCGATTTGCTCCCAAACCTTCGACAGCTCAGACCACACCTCCTTCAGGTCATGTAGCTCCTCTAGTGCCACCTACAAGAGACCACAAAGACAGAAAAGAGTCCCCCAAAAGGCATTTATTTAGTCATCTCTCTTGTCTTGGAAAGAGGCATAGCAGTTAGAGCGAAGACGGTTGCATAATTTCTTCAACTTGTGACTTAAAGTTTTGTGTGAATGTGTGTAGGCATTACCTGCACCCTCTCTTCACTGCCGCTGAGCAGGCCAGTATCAGTGAGCTCCAGGGCTTCTTTGGCACGGGCACACTTCTCCCTTTCTACCTTCAGACGGCCAAAGTTGCCCTCATAGATGGTCAGAGACTGAAGAGCCTCTTCTGGCCGCAGGTTACCCTGATGGATGACAATGATGATTATCAGTTAGACATTTGATTAAATTATCTCAGGTAACAGAAAGTCACGTCAAATTATGTCTTGTTATCCTACTTTAAATATGAGCAGTAACCAGTTAAACATCCAAAAAACTATGAGCCACTTATAGTTGTGACTGTGCTCAACTTATTATATTTGAAATATAATAAATGACTCAATTTCCCTTACAGCAACTGGTTTGGTCTTCTCCCAGTCATTGAGCAAGTCAGTAGTGCGGTTTTCCACAGCTTTGTCCTCTTGGACAATCTTCATTTGCAGGTTGGCCACCTGCTGCTGAATAGCAGTATCCTTGCGCTTCATTATGTCACTGAAGGCACCCCATTCACCCTCGATGTTATCAATGTAGAGCCAAGAAGGAGGGAACTGGAATCTCTGCTTCTCCAGCAAACGCTGCCCATTACGGAACAACTGGAGGTAAAAGGAGAGAGAATCGGATTAGAACCAATTGTTCTTTAAGCATGCTGATAATCAAAGGAATGAAGGAAAGGCTACTGAATGTTTTAGAGTACTTACATCCACATTCTTCTCAAACTGTTTGATCTTGCGCTTCAGGGTCTGGACGTATGTTATGAAGTTGACAGCATCTGAGGTGCTAGCTGTGTCCACAGAATGTTGCTCCAGATCTTGACGGGACTAGTGAGAGGACAGACAGACAAAAGTGATAAGAAAAACAAACAGTAGTTCACAGAATAATCTTCTAATCACCATCTTTGAAATTAATGTTACTAAGCTGGTTAAAAGACATACATGATTTCTCAATTGTATCATGTGTTACCTTGGAGATCTGGGCATGGAAGTCCTGCATGTTCTGGCCAAGCATCTGTCCAAACTTGCTGAGGACTTCTTTGTGCCAAGAGTCATACTTCAAGTTAACCTTGGACTGGACCTGTTGTCAGGGATAAATAAAACATTTAGGAAAAAAAAAAAAAATCAAACTTGTACAAAATTATGTTTAACAGCATAAACAAGGGGGTTATGTAGAAGAGACCTTCTTATTCCCTAGATACAGAAGTATAAGATTTAATCTGCAATTAATTTTGTAATAAACTATTAACATTTTAAGAGACTGTCTTTTAATAAATAGCTTTCAAATTCAACCCATAAATCTTTGTCATTACTACCTTGCCATAGTCAATGACCACAGGTCCAAACTCTTTGCGTGTTTCTGCATTGTCAAATGTTCCTCGTGCTTTGCGGATCTGGACCAGCAGTGCCTGCCACTTGGTGAGATCTTCACCCAGGCGGTTGTAGATGTTCTCTGCTTGCATGTCCCACAAGCACTGATATTGCAGCCACACCTGGACAGGGCAAAAGAGAAGTCCACGATTAAAAGAGAAATATTTAAAAACTAATGCACTGTATATGATAATGTAGCTAGATATTCAACAGTCATCAAGTTATCCAATAAGCAGGAAAACTAATGTGTGATAACGCATTTTTTTGTGCTCTTAGACCGGTGATGCTCTTACCTTGACGTACTGTTCCACCTCGTTGACAATGTCTTCGACTGCATTGTAGGCTTCCTCTAAGGCTGCAGGGCCATCTGGCATTCTGGTCAGGGCATTTCTATAGAACTTCTCCTCCTCTGACAACTCATAGTGGACACCCACCTGGTAGAGGAAGGACAGGCTTGCTTAGATGAAAGCAACAGCACAAATGCAACAGGACACAGCATCCATATGTCTCTCAATATGTCATATCTGAGCTAAAAGATGGTTTTCTGCTGTGAAAGTCACATCTCTACTACTTAAACTGTCTCTACCTGGTATCTCTGACTCTGGATCCTAGGAAGGGAAAGGATGACCATCTTCCAGGCAAACATTTCCTGGTAGAGCTTGTAGCGACAGTCTTCAATTGGTGGGTTCAGGTAGATGACCTGGTTAGTAATCCTCAGCTCATGGACAACATTCTGGGGATAAAAAAATTAAAAAATTAAATTAAAAAAAAAAAAAAAAAAAAGGTCAGCTGTGTCAAGGCTGTGTTGTTCCAGTAATGTATACACATTAAAATAAAACATGGCATAAAGCAATAGCAAGGTCACTCATCACAATGTTTACCTTGATCTTGGGCTCGCCTCCAGGCTTGTGGCTCACTTGTGGAGCCTCAGTGTCCATGTCCACATCAGCTTTGTCCTCTACCTGACCCCGAAGCACCTGGGTCCAGGCCTTAAGGCCAGCCTGCAAACGCACTCCCAGGATGCGCTCAATCTAAGGAAACACACAAAAAATGCTGTTTTAGAACCATCGTGTGAAAAAACAACACTTAAAATATTCAGCGCATATTTATTCTGACCCACAACATTCAATATCTAACTGAATGAGCATAACAATTAACCAACCTCAATGTCAAGTTTGTTGACCCAGATGGGCAGGTTGGAATAGGAGTGCAGATTGAGGTCATCAACTGCCTTCTGGACTCGGTTTAGGATGTCAGAGAAGGTCTTGTGGTCAAACATGCAAGTGTCCAGAGAGCGGACCTCCAGATCTATCTTCTCCTCAATCAGCAGGAGGTCATCCACCTGGAAACAACATATAACAAAAAACACATTTGTTGTGTCATTCCACAATGAAAAATTGAAGGAAGTCTGTATTCACACAGAATGTATGCTATTGCATGACGA
The DNA here is from genome assembly GCF_001640805.2 of Lates calcarifer. NCBI lineage: Eukaryota > Metazoa > Chordata > Actinopteri > Centropomidae > Lates > Lates calcarifer. The sequence continues at coordinate 14,835,088 of NC_066851.1, read as the reverse complement.
CATCTCCACACTGACCTTCTCCTGGAAGTTGAAGACCGTCTCAGCCAGCCTCTGCACATAAGGATCCAGCTTGTAGGACTCCCAGACCAGGGTGATGCCTTCAGTAATGAGAGCCTGAACCTCTTTCTTAAGTCCAGCCACCAGCAGGGAGATAGAGGACCTCTCCTCCACCTTCTCACAGGTGCGCTCGTAGGTGCGAACGCTCTCAATCAAAGAGATGGCGAATGGGTACAGCTGGTTGGCTTGGTGGGCTTTGTTGACGATGGCCAAAGGAACACGGAAGCTCAGCCACTTGAGGTTGCGGACCTCTTTGGACAAGGTGATGATCTCTGGGAGGAAGTTGACTTTGAGCTTGAGCATGTTTCCTGTACGCCCACGGGCACGAGTGCTCTCAATGGTGAAGATGCGGCCGGAGACACCAAGGTTACGCTGCTGCACCTGAATTACAACACATAGGGATGACAAATATTTAAAAACTTGCAATGGAACACAGAAGAATTGAATAGCATTTACAAATACTGTACTATAGTTACGTCTATGATCAATTTCATACCTTGCGAGCCCAGTCATCAAATATCTCTTGAGTGTTGAGTTTAGCCCTGAAGCTATCTCCATCCTGCTTCAGCTTCAGCCCCTCTACATGGTTCTCCCAGCCTTTTCCCAGAACATCCTCCACCCTCTTCATGTAAGCAGTCAGCTGACGGTCAATCTGCTTGGCCCAGATGATGGATCCAGACACAGGTGGCAAGTCCCGGACATGGCTCATCTTACAGGCCTGGCTCTGAGGGTACTGCACTTTGAACTTGTCATGCAGCGACTCGATGTCATCTTTCACGCGCTGGATGAGCTGTGTCTGGTACTCCCGGATGGCGCCGCGGATGTGTGGGCGCACAAACAGAGCATTGAAGCGGGAGAAGATGCGGAACATCTCGTTGGCGTTCTTGGCAGTACCCAGCTGATCACGCAGGCGGGCGGTGATACGGGTCTCTACCCGATCAATGCGCTCATCGTACCGCTTCATAGCGGCCTCCCAGGCTTCCATGCCTTCCTTTGACACATCCAGACCATCGACTTCTTTGACATTCTCATATGCCAGGTTGACCTCCTCGATGGCATTGGCGTCGGCAGCATCAAAGAGAACTCCAGCTACCTTCATATCCTGGGGCTCAACTGTCTCTCCAGGGGCATGTTGCGGCACAGCAGAGACCTGGAATTACAGGGACAATTTTTCAAGTAAGTGTGAATAAAACAAGACATTAATCTCTATAATGTCAGGTTCTGCAAGAATAGAACATTCAAATGTCCATGATTAATAATGGCAAGACATGCTCATCAATTAAAGTGAGGCCACTGCAGATTGAAATAAAAATTTTCTGGTCCAAAAAAGTATAGTTTACCTGAGGCCTCAGCACACGGACGATGACAGCCCTCAACTGCTCATGCTGCCTTCTGAAACGCCTCATGTGGTCAAGGCGGGACTGGAGCTTCCTGTGGGCAGGGCTCAGACGCCACACCATCTTCAGGTTCTCCTCTCTCTTTCTCTTCACAATATCCCTCAGAAGCACTTGGAGTTTCTCATACTCATCCTCCCAGGTCTGGAACACCTCGAAGCAAGCCACCATCACCTGCACAAGGACGTTTAAAGGATATTTAGGAAGACGTGTAATATTTTGAGCAGCTAAATCAAGCATGTATTTCCAGAGGAAAAAACTCTTAGAGACTAAACAACACCAACCTTTTCAAATTCCTCGTAGGCAACATGCATGAGCTTCCTGGTGCCCAACACCTTGAGGAGCTGGGAGCTTAAATCCCTGGAGATGGCCTCTACAAGGCGCAGTGCTCTCTGGATCGGATACTTGGTGTTCCTAATCTTTTTCAGGTGAGTGAATATGGCCATCAGAGCCTGACGGATTTTATCAAGCTCTGAGGCAGAGAGCAGGTCGTTGAGCGGGAAGTCCTTCATCAGAGGATTGTAGTCATTGACAGTTTCCACAGCCTGTTTCAGACCTGTGAAAAGTAGAGTAAGAAAAAATGTTTGTTGTTCAAACTGCTGTGAGCAAAGGGAGTATATGTTACAAAAACAGTTTTAACTGGCTGCTACTCACCGGTGTCAGTGTCAAAGCTGACAGTAGCATGGAAACGTTTGCCGTGTTTGAGGATGTCCAGTGTGAGCAGAACCTCAGGGCTCTCTCTCTTCTCTTGAATCCTGTTAAGGGCTCTTTCCAGATTGAGCCAGAAACTGATCTCCTGCAAGGCTGTGCCCGAAGCTGGGTCACGGTCGAGCTTCGTCACCTGATAAAAGGGTAGGTGGTGGAGACAAATAAACCCAGTAGTAAGCATGAGAGAAAAATATTTACACCTGTTAAATGAACTATCACAGCACTGTTTTTGAGATAGAAACATGGTAATGCTTCACACCTTTTGGATCTCCCTGATCCAGCGGTTGACTCCAGATTGCAGTTGGTTAAGAAAGGTTGGGTCCTCCACCTTGTCTCCAAAGTCAGTGACCTTGGGCTTCTCTCCACGCTCATAGCACTGCTTGGCAATGTTTGTGATGATGGGGTGGATGAGCAGGCTGATCTCAGGAATCTCAATGTTCTGCTGCAGGTGGAGAAGTCCCATCTCCAGCTCAGCAATCTTCTTCTCTACGGAGGGAGCCATCTTATCCCCATCTCTATAGAGTGATAACAAAGATTTAAGTACTTTGGAGGAATTTCCCATCAATGTCACTTTTACTGCTAAATGCTGAGTTTGTGATTCAGTTCATGGTTTTTGAAACCATCAAAAATATATGACACATTCTGAGAATTACCTGTCTGCTTTGCCAGACTCTCGGATATAGGACTTGAAGAAAGGTGCAACAGCATTGCTGATGAAAGAGTGGAGTGTCTCATAGGGAGAATCCTCACTCAAGGTCAAAACTCGAACTTGGGTTGATATGGGCTTGTCTGCATCAATGACTCCTGTCCTCTTGATCAAAGCCAGGCTGCAGGGAAGAAAAGGGTTAACACATTCAGAGCTCAGAATTAATGGCAGCTGAGTGCCATGTAGTAAATTAAACAAATATCTTAAACAGTTTTTTAGTTTTACCAGTAGAATTACATGCTATGGTAAGGTTGAAACTGAGGCTTCCTTTCAGCGCTTCAGATGCATAGTTTACCTGTTGGATTTGATCCCATAGTGTATGTCAATGCTGACATTATAAGTGATGCACTCTTTCTCCTCCTCTCCTTCATCTCCAACATCCTCTGTGTGAAGAACAAATGAAAATCAATATCTGAACAAGTAAACAGAAAATTCAAGAAATCATACTCTGCGAGTAGCCATGTTAAGTGATCATCAGTTGATGTTTGCAGTTGCTTACTCTAATACCCAGGCATCAGAGATCATCAAGATTCTCCCCTAACAAGTAAAGACTGTCAGTCCTGTTCTGTCAGTTTTTGCGGAAAATTCTCTACATTTAATTACCACCATATCACTCAGTCAGAGCATCAAGATAAGTTGAGCACTGAAGTTGTTCAACATGTATTTAGTCACTATTTAGAGATTATTTGGACACCCTACAAGAGCTGAGTTCATCTGTATATAGAGAGCCATGCTGTAGCAGGATGACAGTGCTATCAGACTTTCTGGTCTGCTTCCATCTATCTATGTCCCCACCCTCCTCTGCAAGTGAGGTCATGGCTTGTAGGTAGAAATAGCCATCTGCAGACACTGCACTCTGCATTGCAGCATCAGTATTCTTAGTGCAAAAACATGAATAGGCTGGGGCAGTGACTGTCTGGCTGGGAATACAAAACCTACAGGCTCAGCCTCAGCGGCTGCCTGGTCATGTGCAACATCAAGGGATCAAGGTTCAGCACTCATAAAATATCACTAAAGGCAATCAGCTCTGAAGCTCAGGACTCATTTTTCCTGGGGGAAACTGAAGATAATGTGTTCATTGACACAAGTTGGTTCACATGATAAAACCCCAAGAAGGTGGACACAATATGACTTGTAGTTATGACAAAGGATTCATTTTCTTTTCTTTCTTTTTTTTAATTTCAATGATTTGGGTTTGGCTTGTGTTTTTTTTTTATGGGGGCATGTGTTTTCATTAGTACTGCTGTTTGTACTGCTCTTAATGTGCTTTATAAACTGCACATAAACATAAAAGCAAATGTTATGCTACCTTGCATTAAATTCTACACTATCTATGCAAAACATTAATCAACTGCGGCTGAAATTAACACATATCACTCCTTGAAAATGTCATCAGATAGTTAACATTGAACACCGTCTATGGAATCTAACGTTACTGTGATAGTGTTAGCCATTCTTCCTTTCCCCACCCGGTGTGGCGTAGTTGCCTCACAATGCAACGAGGTGATGGATGGAGATAGCAAGCTAGGTCAGCACTGTTGTCTACCAGGCTGTCGAGTAATACCAGCTGCCCACATAAAATTTAGTAAACAACGTTTGTTTTATAGCCAATTTGCTAATGACGAATAGCTACATACAAGATGGATCCACATTAATAAAACCCTGAACAAAAGGTCCTGTATTCCCCTCAAATTAGCTAGTTAACCACTTCTTACTTAACGTACCTTTGAGTGCACTTCTTTCGACCAGGACGGTATGAACCTGGGGGTCGGACAGAAATTTCTTCATCTGCTCCACGGCGCTTTTCTCCTCTAGGGCGGTTTCCAGTGAGGCCGGGGCCTCGCCGCCATCTTCCAGGAGCAGCGGTACCAGTTTCCGAATGTGCTTCTGCAGCACCGAGGTGTCGGCGACCGTCTGAACGGCGGACACCTCCATGGTGCCGGAGTTTTCCTCCGTACCCCCGCCGTCGGACATTCTTCGAAACGGTCAACGACGGCCTGTCCGCGGTACGAAAGTTAGCAAAGAAACGCGACTGACGTTGTGAAGCTGGCTGTAGTATCTACCGAGGTGGTCAAACGTTGACTGCCGCTGTCAAAACGCCGCAACCGTGGCCGTCAGATTTATTGGCGCAATGGATTGTGGTACATGTCGTTCAAAGAATGAGTATTTCATTGAACAATTCGCGCCGAAAACTACACTTCCCACAATGCAGTTGATCTTTTTTTCTCTCTCTTTGTTTTGTTTTGTATGACAGATAGGGGGAGAAAGGGAGTTGTCTCCAATGATGCAGCTATAAATCTCCTTAACTACAGCTTTTATAACAAAGTACAACGTGATAAACTTTTAAATATGGTGTTACTGATTCAGTGGCGATGTTATGTTCAGATATTGCAATTGCTCTTTGTGCCTTTGCCACAATTTGACTGGTATTAGCATGACAAGTGCATTTTTGCAGACTCATGCTATCAAGAATGAATGAGTTGGGTCCATTGTCCTGTTTATTACTATACATTTCATAACAATTATCCACATCCATCAAGAATAAAAGTGTAGTTCAAGCTTGGACACTGTGGAAATATGATCAATTTGATGATAAATACTGGATGTTGTGCATGGAATATAGCTTTTAGGGGGTGTAAAAGCAGAATATCATCCTAGGTTTAAAAATGAGAACATGTGAAGTCATACAGGGGTGATACAGGGGTAAAAACTTTACTGACTGACAGTGGGAATCCAACACAGGATGTTACAATTATCAAAAGAAAGCATGACACTGATGCTTATGGAAGTGAAACAAGGAGGAATGCGACATAATGGTTTTGTTTTATTAAATAAATATCAGCACAAATAGTAAAATCTCAGTTTCAAAGAATAATCACAGTTAAAAGTGATAAAAGCATGTAGAGAACAGCATTAGCTGGACAGCTTGCACACCATATCCCTGAGAGAGCAGAGCAATATATTCTCATTTTCTACAGCATAAATTTGCAAGTTACATTACACATCCCATACACTTACAATAAAATGTAACTTCTTGTCCAGTATCAAATAGCTTATCAAATGATTTATGGCTTTAATGTTATTACTGACCTAAAATGAGGGGGCAGTTCATTTTGTGATGATGAAGAAAAGTTTAAGAAATATTGTATGAGACTTCCTTAAGCCTGAGAAAAACACAGCAGACTACAGTTGCATAAACTGAACTGCTTTAACTGGAAAATGTTCATTTCATAATTTACAAAGTAGAATATGTACACTTTGGACCCTACTGTATGTCTCCATTTCTCAGCCAATTATCAGCATGCACACAGTGAATACCACTTCTGCCTAGCTTGTCCCTGATGGATCTGAGATACCAACAATAGACAATTTTTATACAGCTGCTCTGCAGGTGATGATTATTAGCTGATTTTGTAGTGTTTTTGCACAGATGTGCTACAGACAAGCACATGTATGAAGTCCACAAAGATTTTGCAGTCAATGGAGCAACTCAAGTCCTGCCTCTCAAAGTGAGGCTTTTTCTTCACCTTTCAAGACATCTTCATGTCCAAAATAACAAATGTGACTTCAGTTCATAGGTGGATTCTAGCTGTATACTCCCCTTTATGTGAGCATTGAACTGTGCTGTCATCATCTCATTGAGTAAAAAAGAAAAAAAAAGAAAAATTGTTGACAGGGTAGATAAACCCTCACTGAACTATAGTCCATGACCAGGCAATCAGTCCTCCTCTGGGAACTTGAATTTAGCATAGACAATGAGCATGACTATGGACATGAAGACACACATTGAACCAATAACAAGATAGGCAATACCCAGGAACTCATTCTTGCCACCCATCCAGGAGACGTTGCTGAACACCACCTTCTTTCTGCCCCCAAAGCTCAGAACAGGATAGTCTGGGGGACAAAATGTTAAGGATATACACCAAGAAAGGAAATACAGACAATTGTAGAAAAAAAATTAGCTGCATGCTAATACTTTCACTGAAAAGCATTACATACAGGAAAACGTATCAAGAGCCATACAACTGATTTTGCAGGTTTCAGCCCATGTATTTAGGAATTTGAATGTTTTTTTCAAGGCATCCTTTGACTTTAATGATTTTGACTTTGATTTAAAGGAATCAAACTTGGCAACACAGTGCTATGGTTCCTTTAAGTAACATGAAACATGCTTTTGACAACTTTACATAGGACTTGCCCAGGCAGATGCAAATCAATCATGTGAAAAATTAATTTACCTAACTCATTTACTTGACATCAGAAATTTGCCTGTTTTATTGCACCTCAAGGAAATCCTGAGTCACTGTGTTTACTCTGCTCAGATAAAAAACAGAACCACACCCAACCGGTAAAACAAGTTAGACCAGGCTGCAGTGGGTGTAATATAACATGAAACACAGGGACATTTCAATGCCTGACCTCTTTAGGCTGATTTGGAGATCTGTAAATCTTCCCATGTAGATTATTGATGATTGAAACTATTTAACCACTCTATTTATGTAAAATTATCACCTGAGGATTGGTTTATTATCCAGACTTGGTGATATAAAAATCACAGTCTTCCACAGACTATCTAAAGCTAACTCTTGTGACTCGTAATCATGCTGTGACATTAACAGAATAAGATTAATTTTAAAGCCATTGCTTAGGAACTACTGTCTGTCGACATGAACCAGTGAAATGTCTTTAATAAGCAGAAAATGAAATGCATAAATGTCTTATTACAGATTGAGCATTGAAAATTATGTGTTTTAGGCTTTTGGTGTGTCATTTGATTAAGCCTGCCTTACAAAAAAAGAAGATGTAAATAAAGTCCAAGTGAAAAATGTGTGCCATATTCTTTAAGCACTACACAAACCTATCTGCCAATACCGCTGAGCACCATCCTTTATCTCACCACTGCATCTGTAACATGTGTAAGGATACTGTAGGAAACTTCCAGTGTGTAGTTTCCAGCTGGCAGACCCTGTGCATAATCACCGTCAGTGATTCGTCGATACAGCTTTCTGAAATTTGGAAGGGCCGCCCTCCTCATCCACACCAGGAAGTCTTGGTTGATGAAGCCATTGTTGGCAGGGTCTGACAGGTCCAACTCGTAAGCAGGCTTGGACCAAAATAAGGGTTTCACAGTACCTGAAAGTCAAACTTTTAATCATCTATCATGATTTCTAACTGATAAATATAAAGAACAATGTGAGTTATAATGTGATGTTTCATAGCTTCAACAGAACAGGTAACAAATTTCAGTAAAGTGAACAGCAGTTACTACCATTGAAGGCGTTCTTCAGAGGTGTGACAGAGGGGTTTCTATATTTGATGTTGTAGTCTGTCCACCAAGCAATCCCTTTTCCATCCAAGGACACCTGCTTCTTTGCACCATTGACAATCTGAAACAGCTTGAAGGTGTCTTGAACAACAAGAAGAAGAATTAACACTTTAATGACACAGCAAATAACTTGAATTCCAAATTCACTGCAGTTGTTTTAATGCCTTTACATACCATTGAACATGCTGTTTGCCACTGATCCACATGGTACAATTGGTTTGTTGTTCTTGTCATACTCATAGGGAGAACAGGTACTACTGGGTGCCTTTAAAAGATACAGAAAATGGTGCTTTAATTGCTCAAATAAAAGGCTGGAAATCTTTGTTTGGGCAAAGACATGATGGGCTACCACCAATGCAGCTTTAGGTCCTGCATAGTCTTAAATTGATTTAAAAAAATATTAACTGCACCCATATTTTTGACTAAGGTTGTGTTGAACTCAACACAGCTCATTCTTTTTATTGTATTTTTTTAAACTTAATTTTACCTAATTGAGCACATGTGAATTTTGCTTTCCCCTTTGAAATTAAAAACAGTGTGTTTGTGATGTCTGTTTTTTTTCAGTATCCTATGTTGTTAATTCACCTTGAAGTAGCTCAGGTCTCCAGACAGCTGGTAATCATCTTTAGACACACCATACTTTCTGTAGTTCTGGAAGTAGTTGGACAAACCATAATAAAAGAACACAGGCCCCTGTGGAGGAAAATGGGATCACAAAAACACAGCCGAGGGTCAGAGTCAGGAGAATAGTTCAACTTGACAAATTGTAAAGTACTGTTTGTGTGTGACTGTGTGCAATGGTCCACTGTAACCTGAAAGAGTGTGTCAATGGAGAAGTTCACATCGCACACACAGTTCTTGCGATTTTGGTCAGTGCACGGGAAGCATGGTGAGTTCTGCTCAACCCCAGTGTAGTCTATCTGTGTGGGAAAGAACAAGAAAGGTTATTGTTAATTATTAATGGCTACAACACCTATCTCCATTGTCTGCCATAGACACCACTCCTCTTTAAACCTACGAGTATGCATCACTTACAACCGACAAGACTGTGAGCAGATAACAGAATCAGTCACATACCAAAAATGTCATCTCAACAATGGAAACAGATTGTTTTAACACTGACTGAAAGTTTGTTCTCTTCGTCCTCTCTTTTTGCTGGTGACATTTGACCCTTGTTTCTAAGCATGACACCAGACTGATTATTACTTTCAGAGGTCATTTGTACCTCCAACACTTGGATGCCCCGTGAAGTGACAAAGAGGGCGACGCCAATGCCGATGAATGCCAGACCAATGAGGACAAACCCTGGGATGACGATGCCTGCAGAGAGCATGGGCTGCCATGCCGGAAGCCTCTGCTGAGTGAAGGCGGTGTTGTCAGGCCGGTTGGCTGACGCCTTCTCTTGTTTCACCATTTTCTTTTTCCTGTTGTTTAGAATGTCAAACAGCTTGTTTTACTATGTATTCTACCTTACTTCAAGTTTATCATACAATAGTAATGGCAAACAAATGAAATACTTCCTAATATAGCTTTTCCTTTCTCTGCTTTCACCCTAAAAACTTCCCAACTTCTTTGGTGTCTCTCATTTTGATATGGGATGATGCATAAACCCCAGCACAATACAACCTCATTTAAAAGGCTTCACAACACATGCAAAAATCTTGATTCCCAAATACCAGCAACACCCAGATTAGCCGAGAGCAAAACACAGATCAGAGGACTGACTTTTTTGCCTACTTTTGAACTCGCTGGTTAAGAGAAATGGTTAAATTGAGGAACCAACATGTATATTTTCGATTTAAATCAGCTTTTTAGGTGTTACTTACACACAGCCGGCTCCAAACGAAAAAACAAAGGAGTCAACAACACATCGGTGTGCTTCCCTGAGTAGTAGGCGCGACGGAACAGAGCACCTTTACCTGTCCACCCCCACCTTTCCCTCCCCATCCCTGTTCTTCTCCCCAGGCTGACGTCGTCAGTTTGCCTGCAGGGCAGACAAGCCCCGATCTGGGATCGGTTTTGTCGTTTCCCAAACAGTAAACGAAAGACAAGATAAGTGGGGCGGAAACGCTGAACCCCAATCAGCCACAAAAGAAAAATTCAACTCAAATTATTTCCCACTTTTTTGTTAGAAAACAGATATGTTATGTTAAATGCAGATATGTATTTAAAGAACATTGTAGAGACTAGACCAGAACATTTAAAAGATCAACCCACTGCAGTGAGAGTATGAGCAAATCCCTGCCTTCTTTTAGATTGACAGTTATTTTGACCAATAGTTTCGCTGAGTGGTGTTGGATAACGTTTTCCATCCACCAATCACGGAAGAGTTCATTGAGAGGGGGGGGACCTGCTACTGTGCCGTCTTTGTGTTGACATCTTCGGAGGTTTGAGAGGTAATATTAATGTTTTTAATATTTGATTCTCATTATTATCTCCTAAAACAGCGGTCCATGATATAGGGAAGTTTACTAAGAATTTAACTGTCCGTTTATTTAATCAGATCCTCTTGCAAGCGAAGCCGGTGCTTTCTTTCTCACTAGGTCGCACCTGCTACTCTGCCTCTGTCGGTGCTAGCCTCGGTCTATTGTTAGCGGTGTTAGCTAACGTAGCATGGTCTCATTAGATAAATTTCAGAGGAGATACACGTAGAAGCGATTCAGATCTATGTTTGGAGCACAGCTTGTATTGCAATGCACCATTAAGGCAGTGTTATTTTGTCTTCAGGTATGCTATATTCACGTCGCTGTCAAGTACAAAGCTACCGTTAGCTAAGCTAACGTTGATAGCCTTAGCATTCTGCTGCTAGCTTTGCAGTTAACTTGTTAGCTAACGTTAGACCATTTGGTCTAGATGGCAATCAAAGAAACACTAACGGTCTGAATACAGCAGATGTTTCCAGCGAAAGGGAACACATGCAGCCATATCAGGTTTTCTCCACTGGGAATTCTCACTCGACTTGACTTAATGAAGTCTCGCTAAATAACCGAGTCACAGTGAATTATGTTGTATTATTAAGTTGATATTTGTTACTTGGTTTTCAAAACGGTAATGTACGTAACATTTCACTCGCTGCATTTTAAACGGCCAACATTTCTTTTCAGTTGGTCCTGCTCGTAACAATATTTCTGGTTCTGTCTTCATTTCTTAGTGTTTGAATGGATATTACCAGGTGCACGGAGAAATGGGTAAAACAAGACAAGGTTACTGTACCATGGAGCCCTCATTTCATAAAACCATGACATTCATGCACAGATAACATTATTTAAACCATTCAGAGATACAGATGTGACATTTTTGGGTGATTCAAAAAAAAAAAAAAAAAAAGCCTGTCAGTATTTGGTGCTTGTTAGCCTATTGTAGCAGATGCATTCACTGACCCCACCAGCAAAGTGACCAGTTGACATAGGGGTGTCTGATATGTGTTTATATCTTAACCAAAGCACCATTGAGATAACATGGATTTTGTAGTTTTTATACATTAGCTTTTGTAGACTAAAATTGTCATACAATAAATTTGTGTTCTTTATTGGGAATGCCTCAAAGTGCCGTAATGAAGGGTAGACTCATTAAATTGTTGTTTGTTTTTTTTTTTTTGTTTTTTGTTTTTTTTCCAGCACACACAACCCACACTTCATCATTTTCATCTAATAATTTGCAATTATCTTTCATTGGTTATACAATTTTGAATATTGAAATTTAAGCCACTTAAACCACTTTCACTTAAAAATGATTGCAACTTGGGCTTCTTGTGTGTTTAATTTTTAAGGGTTTCATCTCATTCCTCTTTCCCATTTGTTCAGGAGAGGCCTCCAACATCCTCCATAATGCTGTCTAGCAAGAAGTCAGATGCTGGCTCCTCTTCCTCCTCCTCTTCATCCTCTGCTGGTGCAGCAGGAGGAGATAGGGCCCAGATGTCTGATGCCCAGACCGGTCCCTCAGCCTCAGCTGCGGGAGCTATGGATACAAAGAAGAAAGAGAGGTCATCCCCGAGTGGGGAACCTGGAGGAGCCCCTTTGCCCCACCAGGCAGGCCCTGGGGGGGCAGACCAGGACTCGGCTGAAGTCCGTAGGACAAGTCGACGAAAGCGAGCAAAAGTAAACATTTTAGGTTTCTGCACGCTTTGGGAGGAGAAGATTTTGCAAAAACGAAATTAGTTTAATTTGGCATTAGCAAAATTCTCTATATTCCGCAATCAATTATTAATCTGTATCTTCACAAGTTCTCACTTTCAGAATTGTCTTAGTGGAAATTAGAAACAGAAGTGATTTCTTGTGTTCTTTGCAGCGTGACATTCAGGATATTTGTCCCTTCCTCCCAGAGAGATTTTGGCACTTGAAGTGGGAGCACACCACCCGATCAGATTCGGTAATGCTGGTTTTAATGATGCTTTTATTGTGCCTACTGTTGCAGGTGGAGTACCGCGAGATGGACGAGAGCCTGGCCAATCTGTCTGAGGACGAATATTACTCTGAGGAGGAGAGGAATGCCAAGGCAGAGAAAGAGAGGAAGCAGGTCATCCCTCCTCCAGCTCCACCAGCAGAGGAAGAGAATGACAGTGAACCAGAGGAACCATCTGGTGAGGCCTCATGTGAGAGCAGTGACGTGAAACTGATGTCATGGCTGAGGAAAGAAAATTAAAATATGTAATTTAAAAGCTCTGGTAAACTTCTTTTTCCCCTGAAACATCTCTATATGATAATGTGGAAATTGTTCTCTGTCTCTGTCTGTCACTGACACGAAGACAGTTTCTTTTGGTCTTTAATTGGCCCTAGACGATGTTCAGTGTTAACAAAGTCGAGATGTGCGTTATTTATTTGTAGGTGTGGAAGGAGCTGCTTTCCAGAGCCGTCTTCCCCATGACCGTATGACATCCCAGGAGGCCGCCTGCTTCCCTGACATCATCAGTGGTCCCCAGCAGACTCAGAAGGTCTTCCTCTACATTCGCAACCGTACAGTAAGTGCCAATATAAACACAGTACAGTGTGTTCAAAGACTAAGGACTATGGGCATATTTACAACAGTTTCTTAATTCACGTTAACCTCATCCAGCTCCAACTGTGGCTGGACAACCCCAAGATACAGCTGACCTTTGAGGCCACAGCCCAGCAGCTTGAAGCTCCATACAACAGTGAGACATTAAATTAAACAGAATCTTCCCTTTTACTTTTCTACTTTATCATTTTTTCCTTTTTTTTTCAAGAATGTTGTAGTCCTATAGGAGTTGAAATGTAATGTACTTTTGTTGTCTTTCTTCCTTTTTGTTTTTTTTTTGTCTTTTTTAGGTGATGCAGTGCTGGTCCACAGGATACACAGCTACTTAGAAAGACATGGTCTCATTAACTTTGGCATTTACAAGAGGGTCAAGCCTTTACCCAGTGAGTTCATTCAAATCATTCAAATTTGTTGTCTAACATTTGGATGTGTAGCCAAAAGCATTCAGATACACTGACCTTGAAATGGTCAGCGTTTTAAAGACGATGACCTAATTAATAGACTCCCTGCTTGTCATTGCAGCTAAGAAGACTGGGAAGGTTATAATTATTGGTGGAGGTGTGTCAGGCCTGGCTGCAGCCAGGCAACTACAGAGCTTTGGGATGGATGTTACAGTATTAGAGGCCAGGGTAAGTCACCCACAGGGTTTTTATTTATGTTATTTCAGGTATAACTTTTTATTTAGTCACATTTTCTCAACTGAGATTTTATCATTTTCAACTGCTGCAAGTTTATCATGTTGTTATTAAAATTTTTACCTCATTTCTCTATGTAGGACCGTGTTGGAGGCAGAGTGGCCACATTTAGGAAGGGCAATTATGTTGCTGATCTGGGAGCCATGGTGGTGACAGGCCTAGGTATGAATCTGATTCTTTTTTCTTTTTTTATTACACAAATACTGAAGTCAATCACAACATTAAGTCAAAGTTGAATGCTATCGAGGTGCAAGTGTTTTTACATTTTCATTCCAAATGAATACTACAACAGCTGATCTTAGAGGCATAACTTAAGTTCAGGATGCAAGTGATTAGTCTGTGTTATTTTTGGTTGGAATGAAAACACGCACATGGTTCTCAGTAGCACATGATTTGAGGTCACTGCTTTAATAGAGCCAGATAATGGCCTGTTTTCCCGCAGAGATCCTGCAGTTACTTAGATCCACCTGTAGAGGGTGATATTGTCCAATACATATGCTGTGTCACTGTCAGTTAAGTCTTTTTACTCTTTCAGGAGGGAATCCCATGGCAGTGATCAGCAAGCAGGTTAACATGGAGCTGGCCAAGATCAAACAGAAGTGTCCGCTGTATGAAGCCAATGGCCAGGCTGTGAGTATAATATCTTCATGAGTGAACTGAGCTGCCTCTCTCTCGTCCATTATCCTGCCACAGCCAAGCTCCTCAGGGTATTCCTCACATTTAACAAGAAGAATCCTGAGATACCTTATGGGTGATTAAATATTTACCGTAGTTGTAAAAAGGCTGCATTTTCCGTTAATCGTTATCCACAAAAATCCCAGATTTTCTCGTGAAAGGCAAGAAATTACTTCACAGCTTGGTGGATGGCAAGACGCTAATGGCAGCAGAGGCGTGGATGTGGTTTAATGTAGCCAGTTGATGCTTGAAAATACATGCCTGCTTCAGCCATTATGACATTCGCAGCTCTGCTTTAGGTGAAGTTCTCTTACAAACAGCTAACCTCAAAAATAACCACCCATCAGGGCAGTGCAGCTACATCTGCATTAGATATGTGTATCCCAACTACATTTTTCAAACCGGGACCTTGTGTTGTTTACTTCCTTCAACAGAATTTGTTTATATACGTGCAAGAGTTCTCTCTTGGCACTGAATGCTCTGTGTCTGGGTTTATAGCTGTTTTCCGAGCCTGTTGTTGTCCTGAGGCGAGGATCTGGCTTTCCATGAGCCACAAAAACACAATGAATGGTGGATGCATTTAACTGCTTACCCTTGCGTGTCATCCACAACAGCTCCTGTTCCTTTCAGAGGATAGAAAACGGATATAAGCCTAATGTAATTAAATTAGAAACAAACAGTGTTTTTTCCCTCTCATTTTTTTGTTCTGTCCATCAAGTGGCAGCAACAGTAGTAGGATGTTTAGGTTCATGTTCAGGGCACTTCCATTGAAGAAGGCTCTTGGAAGCATCTACATCATGTGTGACTGGTTTCCTCCTCTGCAGGAAAAGGCAAATTAAATGTACATGTTTTACTTTTGTGCAAACCTGTTTGAGGTTAAAGTTGTGTTTACTTAATATTTTCTCTCTCTCTCTCTCTCTCTCCCCCCTCCCCTCTTTGTCTTCTCAACCCCCTTCCATGTTCATCTTTTTGGTGAACTACTAAAGGGTGAACGGTGCACAAGTGTATGTATTGGTTTATTTACCTAATCCATTCCTTACCTAATTTTCAATCACTTTCACGTTCAGTCATTTAAAATTAATTCAGTTTTACTCCATGTAACTCACCACTTCATATCCACATAGGAGATCAAACGAGAAACAGATCATCAGCTCACATTAAACTTTCACTGTCGTAATCATCATTGATTAACCCCTGTTTATTAAAGGGAATATCCACGCAATAAGACTTAGTTTCATCTTTAAAATGTTGGAGGTTTCTGTTAAGATTTGTGAATGTTTCATTTGACATGAAAACAAGATCTAATCTGGTACTAACAGAAATTCTGTAGAAATAATCTGATAACACCCCTGGCTAAATTGTAGCTTGTATGGATAAGTATTTGTAGTGAAACATACATATCGTTCTGCTCAAATCAGTCAAGAATATCAAGTGTGGATTTCTGTTTTAGTAATACTTTGTCTCCAAAACTGTTGCTATTCTAGCATGGAAGCATGTTTTAAATCTGTTACTGCATGTTCATCGAGATATGGAATATTTGGGGATTTGTCTTTTAGAGGCAGTGGCTGTATTATTTATGCGTCTTGTTTATGTACAATAAGTCAATCAATGACTTAAATGCAAGTTGAAATATGAACAGATTTATAGTAGAAACACTGTAAATTCCATCAATAAGATTCTGCTATTGAACTGGTGATAATACTTAGTCACTAATATGTCTTTATAGATTCATTGGTTTCATCTGGTGTCTCTAGCATTACTGATAGCCCAGTGTCCTTGTCATGTGATCGTGTGTGTGTGTGTGTGTGTGTGTCCAGGTGCCGAAAGAAAAAGATGAAATGGTGGAGCAAGAGTTCAACAGACTGCTGGAGGCCACCTCCTACCTCAGCCACCAGCTGGACTTCAACTTCCTCAACAACAAACCTGTTTCTCTGGGACAGGCCCTGGAGGTGGTCATACAGTGAGTGCGACGTACACCGCACAAGCTCACACACAGGAGACTGTGACAGATGTGTCCAAAGAGGAGATGTATACAGATAACACACAAACTAATTCTAATCTTGTGTCTGTGTGTATGTGCAGGCTGCAGGAGAAGCATGTAAAAGATGAGCAAATAGAGCACTGGAAGAAGATTGTAAAGACTCAGGAGGATCTCAGGGATCTTCTCAACAAGGTGAGAATAAGTTACATTAGTCAGGCTGCCACTTATTATTTCATAGGGAAATCCTGCATTGCGGTGATAAACTTTTCATTTTCCACTTTCTGGGTGGAGAATTTATTTTCAAAACTCCTCTCACGTTTGTATGAAAAAGAGAAAGAAAGCAAAAAAATCTGACCTGTCGGCATCTAATTAAAACATTACAGCCATCTGCTGCTTTGTCAGCTACAAGATGCAGCTCTAGTGAGTTGCTGACAGATCCGATGGCAGCCTTTAAAGTGCAAGGCAGGTTCTTTCCTGTCATCCACCATCATCTCACAACCACCTTCCTCTCCCTCCCTTTTACTCCCTTTTTCCTTTCATTTTCCTCTCAGATGGTGACCACTAAGGAGCGGATTAAGGAGCTCCATCAGCAGTACAAAGAGGCCAGCGAAGTCAAACCACCCAGAGACATCACAGCCGAGTTCCTGGTGAAGAGCAAACACCGCGACCTCACCGCGCTCTGCAAAGTGAGCTCGAATACTATTTCAGAAAAGAGAGAGAAATGCGAATAAAAAAGCTGAAGAGTGACATAGGGGAAAGTAACAACAAAGCTGTTACATCTTCTTATACTTCCTGCACATAGTTTCAAGCTGCAGACAGTTATCTAGACTGGTTGTCCAGAAGAGATTCCTATGTGACACTTTCATTACTTCCTCAGTCCTCTTGGATCAGGCAGCAACCAGACTGCAGGACTTAAAATAATCTAGTCACAGCAGTTAAGTTTAAAAGCTAACCATTTCCAACTGTGTCTTGTGGTGTTGTGGGTAATACACAGTGTCTGTATTTTCAGTTGCTGCAGTTTGAACTACTTTGAAGAAATATTAGATTTCCTGGGTTGATAATTAGGTGTATCAAAAGGTCAGAAGGTCAACCACCACAATTTGCAGGATAGAACCTGCGTATTATTTTGCTGAGGAAGTACCAGCATGTAAAAGGGATATTTTACGTACTGCTAGGGTGCCTCTTAGAATTTTAATGCTGTGCTATCTAAGTAAACAAGACAGGCTATGTTTAAGTGGTTTAATGCCTCAGTAGGATGTATTATTAGAGCGAATGCTGCTGTTTTATTTTTGGTGCGGACAAATCACCTCCACTACTGCTATGGGTGTATTTTAGAAGGAGGTTTTAGTTGGTTTAAACGCAGCTGGTGTCTGAACTGGATTTGTCTGCGACCCATCCGCTGTCTGAGAAACCACTTCAAGGCCTTGAATCACGGTCTGACTGTACGTCTGCGGATGCACACACACACACATGTTCTCAGGAAGGCAGAATGGACATTTAAGAGTGTGTGCGCACATGACATGCATGACTACACCATATAATGAGATTTTAAGGGTAGTAAGGCAGTGGCTGTGTCTGGGACATATAGATTTATATAGATAACACAGATTTAATGTTGAGTCAGTGCAGCTGTGTCCTGGGGCCTGGCGTGGTAGGTGGTACTGCCAGACTCTGCGTTGCTGTCATGGTTGATCCTGTTGTGGTGAACTGATGAACAGGTTGAGTCAGCCCTTTCATTCAAGACTGCTTGTCCTTTCTACATGACCTGAAACCCTCTGGGTGTGTACTTTGTAGACACACACACTCACATGTATGTGCATGCCATACACTATCACCTAGTTCAAGACCTCACCAACTCCTTAAGTCTTGGATTAACTTTTTGAGAGCATTGCTGGCAATAAACTTAAACATATACAGCTAAACTGTTAGCACATTAGTAATATTAGAAGAATGCAATGCTATTTAAATGTCAGCTGTAACTAAAAAAATGTAAAGATGGTGATGTAATACACGAAAAGTACAACAGTTTTCTTTTCAGATCATTAATATGCATTTGCAATCAATATTTTTATTTGTTATTTGTGGGGAAAAAAAGAGGCTTCATATTGCAGCCTCCCAGCAGCGACACTATATGAATGAGATGAAGATGTATATACAGTGCAAATGACATCTCCTTGCTGTCTGCCTTCTCTACGTGTAGGAGTATGATGAGTTGGTGGAGATGCAGGTCAAACTGGAGGAGAAGCTGCAGGAGCTGGAGGCCAACCCACCCAGGTAACTCATCCCCCATTATCTCCTCAACATACGCATTAATAATATATATCCGATCTAATATGGCTCTGAAGCATGTATTTGAATCCAGCTGGAAACAGAGGCAGCAGCAGCTTGTTGTTTTGTTCAGTGCATTAGCCTGTGTTGTAACTGTAACTGCAGATCTCCGAGAAGACGACTTTTATTAATTGTTCTAATCAGGAGCTAGACTGGCTATTTTCAAGCAATATTGCTTATGTGGTTGGAATAAAAATTTAATGTTTAATGGTTATAAAACACATTTGCTTGTTGGTGCCCTGCAGCCCTTAGCAGCACATGTTTACCTGTGTTATGCCCTGTCGCAATTTGCCTGTTTTTTAGTTTGCAGTTAATGTAATGTGACTAAACCTGTCTCTTTTGTGTTTGAATAGCTGTCAGAAAACATCACTACGTCTCTTTCCTTCCCTTCTTTCCCACAGTGATGTTTACCTGTCATCCAGGGATCGGCAGATCCTAGACTGGCACTTTGCCAACTTGGAGTTTGCCAACGCTACACCCCTCTCCACCCTTTCTCTCAAGCACTGGGATCAGGTATATACACGTACACATTTTTAGTCATCGTAACTGTGTAGTCGTGATAATGGTCTTCTCTAGCAAAGACCCTGAAGCCTCTTACAATCCTGTGTGAGTAACGTTATGAGATATTCCTGCCCTTCTGTTTTATTACATTAGGAAGTACACTGTGCCACTGGGATGACAGGTTATTGATTTCATTTCTCCACAGGATGATGACTTTGAGTTCACTGGCAGCCACCTGACAGTAAGGAACGGTTACTCTTGTGTTCCCGTGGCTCTGGCTGAAGGCTTGGACATCAAACTAAACACAGCAGTGCGGCAGGTCCGATACACAGCATCCGGTATGTGCTCACAGCTGTGTTTGTTTGTGCTCCATCACAGATTTCATACGTGATGTTCAAACGGTTATTTATCTGTTCAAACTCCAGGCTGCGAGGTGATAGCGGTAAACACTCGCTCCACGACCCAGACCTTCATATACAAGTGCGACGCCGTGCTGTGCACCCTGCCCCTCGGCGTGTTGAAGCAGCAGCCCCCCGCCGTGCAGTTCGTCCCGCCGCTGCCTGAGTGGAAAACATCTGCCATACAGAGGATGGGCTTTGGCAACCTCAACAAGGTTGGACTTCTCACTTTTAGTGCCATACAGTGCTTAGGCTTTATCACAACAAGCTTCCTTCATTCTCCCCTTCCTTCCTCCTCAGCCACCTCAAACTACTGGATCGCACTCATATCAATCCAGATTTCAGTCTAAAGTATAATCACTATCAGCCATTCACTACAGAATAACATGTCGATTGTCTCCTTGGTCTCTGCCTAGTCTTGAAATGAGTCACCATGTCAAAATCAGAATCAGGTTTTAAATCATGTAGTGCGTCCTGTCGGAAACACACCGGACGTGGTTCCTCGGGGAGACCTGCTGCTGCTATTTCTGCTGCAGTGTCCTTACATTGGCAACTTGACCTTCAGCTTTTAGAGAGGCTCCTGCAGCCAAAACACAATGAGCGTTCAGAAATCTGTTGAGTGTTTTTCCTCGCAGGCTCATGTATCATTTTCTATTAGGGCTTGCCAAGTCAGCATCCCCTCTGTATTCAGCTAATTCCCTCCTTCCCCTAGTCTGTCTGTTCTTTTTTTTTTCTTTTATAAATCAGTCAGGGCGTTAGTATGCAGCTCAGAAATCCAGGATTCCCTTACTTCCTCTGAATGGATAAAGGTTTCGTTGCTTCATCCTGGTGGAAGATGGAGGAGTGGTGGGACAGGGAGTGTAGCAGTGGGCAGTTAGTGGCGTGAGTCAGTCAGAGCCTGTTGTGTGCGAAAGAAAGATGCTTTTTTTTTTTTTTTTTGCCAGTGCGTTTGTAATCCGATCAGAGTGCTCATTCTGCGTCACTCCTGACCCACCGGCTCCTGCACACACTCTCTCTCTCTCTCTGTCTCTGAGCATCATCTGCAGCAGAGTAGTTTTATCTCCTAATTCTGCTGCAGAACAGAGGAGAGAGTGCTGCATGATTATGCAACCTGAGCTGCTACTAATGCCTCATCCCCAGCAGAGGGAGCTCCACCATTCACACAGCTAAGACTGTTGGCAGTAAATGTGCTGAACTTGAGGTGTACTTCACAGGCAACTAAGCTTTTGTCTAAAATAAGCACTTTAATTGTTGTGCGACTGTTTCTTTTTGTTTTTTCTTAACTTTGTGTTCCTCCCTGCCTAAAGGTGGTGTTGTGTTTTGACCGCGTGTTCTGGGATCCAAGTGTCAACCTGTTTGGTCATGTCGGCTCCACCACGGCAAGCCGGGGCGAACTCTTCCTCTTCTGGAACCTCTACAAAGGTGAAGAGAGGATCACTTGTAGTTTCAGTTACGCTCTTGATTTTAATTTGATTTAGATAAATCACAATTCTTGACTGTTCAGTACATTCTTAAATGGCACCACCTTCATATGAATCCTTTTGTTTTTCTTCAACAAATATCTAACAAAGTGTGACTGTTCCCTCATCAGCCCCGATCCTGCTCGCTCTGATGGCTGGTGAGGCCGCTGGCATCATGGAGAACATCAGTGACGACGTTATTGTCGGACGCTGCCTGGCCATTCTCAAAGGAATATTTGGAAGCAGCTCTGTACCGCAGGTACTCAGACCCAGGCACTTTGCTGTTACATTCAAGTAGACATTTGGTTTTTTCCAAGCCCACATACCATATTGTTTATTCTTCTCAAAAATTCAGTGTCCACATAAGTTGACAAAGCTGGCAGTTTTGCTCAAGGACAACTTCATTATGTTTGTTATTTACAGAAAAGTGGTGCTGAACTATATTTTTCTAAGCTCAATCATTAGGGTTTGCTCTGGTTTTTCCACTACTTTGAGTGGAATGTCAAAATTCGTTCCTTAGTCGACCCCCATAACCAGCACGACTTTACACAGCGAGCATATGTGAAAGGCACTCGCAAGCGAAGTCGTATCCAAACCACCCATCGTTATAAATCATTTGTTTATGGTTTCAAATGGGATAAAATCATATGCATGGAAGCCAGCGTTGGAACTGTTTGCCATCCAGCTGTTTACAGGTCCCTCTAAAATGATCATGGAAAATCCTTTAAAAAATGTGTTGTTTTTTTGTTGTCATGGCAGCCGAAGGAAACCGTGGTCACCCGTTGGCGTGCCTGACCCCTGGGCGCGGGGCTCCTACTCGTACGTCGCGGCAGGTTCTTCGGGCAATGACTACGACCTCATGGCGCAACCCATCACACCTGGCCCCGCCATACCAGGAGCCTCACAGGTAAATGCTACAGAGATGGTGGAGTGGAGGGGGGGGTTTGGTGCTGATTCCAGCATACAAGTTTGCGTTTGGGGTGAGAATGAGAGTGTATATGTGTGTGAGAAAGTGAGGAAGAGAAGGCATCCCAGTCTGGCTGCAATATTCAACCAAACCAAAGCAGAGCAGTTTTTTTTCCCCAACACAGATGTTTTTTTTTTTGTTTTTTTTTAGCTGTTTTGATGTTGGCACACTGATTGATGCGAACAAGTCGTACTTATGCGTAGACTGATGACTTCTGGCAGTTTACTACCACACCCCTCCCCCTCCCCTTCCTCCTCCTCTCCCTCTCAGCAGTCCCCCTATTTTCTTTTAATTCTTTATTATGCTGGCAATCCAACATCAATCTCAATGTGTCCCCCCCCCCCCCCTTTTCCCTCTCAGCCCGTCCCTCGTTTGTTCTTCGCCGGCGAGCACACCATCAGGAATTACCCGGCCACGGTTCACGGCGCCCTGCTCAGCGGGCTCCGCGAGGCCGGACGCATCGCAGACCAGTTCCTCGGTGCCATGTACACGCTCCCCCGGCAGGCCACCCCCACAGCCGCCAGCAACCCTCAGCAGGCCCAGCCTACCCCCAGTGTCTGAGACGGTTCCTGCCAGCAACGGGACTGTCAGACCAACCATAGCAGTTTATGAGAAAAGTTAAAAGTTTAACCATAAATTGACAATTTTTCTGTATGTGAAAGATGTTGGAAGTCCCAGAAACAACTTTGCCTCTTTGCCTTCTGACTGAAATAATGACACTTCTAGAGTTTATTTCCTGGTTGTATGCATAATGTGGAATTGAAATTCTTTCATCTGAGTATTTCAGCCTTTTAGTCCGGGATGTTAGCATATACACACACAATATACCTACATTCAACTAACAGAGACAGATTTAAGCTACTACAAAAACTGGGTCGAGAATAAATCTCAATTTTTACTACATACTAATGTAATAATCCATCTTAAACTTTATAAATGTGTGATTCCCCAGTCTTAAAAGAGGAGCATGGCATTACTTTTGGTACTTGGAGTGATTCAGTATATTTGATCCCATGTGGAGTATTTCTTGCATCTATTTATGTGCCCCTGTCTGAATGTTGAGGAACAGCCGGAAACCTCTTAACTAAACGTACACACAACCTAAAACCTGATATTATACCAGGCAGACGACCAACTCAGTAGCACAGCGTAGAATCCACTAAAACTCTTTTTGCTGCTCTACGCAAAAGACTTTTCCCTCTGTTGTCATTCCAGAGGCCTTGTGTCTTGGTTGTCTTAAGGCTTAAAACATTGCTATGTACTGTAGCTATATGCCTCGTAAGTTTAATTCCTATCATCTAGGTTGCAGAGTGTAGTGAAAATAGTTTGTATGAAAAGATAAAAAAAGGCAGATATGTCGAAAGATATGTGAATGTTTTTGTTGCCATAGCAGTTTAAGTATTTTATTATGGTTGTCATCACATACTTTTTTATATTGTCAATTGTTTTGTTATTAAAAGAAGACAGAAATTACATCTTGAAGTCAGTGTGTGTGTTTTTAACACAGAGCCACCCCTGCTGTTACTGCTGCATTACCTGCAGATGTGTAGTTTTAAGTAATGGAGCATGCATGTGCAAAAGTAACATGGCTGCTTTCTGCTTTGACCCTCCATTGACCCTCCTTCATTGCAGCTCTGGCTGCTTCCCAGTGTCTGTGGTACTGGGGGGGGGCAGATCAGGGTCCCCTGGCAGCAGCTCCACATAGTGGGGGATCTGATGAATTGGGGGGGGGGGGGGATTAAAATGGTCAACCATGAGCTATGAGTTTGTGGAGTTGTGTTTCAGGGCTCTGTGCCCCTCTGTTTCCATGCACTCTCGAGCGTCACTGGGCCTTGTTTTCCCCCCAGAGCTGCGGTTATTATTATCGTGACCAAAGGAGATGTTTGATGTAACAACAGTAATTTGAGCTGGGGTTTTGGACTGCGCCACTCGGGTATTTTCACCTCCCTGGTAAACCATAGGGCTCAGAGCAGTGTGTAACTGTTGACTGGTGAGGTTATTTTTCATAATAGCCTCGAGCCCACATCAACTGATTGCTCGATCGAGAGGCAGAGACATAAAACATCAGATAGGGGAGAGTTAAGAGAATTTTTTTTTTTTTTTTTTCCGATGAGAGACCACAGCGTGCCTGAGCATATTTCATGTGATTCATAGGTGTTGGGTGGAATGTGGACTTTCACAGGTACAAACACCTCCCACGTGTGTATTTGGTAACTGTCCATGACAATCAAATTTGCAATAAATCCAAAAATTAAACAATCATTATACAACAATTTCAGCTAATGCCAGTACAATATTTTAGCCATGCTAGAACATCTTCTTGACAATGTGAATCAGTTCTCTGAATTACATAAAACCCCACATTTGATGTACAATCACCCAGCAGGTGCTTGTGCCAGTTATTTAAAGCTGTAACACTCGACTTCAACAACCCTCTAGATGCACTCACGCATTCAGCATCCCACTCAGTCTTTCCTATCACACCTGTTGTAGGCAGTGAAACCTCTTTTTCTCACTCTCACTCTCACTCCTCCGTCTTCCTCCTCCTCCTCCTCCTCCACTGGCCTGCAGTGCCACTGAGTCATTTCCATGGTTGACTTCACAGCACTAATTCAGGTCAGGCATCAGCGCTGAGGCTCAGGAGTACCAGGGTCCACACAGGCACCAGTGTGTTCGGGTAGCACCTCCCTGCATCTGAACTTAGGACAGATTAAACCACACGAGCAAGGAGACAGCGTTAACCCATGACTCTCAACATCCTAAAAGCAAACCAAGGCCTGCTCTTTATTCATATTATTGCCAGAGGTCACATATTGACCTTTGACTGTAAGTAATATTTTCAGTTTCCTTTAACTCCTTACTTGATAAATTTCTCTAAAACTGACTTAAGACTGCAAGGATCACGATTCACAATCAGCCTTTTTTCACAACAGACAGAGCAGGACGAGCACAGGTGTTGCTGATGACGTTAACGATGGCTGTGTTGTATTAAAGCAGGCAAACCTGAAACTGAGGCAGCTGATTGGTTTGGTGGTTTTCCTACTGTGACATATCAAAATGTCTCCTGTGAAAAAGGCCAAATTTGACATCTCACTAAATATATGAAATGGTGAATAATTACTGATAATTAGTATTAGTTGTTAATACTTGTACACTTTTTACATTACTAAGATGGATGGATTTAAACTTGCAATGGAGTATTTTTACAGTGTGTTGAAGGGTCTCTGTACTCCTTTTACACTGTGTATATGTCCTGAAATTACACTTACTCTTGAAAATCTTGTCAGCACAACAGTGGAGAATCTTTGTGTGAAGTGCTCTTCAAAAATCAGTGAAAGTTCAGCTTACTCTTAACCAACTACTTAAGTCTAACAGTCTTCATCTTTATATACAATTGCTTGTAAAGACATGCAAAATACAGTATGATTGGGGTGATGAGTGTGGAGAGAGTGTCATCCAATAACAAGAGCCTCAGTAGACCTCAATGCACTGCAGGTGAAGATTGGGACTCACTTGTTCTCGACCAGAACATTTTGATCTAAAGCTCAACCCACTCTCTGCATCTACACATAAAAGCCCTGCAGCTCAATTTAACACGTTCAGACTTGTTCTCTGGAATTGCCCAAAACTGTTCTGGGAAATATAGAAAATTACCAGGCTGCATGAGATAAAGTGGGTAAAAAGAAAAGTTAAAACTCTCCTGAGATGCACGGAGCATTACTGACAGATAATAAAATAACTGAGAACTAGAGAGTGGTTATTTTCACATGGAAAAGTCTGGTTTATCCAGACTAGATTGTGTCGATTAGATGATTATTTAAAGTAACCTACTGTAGCAGGAATAGAAGTGCTGGCTCTCACAAAGCGAGGCGTAGCTGTTTAAGAGAACGCTGTGTGTGCTGACTTTGCATTCCACAACAGCTTGTGGTTTTCCTCTTTGTACCTGACCAATTTGCCTCATTTGTCTGCCTGCTTATTTTGCATACCGTCAGCTGCTGTTCTCTCCTTTTCCTCTGTACAAACCAGGGGATTGGACACACTCACACAGAGAGGGTGCACCGCTATGAAATCAAAACTTGCTGAGCTTGTTGAGCAAAATGTATAAAAGAGATTAACATACATGGTTGAGCTTTACACACACACACACACACACACACACCACACACACACACACACACACTGACACAGGTTCCAGCATGGGAGACGTGTTACAAACAGGTTGGTTTTTATTTTTATTGGAATACATATGGTCTGCTGTACAGTTGGCAGCTTCAAGAGACCTACATGCAGAGTGCGCCAGCCACAGTAAGGTTAAAACATGCACAATGTATTAAGTCTAAAACAGAAAAAAAAAAAAAAAGAACAGCCTCCCCCGACACAGTCCACCTGGCATTACTGACACACTGAGAAGCAATAGTAAATCATAAAACCCTTTTGATCTGATTGCATTACATACATTTTAGTGTTTGACACCTCTGTCTGTTAGTCTCCTTCTTCTGCACATAAAGTTATACACACAGTAGAATTAAAAACAGTTGATTGTACAGGCCTGAAATTCTTGCGTCTGTGCATGTATGTTGTGTAAGAGAGATGGGATCCAGTTATACATGACATATTTTAATTCCTATTACATTACTCCTATTAGATTATGTGTGTGTGTTTATATATACATGTGTGTCTGGGGCCTGTATGCTTCTTTCTTTGGCAGCACTTTACAAACATACAGCACAGAAGATGTACAAACCCTGAATTTATGAGTGAGGGAGAACAGAGCAGCGAAGAGGCCGGAGCGCTGAATGGGCCCCAATTTTAAAAAGGAAAAAAAAAAGAAAGAAAGAAAGAAAGAAAGAAAGAAAAAAAACAAAACGGGACGACACATGGTGAACCACTCAGCACTGCAGACCTGCTCAGCTCTGATAAAATGCACATAGCTCTCTTTCTTCGATGAATATGACACAATCCTGGCCTCTCTCTCTCTCTCGGTTTTAAACACGCTCTCTCTCTCTCTCTCTCTCTCTCTCTCTTCATCCATGTCGTGTCATTGTGTCTCCAGGTCGTGAGAAATGTCGCGCATTAAAATAACAAACACAAAATACAGGAAGCAGTACTCTCCAGGAGTGTAATAACAACGAGGACGATACATTATCTTGCAAAAAAAAAATATCATTCTTAAAATCAAGATGGACAAATACTTAATATATTTCAATAATAAGGCCCACTTTACAAAATTACAAGATTTTCCTTAAATAAAATCTATCCCATATAGCTTCCAAAATAAGACATCTTTTGTTTAACAAAGAAATAAAAACATACATAAGCAGAAAACAAAAAAAGAGAAACCCCCTCAAATTGAATATTTCCCCTTTATTTCAGTATCTTAGAGACAGGGTGTCCATCCTGGGGAAACATTGGCACTGTCTCTCACTGTAAACTGGAAATACTGTGGAATGATTTTGGCACTATATTAGAAGGCTGAGATACAGGCATTAACAGGGTGCCATACCTCAAGAAACATGTTCAAACATGATTCATTCGCTGAGTGCGCGCCAATTTCCTTTCTTTGAACTGGTGGGATGATTCTTAAATGACTCTAATCTGGCTGGTGCAAAAAAAACCAACAAACAAAAAAAAAATAACAACAAAAAACAGACACACACTCACACTCACACATCTGACTGACGGTGGTACATTCAGCAAACGGCTACTGAAAACAGACTTATTTCTGGGACACAAAAGAGGAAACTTTTTGACAAAGGGGACTAAAGGGGGCATTAGTCGTTTGAGGTCTTAAAGTTAAGTGCTGGTTAAGTGCAGATTACAGCCTACGCCACCCAATGACACCATGACCCTGGCTTCACAATGGAGGCCTTTGAGGGAAAGGGCCTGCTCGCTGCCCCAGAGCCATTTCTGCCGAGCCACTCCAATCTCCACTAAGTACATTCTAGTCTACTTTATAAAAAGGGAAAAAACAATGACTTGTAAATAACGGATGTTTATACATACACCAGCAGAGCTTTAGGGGATTTCTGTTAAGTCTTTAGCTGGAATTTGAGCAGGAGAAGCAGAAGCAGCCTTTTTTCTCTCCACTGCTTAACCACCTCTTCTCCTTGTAGGAGTTTTCAATCACATTATCCACAGCCATGACCGACATTCTGATCTAGCAACGCGCTATCATACAGATTCAGATTCAGATACAGAACGGTTTGCAATGCTGCCATCGTTCGCAGATCAGAGGAGTCGACAAACTCTGAAACAGCACCCAGCTGTTTCTTTACAGCGCTACAAAAGCCATAGAAGCCTAGAAACCTGTAAAGTCTTCACTTGAGTCCCAGATGACCAGTCAGTGCATTCCACCATGTCAACGCTACAAAGGCTCTCGCCACTGGAAGCAAGGAATAAGACCTGTAACATGTGAGTAGTGGCACAGTGCCCGTGAGTCACAACTGGTCTTTATTCTGAAGAGTCCGGCTAGGTTTCAATGGACGGAGCAGAGGTACGGTCAGGTTAGCGGCGGTGTTAGTGTACTTTAGGGCCTTGTAAGGAAGAGAGGCAGCGTGCGTAGTGGAGGATGGAGTTTCAACTTTGCCCTTTAAAAAGTCCCTGCGTTCTTTGAAGCCCATTTCCGAGAGGAAAACCCTCCGACATGTCATAAAACATACAGGTTCGGACAGCTGGGGCTCTTCCTGCGACCCCCGACTGAAGTAAGTAGTCAGAGTGGGGTGGGGGGTGGAAGGAAAGCAAAGGATGAATGAGAGTGAAAGAGACACACAAACAGTAGAGATTGCACAGTTTAGTTGTAGTAAGGACGGGTGAAACTGTTAAGATTGTCTGCATGATAGAGAATCATTTAACTGGGTGGAGGGACAGAAGTGACAGGAGGCAGTAAGGCAGGATTAGTGCCGAGGAGGGCACTGGTGTTAGCACTTGCATCACCAAGTTGCTATATACAGTAATCCTGACCCACAGTGATGTCAGCCGTAAACATAAATAAAAAACAATCCCAGGCTGTGCACGCCAACTCTGACACACACACGTGCACATCTGTCATTCAGCACCTTCTTGCTCAGGGATCTGCAGCAGCTTACAACACAGCAGTTTTGAACAAGAGCCCTCACTGACATATTAATAACACCACACGCCGATGCACAACCACATGTATCTCTGGCAGCACGAGTGCCGGCAGAACCAGACATTCGATACCCTCGTCCGTTTTAATTATCCCTAAAGTGGACATCACTGCCAAGCTGTCCGTCTTCCTCTCCTGTATTTAGAAGCCCTGAGCCAAGACGTAGAGACAGGATTAGATGCAGCCCTGACCTCTGACCTTTCAGCTACCCAGGGAGCTGCCCATCACCATCTGGTGACAGGCCGCTGGCCTTCAATAAAACAACTCCCTTATCCCGACAACACATATCACCACTGTTTCGGACCATGGCTTTCCCTTTAGGAAATGAGAATCCAAGGAAGGTGCAGACAAACAGAGGAAGAAGGGACATTTGGCTTCTCTGAAATACTAAAAGGAAAATTGGAACTGGTTAAAAAGATGAGAGATTGGGGAAGAGATGGCATTTTCTCTTGGTAAATGAGAAGAGTGGAAGTAGAAACAATGACAGAGAAAGCACAGAACGACTATATGATCATCAAGTCTTGGCATGAGCACTAAGAGCTCTGAACAGTAGGTCTGGTCTGTTCTTGCTCTATCATGAAGCCAGCAGTGGCCATGAACAGGCCACATGGCAATATTTTCTGAGGCTGAGCTGCGCCCTGTGACTCTGACAGACAAATCTAGAGGACTAAAGGACATAGCTTTTTGGGCGGTGCGGTCTATATTCTTTAAAAGGGTACTTTAAAGCTGGGTTAGAGGGAAAAAATTGCTTCTTCTCAGGGAACCTTGTTCTGACGTCCCTGAGGGAGGAGTTCCCTCGGCGAACGTCTTATTCCTGCTTGAACCAAAACACTTTTACAATGTTCCACATGACAATCATTTCAAATGTCAAAAATATATATGAAGTTTAAAAAAAAATGTAACCTTACAATCAGTACTACTTGAAGTTGAGGTTGATTAATATGGTGCAAATCTAAACTTGCTGGGACAATCTGCTTTTCTTACTGTATCTCAAGGCACAGATGAACTGTTAATATTTCTAGCAAAGGGTAAAAGTAATGAAAATTAACACTAGTGTAAATGTGCGTTCTGAAGGTAAACAAACATTTTAGTTTGGACTTATCACTACACTGTCACCACCTGTGATCTGTATGATCAGTATGGTGACTGACACAGTTACAGACATTGCGTGGGGGTGGGGGAGGGCAGTTTGATTACATATAATCTCCTGCTTGCATAAACATTAAAGTGACAAAGCGGCGACAGAGCAGGCTCCTGCCACCAGGCAGACCTCTTTACAATAAAAGAACCTGCACATACACGGAGACTAATAAATATTACAGCTAGGTGGCGGCTGGTAGATTACAGGAGAATTGAGAAATGTAATAAGACTGAAACAGATCACCCCACCCCACCCCCAGCAGGGTCTGACTCAACAGCACTGAAAATACATAACAGCAGAACAACCAGATGGAGAGCAGGCTTTAAAAGTCCCAAGTTCTTCAGCAGATCCCATGTGTTCAGAGTCGTCACAGTTATGGTTGTGTTACTTTGCCTGCCATTTAGGAGACTGAGGAGACAAAGAACGCTGTTGTGTTGGATTGGTGCATCAAGCCTTTAAGCAATTGGTCATTCAGCTGCATTTCTTAGTGACATTCACACATTTTGCTCTGGGATCAAAGTTTACATCGTCTGTCATACTGCAGTTAATCTTGTGTTTTAAACCTAAAATCCAGCAGGAGCCTATTGAAAGACTCAAACTTTACAGAAAAGTTCGACAGTGTCAGTGAGGTTTCTGTCATAGATACGCACCACTTACCTCAATGAAAACAACTTATTTTATTACTGGCCACCACTAAATCAGTTTCTATGGCACCCCCATTGCTGCAATGGCCCCCACCGATGAGAGATTGCTCCAACATACCAACCACAAGTTGATATTTTATGATGTAACAAAATAATACACCTCTATAGAAGTAAGAAACAGAGAAAAGCTGGGACGATTCGCACGGCGAACCCAGTCACAAACAGGCTGGACTGTCAGTTCCTTGTTGTTAAACGTCCAACCTTCTTGTGTCTTTCCTATGACTGGCTGGCGTGTACACAGTATTTACAGCAGCACTGAAAAAATGTCCGCCCTGCCAGGCCAGGTTTGCTGGTAATCCGAAGTCCAATGTTCAGTTTAAACAGAAACTCCATTTTGCTATGGCTCTCTCAAAATACATGAATGAGAACAGTTGGAACAGCTGTAAAACAAAGCACCATGGAAATTGTAGCATGGTTTGAGGTTATAAACAATGTCCCCCCACCCCACCCCCAATCATTCTTTTTTTTTTTCTACATGTGCATTGCATTTCATTACGTGCAAACTACGATCTTTTTTGTCTTGATATGGTTGAGCAGAGAGGGAAAGGATGATGCAGAACAGGAAGCGAATTACAAAAAAATCAAAACAACTGGGGAAAATGGCAAAAAGCATAAATAAGGTCCCGGTCTGTCAGAAATAATATGTGTGTGTGTGTGTGTGCATGCGCGCAAATGTGTGTGTGTGTGTGTGTGTGTGTGCTCCTAAAATGCGGCCAACCAGCAATCCTTTAAGCAGAGTGCATGCTGAGTCACAATCTTTTCAAGTGCTCTTCATTTATTACTTAGAAACATGCAAATGTTCACTCAACATCTAAGACCCCAAATTAAATCCAGTTTGAGGTCACTGCATGCCAGCAAGTGGTGACACCAGTTATAAATAAACCTAAAGTTAGAAATGTGTTGTTTGTGCGTGTGTTTGTGTATATATGTGTGAGAAAATCATAAGGAAAAGCAGATGGTCTGACTGAATCGTCAAAGCAAAAATGAGCTTGGTAAGAAAGAGTGAATGTTATGATATGGGTCTGCTGAGATGATTGGTAATTCGCTTCCTGTTTTTGGTCACATTTAAGGTTAAGATTGTGAAGTTTTCTGCATGAAGATCCAGCCCCGTGAGATGAAGATACATCTTTAACATCGTACTGCTGCTCGGGTTGTTTTTCAGCGATCGAGACAGGTTGAAAACTGTGATTCAAAAGCGTCATATCCAGCTATAATGGTCCTCTGAGAAAGGCATTCTCAGTGTTCGAGTCCCTCTTCCTCTAACTCTCTTTAAACCCTCTCTGGCACGCAGGAAAATCTCCAGCCGTCCCCAGCATGCCAGCCTCTCCCTTGTCAAATTTGGGGATTACACTATAATACATCCAACACAAGAAGCAGAAGAGGATACGCAGGGCTGGTGAGGCGACGTTCCACAACGCTGTACAGGCACTGTCTTTCCATTTCTGCCTCTTTTGGGACAGAGAAAAGTTCCGGATAGGAAGAGATGTGAACATCTTCGGTGTGTGCTTGGGGGTGTTCAGATCTGTGGTTTGTTGTTCTATATGGCCGCAACTGCTATTTTTCTTTTCTTTGCTTGTAATAAAAGCTGCAGATGCTGTGTGTTGGAGATGGTGGTAATAGTTGTAGCCATTAGTTGATGGGAGACTGGTGTTTGGCTTTGCTTTTGCCATTGAGAGCTTAATGGAGTGCTGTTAAGGAAAAATGAAGAAAAAGATCTTACTTAATCTTTCATATTTTAATATTTTATCACAATTACTCATCGTCTTTAGAAACATGATTTCATAGAGAGTTTGCCAAAAAGAACACGGTAATTTGGCAGTAATAATTGGGAAAATAGAGACTGTTCAATTGGTACACGTCCAATTAAAATCATTTCAGTTGATTTCCGAAGAAACCTGGTGAGTCTTTTAGTTGGTGCACAGCAGATGTAAAAATATGACATTTGTTAGCATTCAAGAGAAATAAAGTTTCCAGTTATAAATAAATAATTAACAAATATTCAAATGGGTTTAAAATTGACCTTTTTTTTCAAGAAAATTCCAGTCTTCCCTAAATTGTACTAAATGACACAGTATCTTATCAGGAAAATATTTGGAAATTACTCTTAAAATAAAGCGTAACCAAGGATTTCTCTCTAGGCTTGCTTGCATGTTTAGCTACAGTACACTTCACCTGGAAGTTTCTAGCTTTAAGAACACCTCAGCAGATGGCTACATACACTGAACCAGGGGCTTTCCGCTGGGATAGGGATGGGGGGGGGGGTCACTCTACCTATTAAAGCACCGCACTGCTGACACCATGATGGACGTAAAGTGTGTTACAGCAGTGTCGGGTCAGCTTCATACTGCAGATTTGATGTGGAAACCCCTTAGGAGATGTGACATCATTGCAACAAGGGTAATTAACATTAGTTTCCTTAAATTAATGAGTTTCAGGAATCAGAAGAGAAGAGGAGAAAAAAACAGAGCCTACCTGTCCTCTTCAGAAATCCTGTTCAGACCCAAGCGGTCTAATGATAATCAGACTGACGATGGCTCCATGGTCGGCTCCCCCCTCCGCTCCTTCCCTCTGCTCTGGCCCCTGAACCCTGACCCCGACTGGACCACAGCTCCCCTCCTCTGGAAGAGGCTCCTGCAGTCTTGGACGACGGCCGGTCATAAGAGCTCCCCAGGTGGTGCGAGTCGCTACTGGGTAGCTGTCGTCTCCAAGAGGCCGGGCTGTGGCTCGGGTTTGGACTGGGATCTATGCTATCAGCAGCCTAGAGGGGTTAGAATATTGGATAAAGACAGAATATTAGATAAAGAAATTTCTTGTCCGCAGCTGAATTGGCAGCTGCAGCAAGTCTGTTCAATAAGTGGAGTGGGTCGGCATTGGTTTGGTCAGAAAAGCAAACAGAGGTCAGCTCATTCAATCCCAAATCCTGGACTTTTGTATAGGAGCTCTGGGCATTTTGTTTGGATCATTTGAGGCCTTGTTTGGACTTTTTTTGTATTATGTGGGCATTAAGTACATGCTGTTTATGTTAACTGGTGTGTGACAAGGAAAGTCTGCCATGTGGACCTTTGCCAGAGGAAAAATCCCCAACCAAAAACCCCAAACATACCCCAAACTGAGAGATTTATAATTTGGTGGGCTGACTAGAAAACAAACCCCAAGTTACTAGTCTGTGGTGGCTACAACGGCACGTCCCCTCTCATAACCTCAGTAACCCTCCTCTAAGAAAGTGAGAGTTAGATGACGATGCAGTTCCTAAAGCACACAGAAACAGCACCCCGCTCCTGTAATTTCAGCTTTAAAACAGCACCATAATTAGTGACATTTGGTGGGTTGGAGTTGGCTTCTGATGCAGTTTTAGAATGCATTCTCGCTAATTGGCTTTAATGGAGCCCTGCTGGACTGCCTTTCACGGTCTCCCGGGGTAACAGACAGGAAATCAGTCACCAGCGAACCCTGCCAAGTGGGCGTGTTCAGTGTGGTCACTTCCTGCTCCAGTCACTGGGGGAGGAAACAGCAGAGTGGCATATTCTCCTTCTATGGTAAGCCGCTGCTGCAAGACCGTGGGCTTTCACAAGGTTGTAATGCACTTCCAGTATTCCTCCTACACTCAACAGCAGGCTAGTATGTTGTTCAACACAATGTAACAGACTTAAAATAACAAAAATTAATACACAAGATTGGCATGAAATAACAGAATACTGGAAAGAAAAAGCTTAAAAAAGACAATGAGTTCAAAAGACTATACATCTGGCACACTTCTTAAAGATATGTGGCCTCAGTAGCAACAGAAATTAGAAAGTTGCTGTGTGCCACAGAAAACTTTTTCCCGTGTGGCTGAGTGTTAATTTAAGAAAATATTTGGGCACAAGAAACGCCAGCCTGTAATACATGCTGTTAAGTAAGCTGATGTGCCACAGCAGAGGAAATCTACTGGGAACAGCGAGTGCTGTCGTCATAGCAGACCTGCTCCTGCTCACATGTGAATGCCTTCAGCTTGGAAAAACCCACGTTTATAGGCTGTCATAATCAGCAACACTAAATCATCTCTGGCAGCACAGCATGATGATTTGACTAAATAATAAAAAAAAGAAATGTTAGGACTAAAAGTGAAAAGCAGTATTGTGAGCTTGCACCAAATGAACAGAATAGTCATGCTCTCTGACATTTAAAGGAATTTTGGGAAATCGACTTGTTAAATATTCTCAAGAACCTGATATGAAGAGCGAAACCAGTTATATGGTGACTATGAAGTATGAATATGAAGCAGCTAGTTAGCTTGGCATAAACACTGGAAGGGAAAAAACTAGCATGGCTCTCTCCAAAGGCAAGACAATCTGCCTACCAGTGCCTCTAAAGCATATCAATTAACATGTTATATCTAGTTTTTTATCCTATACAAAAACCAAAGTGTAAAAACAACAAATTGTGGGCTTGACTCTTTCTCTTTCCCAGTCTTTATACTGAGCTCAGCCAAGCTAACCAGCTCCTGGCTGCAGTAGTTTGTATTTACTGTACACACATATGAGTGGTATGGATCCTCTCATCTAGTGCATTTTCCCGAATGTCAAACAATTCTTTAAGGATGTTTTACTCTTTATGCGTAGATACTTAATCCCTACAAATCCTTCATTCAGCTTTTTTAAGACAAAAAAGGTTCTCTATTTCAACAAAGTTTCCAAGACTTCAC
The DNA here is from genome assembly GCF_001640805.2 of Lates calcarifer. Taxonomy (NCBI): domain Eukaryota; kingdom Metazoa; phylum Chordata; class Actinopteri; family Centropomidae; genus Lates; species Lates calcarifer. The sequence continues at coordinate 14,799,239 of NC_066851.1, read as the reverse complement.
TTTGAAAACCAAAACAGAAACTGTGAGAAGTCTCCTCTTTCTAAATCAGAATGAAGGCCGGCCGATGTAAGAAATAACACACAAGTGGTGTGTCAGAGCGCCTGCTGAACAAATTATATCCCTGCTTTAAATCTATCTGCCCTTGGTCTCACGCCCAATTTTCAGGAATTGTATTGTCTTGCCAATCCAAACTCTTAAATCTGCTCTCCAGCAAGACAGGACCCTTGACACTCTAGGTGAAGTGTTTCAGAAAAGGTAAAATTTGTGTTGTTTTTTTCCCCTAGATGATGATCTGTTTATTGGTTATGATTTGTAAAAGCCTTTCATTTATTGCTTTTCATTTGTGCAGTGTCTATTGTATGATGTTCTAACCTACTACTGAAAACACCACACGGTCCAACTTCAGCTGCTGCACAGACTTTTATTCCAGACGTTTTTTTCTGTGCGGGTCACATCAGGTGAATGGTGAACAGTAGAGCAGCTCTGATCCCACACTTTACCTTGCTGCCACTGGTCTTTGATTCAACAAAGGATGTTTTGGTATCTCACTCAGCGGCCATATCAGCCCTGCTGTCTTCAGCCAAACATAAGTTCACGGCTCATTCATGTACAGGCTGAGGTTTCCTTCAGCTGCAGCAGGGAGGAAGTACTACAATGTTGTTCTGTACTCTGAGTTGTGGAGTGACTGCTACAGAAAGCAAGCAATCCCAATTTTAACACTGACCTTTTAGCCTTATTCATATCAGAATTGGGCTTCAAGTGGGTTTCAAGTGTCTTTCCCTGTTACCACTTCTGCTCACCATGTCCATTGTCACTGCCTTTGACAATGACAATTCTAACATACTGATGTTTAGCATGGAATATTTGGCACATTAGCATTCAAAAATGTCCCAAGCAGCACTACCATAAAGTACAGCTAAGCATGATGGAAATTAACCTTGTAGGAATTAGTTTTGCAAATATGGTGGCACTACAGGGAAAGTCAGGGGATCATCCAAGTCATCAGGCTTGATCCTCTGGGGAACAGATACGCAGCCAGCATGGCTAAAAATGTGCACCAATAACACTGGTTTGGACAAAGCAGAGGCAAAAGTCAAGGTTAAACAGCAGCTATAGATTCAGGCCACGATGATATGACCATGACCTTTTGATAGATGAAAATACAATATGCTCAATCCCATAAAGTGTTGAATAAATGACAACCAAATAATTTATACATGAGGTTAAAAAAAGAAAGCTAATCAATAAGCTATCAGTTTTGCCTCGGCTGCTCCAGGGTACTTAAAAGAATTGGGAGTGTTGTCTCCTCCCTAATGACTATTGATTAATAGCGTCTCTGTGGTCTACAGTAAACTGATTTCAGTCTCCTCTACTCTCAGTACTGGGACTTCTTTGATGTGAAAGGTCAGGACACCTTTTCAACCTTTTTTATGCTCAAGAAGAATTTAGGAGGAATAAATGTCCAAAACAATTACATCATACTATCATATCATATAATATATAAGCAGCTGCTATTTGCATGCATACTGAAACTTTAGTATATCTTGCTTTGGCCAAAGATAGAGGAGTACATACTCAGTACCCAGTGAAAAAATGATCAATGGGATGCTAGTTAATGATGAGTGGCTACATTCCTCCCCCATCAAACTGCATGTCTCCATCTGCAAGCTTGTAATAATACAACCCTCTTCTATCAACCTTTGACACTGCAATCACAAACTAATCCCAACCTCCCACTGTCCTAAATACAGCTGTATTTATCCAAACCTCTTGGGAATGGACGCTTTTCAGACCACTGAAATGTTCTGAAAATCCAAACCAATGATGATCGGCTATGCTCCAAGACATGCTTCAAAGCCCAATTATGATCTGAAGTATGTTTTTTTTGCACTGTAGCAATTTTTGCTTGTAATTGCTATCCAAATGAAGTGGCCAGTTCATGCATCAAGCATCGGGATGAACAAGGTTTTACTGTATCACAGAGTCAACCAAGTGGGTTTAGGAAATTCCCATAATGAAGTACAAAGTGTATGACTGACAAAAAAGGAGTGACAACAAAACATGCCATTCATCAGGCCCCTGCTGATTTACCACATCAGTGACAGGGCAGGGACTGGTTCGATAGGCTATTTCCAGGCTAACCAGGGATATCAGGGGCGAGTGATGTGGGACAGGGTCAGAATGAGGAGAACAAGAGACTTATGAACTGAACTGAGAAAAGAATAAGTGGGCCCCAATCCTGAGAAGCAGAGCTGGGGTCAAGGCTATGTGTTGGGGCTGACGCAGGCACTCACTCTGACAGAGCTCCTCAAATGCGTGACATGAAGGCACTTTGTTCATGTCAGGGCTTGGATGACAAATTAAATAGGGGGGGATGGTGGGGAGGATGGAGAAGAGAGGTAGGGGAGGAGTCAGAGACCAAACAAAGGTGGCTGTGCCCTGATGTTCTTTCTACTGGTCTATATCAGCGCTGAAGGGGAGCGTTAAGGGTCAAAGCTCAGATTTCATTAAGCCCATTGAGGCTAATGAGAGGGATGGACCGTGTAGGCAACAACAGCTCTAAGGCCATGTTTAGTTGTTATGATTTCACACATTGGTTCAGCTGGCTGGAGATGAGAGATCCATTAGCAATGGCTAATGAAGTATTTTTATAGCAATGTTGATAAGAGTTTTTGGTACACATACCCAAATCTTACTTTGAAAAGTATAAACATTTTTTTCTGACAAAAACCCAATTTTATTTAACAAAACAGCACTGCATGGCCTTGGAACGGGGCAAAAATGACTCTTTGGCTCAAGCATAACAGCTACTAAAACAATCCACAGGATCTACTCATGCGTAATATATTGTGTAAGGAGAAAAAGGTGAATATATAAAAATAACTGAGTATTAAGAAATCTCTCTATGACATCCTGTGCAGTATATGCAAGAAAAAACAATCTAAATACAGATATCTTTTCCCCCCCTAGATCACAAATGAGACCACAGATGATGGATGAGACAGCAGACACTTAGCATGTGTGTGTCGGTCTCCTTGGCAACATCCAGTTTATTTATAGGGGAAAACACAGAGATCTGACCAAAAGGCCTCTAGTCCAGCCTAATTTGTCAAAGTGACAGACTGACATGTTGTTGTAGCCATGGAGCCTACTCTGTAAGCAGTATTACAGTCATGTGAAAATATATTATATACTAATAGACAAGTAAGTTAGAACTGTGGCCCATTAGTAGTTTTCACCTCATCTTTCTGATGACTTGTTTTAACTTTCACACTCCATTAATTAAATCATAAATGTAGTGTGAATGCATGTGCACATGTACATGTAATGACCAGCCTCAATCTGGCTCTTTGTACAGAGGTAAGTTGATTATAACACAGCTCCACAATCACTCATAAGTGTCAGAGAACTTATATGTCAGGTTGTGCGTACAGTTTTGCCAAAGTAGGTGTGAAAAGAAAACCTAAATTATCTCAGTATTACTAATTGCAGATGAAAACTTCAAATTAAAGCCTATATACCTATACATACACTATGTGGAGGTAAGTATTCATTGTAAAGTAATGTTTGTGTCGAGTAGAAATGCAGCCTGGCAGGGGCACAGACTGTAATGTGGTTGCGCATTTAAATACAAGAAAGCTATTTTCTTCTCCTTGAGGTTTTCCTAACCTTCTTTTCCCCCTGTTGAGGTCTTTTTCATTTCCATCATCCCTCTTCTTTTTCTTGTCCCACCCTTTTCTCTTTGTCCTTACTGGGGCAGCAGGAGTGGGGCCTACAAGAACTGCTGTGCTAAGCTTGAAGTCGCAGAGCCTGGCGTCAGGGAAAAATACAAGCTGAGCTCTCATGCAAAGTGGACACACCAGGAGCTAAGCCCTGCGGCTGTACTTTCTGGACTTTTATCTTCTCAACAAAACTATTTGCAGAGGGTTACAGATCATTATCACCACCTGTAAAGTAATTTCTATCTGGCAGGGACTTTTTTAGAAGCCAGGTATGCAGTAATAGTTTCTGCTGCTTGAGAAATTTACAATGAATGAGACAGTCAGGACAAAACTGTCAGTGAATTATATTTAACATAAAGAAAACCTTAAGAAACACATTTCAACCCAGTACTAGGAAACATCTGTCATACATGTTTTGGACAACAGAGGTTAAAGGTTAAGAGGGAAAAAAACTTTTTCCTAGTAGCTTCTGTTGGTGTTTTCTCTGAGGAACCATGTTTCCTTCTTTAGAGTCAAAAGACAACTACTTTTTTTTCTAAGTCAGATAGGGACTAAATCAAGTATGTAAAGTTTGAAAACCTCAAGGTGGGTGTCCTACCGGTGGTTGATGTGCATATGATCTGCCCCAGGACTGAGAGGTCACAGGTGCATGGGGTATGGTCCTCCCCAGGGCTCCTGTGTCCATAGAAGGAGACTGAGAACGCTTGCCTCTGCGAAGCACTGGTTCCTCCACCTCTTTAGTGTTAGTAACCACACTGTTAATCCTACGCATGTACACCTGGGATAGGGAGCAATACAAAGAACAACATTATGTAGCTATGAAGTAGTACACTCCTCAAAATTATTTTCACATTTGTGACTGTAGTCATTCTCAGCTAAGACTTTGTCTCATTCTCTCACCTCTGCAGGGGACGGCTTGGCTCCCTTCTGTGCTGCAGCATTCCCACCAGCTCCAGTGCCACTGTTTATAGTTTCTTCAGTGTCGAAAGTGGTTGCCCGGTAAGCCCTCCATGTTGTTGCAGCTTCTGTCTCGTCTTCAGACCCACCATCCATCATCGCCCTGGCGGCCCCTCTTCCCCGGCCCGTCTCATCCATTGACACAGTGCCTTTATTCCTCCAGGTGCTTCTCACAGTCACATTCTTCATGTCTGGTAAACTGTCTTCTTGGGAGTGCTGGCTTTGTCTTTGGGTCCTCCAGCTGGTGACTGTAGTGGTACTGCTGCTGCTGCTCTCGAAGCCTGACTCTGTGTCATTGAAGTCTGCGGACATGGTGTCTGGGGACTGGAGGCTGAAGTTGCTGCGTTGGCAGCACCGATGGCTGGTGGTGGTCTCGACCCTGGAGGTGCTGTGGAGTTTGGACCTTGACGAGGGATCGCTGTGGTCATCAGCCCCACAATCCTGGTCCTGGCATGGTCGCAAGGTGATCTCACTCTTGGGGATGGAGATTTCATACGGGACGGAAATACTGCCATGGTGCTCATTGCTGGGGCCTGGCGATAAGTAAAACGATATCAAATATTTTCTAAGCAAAACATTTTATAGATACACCAGTAATGCAATATCCCATACCTGCATCAGCATGTTAGTGTGCTGACATTAGCATTAAGCTCAAGTACAGCCTCAGAGAGTTGCTGGCGTGGCTGTAGATTTTTGTCTTGATACAACACCTTATATTCTAATATATTTGCTAATTGTATTCTTTCATAGCACCAAAAAAACATTAATCCATTTGTTCTATAAATATTGCACCTCAACTGATCCATGAAAATGGAAAATAATTAATTAAAATAATTAATTCAATGAGACACTAAAAACTAGAGCAAAAAGTATTCAAAAACCAAATGCATTAAAAGGTTAACATGCAATTTTACTGCTCAAAACTAATTACTCTGGTTCAATGATGGCTCATTGTGTTCACAAAAGTGTTGAACTATGGGCTCATACAATACCAGGACAGGATTTCAAACTATAGAGAACTTCATACAGATTGTAGGCAAATAAGGGTATTGAGTGTTTGAAGCACTGAAGTGAACCTGGTTTGTGAATTGTTAAAACTTACCTATGAGGATGTTACTAGTAGAGGTGTGGCGTTCTTTGACAGACATGGGCTCACTGCACACGCTGCTGCTGCGGCTGCTGGTTCTGGAAGAGCTTGGGTCGTTGGGGTAGATAGTTATACTACTGGTCATTTTACTAGTGGTGGTCACAATTGGTTTGGTGGAGATTTTGGGTTTGCCATTGGTGGACAGAGGTTCTGAAATCATCACTTCCTTCCTGTCAATCTCAACAATGGCAGGCTTGATGACAGCTTTTGACCTCAGCGCCTCACGTGGGCTGCACACTCGCTGGATCTCAATCCCTGACGGAGTATGTGTGGGCCCCTGGTGGCCCCCCTCCGCTAACTGTGTCCTGCTGTGTAGCTCCTCATCGAAAGAGCTCCTGGAAGAGGAGCCCTCTGAATGTGAGTCATGGACATGGGAGTATCTAGGATATCTGGAGGTTGGAGTCCGACTGCTTACAGTTGTCGCAGTTGTCTCAGTCACTGGCTCTAGTTCAGAGGGCCTTGAACCAGTAGATTCTGTTTCTGAGGCAGAGGAATGACCCTCTGACCCCTGGTCATTGGCCTGCAGAGGAGTGACAAGGGATCTGTATGCTGTGTATGATCCATTGGCTTTGGACAGGGTGGAGGCTACAGAGACAGCTTCCTGAACCTGATCTATTGATTCCTGATCTGAGGCAGATGCTGTGTCCTTCTCGAGTGCAGAGATACTGTTGATGTTACTGGAGCTGTCAGGCACTACATCAGAGTTGTTTGATTCGCTATCACTACCTACGTACAATTTTGAAAACTTTTCTACTCTGCTCTTTTTTGTCTCCCCATCAGTCTGTTTGTGGGTTGTCCTCAGTGGCTTCTGGTCATTAGCGGCTGGAGGGTAGCGACTAAGAACAGACACCTTTTTAATATCACTAGAAGATGTATTTACAGAGCTGTATGCGGCTCCTCTCGTCTTCTCCTCAGTTCCTCTTCCTGTGTCTCTTATTCCGTTATCAGACGAAATTGCAGTAGTTGGAGTTTTGGGTATCCTCCTGCTCTTGTGAGCAGGACTGAGGGCTCTCCTCACAGACTTCGGTGAGCTCTCCTCAGAGTGGCTCAGGTCTTTGTTCCTCAGCTTAGTCTCTCTCTTATGCTGAGGAGAGAGCTCCCTGTTCCTGTGTTTGGGGGAGCTCGGTTCTGAGACAGCTGCAGCACTCCTGTATTTAGGCTTCTCCTGTCTGAAACCGCCCTTCACAATCTCTTCATTCTCAGCTTTGCCGTTCTCCAGGACGTTAGCAGGACTGTTGGGGCAAATGTTACTGCTTCCATTGCCGTGTTTATCCACATTACTGCTTCCATTTCCTCCAATCCCACCTTTTCCGCACAGCTGCGTCCTGAGCTGCTCCACCTGCTCACTCAGTTGGCGAGCCCGGTTCCGTTCCATCTGGAACTTCTCATGAAGTTCGTCATTTTTGGACTCCGAGTTCTTCAAATCCCCCTCAACTATCTCCAACTGTTTAAGGCGGTTCTTCAGCCTCTCTACTTCCTGCGTCAGCTCCTTTACTTTGTTGTCCTCCTCCTGTGAGCCCTCAAGACTGCTGTTCTTCTGATTTTCAGACTTATTCACAAGACTGATGTTGTCATCAGGCAACTTGAAGTAGTCAAGGTTCTTCTTGTGTCCAGCCAGTTTACTTGTAAGGAGCCCCGTAGATGACAGCTCATCTTCAATACGTGACCGCATGAAATCTGCCCTGCCAGGGTCCGCTGACATGCCGAGGCGATTCTTCTGGTGCTCCAGTTTTTCTGTCAGCTTTAGAATAATCTTCTCATCCTCTCTCTGTTTCTCTAGTAGCCTCTTACGCTCACTCATAAAGGTCTGAGTGAATCCCTTGAGCTTCTCAAGCTCCATAGCCAAAGCCTGCTCTGCTCTGTCAAGCTTTGTTTCAGACCCCTCCACCTCCTTCAAACGGGCTTTGAGAGACTCCAACTCAGACGACAGCTTCTTGGTCAAGTTCTTCTCCTCGTTGAGGCTGAGGCAGAGCTGGCTGCAGTCAGACTTGCTTTTCCCAAAAGCTTCTTCCAGTTTCTCCAGTTCAGCCATTCTCCGCTGCAGGCGTTCAATCTCGGCCTTTAGCTCCTTTGTGAGATTTTCCTCCTCTTCCAGTTTCTCTCTGACTGTGCGGCAGAGGTCCTCAGCTTTGCGTACCTCCTCATCTTTACCCTGGATCTTCAGGAGACGTTTCCTCAGGGCCTCCACGTCACCAAGCAGAGATGAGTTGCTGCCCTCTGCCTGGATAATCTTGTCCTGTAGAGTAAAGAGTTCAGCCATTTATTCATTATTCTTGAATTGTATTTCTGTTGTACCTCACCCTACTCAATGCTTCTGAAATGCACACATAAGCACACTGTCACAAATCAACCAGTACTGACCTGTATGTCAAGCAGCTCATCCTCAGACTTCTGCAGCTTGTTGGTGGCTTCTTCAAGTTCATCCAGCCTTCGGCCAAGACTCTGCAGCTTGTGCCGCAAGTGGCGATGTGTCATGTCTTTATGATCAGACATGGCTACCAAGTTTTATGTTTTATTGGGTGTGTTTGTTTTGTTGCTCAGATTATTTGATGACAGCGTTTTGGGAGGTCCACATTTGTGTGGTAGTGATAGCAAGTCCTTCAGGCTCTTGAGGAAATACTCTTCTCTCTGCGGTCTGTCTTGTTTTCTTTTGACGTGACTGTCACTTTAAAACTTTGAAGATCCCTCAGAGCGATGTTTAGCAGGCAAATCTGTCATCTGTAGGAGGAACAGAGGAAACAACACTTAGTCATCTCTAATTTGTCAATGATAGTCATTTGCATTCTCAAAACGCAGGTCAGAAAGTAAAAGGAGTGAGGGAAGAGAGAGATCAGCTGCAGCAGACGAGCCCAGTCAGCATACTGTATGATTTTACAGTTCCATCTAATTGCTATGACACAAACCATAGGACAGGACTAAATGAGGCCAAACACCAACACATGGGCTATAAAAACACACTTGCACACAACTTGGCACATACACAAACAAATCTTGCTCTGGCTACATTTTCTGGCAATTACAGATCTGACTGGGAATCGGTTTCTCAATTACCATGAACTGCACCGCTCTTCCTTTTTGCCTTTGAACCACCATGTATTTCACCTTGTCTGTCCTATGAAGGAGGTGGGGGTGGCACAGCCCACGCGTGGGAGTATGGGGGTTTCAACATGCCTGCACAGGCATACTCACAAACACACACTTTGTTGTCTCCCTGCTGTTGTATCCAACATCGATTTCTGCTTGCCTGCCTGCTTCTGCTGACAGCAGCATATCTCAATAACACCGGCCTCCTTCACAGACACCCCATCTGCACACATACACAGCCATCACCATGGTAACCACATCACAGGCCCGATACAACACGACACCATTCATGGTCACTTGGGATGGATGTGATGATAAAAGAAAAGAAACTATTGGACATAAATAAATCAGCTCTTATACAAGATGAGACATTACAGAAATCCCACAATTGCTACAAATAAGTATATTGATGCTGTGTTGTCCTTTCTCTCAGTACAATTATGTTACAGGTTGGATCATATTTATATTTCTATAGCCATTATAATTTGCTAGTTCCTATCTGTGGTCCCAGCATGGCTTGATGTGATGAGAACATAGATTATTAGCACTCAGCAATTTGCCGGTCAGCATGTCCTCCATAAATCTAACAGCGGATGCTTTTGTCTCATGCATGATTCAGGTAGTGGGCTTTCATGCTCCCTCTAAATCCTATTACTCCCCTTCCCCCCGTCATTCTGACCAGCTTCCCCCACTGACCGCGTGGGGTGGGGGGGGGGGGGGGGGGGAATCGACCTGAGGGTAGAACACAACATCTGCACATATCATCACTTATCGACCCCATGACAACCAGCCACTGCTGTGTCTCTGCTTTCTCCTCACATCCAGCGCCATGTTCAAAGATTGCCTTTCTAACTACGACACTTAAGCACTACTGTAGTTTTCTTTCCCATTAAACCCCTTTTAACGCTTCTAAAACATCAACCAGAGCAGTAAATTAACAAAATCTTTTTATCTATATGAACTATGTGTGTACATGGTATACAACATGGTATAACTTGCCATTATGGTTTACTCCAACACAGCTTCATATATTTTCTATCATTTCATTGGCGTAAAAATCCCAAACCACTCTCCCCACACTTCATTAAAAGTCTTGCTGAACATAAACCATGGCATTGAGCTTTGAACGTCAATATGGCAACAATTACTTTATGAAGAAGTACGATCTGAACTCAAAGCGTTTGGCCTTAGCATTTTAATTATTCTTTACTTTCATGAGGTCTAGTGGTTTGGTAATCTTCTCAGTTGCAGTACAAGGCTTTAAGGAAATGAAGAACATGGACTTAAGAGGGAGCAGGGGGAAAAGACAAATGGGGGAGAACGTTGGAGAGAAAACTGCTAGCCTAGCTGCCTACTTGAATGCCAAAACACCTTAGTCAATACAGTCGTTTTGTGTTGCGTTATCTTCAGCCAGCTGCGGCTTGTTAAGTGAGTTGTAGACCAATTTTTCCTCTGTTGTCTTGAGGTGGTCACTGTGGTCCAAACCTGTCCTGACTGATTCTGTTCCAGTGGAATTCCCATATATCCATAAAAAACAGAAAGTGCTTGCTGGCAATGAAAAAATTCAATAGCTATAGTTCAATTCTTTATGACAGGTCTTCAGACTGCACTATGCAGCACAGGGAAAATATAACCACTTAATAACTTAAGAGAATTACAATGTGCCCAAGGAGAAAAAAGTGATTTCTGGACACCAAACTAGATTGATATTTTTTCCAATCTGGTGGTCCCACTGTCCTGCCCACTAACATCCTTCAAATTATGTCTTCGTAACTTTGGCATTAACAGATTTCTGATAGGGTTTAGCATGATATCTGAAGTTCAACAACTCTGAGAGCAGCTTTGGTCAAGCCTCATCCTGGTTAATAATGGCGTTTCGTTAGGTCCAGCTACTCCTGTCTTGGCAGGTTGCCTACCTCTCCTCTCATTCTCCCTTTTATTTCTTTGCCAGTTCTCTACCTCCCTCCCTCATCTCTCCCCTCGATCTCTCTCAGACACGCACACCAGCATGGCCAAGTGGGCGCTTTTAAGGGGCGGCGGTGCGTGCAAAGCGACTCTGGCAAGGGCCCCGCCTCTGCCAAACCAATCAACATACCTGATTCACTTATCACAGGGCTGGGGCCTCATTAGCTACATTCAGGACAAGACAGGAGGGAATTGGAAAGATGGTGGGTGAGATGGGAAGGAGGAAAGATGAAACTGATTGAGGAAAAGGGAGAGGCAAGAGATGAAAGTCAAAGAAATGATGGTGAGGGAATGTAGGCCATCAGTGTCTAGTCTTAAACCATGAATTCATTCCATTTAGAACCATGACCTAAATAGATAAGTGCTGATGAACTCTAATATTCCTGAACTCCTTTGATTCTCCACACCTGGATACTCATGAATCAGGAGGATATTCCTACTTTTATTATTCATCTTCAAGACCACAGCATAAAAAGCAAAAGATGTAAGAGTTTGAAAACAAGGAAGGAAGGTGTGAGGAGGTTTGCTGAGATATTCTCAACTAGGCTCAAATTGAGTTTCATTCCCCTGTTCTGTGCTTTGTTTGACAATTATGGAAAACCTGGAGGGGGGTAAGGGCTGTGAGGCAGGGAAACTGACCCCTTTTATGCAGACACATTCCTAATGACAGACTAACCAGGGCACTGCCAGTCCCTCGCTCTGCCTTCAATGCTCTTATCCAGGCCACTAACAGGCTCTCCTAGGGCTCTCTCTGTGTTGAAGCTCATTCCAAACCAGGGCATTGTCTGAGTCTAATGGCCAGGATTCAGAGAATATATGAAAATATTTCTAAGGAGGATCAGGACAATTATGAGTCCAGATCTGATTTCAGTCAGAGATATTCCAGTGATTGTCTTTGCAATTGTTACATTGTCCTCACTAAGCAGACAATCTGTGTGATTATCTGACTGCAGGATATCACCTCTATCCAAACTCACAGCTCCATATAAATTAAAGAAAACCCTGACAACGGCTTAAACCAAGCCCTGACTGGCTGCTCAGTGCTACACTGTACGACTCTGGCACTTTCTACTTCCTGAAATCTGGACAGGAAGTTCCCAACTTGACCTCTCACTCCATTTTGCACTCCTACTGCTGCTGTTATGAGACACAGGGCACTGAGAGTGTTGATCAGTAGCAAAAGGTTTGGCTGCCAAAGAGCACAGTTGGTTTGACATGAGCTCTATCTGAAAAAGTCTATGGGGCTCTGTGAAGTTGGAAAGTTAGCATGGGAGTGAATTTGCTGAAGAAGAGGGTAGACAGCAAAGTAGAATCAGAAACAATAGGTGAGCTACAGTTCCAGTTAATACTGTGCCTCCTTTTGGCTAGAAATTGCAGTTTAGACCTAGAAATAAAGATGCCAACAGGGAACTGTTGGATCTTTCTTTGTAAACACAATAATAGAAAGAGTATGGTCTAGACCTGCGCTATATGAAAACTGCCTTGAAATAACTTTTGTTGTGATTCCGCATTATATAAAAAAACTGATTGACAGGTGGGTTTTCATTGGGTATACACAAATTTTAATTGAATTTCAAGAAATGAGGCAAAAGAAAATGTGATTTAATGGACATTTCCATCCATTGCTGTTTTATCAATATTTAAGTTTGTCACGATAAACAGCTGGTGGCACTAACTCCCCAGACAGGTATTGGTATAACCACGGTAGAAACAGAGACAACAAGACGGTATAATTAAAAGAATGCAAGTCAACTCTTAAATGATGAAAGACAATGCAGAAAACATGATGGATATATGGTCTTATTATCACTCCACACATATCTGACGTTCTGTTGCTACTTTCAGTCTCTTCAAAAAATGTTTAAGTCCCATGCGTGCATGCGTAAGTCTGTTTCCACTGCATTTTGTTACATTTTGCTTTTGTCGATACACCAACTTTTCCACCTTGGCCAGGCAGATAGTGATGCATGCAAGAGGAAGGGTAGGACAAAGAGAGGGAAAACCAGAGAGGCTTCATTTTGTCTTTAATGAACAATTCCAAAGGACTTGTGAGTAAAACTTTGTTGAAGAGGCCCATCCACTCTGCTTGCACTCTCTCTCTCTCTCTCTCTCTCACACACACACACACACACACACACACACACCAAGGTTACAATCATATACCATATCATTAGGGCTTTAGCCACTCTCTTCCTGCCTGCCTGTTGCCTTCAGTACATTCTGTTCTCTCCATGAAAGAGAGAAGGAAGGAAAGAAAGAAAGAGAAAAAAATCCCCTCTCTTTTGCACTTGACGTTAGGTTGGAACTTATGGGTTTGAAGCTCTTCTGCCTCATAAATGGTAGTTAATAAAGGGCTCGAGTCCAATCAAAATGCCTCAACCACGATGTCCATGTAGGGGGGTTACAGCTAGTTTGAATATGTGAATGTGTGACAAATACTGTGTGTGTGTGTGTGTGTGTGTGTGTGTGTGTGTGTGTGAGGAGGGATGACTGCAGTGGATGGATGCTGGCGCAGCAGTGGAAGCCACAAGATGGTGGAGACCTGATGCTTGGCCTGAATTTTTCCGTTTTTCCAAGAAAAAGAAAACCGGCATCCCATAATGTTCGGTTTGTCGTTTCCTGTGCTGTCATGTTACTTTTTTCTCCGTTTCTTTCACCCTTTCAGTTTTGCACCGCTTCTGGAAAATGGTAAAGAAATGAAAAGGCAGTGTTGCATTTCAGCAGAAAAATGGATAAGGAACTATGGTCATGTAGCTGGTTCATTAAAGTGGGCTTAAATGGGACAGGAATACCTACTCTCCTTGGATTTTTCCTTAACATCCTGGGTGAAATGACCACTTACAGTATAAGTATTGAAATGTGGTGAAATAGTGGGTAAACAAGACGTCGTCTCTGGTAGAAAAATAGATTTGTTTATGGGAGAGGACGTGGAAGTTAACCACAATACCACTATAAATGACAAAGCAGATGCTGTCTCCTTGTCAGGGCAACATCAATTAATGTTAACATTTTCTTTAGTGACAGTGTTTCCTTTTTCTCCTTAGTTACTTCTCTTCAACCAAGTATTTGTCCCATTAAAATATATACTGAATGCAAAATAAACACTGAATCGATTCATGATAAATTTGCTCCATCACTCTTGGGGGATAATTCCTCCAAGGCCTGGCTGTCGATGAGTGGAAATGCTCAGCACGGCCACTTAGCTTCATTTTAGTTTGGACTTCCCGTCATTTGTAAACAGTCTGGACTCATTTTACATTTTAAGAGGAACAAGTTGCTCTTTATGGTTTTGAACACTTGCAGGGAGTCAGAAAACCAAAATAAGGGGGAGAGGGAAGGAAGAAAAAAAAGAAAATGAAGACAACAGCACAAGAAAAGGCTTACTGCTGGTTAAGGAGGTTGTTGTCTGGCTCAGCCACATCAACAGTTTGTGAAAACAACAATTACTCAACTAACTGAAACAATTAGTCAACTGACTGATCGACAGAAAATTAACCAGCAACAATTTTTAAGACAATAAGTCAAGAAAATATTCAGAAGAATGAATAATGAAACTAACTATTAGCTGAAAGATATATTGGGATGTTCTAATATGTATGGTAATAAGACAAGTTTCAAAGCAGGTGAATAGAGCGCATAACAGTTGGGTACCGGTTCAGGATACAACAGGACATAAAAGAAAAGAAGAGGTTGTCTGCACACAAAATTTCCAAGCTCCCAAAATACACGTTTACTGGTACGACTAAAGCACATACACATATAGTACAGACACACAGGGTCATAAGGGTTATAATAATAAACATGACTGGAAATCTCAATTACAGTTTACTTCTTTTCTGTATCCAAAAAAAGAAAGACAGACATAGTAAAACTTGACACACTCTAGGCCAGTAAGGTCAAAGGTTATGCTTAGTTGGTGGAGGTTTTCCTCGTGGTAAAGTTTCATGTGAACATTATAGTGGTAGGATTTAGTTTGAAAATTTGGCTGGAAAGTAACAACCCTCTCTCTGGTCTTAGCCCAGTAACCCACAGCCTTTTCTAGGTCTCTCCTCTCCTCCCCGTCTCTCTACATCAAGGGTCTTGTTGCCGGGGCTTAAAAAAAAAAAAAAAAAAAAAAAAACTGCACTCTGCTTGTACAAGAGGGCATGATAAGAAGAGAGCGGGAAATATGGGGGAGGGGGATGAGAAATGCCAGTGACAGGAGGAAGGAAGGGTGAGACAGGCATGGCAGGATGAGAGAGAAAAACCAGAGGAGCTACAGTGTCTGACCTGTCAGCATTCAAGCAAGAGTATGACGGTTCAACACATACACAAAGTTTCTGGCTTCTCTGTTTACGACCTGATTGAAGATGTGACTTTGAAGCCCGACTCAAAGCCCTCAAAGCCTTTCAGCTCTGCTCCTGATCTTGGTGGCAGAACAGTAAATTAAAGCATGTTCTTAGCACTACACACAGGATTACATGCACTGGTTGCTGTTACTACGATCAAGAAGCAGAACGGGGCAAAAGACATTAGATGCTCTATTTAAAACAGCAGCACCCGAAAATACTGGCCAGTCAGTTGATAGTTGCTGGTCCTCGGGCAGAGCTGCAGCCAAGGAGATTTGGAACAACCTTAATCTAGTCAGTACAATGAAAACACTGAATATCACACAGTGCAGTCAGGGAGAGATCCAGTATCTTGCTCAACAACTCTTTAGCCAAATGGATGCTCACCAGAACAGAGAGAGAGTTGCTACACTCCCTACATTTCCCTGTTACAGCTAATATCTTTCCAGTACCTCTCAGTTTCAGCACTCGCCTGAAATGACACAAAAAACAGCTGAAACAGTTGTAATGTGTTTGTAGTTATTGGCAGGACAGGAGATACTACAGATTAGAGGCCTTCAAAAGGTCCCATTGGTGCCTGATAGTTATTTCACACTAGTAATAATCTGAATTCTATTGATAATCAGGTAAGAAAAAGCCTAGAGTTTGACTGATGATATATTGACTGATATTGGCTTATTGCAGATATCCTGTATCACATCAGCATTCAGCATGTCAGTTGAAAAGAAACAACGGTTTATACTGTATGTTAGAAGTAACTGATACTGTGTCTGTATTACTTCATTTTTCCTCCACAGAATATTGCAAAAAATATTTTTCAGCTGATCCTCATGAAAAAAATGTTATCTTGCTATCAGTCCTGATCATGTGTTGAGTTCTTATCTTGCAGAAAAATAAGGTGTGCCAAAGTGTTCACATTCCAAAAGCTTTGACCTCTTCAACAGATGTCTGAAAGGTATTGTCACTGAATGACTCTGCTCTTTTCTCTAAATCCACATCCTGCTGAAATTAAATTTCAGGTGTGATAGTGATGCATGGACAGCCACTGAACTGCATAATGTAACACATTTAGTTTTCTGTCAATTCATTCATTTTTGAAATGGCACTTATATTCAGACATGACCAGAATATCCACTCACTCACTGTCCTTCTAGTTTTTTAACTGCTATAACTTTATATAATACTTAAACAAAAACACACGCACAGTTAAAGCTCTTACTAATACATCTGAATCTGTGTGGGGCTAAGCATATAAACACTTGAATGTCTGCTTTGGGCAAACAAGTTTGGCAATGCTCTTGTTATTGATGTAAACACACAAATTCATGTCCCGTGTGACTTGCCACCAAGCTTCCATGAAATATTTCCCAACTCTACTCCGGCATGTCCTCAGCCTGCTGCCCTCTGTGTTAGGGGTCGGAGGTCACTGACACTGTAAACATGCAAAACACTCCACACGAGACACTGGGGCAAACAGGAGGGAGGCCCTGATTAGGAGAGCAGATTGTGTTGTTTCGTACTGCAGCTGAGCCAAACCAAGCTGAGCTGAACTGCAACCGACTGACTGGAACTTGGAAAACGAGACTGGATTTTTTGTGCTGCTAAATAGTGCGGTTGTTGCACAGACAACAAAAACTACATGGATACTTCAAATCTGGGGAGACAATAAAATGTTAATGATCAGTATTCTGTAAGAAAAACATCTCTAGCAAATTAGTTACTTAGGGATTTTACACACAGTATATGATCAGAAAGCAACATGAGCGAAATAAAAGCACTACATCAGTCGGGCTCAGTGAGTAATTAATAGAAGTCATGTGTCCATAAAAGCCATGTGCAGGCATAAAATCTTATTTAAGTAGAAGCAATGAAAAAACACGTTTCGCTTTCATACACACAAAAAAAAGAATAATAAACATTTGTCAGGGTCATAAATTTAGACTTAAAGACTTTAAGGGTCAGCAGACTGAACTGGTTTGTGAATGGGTTTATGTGTGTGTCATTTGCTGTCTGAGTGAAACCATGGGAAGTCCCAGCTGTGAAGTGATAGACAGGAAGACTCCAGTAGACTCCACGTAACTGTCCCACCACGCAAGGCATGACATTAATATGAGCCATTATTAGATAGCATGGATGGCAAAGACAGAGAGACAGAATTCAAATGAATCTACTTTCTATCCTTTAAGTGTGACATAACTTATTTTGTTTTCCCAAAGAAGTCACTTAGATTTATTTCACTATCTCCCTTTGTCATGTTCGTAGCTGCAGTCATTTTCTGTTGGTAGAGTTGGAGGCCCAGTGATCTTGGGTCATGGATTTTAATCTCCACAGTGGCCAGTGAGTTCACGAATAGCTGTGTGTCTGAATGCGAAGAGCCAACCTGCTCACTTATTGTATGCCTAAACACCTTTGAAACACACACTGATGGTAATTATGTAACATTCAAAATGTGAGTCCACATGCTGAGCCTTGGATTTGATAACTCTGAATCCAGAAAATAAAACACAAAAACTTTAACTAACTCAGTTTGACATAAATCCAACTGAAGAGAAACTCTCTGACCTCCCATTAACACACTGTCTCTGTCAGGACCAACACTGTCTACCTATTTAAAGCTATGCTCAACAGCTGTTCAGGCACTCTCAGGTATCAGCAGATGTCAGCTAAAATCCTTATATGACTCAATGAGTGCACAGGGATATGTGAAGTTGTGTGCGATGATGAACTGCTGCGGAAGGAATGTGTGTGTCTGTATGTGTGTGTGTCACCGTTTCTCGCTGATAAGAGAACATGAAAACATCACAACATGATGACACTTGTTAGAGTCAACACTGGGTAACTAACAGTCTGTGTGTCCATGTGAATAAGTGTGAGTCAGGCTTAGAAAGAATGAGGTGAGGCAGACAGACAATAGCTAGTAGAGAGCCAAGCGCTGATAAATTATTTGCCTTTTACTTATTAAATTCCTGCACCGAAAGATGTCACACTTTCATTACATTTTCTTTGGATTAAAATTCTAACCACTTTTATGGATTCTGCAGCCTTGGTAGAGGCATGCACGCTCTCAGTGTTTTCCAGCTTTGCCTGGAGCTGTAAAACCCAACTTCAGCCTAAGCTCACACTCTGTTACACAAATATTTACAAAACGTAATGCTTCATTTACAATCAGGAGATAACAGAGAGACATACAGTGCCTGCAGCATCCACAGCGTATCAGGGAGCATCTGCAGATACACAGAGCAAAGTGTGAGAACTGTAATGATGCGCCAGGTGCCATAGAGCGCACAAATGCATTAGCAGGCTTATCGGACTGGCGAGGTGAGATTTATAGTGAAAGCGCTACCTCATATCCGTTCTTTGCAATAGTGACCCCACATGGACTGGGTTAGGGAATGTAAAGGAACTAATTGTAAATCAAGCACAAGTCGGTGCCAACCAGGCGTGTAACTCAGGATAGAAATCATGTAGTAAACTCAATGCAGTCAATGATCATGTCATTTGAATGTACTGATGGTGGTGCACTGGTATTTGCTTCTTATAGGGCAAATATATTTTCACAATTGAAGAAACTACTTGAGTGTGAAGCTGAACTGGAAGGTCAGCAATTATGTTTTTTGCCATTGCCTCCAGCAAAGGTCAAGGACGACAACTGGACCGTTTTACAATTCATTCTTTTCCTTCCTTGTGTCCTCTATTTCTCTCAGTCTCTGTCACCATCATATCCCTCTCATATGACCCCTACCTCTAAATATCATCCCCACCCCCCTTCCCCCTTGCTGTATTCCTCCGGTTTCTTTCCGTTGCACTTCACCCTCATTCCCCCGTCACCCTGCTGCATTTGTATGCCTCCCTGTACCTAAGAGAGGAGGAGATGACAGCTGATCGTCAAATTCCCCGGTGATGATGGATTGGGCATTTTACCAGCCCCCGACAACTGCCGACAAACACAGTCAATTCATAGACACATCAATAGCTCTTAACATACAGCCCCTCCACCTTCTGCCTGGCTGCTTGACATCCTGCTCATTCACTGGTTTCCCACCCTAGCACAGAGCATGCATACACACACACACACAGACAGAGCTTGCTTGGCAGAGCTTGGCAGTGCTTCATCAGCCTGAGCCTTGGCATTTGCTGCCTGCTGCGGCTGAATGGAGACCTCAGTGGCGCTCTGATGAAGGAAGAAAAAGAAAGAGAGAGAGCGAGAGAGCGGGGCAGCAGCAGAAAAGCTTAGACGAAGCAAATGTGCGGAGCAAAATGTGTGTAATAATGTGAGGTAAGCAAAAGAGATAGAGAGGAAAACAGGGAGGAAGGGGGAGAGCGAGAGGAGAGATGAGGGGAGTGACTCCACAGAATGCAGAGCAGGTAGCTGCCAGAGTGGATTACTGCAGCAGGAATGCAGCACTGGCTGCAGGATGGAGGGAGGGAAGAGGAGAGCAGGAGAGGTAGCAGGAGGTAAATAAGATGTATATAAGAGATACAGGCACACTGAATCACACAGTTAGTATAGATTGTGCTATTAAATAAATAAAATAGTTTGACTGTGAAAGTACTGCTCGTATGAATGAATTTTGATACATACAGATATCCCTTTGCTCTGTAACCAACTGATATGATACACCCAGAGTCAATATTTGCACAGTTAAAGCCATTTCCTTTACATTTTAAACAGCCAGTGTGTTTCCTTTGAAAAGACCTCTAATGCTAAGGAAAGGAGTGACATTCTTTTCTTTGGGACAAGGAGAACAAGAATTAGGCAGTTTGCATGAGGAGCAACAGCCAACATGGCTGAACAGACGACAAGAAGTGTGACTGCAACAGAAATTACAACTTCACAAACAGAAAATCACCATAAATCTTTAAGGGCCACTCTAATGCATGCATGCTAAATAATAAGCTATAAGCCTTGAGATTTAAAACAGCTAGCCCCGGATCTCTCTTTTCATCTAACTTTCAGGAAGGAAGTTTTCACCAAATGTCTAACTATCCTTTAAGTATGATTCATTCTTAACATCATTACATACAGTCAGTGACATCCCTTTTTAAAAGAACCAAGCTCCCGGTTATGAGGAAACCTAAATATAAGCGGGATGTACGTGCCTCTAGTAGCAGGACACTGACCTGAGGACCTTTTCCTGTTTTACTGTGGGTTTTCATGGTTTTTGTCTGTTCCGGACTGTTTAGGATGAATTCAGCTCAGGCAGGATGTGAACTAGAATCCAGAATAATAAACGCATTTAAATGCTGCTCAGTGACGACGCACAGAACACGCCTTGGCCACATATTGACCTCTAACAGTTGTTGTGTGAGCAGACAGCCAAAGAGATACTGTAAGACAGTGACAAATATACTATCTCTGCTGACTAACCTGGTCTGATAATACACACACACACCAGCTGTTGTCCCTGAGAGCAGTGTGAATCTTTATTGAGTGTATTGACCCATATGTTACAGAACATGGACAGTGCTGTATACAGTACGTTATGTGTGGCACTCCTGTGTGACTCCAGGCTACGGGGAAGGAAGTATGGCGCCGGCGTTTGTGCCCAACAGGAAACAGACTCACAAAGAGCAGAGGAGGGGCGGAAGAGGCGAGGAGAAAGAAAGGGAGGGGGGCAAGGTGGGCAAAGGAGGAGGATGAGGAGAAGGAGATAGCTGGAGGAGTTGAAGAAGAAGGGAATTCATTTTGTATGACTGGGTGACCTGATACACTTATAATGACTTAATGCTTATACTTGATGAATGCTAAAATGCTATGTGTCATCATAAGATAAAGGATACAAGAGAACATCAATATCATGGCCACATCTGTGTGATGTACAGACAATGAGCTAGGAGGCAATTGGCTTAGTTTAGCATTATGCTGAGGAGTTTTCCCCTAGCTGCTGGAAACACAGGTAGACAGCTCACCTGGCTCCATCTCCTGCAGTGGAAAAATACCCCTAAAACCTGTGTTGTTAAAGATGAGTTATGGGCTTTTTCTTAAGAGAAAAACAGTAAATCACAGTGACATACTGGGATCTAGTCAGATTTCCCAAAATGTTGAACTTCCTTTTGAGCGAAAATAAAATGCGTGTTGTGTTGAGTAAAGCATACATACTGCATATTTCTTTCACAGTATGATGACTTTGCAGACTTTCAGTGACACCCTGGTTATGTGCGGAAACATAAAGACGCACAAATAAATCAACATAATCCCAAAAACAGGAAGACATAACTTACATTTATTTTATTTGAATCCTTATGTCTGTGGCACGTTAAGCTCCTCTCCGCAAACTCTCCATCCTGTGGTAAAAGCACACAAGCAGGCCGTAAGGTTAGTTAAAGTGGACTCACTGGTCATCATAATATCAAGACACACACTCTCATGCCATCCCTCTCCACTATTATGTTTGGCAGTTGGCAAGGCCCTGAGCCTGCAGCCGGGCTGACAATGCAGTCACTGTAGGGGAGATGGTTCGCAGTCAAGCTAACGGGCTAAGAATGAGCTAACTGCTCAGATATGGGACGCATTCGGAGGCTTTGCAGTAGACTCATGCATGAGCAGACAAGCAGTGTGTTTGGCCACTACAACAGAAGGCCCTATTCAGTTCTCAGGGGAGGCGCTGGTACATACACAAACACACACGCATCATTATCATAATCATCATCATCATCCTAGAAGCTCTCATCGTTCTTCAAAACATGTGCATGGTTAAACACACACACACACACACACACAGAAAACAACCCAGACTTGGAGCATTCCACTACAGTAGCATTCCATATGTTTGGTTAAGCACAGAGAATCCAGATTTAAGACTGGAGTCTGGACTGAATTTAAAGGATGGTAGAGGGAAGTGGAAGGAGGGGGTGGGGGGTAGGCTGAAGAATAGGAGGGTTGTGGGGGGCTTAAACAGAAGGGGAAAATTCCTGAGAACTGTAAGCAGCAACAGGACACACTGATATAGAACTAAGCATTAGGAATGAACATTACATACAAAATACATCCAAGAACGATCTGTCAGCTTAACTTTTATCCTAACATTGATAAGAAATTCTCAAGGTCCTCAGAATAAAGGAAAGTTTTGGACTGGCATACCAGTCTGAAGCTGTATGACTGTAAGCCATGACACGCATGCTGAAGAGGACTGTAATGAATATGACTTTAAAGATAATGCTTATTTGCTGCAACTGACTAATCATTCAGCGTCAGTCTATTCATACATCATCTATAAACATCATGTAATCATCTGTTCAGAAAGAAATTTCTCTGTTGACTAAGTCTAAACTGAGTGCGGATGTAGTGCAAGTGATGTGCTCACAGACACTTGGATCATGTAAGTAGCTGCTGATGGACACGGGGCGTCAGTCTTTTAGTCGCTCCTGCCACTCTCAGGTCTTCTCTGTGTCACCCTTTCTGTTCGTTCCCACACATCTTGTCTTCACAGGAAGGAGATAACCCTGCCGCTCTGTGCTCAGCTGCATCATGTTAGATTCATGAAGGCTGCGGTGTAACGTCAACACACAGGTTTTGCTGAATCATCAGACACTCTCACGCTACACAACGATGTTGCTGCACAGAACCAAATGTGTAATTCTGCTGAGTATAAAAACAGCTTCCTTTATGCTGTGCGATCAATAAATACTTATTTTAATTTAAATATGTGATTTTACAAATAAGATTCGACACATTCCTGGCAATCCAGGAGACGCCAAATATCCCAGTGACCAGAGACCACATGTTTGTCTGTGTTTGTATGTGTTGTTGGGTTGTGTGTGTATATATATATGTGTGTGTGGTGGGGGGGGGGGTTCGGAGCTATTCATTCAGACAGTTAGCCAAACCATAACCAAACAAAACTGAAAACAGCTGGCTCCTCCTCATCCCTCCCTTCCCCTCATGCACACAGCGTGTCAGGCTGGGGAGGATTCAGTACATTACTCAGCAGAATACACTGAAACAGTGTGAGGTGGCACTTCCTCCGGGGTCTGTCTCCATCTCTGAACAACCAGTCATCAGTTCGCTTAGCACTTTTTTCCCCACAGCAAGTGTCATTTCTAACAGACTGAGCGTTTGTGTGAACTCATACACTCAACACTGTATCATGAATAAAACTTCTGAACTTTACACTTGCTGGGTCGGGCTTCACTTGAAGTAGTAATAGTAATAATAATAATAATAATAATATATGGCATTTTTTATATGGATATGTATCAAAAAATGACAAATATTTGCAAAAAATCACACACTGATGTTTAACATACTGATGTTTAACTTCCACTGTTATGCAGTACATGACATCAAACTTCACGTGTAAAACCCAAAAGATTTTTTTTGTTTGTTTTTGGACAAAAGAAATCTGTTGAATATCACCATCATTATCAAGATCATATTATCACAACATGATTCCACTGAAAAAAATATTGATAATGTGTATTCATTTATAATATGGAGTTCATCATGATAGTATTTTGTATCTTTTTGATGTTGAACTTGCTTTTATAGATACAACAGCCATGACAGCAATATATATTTTAAAATTAAAATCTAAATTAGTTTTTATTGACATTTCTGACATTTTTATTCAAAACAAAATATAGGTTCATTAAAATGCTATTCTGCAAAAGGCTCTTAAGTGCATTTTTGGTTTGAGTCCAAATTAATTCCAGGGTTTTCATTTGACTTTTTATGATTGTTTTTCCTTGAATCATGAATCTAATTTTGTTGTTTTTGTTGCTGTTACATAATACAGAGCTAAAAAAAACAAAAAACAAAAGAATATCCTGTGACACTCGAAACTTGTGTCCTTGTATTATGTTCTGCATTACACCAAAGGAGGAACATCACTGTTCCTGTACACTGCGCATGTGATGGGATTATCTCAAAGTATCATGCACATATTGTCCTGGCTCACAAAGCGTGTCCAGTCAGTGTCCTGATACTACAAAACCACATAATAGTCCTTACCTGACGCTACAAACACTAATGTCAAACAGAGCAGAAATCCATGTAAAGGGACTAGCCTCTCTTTTCATACAGTAAACATTTTATCATGTAGCGTTTATCTTTCAGTTCTTTATCACACATATAATGGAAAGCTCTTGATAAGATATCAGTGTATGTTTTTGTGCACTTAGGCTTACACTTTCCAAACATGTACAGCATATTTGCAGCCATTCACACCCACACACATGCATACACAGAGTCAGATTTGCCACAGTGTCTCGCAAGAGATGCTTTAACCTGGCTTGTACCGAAAGCACAAACAAATGTAATTCAGGCAGGCACAGATGCTTGTGTAAGTGTCTTTTTCATACACCTACTTCTAATTAAGTTATTTCTAACTGCCAACCTAGCAACAGATTGCTTCACTCAAACATAAGTGGACGTCATATTCACCAGCTCTTCCATGGAGGAGAAACTCTAAATGTGTCCATTAGTTGGTCTGAATGGTAATGTTTCACAGCAAAATGGATGCATTCAAATGTAGTGTGGGGGGAAAAAAAAGTGTGTCAATAGAAAAAGACAGAGGAACCACGGTAGGTAAAACAAGAGAGGAAACGAGGGAGAATGAAAGAAGGGGGAAGAGAGAGCTCATGTTCAATTTCCTCCACTGGAGAACATTTCAAGGCCTGAAACTCCATCCTGGGTTCCACTGGCCAGGCGGGCCTCGTTTGCATGGGAGCCCATTTCCTGTGAGTGATTAGCAGGAGGGAGAGTGTGTGTATGCATGTCTGTATGTCTGTGTGTGTGTGTGTGTGTGTGTGTGTGTGTGTGTGTGTGCGTGCGTGCACTGGGGGCTGCAGTTCAGAGAGGTCTGGGGTTGTTTTGTCTGCTTGGGGAGGAAAGGAATGCCCAAATCAAACACAGTGAACAGGACGCCTGGAGAGAGAGAGAGAGAGAGAGAGAGAGAAAGAGAGAGGAGAATAAGGAATAGAGAGAAGCAGAAAGAACAAGCAGATACACAGAGAGGAGAAAGATGGGGAGAGACAGGAAACAGAGATCCAGAGAGTAGCAGACAGAAGGAGCTAACAAAAGAAAGACGGAGGGAACGCCAGAGAGGACTTGAGCGAGAGATTGATTTTTCATTTGCTGCGAACAGCATTCCTCCTACTGCTATTTGCATTCCAGCAGAGCGGCAAGGTGGAGTAAGAATGTCAAATGGAAAACCATCCACCTCTTTAACTTTGCTGTGAACCTGCAGAACCTGTCTTAATATCTAATGACTTACAGCCCTGCAGCCCTCCTCCCTGTTCCACAAATAACAGCTGAGGCTTTCACACACTGATGCTGACAACGCAGATAGACTATTATTCATTTATACAACAACAGTAACGTGACAACAATGTCACAGAACACCTTTGTAGGTTTACACTTATAATGCTGCTCAACAGTACAGAAACTTCCTGGCATGTAAACTGGGGAGAAGTCTTTAAAGGCCAAGTATGCCAACCAAATATGATTTCATTGTGAATCTGAAGTTTAAAATACACTGGTAGATGTAAAATACCTTTACGAATGTAATACAATAATACTTTAAAATCTCAAAGGTAATCCCAGTAAATTGATCATTTACTTTTGCAAGTCCAAGAGCACAGTCAGCAACATGATAGATCTCATATAGCTTGTAGGGATTTAGGGTCTTGCTCAAGGACACTTAAGTCAGCAAAGTCAGCATTTGCTGGCAAAGAGTTTCCATCTCAGGACTCGAACTAATCATTCCTAATCACTAAGAGACAGCTTTCTTTTGCCTTCGTCATGCTCGTGTGCATGGCTCTAAGGATGCATAGATGTTGGTCGGTCCACCACTTTGATCAAGACAGATATCTCACTATGGGATGGATTGCCATGAAAGTTAGTACAGAAACTTGTGATCCACAAAAGATGAATCCTACTGACTTTGGTGATTCCCGGCCGTTTCCTATTGCCTCACAATGAAGTTCACATTTTTAAATTATAGTGAAATGCTTGTTACAGACATTCATGCCCCCTTTAGTTTGAACTGTAACCACTTGGTGATCCCCTCACTTTTCATTAAGCACCATCATTAGGTCAAAATTTCAGTTTACTACTTTGTTTTATGAACATCAACCTCATCTGTACTTTTTTAGTGCTAATAGCAAAGTTAAGGTGGTGGACATAGTAAACACACCTGCTAAACAGCAGCATGTTAACATTGTCGTCATCATTATGTTAGCATTCTGACTTAAGCATTTAGCTCAAACAACGGTGCACTTTTGGTCTTGTTCATCACACATAGTGAGGCATTTTACAGGCTAACTGCAGTGTGTTTAGACTTAATACATTCACATTTAACTAGCTTTAGGCCGATAAAGAAAGAGAGAAGGAATAATTCAGTATTTTCACCACAGCACAGTTGTACTGCTTGTGGTGAAAAAACAAATAAACAACAAATTATCAAAATTTCTAATTATAGTTCTGTTGTGGGGTTCCAGACACATAGCACCTTGGTATTTCTAAAATATGGTTGCAGCCTTGTACATGCAGTACACAACTTTAAAATAACAAGAAAAAAAAACTTTACTGGGTGTACTGTGCCTTTCTCATTTCCCTGCAGTTTCAAAGTTCAGTTTCCAAACACTTCCTTGTTCTGTGTGTGAGATCTGGACCCTGCCCATGCAGGAGTGAGCCATTCCTTGACTGGCAGAGCAGAATTGATAGGCTGCTATTGTTTCCTTTTAAGGTCAATTGTGTCTCAAAATGCTTGGCATGGCTGGGTGTACAGATGCAGCTGGCTGGCAGGAGAGATAAAACACTAATTTAACTGCATTCCTCTGTGCAAGTCCACACCTAGAGAGAGAAAGTGGAAGGGAGGAGGCAGAGAAGGAGATGGAATGAAAGAGTGGGTGAGAGTATTTAAGACAAGTAGGGAGAAAGACCAAGTGGGTGGGCAAGAGTTGCTCTTTGCCATGGGCATTGAGCTCTGCTCTACCCTTGTTTGACCAGACAGTCAAAACACACCACCACATGTGGTAGGCCTGTTGGTCAAGGACACAAGAACAGGGTATACACGTACATATATACATACATGGCTACCCACATAGAGACCTAAACTTTTCACAGGATGACAAACCATAATGTGTAATTCATCCCATGGCCACAGGTTCACATGTTTGACTCCTCAGCCAAGTTTGCCAGAGCAGCGTACAGCACACACTCACAGTAAGTTACTCTGAATAAAGGCATCAGCTAAATGTCTAAAATGCAATGTTTTAAGTGGGGTGGGGGGGTGGGGGTGGGTTGCATGGCCAGACTGGCTTAGCTTTACAAATAAACCCAGATGCAGGGAGAAAGAGAAGGGCCGGCTGAAGGTTGGATCATAAAATATGCCTGGTATTCCACAATGTTCCACAGTGCACAAATGAGCTACTCAAGGGACCCGGGAGTGTTATTGGTTCTTGTGAGGCTCCTGTGTCTGAATATGTCCACATGTAACCACATATACACACACACAAACACAACCTAACTTTGGGTGAGCCAGACATTCAATGTTATACCAGGTAGAGGGGTGTTATCCGATGATGAGTGCACACAAGTGACTTAGAAAGCATACTGAATTACCTTCTTTACCATAAACACTAACCAAACTGGTGTCTTTTGTTAACAAGCACCAAATGTTAGCTGACTTTTAGACATAAAGTGACACACAGGGAGGAGGAGAAAACAAGTAAAGGGCAATGAAGGGACCACCGGAGGGAAGCTGATGACTGGCTCATTGTCTGAGTCGCTGAGAGCGTTTGTCTTCTTCAGTCTAAATAAATGGGAGGGTATGTGTGTGAGCTGACGTGCTTAGGTGAACGCAGAGATGTTCCAGTGACTCAGACCATTTTAAACTCAGCTGTGATGATTGAACAATTCGTCAGACAGTTGATGAGTCTATCAATCAAAGACTACTTGACTATTTTGGGAATCAATTAATAGTTTAAGTTGTTTGTCAGTCAAACTGCCAAACCCTCTCTGGTTTCAGCATCTTCAATGTGAAGATCTGCAGCTTTCGTTTGGAAGTAAAAAAAAGGACTGTTGCACAGTAAGACACTTGAAGATGTCACCCTTGACTCCCCTGGACATTTTTGAGATTGACTTATAAAATAAAAAGCAGATTAACAGATAATTAAAACAACCAATAATTGTAGCCCTAATTCAAATACATCACATCAAACTGTGGTCATTTTTCCAGGACTTTTGGACATTTCTGTCACCAAATCATTAATCAAAAACACAATATACAAAACAGTCATTAGTGGGGGCATCTAGGATAGCCAAACAGTTTCCAGCATACTAAATAACCACAGCAGAGGACCTTGGTTACATGTCCAACTCCCCCCTCTCTTCCCTCATCTCCTGTCTGTTTTTATACTATTAGATGTCCAATAAAAGCAAAAAATGCAAAAAAGATTAGTTGCAGCTCTACTCAGTCAAAATTCTTCCTCTTCATCTGCTACTACTGCATAAAACTTGAACATAAAAGGGTTTCATGTCTCTTAAAGTAGAATATGCACTTTAGTCAGTCTATTTTTATGGGCTTGCCATGGCTCGCATTGTGCTGCTTCACTTCCCCTGGTCGGGACAGCTAGCATGAGAAGGAGCTCCAAAAGTGATGTTGGCATGGAGGGGAAAACCAGCCAACCCAGCCCTCAGCTGCCCTTTACAAAAGGCAGCAGTGCAGAGATCTCCTCCAAAATAAAACCAAAGCAGAGAAAAAAGGGTAGAGAGGAGGGGAAAGAGGCTGAAAATAGCCTAACAGTCGGGGTCTGCATGCATCAGCACCACAATGATGAAAGCTCCTAAAACCAGACTTGCTAATACATGGATGGATGGATGAATGGAGGGAGGGATGTCTGGGGGAAAAGAAAAACACGATTCCAGTTTAGGCTTAAATAAGGGTGAGTGAAAACAAAATGACAAAAAGAAAGAAAGAAGAAGAAAAGAAAAGAACGGTACTGTCTGCGCGCAACAAAGTCGAGACAGGAGGATTTAAGTTTGTTACATTTCCCAAACTATGGCAAAAACCCTCTAAGGGAGCAAAACAAGTAAGTTAACAAGTAAAAACAGAGGATGAGAGAAACAGAAGAGGGGGAAGTGAGCAATGGCCAGGTTGCCATGGCGTCTGAACATTCCTCTCTCTGAGAACATGTATATTTTCTGATCACAAGAAAAATAATCTGCCGGAGGAATTTTATTTTGAGAGCCGCCCTGTAGATCCACGGCTTAAAGCAGGGCAGACAGGAGTGTGTGTGTGTGTGTGTGTGTGTGTGTGTGTGGGTGGGTGTGTGTTTGAGTTTTTCAGTCTGAATGGGAGTATAACCCTCACAGTCGAGGTGGAGGTATGAGAGCAAAGACTGCCTCTGCCAGCCAGATTATTTGCAAAGGAAGAGCATGAGGATCCAAATCCGCACTGTTTGAGTCACACATGGTCAACAAACAAACATCCGCACCCACACACACAGTACACTCTTGGCTACACTATACATCAACAAAGGGGGTTTCTGAGTGCCACTTCTGAAGATGTTGACAAAGGTATCACAAGCTCAAAGTTCATGTTTTTTCTTCCTCAACTTCTCATTCTGTTCCTTCATTTTTTAAGTCAGTTTCCTTTCCCCCTCTGTGTTGAGCTGAAAGGAGAGCAGCTGCTGCTGCTGCTGCTGGTGTATGTTCCATTACAAAGGCAGTGATAGGAGCAAAGTAAGAAGGATGAGACTGAGAGATTGACATTCACAAGAGCTGTCCTAAGCCTGCAAAACCCTGACTACTAACAGTCAGCTTGTGTGAAAAGATGCTCAAATACCTGCCTCATTTTATTCTCTCCCTTCTTCTCTCTCTCGATGAACACAACAGATAAATCACAGCTTGTGATCATTATAAAAGTCATGTTTTACAGGTGGCCTGCTGCTTCTTGCTCCATATCTCCCTCTGAGTGTTTCAACTATTTTTCACTCAGATTTTCTCTCTCTCTCTCTCTCTCTCTCTCTCTCTCTCTCCACTCACAACTTCAGAGCAAAGTTTTGCTGTTAGAGGAATCTGATACACAAACATAGTCGGTGTGGAACAAGCCATAGAGTGCAAAATTGGGACAAGACATATTTATCTCTATTTATCCAAACAACATTCATGAATATTTTGAACAGGATTATGAAGCATTTAGAAATAATGCAAAAGGGAACAATATAAAGGGTGAGGAACTAATAACACCATATACATGAAATATACTGAATATTTAAGCTAAAGCTCACAATGTTTTTAGTTTTCCTGGGGGATTATGAACCAGACTATTTTTTGATCGGGACCAGTAACATACTGGAGTCTCCGGGCAGCGGTTTCATTCCAGTCTGTTGATACTCTGTCTGTCTGTCAACAACTTTCCCTAGCAAGATAAATATGGGTTTTGCAGGTACATATGGTACTGAAAATAAAAAATCATTTGTCAGACTCATTACGAGTACAAATAAGTGACAAATTAAGGGAAAAACCAACATAAGGTGTCTTAGTAAGGTGTTGAGCCACCACAAGAAGCCAGCTTCAGTGGGTCTTGGCATGGATTCACAATGTTTCTCAGGCTCTACTGGAAAGATTTTCCCCCCATTTGGTGTTTGGATGATGGTGATGGAGAGTTCTGTTTGACACATTGGTCCAGTATCTGCCATAGGTATTTCTATTTCATACTCAAACTATTCATTCTGTGAGCATCTGCATTTCTTCCACACTCTTCTGTTCAAGTTTTCCTTTACTTTGTCACATTTCAGTTTCAAGTTTTCAGTTGGAAGTAGTTCCTTATTCCACAGTTTCAATAAGAGACATCAGACACATCAAAGCACAAAACAAGACAGAGTACATGTTTGATGTTGTCTCTCTGGGCCTCACCCAGAAACAGCAGCACCAGTGTCAGGACAATAAACTTCCATCAAAAAGCATCATTTAATTTTCCAGTCTCTTTTGAGTTTAGTTTTGGGTCAGTGTGTGATTATCATTTGAGAAACAATCTGAATGAACTACTTTCTAACTAAAAAATGAACAAACCTTGATTATATAAAAGACCCATTAAGTATACATGTGTTCATTCTGCTACAGATGAGGCCTCGACATCGATGTGATTAACCTCACAATGAACCTGACCTCTACTGAGCACTGGACTGGTACTACCACACTGAAATCCTGCCAACAACTGGCACGTCAGTCAGTAGCCATCCGACTGAAAATAACAGACTTAAACATCATAAATTCTAGGGGAAGAGAACTGTAACTATAATGCCACAGGAGAGAGGTTGAAAGAGACATATTACAGCTCTCAGCATATAAACACTCATTAAATTGTAGTGATGGTACCCAAAACATACAAACCCTGCTGCTGGGTGAAGGACTTTGGTTCAACATTTAGCCTTTTAAGGATATTATTGAGGTTACAGACTTGGTGTGTGTGGGGGGGGTGTTAGACATCTGTAGGTGGCATGAGGTGGTATTTTCGTATCTTTTTACCACCTGTGTTAGCGGCTTCTTTTTTTTAAGCTTTGGCTTCATCAAAGCAGGGTATGTGTAGTCTGCGCCATCTTCCACCACCAGCATCACAAGACTGATAGGAAGTAGAGCGTGATGTTCACCTTTCGTCCCTCCCCTTGATCACTGTCTGTCTGGCTGCTCAGGCCAGATCTCTAGGAAGAAGAATGCATCTTGAACCAGACTGGAATGGCTCCTGAAAAATGCCAAATATGCCCCTCACCCCCCTCCTTTCCTGAAGACGTAGGCCTGCTTGCTAGCCCACCCTCCTTCCCTCCCAGTCCCCCCCAATCCCACAGCATTCCTGCACTGTACACAGCACAGAACACACGCATACCTATAATCACAGATGACCCACTCACATAGAAAATGTTAGGGGCATTAATAACACAAGTTTCCACCCAGCTGACCCAGACATGCCTTTTAAGGGTAAGCGGTTCAGATTTCTCTTTTCATTAACTTCCAAAAATACTCCTGGACCAGGGCAGGAGAAGGAGGAGGAGTGACAGGAAAGCGGGGGGGGGGGGGTGCACTTCTCTTTAGCAAGGCAAAAAGAGAGAGAGAGTGAGTGAGACAAGATAACAATCAGAAGGAGAGAAGGGAAATATTGGCCCTTTGAGGAGGAGAACACCTAAAAAAATATAAGTGTGGCTAAGGAATTTACAAGAAATGTCTTAACTTTAGCTCTCCCCTGTTAAAATGTCTCAGTCCTTTTCTCCCCTCCCTCCCTTTCTCTCCTTTTCTCTGCCTTGCTGTGCCTCCTACATGCTTTTGAAGTCTGTTTCCTTTGCATTTCTTTCCTCTTCTCTTCCAGGATCAGCAAGGTAGCCATTTTTTGTGGAGCCTGTACAGCGTAGGAGCAGAACAGGCACACAAGGGAACTTCTGTAAAACAACTTGTTGGAGGCTGAAATGTCTAACAGAAAACCAAATTCCACACAGGGAGAAAAAAAAAATTTAATCCAAAAAGCGGAAACTCCCGTGTTTCAGGTCGACCCGAGAAGTGTGTAAAACACAAACACAGCAGAAGAGTGACCCACATTATTAGTCAATGTGGTCCAAACTCCAGCCATGTGGGGCAGCTGTCCTGGCCAGGCCGCAGATTAAACATTATAGAACTTATCACCTGCAGCTATCAGGATATATCAAACGGCCACAAACACATTCTTGGCAGGAGGGTTTTGCTAAATAAACTGGTACTTAGCAAGGAGGGCAGGGTTTGTGAGAGCAAGAGACAGCTTGAGAGGAAGATAGAGGAAGTCACGATTCATGTGTAAGAGCCATAAAATACAAAAAACACTACTGTGATACAGGTTATCTACAGTATTTGCACCTGTGATTGCAACTACTAGAGATAATGCTATCGGTTGAAAAGGAAGAAAAGGAGACAGACATGAGACTTCAAAAGATGACTCACATGAGAAACCTTGCCCTGTGAAGTCTGAAGACTAAACTAACAGATTCACAGTTAGCTATACCAGAAAAAAACCTTCAGAAGTAGAAATAACTGCAAAACTTGAAAAATGCTAAACATATATGAATCATCAATCACAAATATCACTATTAATAAATTTCATTCTAAGGCATCTATGGACTCAATGCCAACTGCAACCCTGTCTGTTCCCGTGTGATAAGGAAATGGTGGACGGTCGGGAAGCCAAAATGAAGACCAGATGATGAGGTTTTTTTTTCCTCTTCAGTTACATGCCACAGTTTAAGAAGCTTCACATGGTCAACAGCAGGGCAGCTGCCTGCTTTTGGGGACTGCAGGGGAGCGATGGGTGTTCATAAATTAAAATTCCAGAAATATGGAGCTAGGAGGAAGTTTGGAAGTCTGGTACGGGTCAGCATTACAACCTGTGGATAATTCCTGAGGAGAGGTGATAGAGGAGCATTGAAGACATCTGTTTGTCATAAAAGATGACTAGATCTGCATTTGTTAGAGATGCTGCTAATGCTCCATTTTCTAAGGTACAGTTCAATACATGATGTAACCAAGGTTTTATAGTTTTGAACCTCTCAGATAGTATACCATAGTTTACCAAGCCTAAGGTAAACTTAGCATTTGGAAAGTCCTATAAACAGTAGCTTCTCTTGACATGCACTGTGAACTGCGGGACTTCATATACACGCAGGAGTGTGAATTTCTAAACTGTGTCCAATCAATTTAGTTTGCCAGCAGGTGGACTCTAGTCAAGTTCTACACACATCTCAAGGATAATTATAGCTAACAGGATACACCTGACCACAGCCCCAGCTGAATACTGAATACTGAAGATTTAAGTGAGAGATTTAAGAGATTTAAGTTTTGGATTTAAAAAAAAAATAAATTAGCAAAACATTAAATCAAATCTACAACACAATAGGGTGTGAAAAGAGTGAAGGGGTCTGAACACTTTCTTAAGCAACTGTATGCTGTCATGCTATACTCTTGGCTTAGCAGACTGTGGCTTTCAGGAGGATTTACAATTTACAATAACAGGGAAAGTACAGTTAAAGCTCTCTGTTGAGGTATGAGGATTTCTTCATAATTACAAATGAAAGGCGATGTCCCTCTGCCAGTACACTGAGTCACTAGCTGGCTTGTCACATAAGCGACAATACAAGGAAATGAAAATATGTCAGACATCTGAGTAAAGTTCAGTAAATGCTTCAAAGTCAAGTCTTTCCTCAAACTTTGTGATTCATTATTGTCGGAACAATCTGTGACAGAGGTGAGACACACACATTATCAATCACTGATTTCTGGTTCTGACCAGATATTTGTACTTAAGTGTACAAAGATAATAATTTTACAACAGCCTAATTTGACAATGAAACTTCCTTTGTCATTGTTCATGTGACATGTTCGATAACCACCCAGTAACTGAATACCAGAGATGTCAGTTCAGCTGAATGGTTAAATAGGAGTCAGAGTTACACAATCTTTGCAATGCTGCTGAACATTATAACACCAATCACATAACACAAGTAGTACATGTATGTGTGAATATTTGATTTAATATGAATGAATGACTGATTGTCTGAATTTGATTTTTGGTTGGAAATTACCAGTTCAACCACTGTGGAATAATACAATAGTTCACTTGTACCAAAATCTGGCATATTGATAAATTAGAAAAATTTTAACAACCTCATTAGAATTGGAAACAGGTCAAGTGATTATCTCAGCCAACTGACATCTTTTTCAAGAGTCAATGCCGTGGACATCTGCTGCAGGGTATTGGACACAACACAATCACATGCGCCTGCAGCCTTCTCCATGATGAAACTGCTGGTTCGCAGTCACCTGCGACACAGCACAGTGGTGAGGCCTCAATGAGTGACCACGCCACCACCGGACACAGAGGCCACCAGAGCAGCTGGTAATGAGGAGACTGTTTGGCACGCTTTGCAGGACTAACGAGGGGGATTCATTCACACTCACACACGCAGCAGAGGTCGTATGAACAGAATCCATTCTTGCTTTGACATGGAGTTTTTACAGAGCGAGAGCACATATCTGCTCTGTGTGTTGGTGTTATGTGTTAATGAGAGCCTCAGCGAAAAATGTGAACACTTGGAACCGAGATGTGCTTCTGGCTACTACTCGCTGAGTGATGAACACTCAGCCGCTAGTATCTGATGACATATCTACATGGCTGAGAACAGCACTGCACAAAAGTGCTTCAGAATGTAGACACACACACAAAATGAACTTACGAATACACACAAAGTTCAAGTAGTCTGAACTCCAGCTGAAATCACAGAGCCTTGTCATGTCACTGGCCCACCACTGATAAAGAAAGCTGGTAGGGAGGGCAGGCAGGAAGAGGGGAGAAAAGAGAAGAGTGGAGGGAACAGCGGCGAAAGAAGCAGGGGGAAAGAAAGAATATTAATGTGTTCAGTGAAATTCTGTAATTCAAGTTGATGTACTAAAACAAATAGAAGTAGCAAGTCTCCAAATGTGACAAGCTGGAAGCAGAAAATGGTGAGCATGTTTGCTTGATAAAAACAAATTACTTTAACTGGACTACAGGTTAACTGTTGTTGATTCATTTTCTGTTAACTGACTACTTTCTGCGACATCAGTCAGAGATCAGCGACGCAAAACATGTGAACATACACGTGTATACAGCACACAAGCAGATGACATGCATGCTGCCACCTCCAGGGCTGCAACTAACACTTATTTTCATTATTAATTAATCTGCCAATTGATTTCTCAACTGATCAAACTTGGTCTGTAAAATGTCAGAAAATAGTGAAAAATGCCCATTGTGATTTCCCAGAGACCAAGGTAACGTCTTCAAATTGTTTTTTTACACATGATCAAAAGTCCAAAATCCAAAAATGTTCAGTTTACGATCACAAAAGACAAAGACTAGCATTTAATCCTTACAAAAGAGAAACTAGAGGAAGATACTGTACACACACACACACACAGACAGACACACACATACACACTTGAGAGATACAGTCCATGCACAGTGTCACACAGGCATCTTTATGGCATCAACCCCATCTTCCTGCACGTCTGTGAACAGACACACAGCAACTCCAGCTGGCCTGCGTATTGTCAACAGCAGCCGCTGTCCCGGATACTGAGCCCATTATTGCATTATAAGAAAACACATGCATACAGTACACACACTCACAAAGGATATACACTCACAGACTGTGTGTGGGCTTTAATACGAGACCTCTAGGAGACCATGATTCAGCTGTGCTATTTCAAGGAGGCCTCCGTTTTGTAACGCCTGCAACATCACTCTGTGTCTTCTCAGTGTGTGAGTGCATCCTCCACTGCTCTATTCCCGGGTGAGGGGGTTGCCGAAGCTAAAAGTGAGCAGTCTGCCACCACTAATAATAACCAACACCAACACCATCCGGTCCTAATTCTATCTGAGTTATCTATTACAGTTTATTAGGACATATAGGTTACACTGTACAAGACACACATCTGCTTATGTGGGTGCTGACTTTCTCATTTATTTCCTTTAACATTTTAAATCGTCTTTCTCTATGATGATGACTAAAGCTGAAACAATTAAAATTATTCCTCAACTATTTTGATAATCTTTTAGTAATCTTGGTAATTTTTCAAGCAAAAGATCTTAACATTTGCTGCTTTCTGCTTCTCAAATGTGAAGATTTGATGGTTTCCTTTGTCACATGATAGTAAACTGAATATCTTGATGGTGATCTTCATAACCTGGATTATTCCTGGTATTAACACTCAAGGCACTACACTGTAAGCAAGCTAATGTTTTAATATTGCCTAAACTGTTTTTCCACTTTGTTTTTTTCATGTGGATTTTGATAATAATACTTGTTCATGGCTGAAATAATATCAGACTGTTTCTCAATATGTGTTTCCATCCCACTAAGCAATAACAATATCCATTCTTATTTGCATGCACTTGCAACACATGACGTCAATTGTTAATGTACTGTAATTCCACACTGATGTGATCAAACTACACTAACAGCAGGGGCTCTGTGCATAAACCTTGATGTGCGGAGTGGCAGTAATACTACCGCCGACAGGCTGGGTTTGACATTCCCAGTGGTTTGATTCTCCCAGGCAGAAAACCTCAATATTTTAATTTAATCCCCAGAGCAGTCATTTAGCCACTCCATAATCCCCAGGTCCAGTGCTTAGTCTGATAATTACCCTTATTGGACACCCATAATGATTAGTTTTTGGTTTCACCCAAAGCAGTGCAGGCAGTTTCATAGGGCGGTCGTGGCGTTCTGCGGAGTGGAAAACCAATCATGCGTGGTATAGCCCAGGTCATAAAAGAGGAGAAAGGGGTATGATTATTACTTCGCATGGCAGGCGACAACTCCCGGACAGGACGTGGTGCAAACTCTGGTCTTTGTGTAACTTCCACTCCTTGGCATCTAGGACACTTTAAAGATCACAAAACAGGTGGTGGTGGCGCTCCTACTGTGTCAGCATTAACAGCTATCACTGCACCCATGTTCAGTTACAGGGACGAAGGTCAAAGGGGGCATCTGCTGGGAATCATCCCTCCTGAGAGCTACAGCAACCAAACCACGCTTGAAGCATAATTTCCCAAGACTGTAAATGCGCGGATCAAGCAATAATCAGGGAAAATTTAGACATCTCACTCTTCACTTGCTGCTACTCTCATTTGATTTTCCCTTTTGCAAGTTCTCCCAGCATTTCCAAACTGACAGCATAAACTGCTGACATTCCCTCCACATGCGGTGTAATAATCCCCCCCACCACCACCACCAAAAATACCAAAGGAAACACTTTTCACACGTCTACCACCATGACCAAGCTTACCATGCAAGTGCCTGTGCTGAGCCCAGGAGGAAAGTGGATTCACAGCAGCACGAGCCGGTGGCTCAGCTGGTATAATCTACAGCTGGCTAGGAGGGCGAGCCTTACTGGAAAGTCATCAGCAATTTTTTCGTCTCCTCCATGTCTGAAACAGGTCAAGGCAGGTCCCCTCCATCTCCTTCCCTACTCTTTACGAGCCCCACCTGGCAGATTAGTATTCCACCACTACAGCTACCTTTGCTGCTGTTGACACTTGTGCATGCACACACACACACACACACACTGCTCTATTACTGTTCTGGTGAGGCAGCACAGGGCACATGCTGTTGTTATATAATAAAGTATCCAAGTAGGGCTGCAATTTAGGATTATTTTAGCTATTGTTTAATGTTTTACTTGCTAAAGTTTCTGCAGATTCCATCTTCAAATTGAGTCCAAATCAGTCCAGTCCAAATCACAGATGGATAAAAGCAGACAAAAGCAGGAAACAGAGAACATTTGGCTTTTTTCCTTTAACTATTGTAACTTTAAATGACTATGGAGTATTGTTGATCCATTTTCTGTCTGTGGGCTACTAGTTTTCAGCACTACTTTTCAAACTAACTTTCAGCACTAGATCCAAGGAAAATTCAGCTCTTTTGTGGTCACATTAAAAGTTGTCCACCACCCAAAGACTGACCAGTGCACTCAGAAAACATGTGCACAACTCATTTGGTTCAGAATGCCCTCCAGCTGCTGTCAAAATGGCTCAATTAAAAGTGAACTCATTCAACAGATTAAAGACTTAAATACAAGTGCTGATCGATATTCACTCCTAATGTAAAATCACTGCACTGCAATAATTATACAGTTGTTTCTGTAAATCCTCCATTGGCCATACATAGGTAAGTGTAATACAGTGACGCTGGTAATCAATTATGATTTCATAGTGCCTGAATTGTGACATTTTTCCCCACATCTCCTCCCACACCTAAGCATACCCAAAATATTTTGGCCAGATATACCGTGTATGCTACCTGACATGAATAACTGCACAAGCACAAACCACTATCACAAATCATATTTCCCGCATGAAAATACAGTATCTAATTTCTGTAAACATACTATGAAGCGTGGGAAATATATTGAAATATGTTGGTGAATGAGTAAGCACAG
The DNA here is from genome assembly GCF_001640805.2 of Lates calcarifer. NCBI lineage: Eukaryota > Metazoa > Chordata > Actinopteri > Centropomidae > Lates > Lates calcarifer. The sequence goes on along the minus strand of NC_066851.1, from coordinate 14,760,095 downwards.
TTTTCCTCTCTTTTTGTGCTGGTGTTTTAGGGGAAAATGGGGCCAAAACAGTGGCTCTGTAGTCCGGTACAGAGAGCTGATATGCTAGCTTATCTGGTCCATGGTGAATGTCATCAACAGAAACTGAAATATTTTGACTTCATTTATAAAAAAAAAATACCCAAAATAAATTGGAGGAATATTGTTCACAGCCAAGGTACATTTTTAAACAGCTCATGTCAGATAATGTCCTTAACATGCATTCGTCAAAACGTGGACAATATCAAAGTCTAGAACAGGTAGCAACGAAGTACACATCAATTTTTGTTTGTTTTCAACGCCATGTTTTTAACTATAGCTTGTCATGTAGTAGTCTATATGAAAAAGCCTGACGCTGTAATGCGCGTAGACACGAGCAAATCACAAACATGTAACAATTATAGCGCTTAAAATGCGTGAAACGTTGTAAAAACTGCCACGTGTAAACGAAATAAGATTTAAATGGTTAAAATTAAGATACATTTTAACCACCTGAGGTTTTCGCTGCAGTCCTGGATGCTTCCTTTTGGCTACAAAACGAGCAGAGACGGAGGAGGAGAAGGACGACGACGAGGAGGAGGAGGAGGAGGGTTGAAAAACTTGCCGCAGTTCAGACTTCTGCAGTCCCGACTCACTGGGTCCAACTCAGGAAGCCGCTGTCTGAATCCCCAAACACAGTTCCCATGTTCCCCATCCAACATAAAACACACCAAACAATAAAAAGACTCCAAAGTTTACCTTAGCGGTTCCACCGCCGAGTCAGAAAAACGCTACGGTAAATCCACAACTTCCCACGGTTCATGAGTTCATGCGGACGATAGGACTCGCTGTTGCCGACACCGCGAGGACAAGTTCATCCATATATTCTTAGACAAGACCAGAGAGTTGGAGGCGACAGGGGGATCTGCGTTTTTGGTTTCCCCCCTTTCCCGAATGCGCTCTCGTCGGTCCTTTTCCTCTCGGATATTCCCCTCCCTGGCCCGTTTCAGATCAAACCATCACATTCCACCGCGTCCTTAACAATGAAAAAAGGTGGGTTTTCCTTTTCTGCTGCCGGAGGACCCACCCCTCGGGATGACTCTGCCCGGCCTGACCGCAAAGAGAACGCCCTTCCCGGCTTCGAGGTCCCGCCTCTCTCCCCGATACAACATAAGCAAGTCTGGCCGGTGAGGTTGTGTATATTGTCCGTGTATCCTAATAAACTCTCTCTCTCTCACACACACATACACATTTTACACATTAATTGCTGCTGATGAACAGCACTGAACAACATATGGTCTGCACGAGTTTCCACATTAATATTATAGCACCATTTTTAGTAATACCATTGGGAATATAAAATACTATTAACAATACGATTACTTTAAGCTTACCATAATGTATGATACTTTAACTCCCTATTGCATTATTAAAAGTAGTGATACAGGAATTAAATACCAAAAGTAGTATTAAGTCACCATAAACTCAATGAGTAACACCTGTAACAATGTTAGAGGGCTGAAGTAAGCAAAGGAGGCAAAAATACAAATAAGATGACTATAAATGTACTTTCCAGTAGCACAGACATGTTATAAATCCCTACTGTATCATTATAAAGCTTTTTCGGTTGCATTCTAGTTTCCATAAAGAAACTGACTGCCACAAAGATGCTGATTACTCTGCATGTGATACTAAATGCCATAAATAAAGATATGCAACTTTTGTGGTGTCAGGTAAAGAAATACATGTGGCATCACTGTGTTTAATGTGGAATTTAAGGAACAGGTTCTCCAAGTCCATGCAAGTCTCCATGCATGCAACCAACAACCTAGGCCCCAATTTGACAACTATGAATCTTTAAAAAATGCATTTTTATACCAGTATACCTCAGTGTATTTATTAAAACAATCTGATCAGCTTTGCATTTTCCTGATTGTTGTGGTGAATACAGTAGGTGAAACAGCGCCACAATCACTACTTCTTATCAAGGCCTAACTATTCTCAGTCTACTGTTGAGAGTTGCTGGGTCATTCAGGGGCTTGAACCATTTTCAAGTCCAAACCCGGAGCAGCTCAGACAGCCTGACCCTCAAAACAGACACATGGATCGATCTCTGCTGTCACTCAGTGCAACCTCTCCACTATCTCTGTACCAGAACATTGATACATACTCCTTGGCTTTTAACTGCTGCCACTGAGAATGCTATCTTCAAGTGCTCTGTAGTAATGCTGCATGATAACTGTAACTGAGGTGTATTGTTTTCTCTGTTATTACAGCGTGATTATGGCGGGGCAGTAAATTCTTCATTGTGGGTTTATTATCTTTTTAGTTACGTAACTGTGGAAATTATTTCAGTGTGATGACAAAATACCTCTTGATCCTTATGAATGTGAAAGGCATCCAGACAACCAGGTGAAGCCCTGCCTACGCACACCACGCACACACACACACACACACACACACACACACACTGTTTGTTTTTGTATCTCTTGAACTGTTTGGACTGATTCTTGCGAAACACCGCTTGATTTGGCAGCAGGGGGGGGGTTATAACCACCGCCATCATTTTAGGACTTTGCTCTATTATCAAAAACAAAATCTATGCTGCCTGGCCGCCATTGAAAAGTAACATCAACAGGACATTGTTGCTCTCTGAGAAAGGGAGAGGCTGGAAGATACAGTTGTAGGACGTCAAAAGCCTAGCATTTATCAGTGACCTTGACGGCGTCAGTGTGACTTAAAAGATTGCGCAATTAAAAACGGCCCCTTGTCGGGATTCTCACAGTCAAGCCTTTGTTTCTTTCTTGTTAGACATCCCTACCTCTCAAATAGCCACAATGTTCTACTCATATCACTTGACATAACGGGCTAGGTGAGGTATACATAATGTCACACTGTTGCTCTCTCCAGATGGGGAAAAGGCCAAAGATACCAAGTCAACAAAGAGAAATTAAATCCTTTCAGAGGCTGCTGTAAGCTAAAGGCATAACCAGGCATGCCCAGACACCTCAATGCCACAGCAAGAAAGCCAAGCACAGGTGTATGTGAATATATATGTGAATGTGTGTATAAATGTTATGTGTTTCTGCATATTTCTTACATTAATATGTCTTCAAAGACAAAGACAGAGTGGGAGAGAAATATAGTTGTAGAATATGGGCTTCTCTTTCATTTTCCAGAGGCTCTGGTCTGGTGTAGACAGTGCAACAACCCTTGATCTATGATGAAGCAAAGCACAAAAAAAAAAAAAAAAAAATCCAACAAAACAAATAGACATAGTGAGATGACATATAAGTAAAGACAGGCATGGAAAATGCTTCTTTTTATGAGGATGTGTATCGGTCATGTTTCATCCATCTTGAGAGGTTTGGCTCATGCACAGACAAGTTCCTGTCATTTGGGGAATTTGCCTTAATACATCAAAAGATATAAATGCAAATGCATAATACAGGCTGCGATCTCGTGCACGAGGACAAGGTTTCAGGGAATGTAATCCCCCTACAGTGCATACTGTGGGACATGCAGACAAGCTGAATCAGGAAGAGCTGTGTTCTGGCCAACATCCTTCCTAATCACAAACATCCTTCACCAGCCAGAAACATTAACTTGTTTGTTGCAATAAGAATTTGTGGGCGAACAGCACAAATCATAATCAAATTACCTAACAGATTGTCTTTCAAAAGGAAACCCACATGATTTTGCTGTTTGCGTTTCACATTTTAGGTATTTTATCTTATCCAGAGGGACTCGCAGAGACTGAAACAGCAGACTAATCTCAAATAATCCTGTGTAGATCACCAAAATTACAAGCAGCCAATAGTACAGAGTGCAAGGATTGGGTCAATAGTCACCTGACAATAGTATTTTGACTGCAAAATGAGCATGTAAGAAATAAAATGAAACCAAAAGTAGGATGATTTAATGCCACAATATGGCTTATACTGGAGCTTTCCTGCTTTATGTCCTTTTTACAGTGAGGATAAGGATTAATGTGCTTAATTCACTGTGCTCTCAGAGTGGGTTATGGCTGGTATTTAAACAGATGTAACTCGGGTGGATCAAAAATGTGGGGCAGCTTGTCATGTAGGGAAACATGTACTTATCCAAAGTCATCAAGCACTGACAACATGTTAACCTTACATCTATGTAGTGTGCAGCTAAGTTTGAAGAGCTGCTCAATAATGTCATATCAATCTCAATTGCACAAAATCATGACACTCTCTCTGAGGTAAATCGCCAGTGGAGGATGTCCAGCATTTCCTGCTGAGTTGAGATATTTGTGGTTTTTATGTCTCAATAAGGAAATAGACCGAATGTCCCATGAGAGGGAGAGAGATCCAAATCCTTTGATAGGTATGAAAAAGTTCCTGTCTTGCTGTCAGGTCCTATTATTTTGAAGTACAGATGCCTCAGCCTGTCTAGCTCACCCTCACATGGCCCTCTCTTTCTCACTGCAGGGGGACATTCCTCAAACCTCAGCTTCTGGCATGCAGTAAATCTGCCTGAGAGAGACCTACACTCTCTGGTCTGCCAAGAACCCTCTGCCAGGCAAGATGTGCAGTAAAACGCTACCTATTTCTTGAGTCTCGTCCCTAATACTTTCTTTCTTTCTGAAGGGCCTGAGCACGCAGCCACGGCCTTCCTGACTGTAAAATATCCCACCAGGGCATTTCATGTCAGCCAAAGGCAATGTGCCATGGATCAAGGTCAGGTAAAGGAGCAACTGTGAAAAGGTGTTAATGGGACAAGAAGAGCTCCAAACAGGCAGCTCCCTCCCTTCCTGCCTGCCTCCCTGAGGAATGCATGAGTCTGACTTCTGTCTATATAGTTCTTCCAAGGCAATAGTGTGCTATCCCATACAAAAAAAAAAAAAAAAAAAAAAAGCTGTTTAGGTGCTGGCAGCATTCCCTCAATGTGTCTCTGCACACCTGGACTGAAAGTCAACCACTCCTTGAGAGAAAGAATTCCTTGGACTGCCTTGTGCAGCAGTGCAGAACATCAGGGATCACCTGCAAGAATCTGTATCTGATTATTTTTCCATTTTTTCAGGGCCATTTGGAGGCCACTCAGAAGAGCCCATTTAAGAAAAAGGAATCGAGTGGCAGGCAGGAGCCAGAGGCAGGTGTAAAGCCTATGGTAGAATTTGTGAAGCATATCACTACTGCCAGTGTAACATGGGAAGTCTATATTTGAATCCAACTTTACACTGCAAAACACTGCAACCTGCTTCAATTTAAAAGAACAAACCTTTGCCTGCTAAACTTGAATGATTTGTTCAAAGTCAGATCATTAGTTGTTAAAATGTAAAACCAGCTAAGTCAAGTTCACTGATATAATGAGTTTCAGGTCAGTGTTTCGCTGTCTGGATTGTCAAATTTTCTGTTTTGGTTTGCTTTCACCACTCTCATGGCACCATTTTGTTACTGTTAATGTTATGATAATGTTACTCCAGTATCTGCTGGATGTTAACAAGCTTGCTATACTTATTTAAAAGGTGATAATATGTCAGTGTTGTGTTTACAGCTTGTCAACTCTGCCCACCAGTTGTGAAGCCAGTTCCTCCTTTGTCACATGGGCTGTCTCTGCTCCTGCAGAGAGTCAATTTAGCATCTTTTAGAGTCAATGCACACATCTGCTCCAGAAAAACAGATTAACTAATGAGTTAATTTAGTCTTCAGGGTAAATATAAAGCCACAGCCAGCAGCTGGTTAGCTTAGCTTAGCACAAAGACTGGAAACAGAGGGAGACAGCCAGTCTGGCAATTTTTTTTGCTAAGCTAAGCTAAGCTAAGCTAAGCTAACAGGGCTAACAACGACAACAAAAAACATGTTGAAATGTTGAACTAAAATGTTCACTTAGTGTTAAAAGATACAGCAACTTTTTATCATTTGTATTTTCTTTAATTACAAGAAACATGGTTTCTGGAGAGTTTTAACCTTCAAACAAAGCATGCTAACTATGCTATGCTAATATATTTCTAAAGATCCGAACACTCAGAAATTAATTTATTCAACTCATCATTTCAAGTCACATGACTTGAACAAAACTCATGTGTATAAGTTTAAGATATGTTTAAATACTTGTTTATGGTTACACATATCTAATATGATACTTTGAAACCAAACCACATCTCACATAAGCTGCTCTCCATTTCATGACCAAGACAAATCTCAGTGACTTGCTGTGGAATCTTTTGAATCCACACCCAAACCGCGAGCAACAAGATGCATGTGAAAAGATTTTTACAGTGTAAGCCTGTATACCAAGCAGTGGCACAGCATGTCTGGCAATCATGCAGGGCACAACCACCAAAAAGCTCTGCTCTCTTGTTCCACTGCCAAGCCATAATAACAGCAATAAGGTTGGGGAGGCTCGTTAACCTTAATCTAGGAATTACACTGTGGCACCAGGGAGAGGAGGACGTGTTGCGTTGTGTGCTTGTACATAGGAGGTGGAATTAAATGTTTACCACGGGAGGGGTGTGTTGGTGCTGCTTTGAACTACACCCTGAGAGAGGGAGGGAGAAAGAGAGAGGTGGTTCATGTAGTTCACAGAGAGCTGTGTGGAGCTTCACCTGGACTAGAATCACTCCACCACTGTGCACTACCCCCCTTTTTTATTAGCCTCTTTCTCCCCCATGTGGTTAAAATACATTACTACACCTTTGCCTCAGCTGCTGATGACTAAGAACCAGTTTAACCTCTTGTCATTATTACATGCACTAGGGATTTATCTGGATAATATTAATGAAAATTGGGTTTTGTAGGGGCTAAGAGCACCACACAATAAATCAATGGTAGGCTAAAGCTAGCTAGGTATATTATGTATTTGTAAGTACTTATCCCTGAGTACCTTTTGTAAATTTATGAAATACACACACACCTTTGGGCATCAATGACAATCACAATTTAATATTAATAATGAAAACACACATCAAAGCATTGTTTCATCCTTTGGTCACACAAGCATATGTGTATTTGTGTGTTTTGTTATATGATTTTATGTAGTTTGCCAACATTAGGTGAAGACATAGTGGGTGTGCTACTGACTAAAAAAGCCATTGCTCCTTAAAATGCAGGTCCCAGATGAACTATGACTAAAGAACATACAGATGACATTAAGTTCAACATCAATCAAATTTCTATTTATGCAAATAAAGCAGTTAATTGTCATCATTCAGGCTACTAACCCCAGTCATGACTTAGAGATTATAAACTTGTTTCATTAGACATCTGACAGCCTGTAAATTATTTACAGGCGTTAATTAAAAGTATAATGTTGGTTATGAAAATAAAATAAAACTTGCTCAGACTGACTTTTTCAGTTTTGCAGTGCTGTGACAATTTGAGGGGATAAGTGTTTTTAATTCTAATGAATTAATGAATTTAATCAAACATTAGACTATGTTGTGAAAATGACCCATTATAGCTTTCTAATATGTCGAACTTGTGCCACAGAAGAATCATGATTTAATGAACTACACCATATTATCGCAGTCGTCTTCACGCGCTCTAAACAATAAAACACTGGAACGAGGAAATACCGACTGCAAAACCCCACGATTGCTCCAAAGTGGGCAACTCCTTTCATTTTGACGGACAGGAACCAAGACGGGAAGCTGTAAATGTGAGTGTGCTGGTTGCACCACGTGGGGTTTTCCCAAGAAAACTTAAAGAAGTTCACACCTCCTTCATCAAACACTCCCACTGATCATGACACGCACACCTCGTCTGACAAACTAACAGTGCTTTAGATGAACGTCAGAGCGAACGAAGCATTCATATTGTTCTCATCCTGAGAGATATTAGAGGAGAAGAAGCAGTCTGGTAAGTCTAATTTGCGCTTGTACTCTTCTTCTTAACAAAAAGACAAAAAAAAAAAAAAAAAAAAAAAAAAAAAAAAAAAAAAAAAAAAAAAAACGACATGTCATGGCGTGTAGATGAAGCCTTATACAGTTAAACCTGTTTAAAACTGTGGAGCTGATGTAGGTAAATCAAAAATAGAGCAAGCTGGATGATCCGAAAACTCACCAGTTAGCAGAGAGTCAATCATTAGCAATCAAATAACCAATTTTAAGGTGGGGCACAAAGAAAGCCATTGTTGAGAGTAAAGCTTTTAATTTTGAAAACTAGATTGATTTCTGGTGATTGCTTTTTGATTTCTATAGTGCTGAAAGATTGGTCAATGTATGAATCGATCAAATATCGTTATAGAAAAGGTCACCTTTTATACTTTCTCTCTATCTTTCTTTTTTCGATATCATTACAAAATTATTATTATTATTTTTTTAATTGTAATAAAGTTAAAATTTTGGGATATGATTGGCAAATTATAATTTATTTTTTTGTGACATTTTTCTCCTCAAACATTACTCTCATTATTACGTTATCATTAAGTGAATCACTGATTAACCATTAATAAAGGCATTAATTACAGCTTATAAACCCTTATAGAAGGGTGTCCTATCAGATAAAATGGCACCAAAAACAATAACAAGTGTGAACTTTTACTATGTTGAAGACATGGTATATTAGAGTGTGTTACCATATATATATATATATATATATATATATATATATATATATATATATATATATATATATATATATATATATATATATATATATATATATATATGTATATATATAATATATATATATATATATATATATATATATATATATATATATATATATATATGTTGCTTGTTTTGAGATTCAAATAACCAAGTCAAAAAAGGGAGATGCATGAAATGATCCCTGCTTCCGTTTTTGTTGTTGCTTCACTTCACTTCACTTGCATTTCTTCATCACAAGCCAGGGGGTGTCTATATGGCTGGTATATGTATCCATGGCTAGGTTGTCAAATCAGAGACAGAAAATGATCACATTATTAATATGGGTCATTTTAAATACAAAACAACTGTGTGTACATTAGAACAACTTCTCTAATTGTGTCATCTAGAAAACAAGGTGTACAGTGTTTTGACCAGACTGTGCACTTTTAAAAATTCAGTGTTAATTAATTGCGACAGACTAAACTGGCTGGAAATGAGTCATCAAACATGTTTAAGTTTCTAAGTGCTAATATACCTGGAAACATTTCTGCCCAATTTTCCAATGGGGGTGTATGAATTTGTCATCTGTTATGAAAACAACAAGCTTACTGTCTTACTGTAAATGAACATACAGCATGGATGACACCTACCTTTCTAACATTACCTGGTCATGATTTATTGTAATTGCAGAAACAAATGCTGGCAAATGCTCCAAAGCCTTAGGGGGCTTAGAGTTTGCAATTCTAAAAGTCTGTTCATTTATAGTATAGTCCAAGGATCACGAGGCAATTGAACCTTTGCTCAGCTCTGTGACTTTCTATTTTGATTCTGAGACGTTGCTCACTTTTATTGAAATAACACTCTTCTACTGGGATTGTGAATGTTGAGTGATGTAATAAAAATTGTTACATATTTGCCTGACATGATTTAGTTCAGTCACATGAAAGGAGTAATAGCAGTACCTCTTTCAGTATCAACCTTCTGTGTTTGACTAATCATCTTTTTATGATCTGGGCGATAAACCTCAGTGGTCACAGGTTCCACTTTATCAATGATCTGTGACAGATATTTCAAATACTGTGCTATGCTGTGCTGTTTTCCTGGAAGAGATAATTTGAATCTAACAGAGAAAATACGCCTCAGAGAATAAAAACAGCCATTTCTACGTACGAGCTAGTAGTAGCATTGAGTTAGTTTTGTTGACCAAAAAATTTATCTCTCAGCTTTTCTGTCAAATTCTTCAACACCTCAGACATGCTCATTAGCACATTTGCCTTAACACGAAAACCTCTCAAACTGGTAGTGTCACAGTAGCAATGTCTTCATCTTGAAATGTTAGTGCAGTGTCACTTTACAGGGGATCATTTCACAAATGCCAAGTTTTCTGTGCCACAGTTGTTCTGATTATGTGGACCAGGCAGACTCCAGAGGGGACAACAGGCCTCTGATACAGAGGGGAGGATGTGACAGTAATATACTGTGTGTGATGTACTAGATCAGGGGGAGAGGTAGACACAGAGGAGGAGAAAGGATGAGTCAACATACTGCCAATGAGGATGTCAAAGCACAGACATGTTCAGGAGGGTTGCACCATGTGTGTGTGTTATAAGGCCAAATGTCAGACAAGGAGAGTTAGAAGAGGATTTACATTTTGTTCTTCCTTTCTAAATAGTTCTGTCTGTCATAGTTCACATTTACAGGAAGGTGAACTGTGAATGAGAGAAACCTGTGAACAGACTGTTGATCGGTTGTCCTCTATGATTTTATTTAGTTGGCTTTAGAGGATGTTCGACCTTATTATTAGGTTATTGTATGCAAACCTGACTGAAAAATAACACAAAGAAACCTAATTTTAATGTCTTTCATGTGCTGTCACAGTTCATTTGACATTTGACTGGCTTTATTTTAGCAACAAGAAAGGGACATGTGGACGGATATGCCTTTGACACAATGGTTAAATGGTTTGAATAAGTAACACTTGGTGGGTGTTGGTGTGTTCATCTTAAAGTTTTGAGAACTGCACAAGTGTCTCAAAAAATGTCCATAAGTAACAGCAATGGGCAACAAAAATATTAAAGAGCAGCTCTGCAAACAAATCTTCTTCAATGACACCACCCGACACACACACCTCAAACCACTTTCATATGTGTTTATTTCTAACCGACCCTAACCGCTTTGTTCTAATCTGACCATCAAAGTGAAACTCCTGTAGATAGCTTGGATCACGTCTGCTGCTCAGATAAGCCCCTTTGAAGTAAAAGCACCACTAGAACGCTTCATGTTATGTTACACCGGTACTAATATGTTTTGTCTTCCACAGACAGACATGTTTGATCCAACCACAGAACGAGCTGTCGTGACAGGAAACTCTGGTCCGGTCCCTACAGCCAGCAATGTCTCATTCTTGGACTCTGAGTTTCGTTATGTCCTCTTCCCAGTTGCCTATGGCATCATCTTCATCCTGGGCCTCTTTGCTAACCTCTACGTGCTGTTCGTCCTGCAGTCCCTCCGGGAAGCTAAGGCCATGGGCGAAATCCGCATCTACATGACCAACCTAACCATCGCCGATCTCCTTTTTGTGTGCGCCCTTCCCTTCTGGGTCGGCTATTACAGTCGACACGGTAACTGGGTCTACACAGACTTCATGTGCCGGCTGACGGGGTCATTGTTCTTCATCAACACCTACTGCTCCATTCTCTTCCTCGGAGCCATCAGTGTCAACCGGTACTGGGCAGTTACCCGGCCTCTGGACGCAGCCTCCTCAGACCATAGGCGCCGTGGGATTATCGTGTGCATTGTCATCTGGGCATTGACCGTAGCGATGGCTGTTCCATTTCTGGTATCGCCAGGGACCAACACTGACGAGAACAACAACACTCGTTGTTTTGAGGGGTACCAGAGTGAAACAGATGTGCAGAAGAAAACAGTGGCTGCCTTTCATTTTGCAATAATTGCAATGTTTTTTGTCATCTTTTTTCTTGTTGTGGTGTGCAATTCCCTTATTGCTCGGGCATTACTCTCTCAAAAACCTCCTCAATCGGAATTTCAGATCTGCTACAATTACATCCAGGAAGTCCCACAGGACCATGTCCTCTGCAGCTCAAAGGCCCAGAGGGGTGAAACGGAGGGCTCTCCAGATGTTGCTGGCAGTGGTGGGAGTGTTTTCTCTGTGTTTCCTGCCCCACCACGTAATCCAAGGTTTCTGGACACTGGCGGTGTTGCAGATCAAAAACGGCTGGGGCCACGTGGACTGGGACCAGGATACTCTTCAGATGCTCAACGACGCGCATCAGATCACCTTGCTTCTCATGGGCCTCAACTGCATTTTGGACCCTGTAGTTTATTTCTTCGCCACAAGGAAGTTTCGAAGGTTCATCGTGTCCCACATTAAAAGGTTAGGAAAGGGGGAAGGGTGTTCAAACACAGTCATCTCTCAGATCTCTATGGACAGCAGGAATCAGAGCCAGAAACTTCACAGCGAGAACCAACAACCAGAAATGGATTGATTGAAACATCTGTAAACAACTGTTACTTGTATAGTATTTTTTCACCTCTGGAACTGTGGGCAGTTTAAGGTTTTATGTCACATAATGAGTTGACTTTACACCCTCATGTTCTCTTATAAGAAGTTTGGTGTGTGACACATTCTCTTGACTCTGACTCTGAATTTCACCAGACTTCAGCCTCCTTCACTTCCTGTGTGAAGCACAAGCTGGAAAGCAGAAGTTTTGCAAGCAGAAGAACTCATAAAAACATGTACAACTCTATAGTGACACTTTTATCAATTCTTAAAAATAACTGGTGTAACAACAGACACATTATTTAAATCCTCACACGGGTGTTGCTTTGCACAAAGTACATTGCATAAAAAGCAATGGAGAAGTTAGCATATATTTTAAACATATATTCAGAGCGTCACAACCTCTTCTGTGCTGTCACAAGATTACACATAGATGTCATCTTAGTGACTAACACCACCACCAATATGTGATGATGATGTTGTCGTTGTCATCACCCATCAAATAAGGCACGGGTTTCTCTAGCTTTGCCTGGACAAGCTCTGTCTTGTCTTGTGTTTTCTGAAACCAGGGAACAGGAGTAATAATGCTACAACTATGTTTACCCTCTGGCATCCAATATTGTGACATTACCATTATGTTTCATGGTAAAAATCCCATGATTGACTGTGACAAAGAAAGATGTATATATCTGCTGTATATGTAGCCTACTGTGCTGTGTTTTTAATATACTGTGAGCTTACCTGCTGTTGCAAAACAGATTTATGATGCATTTTTTATTAAGGGGAACAGCTTTTATTATGCTATATTGAATGCAAAATTTTGAAATGTGAAAAGTATTATTTTTATCTTTCAAAAGGAAAATATGCTGGTATTTGTAATAAACTACATCTTGTAATTCAAATTTTATTTGTCGATTTAATTTGCTGTATCGTGATGATGAAAGTAAATTGAAAAGTAATTTTCTGACTTATCAACAAGCGGGGAGACATGTATTCATCTGTGTGCAGAAGAAAATTAGTACATATGAGCTGAGGCACACAGAGAATTGTAGCAAGTTCTAGGTTTTATTAGCATGTACAAACACAGAGAAGGAAGGGTTTCTTACTGTTTCACATAGAACCTCAGAGCTTTGCGCTTTTGCCACATTCAGATTGTGTGAAATAACTCGAGTGAAGTTAGATTAGAATCAAACAAAGTATGCACATTTGTAGTAATTCCCATACAGACAAACACCACAGCGTTTGGTAAATTCTGTTTGTCAGGTTAATCATAATCTTAATTAAGATATTGAGTCACTGTTGCTGAACGAAACGCTGTTGGCGTCACTCTTCCTCTTTTTATTGTACGTCTCTGCATTCCCACGGGTGTTTACGACAGACTCGAATACACATTATCCCCCGTCATATTGGTGGGGTCCAGGTCACTGTAGGCTTTGTTGGTGCTTGTGTAATTCATGTACACATCTCCATCGCTCTCAGGTTGTGGGAAACCCCCCCTGGTGTAATGAGAAATGCAGTCAATCTGTTAATACATACATCCTTACTCAGCTGGTGTGTGTATGAATTTCCTGTCAAGACTTACTTTGGTGCCTTTTCAGCTCCAGGAAAACCTTTAAGAAAACCAAGAAAGTAGAATTATTCACAAAATATTTACTTAAAATCAAATCCCAATGTAAAATGCTCTATGATGTTCTTTACCTTTAGCTGCAGTGTTGGAGGTGGTCAGCATGCCACCAAATCTTTGCCAGCCCAGCCAACACAGAGCAGTGAAGATGATAATCAAGGCAAGGAGAGAAAGGACGAAGGCAGCTATTCCTAAATTCTCCTGCACTATTTACAGTTGGAGACAGAACAGGATTACAGGTGAAAGGCTGGGCCACTGAGCAGCTGTAGAAATATGTTCTACATTTACTGCATTTAGCAGTTATGGAACAACATCAGCATTGACTTAGAGTGGTGTTTCCAATATTTATTCTTCTTCTAGATTTGGTTTTTGGTCTCCACCAACTCCTGAGATAAATACTATATCTGGCTTTTTAGCAACTAAATGCTCCACAATATTCACCAGCTGATTTCTAACTTTGTCTGTCGGCTGTTTAGTACGAGGCAGGTGATATTTTAGAACAACTGCCTACTGTGGCCTTAAACATCACTGTGAGCTGTGCAAGTAATCCCAAAACAATTAAGGTGTGAGCCATAAAACCAAAACAATAAGCTGAAAGATGCAATAAATCTCTGTGGAGCCCAAAGGGGAAGTACAGTGTCGAGTTATAATTGTCTGCGTTTTGTCACTACCACCTACTTTTCACACATGCATAATGTAAAAATATAGACATAGTTATTTCGGTGTGTTTATGCAACAAAATGAAGGTCTGCTATTGATATCTGAAATAACAAGACTAGTCTAGACCTCAAAATCCACTCTCGCTATAGTTTTTTCAGTTGGTCTTCTTACTGTTATATAGATTTTGGCACCAAATTCTACTGGTATCTGTTCATCCACTGTGTAACCAGTTCCTCATTAATACAGGCTTTCCTTCATTGCATTCTTAACATCTTAAAACAAAACACAGTGTTTTCATCCAAATATGCAGCAAATCAAAACAGACCACCAACCTGTTGGCCGTGTGGCGATGATAAAGACTGTGAGGTTACGGCTCCAACGTTGAGATGATGGGCTCACAGCATAGCAGCGGTACACCCCACTTTTCTCTGGCTCGGTGAGGGTCAGGTCCCTACTGCTGCTCACCTCTCGCCAGTTCAGATCTTCTAGGTGGTGCCAGGACCAATTGACGTTGGCTGGCATGGTGAAAGCACTGCAGTGCAGGTTGACTGGTTGACCTGCTGCAACTGGGTAGTCTGGTACGACCTCCACCTGCAGAGCAGATAGCTTTTCCGGGAGGGTGGAGGTGGAGATAGTTGTTGCTGTGAAAGATAAAGACTGGAGGATGATCAATGAGGTAGAGTTTGAGATAAGATTTTGGAATTGCACAGATTTTAGCCTCACTAATGGTATGGTTCTAGGGATCCACCACTTTGGTCCAGAAAATCTATGCAATGGATTCCCAGATTTATTATCAGATTTCCAGATTTCCATGGTGCCCAGAGAATGACTCTTATTCACTTTGGTGATCCTCTGACTTTTTTTATAGTGCCACAGCAGGTCAAAGTTTTCATTTACCCAGTGAAATACTTCTCTCTCTTTCGCTCTCTCTCTCTCTCTCTCTCTCTCTCTTATATGTATATATATATATATATATATATATATATATATATATATATATATATATATATATGTATAATTTGGTATTTATACGTATAATTTGTATTTAGTGTTATACGTTCATACATTCATGTTCCTTAAAGGATGAACCCTAATTTTCTTAGGTTTGAATTCTTTGTTTTATGACTTAATACCTAAATGTTAAATTGCTGCATGTTAGCAATATTACCATTTATCCCAAAACACTTTTGTGCATTATACAGAGTTCAGGCTAACAGAGCTGTATTACCTTCCTCTGTAGTCATTGCCATGTTTGGAGTAAAGTGTGAAGGCAAGTTTGTAACCGCTGTAGTAACTGTGAAGACAACAAGAAGCACAAATAAATCAAAACAGTCCATTTGCAACTTATACGATACATTCACTAGTAGAAATGTCCTTACCTGTGCTCTCACATAAAAAGAACAGTAGAAAAAGAAAAAAGCCAGGCAGCATGTTGTTTTGAGATGAGTATAAAGAATATGCCGCAGTCACTTCAGGCAAATGGGAACAAGTAAATAAAAATCATGGCACAGGTGAGAATGAGGGAAGTGTGAGAACAGGAAATTGAAAGAGAGGGAAGTTTCAAGTTCCTTTTAAACAATATACAACAAAACAGATGCACTCCCCAATTTATTTATAAAGGGTAAGCAGTAATCCGCAGTATGTCCACTTACCTTGTTACTGAAAATCTTGCTATAACATTAAAACAACGGGCAAGGTGCACAGGAGGCAGAAAAAAATGGTCAAAATAGGAAAAATAACAATAGAAAAAACACAGAAACCTAGCTAAACAAAATCAAACCATAATAAGAATGATACAAATGCCAGAAACATGCATATAGATAATCAGAATTTAATCTAGTCTCACCTGTGAGAAGCTTCAGTTTGTAAAATTTAAAGCCTGTCAATCAATTCATGACCTGCAGGAAAAACAGTTAACCTGACGCCACAGAACTTTTAATGGTTTTTTAAATTTCAGAGCTGGCAGGCAAGTCTATCAGACACTCAACACACTTGGTTTCAAACATTTCATATCTCCAGAAGTGGTCACCTTCAGGCTCAGGCTGTGATGACAGCCAAGATTGTTGCTGTTGGATCAGTTTGACACCAGACTTCTCACCTGAGGCAAACACTCACTGGCTGCCTGAGTGGGTCAGGAGAAGCAAGTGGATTTCATTTGATTCTGATAAATGCATGGAGATGAATGACCAATATATTAGGCTTTATGTGCAAATGAAACCAACACACAAGGTGCACAAAATAGGAAAAAACTTTATAATCTCATTATATAATACAATAGTTGCTTAAAAAATAAAATACTACTACTGGGAAGATTAAAACACATTTTTGTTGAGACTGTGTCAGAGAAGTGGTAATTCAATTTTTTTAAGTTCCTAAATCATGGTCTGGATGTATGAAATGGCAACATATTGTTAGATATTCCTGTTACTTTGTCCAGCTTTGTACAACAGCAATAGTCAAAAAACACCCTGATATTCAGAAGAGCAGTAGTGAGGGGAATAATGAAGCCTGTTTACCAAGTGGTCCCAATCTTATGCTCAGTCAGATTGGGATCTGTCCACTACCTGGTATAGTCTTGTTTGACTCTCTATTTGGTACTGGAGTAGCGAAAATCAGCTGTTGGATGGCTTTTTCATACAGTTCTATAGAACTGCCCTGTAACTAACCCATGAACTTAAAGCTGAGGGCAGTGTTTGCTCGTTGTTTTAGGACATGGCATGAATATCCTTAAAATGAAGGAAGTGGTTTCTCTTGCATCAGACTCCACAAAACCGTTGCTAAAAGAAACACCTGCTGTGTCTTACTGCAATAAAACAAAACAACACAACATCTTGCGAAACAGGTTGTGGTTCAGTAACACAGTAGTGAAAGATACATTCATTTACTGAAGTGACTGTACAACCATTTCACCTCAATTATAAGTGAAAACACATTCAAGTACTGCAGCATTACGAAAGTGTTAAATGTAAAATAGTAGTAGTAGTATTTATTTATTATTATTTAGTAGTAGTATTTATACAGAATGGTTAGTGTCATATTACATTATAAATAGATGCATTATTAAATGCATTGTTTCAAGATTCATGGTTACTTTGTCAATTTCATTAAGCATTTGCATACATGTAGACATGAAATGGTTCTCACCAGCAGTCAGTGCTTAATAATTATTAAATTAATTAATATCAAAAGATTGCTGCATGTGAAATATCAACCTGCACAGTAACCAATAGTGATATCTGTCAAATAAATAAAGTGTGTAAATAAACACACCAGTTCCTTCTGTGGAAGAGAAGAAGTAGCATAGAGTGGAAATGCTAAAATGAACTTCCTTAGTTACTTAAGTATGGTACTAGATGTGCTAAGTTTTTTCCTGCAGACATTACTCCCTTCATTAGAACACTCAAGTGTCAGTGGCAATCCCAATCTGTAAGTCTGATTCATCCTGAATCAATGCATTATCTCATCATGAATCATGTATTAGTTATGCCTTACTTAAGACTGATTGGTTTATGCCCTTATTATAAATGTTACCTTCAGCATGAATCCAACTAGAATCCACTCATAGCAGGAATAATCTTAATTCTAGATCAGATAGTGGCTATGGTTTACAGTTTTAAACAATGCTACTTCTTCATTGTGCTGCTGTTTCATACCACAAATCTGCAGTAATATCAGAGCCATCAGAGTCATGTGTTTTGTTGCCATGCATAATAAAAAGACAGAAACAACAAAACACAGTTTCATTTTTACGCAGGCACAGTGAAATTTGCAATAATCATGATGAGGAAATAATAGAAATTTCACTCAAGTTCCTTTCAAAAAGGCACATAACACATATTGCTAAGCAGCATTAAGATCTAATGTTTTTAGAGCTGCATTAAACCATGAGAGGGTGAACTCGTGCTAATGTGCTCTGACCTTTCAGTACAGCAAATTTTTGCTGACATCATCTGCACCCCTATTTCCTGAGTCATTTTTTATTTTCACATTCTTCTGCTGTAGATGAGAGATAGTATTAGATAGTGTTTTGCCACATGCCCTGCAGCCATCTGTGACTTCCTCTTAATGAAGTTGCATGCACCAGAGGGGACAGAGGAACCTCACTCTCTCTCTCTGAGGAGAAAGACAAATGGTAATACTGTATAATTATCTATGTCTGTCCTCATGCAAATGTGTGCATGCGAGTGTGTGTGTGTGCACGTATGCCCCCTCCCACCACCAAGTCATTATTCTTCATTATTCTTCTATTATTCATTACTCATTCATTACTCTGCCTGTACCACTGGCTAAAGTCTTGCCTGTTGGTTTGCACAGACACTACTGTGACCCTCCTGCCAGTAGATGACAGTGATGAAGTTTGTGTGGTGTGTGTGCGTGTGCATACAGTATGCAACATTAACCCAGAAGCTGATATTTGCCTTTACCTACTTGGGCAATTACATATTTCATGTTATATTTAATTGACACCCCCCCCCCCCCCCCGGGGATATTGACTGTATTGATCTCCAGGGGGCAGCATCCACCCAGTACCGACCAGATGATAAATAGTCAACAAGACAGACTATGGACAAGTTGAGAGGGAAAAAGAGGGAGAAATGGATTTGTCTGAATGAAGCAGCTCTAACAAATATTTATGTGATAGTTTCCTTTTTTTCTTTCCCTTTCTACAATATCATCAGGCTGAGGATCAGGAGAGTCCTGTCACTGAGGAGGGTTCAGTCTAGTACAAATAACTACAAATAATGAGCTGAATTGGTGATTAATTTATCTTTACAAAGAGTTGAGAGATGACTAAAATACATCAAACGAACTATGGATTCAACTTTATTTCTTTATTAAGTCTTCTTTAAAAAGTTGGTTTCTTCAAACCTGCAATAACAGATTTTTGGCCACTAGGGGGCAGTGGAAACAAGGTGTTAACACAGCATATCACCTGTTAGCAAACATTCCCTTGTTTACACATCCAGCAGTTATGGACCAATGTTTGCTGTCATTTGGGGGTATATGTCATATTTCAGTCCACCTGATGAATGTAGGTCCATATCTACTCTCTCTGTTTTTTAAGATCTCCTGAATTAAATATTTGGCTCTGTAGCTGCTAAATGCTCAATTATGTTCAGGTGCTAGCCGCTAATTTTGTCCATCTGTCGTGGTGCTGAACCTACGTCCTGAGCAGGTAGTTTACAGTGGCTTTTTTTAGAGCTTTTTCCACTGAAAACGACAACATATGAGCGGAGAAAGTGAATTAAAACAGTAAAGCTGCAGGTTGGGCAGCTAAACTATGAATTGAAGCTTGCTCTAAAGCTGTGTAAAGTCGTGGGGAACTGCTAATGTAGGTTCATTGCCCTTCATATTGTTACGTTATTTTCACGTCGTCATTTATTTTAAAAAATCCAGCTGCTTTAACTGTACAGACTGAGGCTAGAAACCACACAGCAACAGTAACAAACAGACTGGGACCCTCTGAGATTATATATCAAGTGACCATGTAGTTTTAAAAACAATGGTGAAACTGTGAAAAGTGCCCGCTTCGTGCATTTGAGACTGGGTTTTCCATTGTCCTCAACACCAACGGACCCAGACCTGTTTTTCTTCACAGTGAGAGTTTTAACCGAACACATAACCAACCACTGGGTGGTGCTCAGTACCCATAGTTTCCAGGTTTCGCTATTTGTTAATGCATCAAAGCCTCAGAATGCACAGTAGCTTTCCTCTCAGCCTTTTTTCCCCCTGTGATTCTCAACCATCAGTCTGCAATTTCAGCTGCTTTACGTAGCTGCTTGATATGGGTGGCTGTAGGTCATGTTCCTATTAACTGTACAGTTAATGAGAAATCCATTAGGCAGGTTTTCCACTACACTAGGAGATTAGAAATTGTTTACAGCAGAAATATTTGGTGCATTTAAATGTAGCACAACAAGGATTTTGTTTGAGTTTTAATTTAGACCGTGTGATATTAATCTAAATGTAATCACTGTCAGTTTCTATGGCGGTGGATTATGTAATAAAATCACTATATATTAGAGGACAGTTTTTTCCCCTGGTTTATAGGTTAATTTCCTTCAGATGTGTTCATGTTTTTGTCTACAGCAAAACCAGACGCTTGCTTTCAGTGTCAATGTGACAGTCTGTGGCTGTGGGATGTTTTTTTTCCTTTCTGTTCACACTTGAATTGCTGTTCCCCGTCCTCTTGTGCTTTCAGTTTGTTTGTGTGTTCTGAATATCAGCCCTATGGGGGGTTACAGTCACTTCATTACTAGGAAAATACATTATTATGTCGTTGAGTGGAGTAAGCATGAGATTCAGTCGGAGATTTCCTCTTGAAGACAGTTGTTTCTTGATGACCCAAATGAAATATGAAGGCATTGTGTGAGAGTGTGTGTGTGTGTGTGTGTGTGTGTGTGCACGTGCTTGTGGGCAGAGAGAGACGAAAAAGTGCACTCATCCCTGCATCATTTTTTGATGGATAAGTTTCCTTCCTGCTCTTGTCACGCGTTAGTTGTCACAGTGATGACGAGTGGCTTCCTTCTGCTTTTCTGGCGGGCGGTAGGATGTGACAGTCGTACGGGCAGCTGCCAGCGTGCGTCTGGCTGCTCTTCCTCCTATAGAGCCCCCCCCCCCACACACCATGATGAACTCCTCACTTTTTGCCCATTTTACCAGTCCCTCTTCTCAATGATCCACAGCACAGCATCTTAAACTGTGAATATCATTTCTCTCTTTCCCCCCTGTCTCTCTCTCAGCTGACCTGTTTGGTGCTTCAGAAATAATAACAGCACTGAGAACGGCAACAGCAGTGACAAGAGCCATTACAACGTTGTCGCAACACAACAACAGAGGACAGACAGCACTCAACTCCAGATGGGCGCTTCCTGTGCCAGGCAGGAAATGGCACTGAGCTCCCTCGCCATCATATTTCATTTTAACAGAGAACAGAGATGATCATCACTTCATCTTCGGCACATCCATCCCCCAACGGGTGAGCTGTAAATTCATTTCAGTCTTTTTGTTCTCCTTCTCTGCGTGGATCCCACTTGGGTTGTTGTCATCATTGGTGAGAGATACTGGGCATTCAAACTTCAATATTGAACCTCGGAGCCTCTCCTCTCCCTGTTGTGGCGTCTTTCTGAGTGGAATGGAGACGATTCTATCGCGGCTGACCACACACAGATGTGCACAACTGCATGATGTGCAGACAAACACACTCACTCAAACTCACATGGACACAGGCGCCTGTAAACATCCTGACAAATAAACTGTATTTCACATCATATTCATTAAGGGGGCACTCCACTTGTTTTACACATTAAGACATAATGTCTTCCACAGCTGTAGAGGATTTTTTTTTAAAGGATTTCCTGCTCTCTTCTAATTTTACCCATGAATGTCAGTGTACTTATCATGCTGATTACTACCCAGCCTGTGAAGCAGTTGTATAATTTCTTTTGGCACTGGAGGAGCTTTCTAAAGTCTTGAAAATAACTAACAATTATCCTGAGTAACGCTTGAAACTTCAAATGTTTGACTGAAAATTCAAGTTATAAACTGGGGGCATGGAGTTTGAAAGATGGGGGCACTGAACAGGCAGAAGGGTCTAATGAGAAATGTTAATAAGTTGCATTATGGGAAGTGTACGTAGGATTTCTAATCTTGACTCATACTTGGGCCTAAGATTAGGATATGTCTAGCTATAATTTTGACAGTTCTTTTTTTAATCTGTCTTGTTTAAATTGCCAGACATTATGAACATGCTGTATTCTAAATTGTCTCTTATTTTCATGTTGTTTCTGCCTCTTCAATTTGACAATTATTTATTTAATAGAGTCCTTCAAGTTCATGGAACTGCAATACTGAATTTCTTGGGTTTTTTAATAGCATTTTTCTTTATCTTAGATCGTTACATCCTTCAGATAATTAGTTCACTGTAGAGATGCAGGCAGGAATTGGCTCAGGGGAAGAGAGAAGAGTATGACATGAAACAAAGGTTGCTGGCCAGAGTCAAACTCAGGATGTTGGGATCACAGTGTGTGTCTAAACCTTAAGGACACCAAACTAAGTGAATTTTCCTCCTTCAGGAAAAACAGACGCACAATAGATTTCGAATAGATTGAAACACATGAAAGCCATTACATATTTCCAATACCAATTTCATGTATATTTGTATGTTTTGTACTGTATGCATGTACATATTAGTGTGTGACTGCATGCAGTGTGTGTGTGTGTGGTGTGTGTGTGAGAGTGACTGCATCATCCCTGTGCTGTGCTGTGCAAAGGATGTGCTCAGTTCTGCTGTATAGGCCCCATGTAGAACAGATGTCGCAGACACTGATACGGTCCCCGCGCTGAGCAGGAACAAATTACAGGCTGATACACACAGACAGACACACACACACACACACACACACACCACAAATATAACCTTCAGATTACAGATGGCCCCTATCAGAGACTGCCGGCTGGATTTGCAAGATGTAAATACTGAGGGGGTAATCCAGCACCGGGCAGAGGGGGGTATAACACGGGTCAGGAGCGGCACCAGATGGCAGATGTGTATGTCTGTGTGTGTGTGTGTGTGTTAGAGGAAATGTTAAGCATGCTGAGGCACTGACGTTGGGATTATTTTAGTCTGTTTTTGATGTGCCACAGATGGACCTGTGGTGTTTTGTTCTCAACACAAAATGCAGGTGGATAATAGCCCTCAACATGAAACACCCCTGCTTCACTTTCCCCCCATCTCTTTGCCCACATCGCACTCTGGCAAACGGTTGTGAACCTCCATTATTAGTTAATGGAGGCCCACACTTAGAGTGACCTTGAGTAAACTGAGAAAGAGGACACGAGTGTGAGTGGTCTGACTTTCAACCTGGATTTCCCTGTGGTCGTGTATGGCGGGTAATATCAGAAGGGGAGGGAGGAAGAGAGAAAGAAAGAAAGAAAGAAACTGTGAAAGAGAGAGACACAGTTTTATCATAAGAATGAGGCCTTGTTTAATTCTTTGACTCGTGGAGGTCACAAGCCAATCGAGCTGGCATGCTACGATACGGTGCGCTGTCCTGGGGAACATTTTCTCCTCCACATCCTTTTTCATTTCACCTCCTCCTCTTCACCCCCCCACCCCCAATCTCTTACACCCTTTTTGTCCTTGCCATAATTTCATCTCTATGCACGTCATTAGCAAGCTGGCGCCTAATGAATTTCTTATCTCTGCAAATTCAGTGGCTGTCGCGATAACGTTTATTGTTTTCAGTTTTACTATTCCCCACACTGGAGGCAGGGGTGTGTGCGCGACACAGAGAGAGAGTGGGAGTGGGGGGGGGGGACAGAAACAGTGAGACAGGCAGATATTTAGACAGAGAGACAGAAGCAAAGAGGGGAAAAAAAGGAGAGGTCTAACCAGTGGTGGCATTTTGACTGTGTGTCATCCAGTATTTAAGTTTGTAATGTGAACACAAATGAAGGCATGAAAATGTGTGTGCTGTAGAGGCGGATGGCAGCACACTGGGAGGGATACAGTACATGGAGAGACGTCAAGAAAAACAGGTGGCGGGAATGACAGAATGAGGAGATCAGGAAATGGGGGGAAAAAAGGGAAAGGAAATAAACGAGCAGCCGAACCTTTTCGAGAAGACAGAAAGAGGCAAAAAATAAAAAATAAAAAAATAAAATAGGAGTCACTGATTGGAAACTGATACCCAAGGGAGTGGAAAAGAAGAAGCTTAGAGATGATTAAACAAGGAGAAAGAAAAGGACGGGAGTCGCAGGACAGAGCAGTGGCAGATGGGAGTGTTCTGGTCTGTTACTAATGTTCCTTCGGAAGAATTAAAGTCCAAGAAGAGGTTAGTGCACACACACACACACACCGGCACATACACACACATGCAACACCGTCAGCTCAGTATAGGTGTTAGTGAGGACCCCTGTAAACATCAGCAACCCCCTACTGGCTTTCCCTCAGCAGCAGTTAGTGACTTAGTGACCCATGCAACCCCTCACACGCCGGCATCAGCCCCTGTAGTAGCGCATGGTCGATCCAAAGTGTCACCTCGCTAAATACGGGCGCACACACACACATACGCACACACTGCTCACTGCAAGTGTTAAGCACACTCTTCTGACACCTTTTCCTGATAACAGAATGCATGTGGGGTGCGATGTGAAGAGGAGAGAGGGAGTTACGAAAAAGAGGAAAGGGAGATTGGACGGAAAGCTAATAGCGGCTGTGTCACACTCTCAGCATTAGTGTAATGTGGTGTCAAAACAAGGCCTCAGTTGAGCACTTGAGCGTGTGTGTGTTAATGTACAAAGAGTACAGTGGCACTATTGTGGCTTGGGAACCTGTTTATTTTGTATAATAACACCATGCTGAACTGATGTGCACTAGTTGTTTTCATGTGTTTTGCTTGTGGATGTCTTATGTTGTGATCAGGCCTGTAGGGTGATTATGTTTAGCTTGAGTTTTTTTTGTTTTTTTTTTTTGGCTTTATCAAGTGCAGCTTAACAAGATGGTCAACTGATTAGCATGTGTGGCTAGTCAAGCTGGGATGCAAATGAGGATAATCCCGCAGTTTCCTTGCAGAACAGCAGTTAAAAGCTGGATAAAATCTTAAGGTGAATTATTAGCACAAATTCTAGCAGCCTTGATGAGCTCCTTTGTTATACAACAGAACCAGAACCAGAACCATAACTAAAATCATCATCATTTTAATGTTGTCCTGCTCATGAGCAAACATTTCAAACCTTGTGAAATATTGCTGACAATTTGTTCTTATATTTTTTCTGAACCTGGCATAAAAGTAGAACATCAGATTGAAGTTATTCTGAGAAACATCCAACTTCAAAATCTGTTTCCTTCTGTTCGCTACCACCTGCCGCAGTTCCAGTTCCGCACTGCACAGTTTTTGGCAAAGAGTCTGGAGCCCCCATTCCCAGAGTTTCCTAGAACTAACAGTTTGTCTAGATGAAGATGCTACAAAAAACTTTGTTAAATGCTTAAATATAATGAATTCTAATATTAAAGTTTTGGTAGGATTCCAACCATTGCTCAGGACTCTCTTAAATACAAGAGAAAGTATAAAGATGTAGTGGTTGACATGTGTTTGCATTAACACTTTAATAGCATTAATGTTATTTCACTGCCTTAATTTAATTCTCACTGGTCATTGTGAGCCAACAAAACTGTATTACTTCATATATAATACTACTACTGCCCATGGCCAGATTAACTTGATAGAGTCAACTGTGGCTGGGCCCTGTTGACCCACCCCTAACCTGCCACCCACACCACAGTACATGGCACACAGAGACTCAGAAACCTATGCTAAAGCACTACCTGGACAACTTCATTTGATAAATATTTTTAAATTGACACAGCTTCCCCTTAATAAGCCAGGAGACCCACTTATTGTACTTTCATGGTACATATTGCTGAGCAATCTGTTGACACACAGTGGGCATTTTTGGGCCAGTGGAGAGCTTGGGCTTTGGGCAATTACCCTCTCTGCCCAGTGAGTAATCCAGCATTGCTTCTACTACTAAAAATTACTACCACTGCTACAGTAACAACCTCAAACTGACAGAAAAGCCATATGGATCGCACAAATATCAAACATTTTATCTAAAGTTTCTGGCAGTATCAGAAAACCACACTGGGCTAATATTTGTGAGATTATAGAGTGAAGTCAAAAAAGGAGATCAATCAACACTATCTGAAGCAGAGCATCACCTGTATTGAGTGGTTTAATTTCAGCTCCTCATTGAGATAAAAAAAAGAAGATAAAAGTTATTTTCCTTGACCTGCTCTGAGCAATTTACAGCTTTTCCTAAATTGCTTATTTGCTGTGATGACTTGCAAGTTATATGCTTTTTTCTTATTGTCATCATTACTGTTGTAGCAGTTTACCCAAACACAGTCTGCATTATCTGCTCTATATAAACACAGCAGGACCCCACAACTATGGCAGATTAGCTTCCAAAATACCTTGAAAGCAATGTGGATGTTACACACTAAATTATCCTCTAATACCTAATACTGCAGGGGTCAGGGGATACATTATCAGTGCTTTACTGACAATGTCAAACAAATTAGCCTCCACTGTGCTCTGACCTCTTTGAAAGAAGGAAAGAAAGAAAATGTAACTCCTAGATCGATAA
Source organism: Lates calcarifer (assembly GCF_001640805.2). Lineage (NCBI taxonomy): Eukaryota > Metazoa > Chordata > Actinopteri > Centropomidae > Lates > Lates calcarifer. The sequence goes on along the minus strand of NC_066851.1, from coordinate 14,733,587 downwards.
AAGTTGAAGGACAACAGGCGATGAGCGTGAAGAGATGTGACACAGTCCGCACATGTGAGTAAATCTCTCCTGAAGTGAAGGTCAGAGAGAGGTAAGCTGCGTGTGTAAAAATGAGTTTTAACCTGAGTTGAAGCTACGAGGAAAGAGGAGGACGTCTCAGGAGAGGCTAACTCGAGCTTTCATGCTTTCATTTGATGCCAAAATTCCACTTTGAAGCCACTTTACATCAAGCCACTGAAGAAAAGATTCATTTGGGGATTGGGAAAGGCAAAAGTTAAGGCAGCTCTTGGGCCTGTAATGAGCACTTTATCCTCTTTTCTTTCATGATACATACACGTGGGTATCACTCAACATTCAAAACACAGGCTTTGTTGGCCAGCATTCATGAAATCCTCAGTTTTATATTCAAATTTTCAAATTATTCCTGTTGTTTGTTCTTCTGCGAGAGGAGCTTGCATACCACTCAACCTGTTCCGCACCAGCAGCTCGAACAGCCATTGTACACCAAGTAGCGAGTCTACACAAGGACCCAGAAGCTTCATTACACTCCCAGTCTCCTCACAGTACACCCAGCCAGAAAGCAGCCACCGTGCTGTTCGCCGCTGCAGCGCCTGCCAACTGTCCACATGTCCTGGGCATGGCTGAAGTGGGCGCGGCCTGCGGAGAGATGCTTAACTGCCTCAGCAGGAACATCAGGAGCGCAATTCTGTTAGCTGTCCCCGCGCATATGGCCCTGTTTTTCATTTTTAGGTTTACGCAGCGGAAAAGGAAAGGAGAGCGAAGGAAGTAGAGCTGAGGAATGGATGAGGAGAGAGCGAGAGAAAGACAGAAGCAAGATAGAAGGTTAGGTTGAAAGACTGAGAGACAGAGATGGAAAAGCAGAGTGGCAAGAAATGAGTAATGAAGGGAGATAGAGAGAAAAGGGTTGAGAGGGTGTGAAATGCAAGAAGAGAGTTTAATTTGTTTTTCAGCAGTGTCGTGCCGTCACAGAAATGTGTTTACCAGCCCCTACTTTGCCATTAGTGACACTCGGGCGCTCCTGTAGAAGAAACCAAATAGGTTCATAACTGCCTCATGTATCCTCCAAATGTCCCTATAGCTCTCCGTCTGTTGGACTGTGTCCGTCCGTATGTCTCCTCTCCTCTCTTCATCCATCCCCCTCTCTGTCTCCCTCTGTCTCCCGTCTCTCTCTTTTGTTTTATTCTTTTTCTTCTTCTCTTGCTCCTGTCTGTTCCCCTCCTTGTGGTCGGCCTTTCTCCAAAGTTTAAACTGCCGCCTGTTGTCGTGATAGAAAGCCGACCCAGAAGTGCCACAGTGCAGTGAAGGGCGAAGTAGTGGAGAGCATGCAAATGAGGGAGGGCGCAGGACACATACTGATGCTGTGTCCCATTTTAGGGACTGCCTCCTTTGACACATGTGGCCTACCAGGGTGTAGCCTCCCAAAATGAGACGGCCTTCACCGTTGGATCGTAAGTTCCTACTCCCTTTCCTCTCAGAAACCAAAACTGGTCCAGGCCAAGTTGTAAAATAGGAAATTCGAGAACGTCTTAATGAGGCAACACCAAGAGTCTGTGCTTGTAGTTTTGTGAGGTTGTACTTCGACACAGCCATGCTTTGTTTAATCACATTAATGACATAGTGTTTTAACAGGTACAAGATGTTACCGTCTTGGTTTAGCATGCTAACATTTTCACAGTACAGCTGAGGCAGATGGAGATGTCATTGACGTTGCAGGTATTTAATTATTCAATTCAATTCAATTCAATTCAATTTTATTTATATAGCGCCATATCACAACAACAGTCACCTCAAGGCACTTTTCATATAGAGCAGGTCTAGACCGTACTCTTTAAAATAGGTATTTACAGAGAGAGACCCAACAAATCCCACCATGAAATCATAAACAGAGTTATTACAATTCATCCTAAAGGGGAAAGGAATACCTGTACCAAGTGTCATCCTATAGTTGTTGAGATATTTCAGTCTGGACCAAAGTGGTGAACACACTGACCCACTGACTAACGTTGACATTACCGTCCCTAGAGACACACTTCTAGCATGACTAAGAGCTAAACTTAAGCAAGTGCAACATGGATAAATGCACAATGCACCAGTTTAATGGTACAGTATTCAATATACATCATCATAACTTATATTTCTTTATAGTGGTTAAAAGCATTAACCAGTCTGCTCACAAGAACAAAGATAAGAGTTTCTGCCCAGGATCTATTTACATCATGCAGTTAGACATGCTTTGATACATTTACTGATAACAATCTGACTTTAACCAGTGATCTTGGGATACTGAGAACAGTAAAGGATACATCAGTTAAATTCCTGAACTGTTAGCATGCAATATCTTTCAACTCGGCTGATTTTATCTCCTTTTGCTGCACAATAGCCTGCGTATCCACCTTGCTGCCAATTTCTACAGGCCCTGTACTAGCAGCCTGCAAGGGTCGCTCTGTATCTCTGCCAGCCCATTGGCTCGCTTTCTCCTACCCAAACACAGCTTATGTAACAGCGTATCAAAATGCTTTGTATATATTGGTAACAATAATTGATGAAGTTCAACCTTAACAAGTGTTTTCCTATACAGATAGCCTATGCAATGCTTTTTTAGGATAATAGTCTTGAGGTCTCCACCACTGCAGCGAACTGTGCTGGAGGTGAAAGGTGTGACTACTCTGACTCCTGCTGAGGCTGCTGCTAAACTGTTTAAAGGTGTTAACTTCCTTTCATATTCTGGTGTCAGACATGTCACAGAGAGCCTCTCAAAGAGCGAGACAGAAAATACCCTTTGTTAATATTTTAACAGTTCAAACAGTTGGAGATAAGGTAGAGTGACAGATACAGGTAAGGCAGATTGAATCCAAGGGTCAATACATGGAGGAAAGTGGAGCCAAAGTGTGCTAGTCGGAGGTCTTTTTTTGAGTCAACATTCAGCTTTGGTAATATTGACTTAAAGCTGTTGACTTATAGGATGGAAAAGAAATGCAGGAAGACAGAAAAAGACAAAGGAGAGCGTAAGACGAGTATGAAATATGGTGTAAAAATATCAAAGGATAAAAAAATCTGTTGTCTGTCTGTGGGTGTATGCGGCCATCTGTATCTCTGCATACATGAGTTTGCCTGTGCAAGTCCCTGTGCAAATCATGTGTTTGTGCATGGTTGTGTATTTGTGTGTGTGTGTGTGTCTTGGGAGCAGCTTGTGAATGGGGGGATTTAGGAGGGAAAAGTTGGAGCAGAAAGCTGCTGGAGGTAATCTTGTGGCCTACAGCTGATAACAGCTTTCCACCTGGAGCCTCTTAACAAATGGCTGGACCACCATCAATCAGCCAAATGTCCTTCAGAGAGAGGGAAAGTAGTTGAAGTTTAGAGAACAGTGACATAAGGCAGTGTTGAAACCATGCAGCAATAACAGTTTGTGATAGAAAAATGTGTAAAATTTGAATATTTTCACATACCTGTGAAACACCTCTGAATACTTAAAGCTGCACGTCACTGATTTTATAGGGCTAAAGACAAATTACTAGTCACAGTCGAGTACTGCACAGCGTGCAAAAATAGCTGCGTAAGGTCTTATGTGGTCCACCAGGGACCTTTATCAAGTCTGAGAAAATTACTTAAGTGACATCCCTCAGGTATCACAGCTTGGGCTTGAAAATTACAAATTCGGTGTGTGGAGAAAGTGAAATTAGGGGTTATCTAGGCCTTTGCTGCTTTGATATGACCATTCTTTTTAAAGTCTGCTACTCATAAAGGCAAGAGGATGCTTCAAATAAAGTGTTTCCTGTGGGGGAAATTTTTCTACTCCAACTTTGGGGAAAAAATGGGCTGTTAATTCCCATTTAAAATTTAAAGTTGTTTCCCTCTCACAACTCTCTAAGATGGCAGGCTTTTTGCCCCACTTTTGAGCATGGCCACCCAGAACAGCCATGAATGCTTTTATCCTTAGCTGTTGTCGGAAGACATTTCGTAAGAACCAGTTCATTTTAAGCACAGCCTTATTTTTGCTCACTTCCAGGTTTAACGTCAAACCTTGTTGCAGCGGTGTGTTAGTACACTGTGACATCACCGCTGGGTGTGGTCACAGGTGCAATACAGGAACCCTTTTCACCACACACCTCTCATCTGTCAGACTGAGTGAAGTAAAACACTTTTAACTTGAGATGGCGGTGATGCACTGCTTTAGAGTCTGGTATTAAGTTACTCTTTAAGTCTCCCAGCTTCATCAAAGTGTGATACTAAACAGGTGGAGCTGTTTTAACTCCGGTATTCTACTGCAACACTGGAAATATATGCTGAAAAATTTTAAGTTTTACCCTCAGAGTTTATTTGGATGCATGTGGTGGCACATCAAATGGCTTAACTTTGTGTGAGTCTGTGTGCATGTGTATGTGCACATCTGTCCGTCTGTCTAGCCCTGGCCTAATGGGCCTTCAGCCCTTGCATGGCTGACAGCAAATCAATAACCCACTGGGTAGGCCCAATACTGCTACCTCTGTGCATAGAGAAAGGGAGAGAGAGGGAAAAAGAGAGCGAGAGAGAGGGATGAAGGCCGGTTGACCCACTGTAAACACTATGGATTCATGTCCATGGCTTATGGCAGACTTGTCACTCGTCTCCTTTCACTAAATCTTGATTTCAATTGTGTGCTCTAATCTTCCTGGGCGCTCATGCTGGCACACAATCTTGTGGACTCAGACAACACACAGATTAGTGCACCAGATGCACAATGCCATTTGTATTTCTGAAAAGCATTAGGCCCGAGACTTTCAGCGTGACACTCCACAATGGGGTCAGGTTAACCAGATTACTCACAACTTTAGAGCGTCATTAGAGGAGGATGTCAGAGAACAGACTGACTAAAAAAAAAAAGAGAGAGATGGAAATGAAAATATCAGCAGAATTAAACAGTACAAGTACAGATTGCGTACAGTCTCACGATGCATTCTGGCAGTCAAATGTGGTTCTTTTCTGAATCTGAGACAAGGAACGTGGGAGCTGTGTGAAAATCTGCAGTGAAGGTGTGAGGACTCAAGTTAAATTAGAATTTTAAGATAAGAAAAAATGAAACTTTAATGATCCCTGTGGGGGGAATTAGTTTGGTGCAGCAGCAAAAGTAATGTGATTCAACAGCAAAAATGGCTATATGGAACATATAAAATAAGCCATAATATAGCACATAAAATAGAAAACGAAAAAGCAAGAATATCTAAGTATAGAACATGAACGAACTGAGTTTCTGTTATTGCATTAACTTATGGTTTTCACATAGACGGCAAGAACATTTAATCAAAAATACATCATGACATATGTGCTACATATAATATATCTATGTGAATTGAAATGTAATCACTTAGGCTCAAGTTTTTAATCATCATCATCATCATCATTAAATCATCATCATCATCAGAAATCGAAAAATGGAAATTTAATCATCTCAAACATCCACATACTTGACCTTGGAAACAGCATTTTGAGACAAAGACCTTTAGAAACCATAGAAATTATGACTTTTGTCTGTCGTGTGCAAAGGTGTGTTATCGAGCCACAGGATTGGTGTTTTTACACTTCAGATATTTATATATATATATATATATATATATATATATAAAGATATAGTGATCTGATAGAGGTGGGTGTGTTGAACTTTAGAGGTGGACTTGGACAGAGCCAGGCTAGCTGGTTTCCCCCTGTTTTCAGTCTTGCTGTTGCTGCTATGCTAACTTGTACTTGGCTATGGCTAAATATTTACTGTACTGACATGAAAGTGGTATATTGAAAGTGGTATATTTGTCATCTCCTCTCCAGAAGAAGGCAAACAAGTGTACTGTATTTGTAATGATTTTGCAAGCCCTGGCAGCTGATGTTGTCCTTCTGGTGAGTACGTCAGATCAGAAAACGCATATCAGAGCCAAGTGGATCATGATTACAATGAACAGAATTTGGTTCTTGATTAATGGAACAAAATGGAATAGAACAGAAGTGGATAGACCTGAAATGAATTGAGCGTAACAAAATGTCAATCAAGAGCCCAACAGGGCCAAGGCAGAGGTGAACAGCAACATGCAGCATGGCAGCATACAGGAGGTCAGTGGACTCCCTCTGCTAGCTCTGCCTCTCACTGCTTTGTGGATTTCCCTGTGAAATGCTGGATCACATGGTAATCTCAGTTTAATACACAAATCCCCAACCCCAATCCAATCAAACCTAATACCCCCCCACCCCCCTGGGCAGCCACCCACTCTCCGTCCCTCCCATCGCCTCACCGAATGCCACCATCGCTCAACTTTTCTCAGAGTTGGAGCCTCCTTGTCAAGTGTGTGAAAGGATTTAGGTGTTCAGTGCTAGAGTGTGTGCAAAAATAACCACTTCTTATAGAGAGATCTGGATGAGATGGGTGTGAACATTCAATACTACAACACTCTGATCAAAAGATAAACGTGGAGCCAGAATTTAGAGGTTTATTTACATTCACACCAGTGTACACACATGCTCTTAGTAACGGAAATCATGTAATCTTTAAACACACACACACAAACAGGACGAGAACTACACAGGGAGACTGTGTGTAAGTGTGTATCTGTGTGCGTGTAATGCCCAGCCAGCGGTGGTTAATGCTCTCCCAGAGGGTTTTAATCCAGATTATCAGGAGTATAAAGTCACTGAGTCTCCCTCTCAGATGGACCTAGGCTACCCCTTAGTGCATGCACACACACTCTCTCTCTCTCTTTCCCTCCTTTAGTGCTTTTCACACACACACACACACACACACACACACACACACACACACACACAAAGGGAGTCCCTGTTTTGGATTATCCTCTAGGGGGTGCTGTGTATCCAGATAGTTGTTGGCCGGTTGGTGTGTTTTCAGAGCAGACACAGTCGCCTCACGGATGCAGCTCACCCTGCTGCGTAAAGACCTCAAATCAGCTGCACTCAGTTTGACCTATTTCAACATATTCGCAACGTTATTGTTGCCTCATTTGACATTTATAGGATGCCTCCTCCCGAGAGATTCGCCTTTGTCTTACAAAGTGTGAACATTTGATCCTGTGATATAATAATCAGTGCAGACATCTATATCTACACTGTGTGTGACTCTGCCGACAGCCATTTTGGACAGAACCACGCGGCCGAGCTTCCGTCCACCTCAGAGACAGCTGCTCCATCATTTACATACAGCAGTGTGATCTGCATATTGCCCAGTTGGTGTGGATTAATTTCAGCGTGTTTAATCTGATGCTGGAGATTGATGCTTGCAGCAGGGGTAGGCTGCTCTGTGTACGTTTCCTCATATTCGCTCGCTCACTCACACGTCCCGGTGACAGGCAGTCTGATTGGATCACAACCAGTCATTTTCCACTCAAATAGACAACAAATGAAATGTCTCTGCTACATGCAGTGGTGCTGCCTGGTCAATAACCAGGAGGAGCTGTGGCCTTTCCCCTGTTTTTCTTTGTCTGTATATCTACTACACTATCTATTTTTATTTCTTTCGTTCTCTGTCTCTCATCTTCTCTTTAGCTCTGATCTTGCTCTCTCCCGCCTGATCACACACTGCCTCTGCCTTTTCTCTCCCTCTTTCGCATTCCCCCTGCATGCATGTTTCCTGGTGCTCTGTAAATTAGGCTGAAAATGGAAGATTAACCTCTGGAGATGAGAAGCTTCCTTAATGCGCTCTGTTCCTCTCGCTCCTGTTCTCTTTTCAGTAAACCACTGCATTACAGCATTATTTAATGGGAGCATCTAATTGGAATCAGCTGGAACGCAGAGATACTGGGTGGCCGAACCTTTTACTAGGCTGCGAGATTCAAACATGGAGGATTATGCTCATTAAGAGACTGTGGTGCAGAAGTTATTTTGTCTGCAAGTGTATGTGTGTTAAGAAAGACGAGTTGTGTTTGCAGTCGGGGAGGGATACACTTTAGGTGTCCTTAGTCCATCTTAGCTGCAAGTTTGTGTTTTTGTGAATTTGCATGTGCACTATTCATGGATTCCATGAAAAACAGTTCACCTAAAGTGTAATGTGTTGTAATATCCACCAATAATTTGATACATTTTAAAAAATTTTAACCAAAGCACAATTGCTATGCGCTTGTATTATGCTGAAGTATCTGTGTATAGTCATTTTATGGTCCTTTGTTGCCTCATTCTGCCCACCTCAGTGAATTTGTAGAAGCCTGAAACAAGGCTATGCCAGCCAACTTCCTGTATGGTTTACTGGTATACAAGCCTCATCATGACTTCCACTGACAACCGGTAGTAAATACAGTGTGTCCATGTTTGCTGTTCCTTTAAACAATTACAAAGGTAGTGTTTTTAGCAGCTGTGGGCGGCCTCTTCTGTTTTTGTTTTTGTTTTTTTTTTTCAGTGTGAACATTGCATCACATTGCAGTAGGTGTTTCAGTGCTTAAATCAGAGTGTAAAGCCTTCCTTTGTTACCCTGTCCTGTTCCCCTTTTTTCCCTGTTGTACATTTGGTGAATTGAAAGGCAGAACATTTAGTTTAGTGTGAAGCCTGGAAGATATCAGACCAGAGGCCCCTGGACTTACGCCAGCCCCACAATATGAACTTATTTTGTTAAACGCAGTACATGAGCTAAAAGTGAACACACCTTTGCTCTTTTATGCAGTGTTTTCTTTTTTACAATGTTAGTACCACAGCTCTGTGGATGGTCCATCACTTTGGTCCAGACTGATATATCTGGTCCAGATGTCCGTAGTCTTCAGAGGATACAGACATTCATGACCACCTCAGGATGAATTACAAAGACTTTGGAAATCCCCCAGTTTTTCCTTTAGGTCCATCATTAGGTCAAAGTTTCAGTTTGTCCAGTACTTTGGTTTATGACCAAATGCCCGCAAAACTAACGACACCCCCATCAGCTATCTAGCAAATGTTACTATGCTAATGTGCTGAACTAAGATGCTGAGCATGGTATGTTAACTGCTAAGCAGGTTATCATTGTCATTGTGAGTATGTTAAACTGCTGACATCTGCATTTAGCTCATAACACTGCTGGCTTCAGACTCTTATCCTTGTGTCTTTCCCCTGCAAGATTATTTTCGTGGCATTTTGTCTTGTTTTTTGTCTTGTCTATTAGACAGTTGACTGTAGAGACTATAAGGAAACCAATCGAGGACATTGCAATTAACATCATGATGCACAGGTACAGGTGTAGTTAACAGTCCATTGGGTATTTAGGCAATGCGTGAAAGGACATACATTTTGCTGGAGTGCGAATGTAACTATTTTGGATTGAGGTGTTAATATCAGTTAAATGCTTAAAATAATGGGTCAGTTATTTCTCGTTATCTTAATATACGTGCAGAAGCAAACCTTTGGGTATCAACACACAAACACCCACACACATACACATTTGCACACTGCTCTCAGGTTATTACGGGCTGTCATTGTTTAATTCTTGCTCATTAAATGCTCCAGACAATGACAAAGCGCCTCAGTCTCTGACAGGCTCTTTGTTAACCCTCTCCCTCTTATCTCTTTCCCGCCTACCATTCTCGCCCCTCTCTACTCCGCTTTGTATCTATTGTATGACACTCAAGGACGATTTGACGGCGTCCCAAGCCACCACTTAAACATCCCTATTCATCTCAAACCAAAACCTGCGAGAGGGAGAGAAATACCAACTCGAAACGCCGAGAGAACAATTTGCAAAAGCCTTGGACTGTCAGATACCACTTGCCAGTTACTGGTAATATAAAACTTGCACTGATGGAGACGGCGCTGATGGCATTGGCGGCAGCGACACTGGTGATATAAGATGTCATAACCTTGCGTCCTTGCGCCAAATGTTTTAGAACCATCAATCTGTTTGACCTTTTTTCAGGACTCAGGCCCATCATGCACTCAGATCCTTTCTCCCTATTTCTTTCACTCTCCCTAGATCCTGCCCTGACAATGATTGTTATGTGTGTGTGTGTGTGAGAGAGAGAGAGAGAGAGACTGAGGAAGGTGGAGAGACAGAGAGGCTGCCCCTGAGTGCATTCACGTAAGAACCGAGGCCACCTGAGAGCAACGGAGCACAGAATAGTGAAGATGAGAGAAAATGAAGAGACAAAAGCACTTCCCTGGTGTAATTATGCTTTCATTTCATGGCCAAGTATCCACATGATGTGCCCTGCATACAGAGACGCTCATTAGAGTTATTGCACATCTGAAATGTAACTGGCATCTGCCTGTAGAGAGCACGAGTGAAAGTAAAGTGAGGTTAAAATGGCAAAAATAACTTCTGCAAAAGATGTGGAGGTGTGAACTGAGTTTGGGTGTCTCCTCACTTTAGGTGAACTGTGAAGTTTGGCATGCATACACAAAAGCTTTTCCTTGATTATACATGTCACTTTCCTTTTTGATTAACAGCAAAATGCAGTGAATCCACAGGTACTAATATGTTCATAACAGTGATTTTATCAGTTATGTGCTTTATTTTATGCCAGCAATTGTTTTTATTTGAAAAAGAGTCTTCTACTTCTACTTTCAGAGAGTAAATATCTCATTTTTTGGATCAGAAACGTCTCTTCTGTGATGCTCATGAAAGGAAAACACTGCAGCAAACAACAAACCTTCTCAAAGCATTACCACAAATACAAACAAAGCTCAGAGCGAATCCGCAGAACTTAAGTACTTCAGTGCAAAATTCCCACTGCATCCCCTCTGCTAGTAAAGCAGCGGCATCCTGATGCTTGGATCAATGTTGCAACAAATAACTTTAATACGTCTGACTGTGAGCGCTGTCGTGCCCTACCTGACGCACTGTTGAGGGGGAATGGGATGCTAATGTAGTTAAATCTGCACTCTCATTACTGCAGCAGGGACTCACTTCATTAACAGCCCCCTGCTAATGTGTCACTCTACTTTTTGTGCTTTTATGTATGTGTGTGTGTGTGTGTGCCAGTTTCTGTGTGTCATGTCAACATGAGACATAAAAAGATGGTGGCAGAGATAGAAAGATGATTTGTGTGCATGGATGTATATGTGTGTCTGTCTGTGAATGCAGACAGGAGATGAGGCAAAATAAACAGACACCTGTGAGCCTGTGCTCTTGCAACAGGGGGTGACATGAGTATTAAAGGAGCTGTAAGTACCTTTTGCTATTGCTATGTAGCCACGGTTAGCATTAATAGCTGTTTACTTAGCAGTTTAGAATAAGTGCTGTGAATTCAGCATTCGCAATGCCGAATGTTAATGCTAGTGTTTTGCTTCTATTTCCATCAGTTATTTTCTTCTACTGAAGTTAGCATGCTAAGCGGCTAGTCCTGGCCCATTCTCTTCAGCAATTTTCTTTAGCGTCCAGTCAAGAGGTAGTAGCGACTGGGCAGAAGGCACATATAACCTCTTGTCTTGTAAATGCAACGACATCTGAAGCTCTCGGCAAGCGACCATCACCACCAACACCCATTCCCGGCAAGCAACCACGTTCGGCTGCAGAGAAAACTTACGTATAGCTCCTTTAACTGGATGTGCAAAACATAAAACTCTGAAACTGATCAATCCCAATTTCAACTATCTCACATTTTTAAAACCGTTCTCTAACTTTCTGCTGTTTTTCATCTTCGTCTCCTCCTCCGTGGCTCATAGAGATTTAATAAGGAGAATCAATGAGGAATAATGGTTTCTACCTGGATTCACCTCATCATTATACTTTATGGAAAGAATAAGGGCCACTAATATTTTGTACATGCTGTATCGGTGTCTATAAGGAGTTTCTTTTCCTCAGCAAGGCCCTGGAGTGGTTTTTACAGCACTTGGAGGAGGTTTACTGTCAGTGACACATCCTGGGTAGCTTCTGTGCCTCACCTTCCTCCCCCGATACACTGCTGCTACTTGCAAACTTCACACACACACACACACACACACACACACACAAACCCCTCTCACCAGTGTCTGGGATTTCAGCAATTAATGGGGCGGTAAATGAGATTGTTACTGATGTGTGGTAGCGAGGTGAGCGAAGGTGTGGAGGTGATGGAGGGAGACAGGAAGAAGGCAGAGGAGAGCCGGAGGGAGGCAAACGCTGTGAAGATGTTGTGATGCAAATTAGAAACTTTTGCATGATTCAAATTTGGGTTAAAGTTCTGAAAATAGATTTTTATTTAACTCTCTTATCCAGGCAAAGCAGGTATTTGAAGAGCCTAAAAGTGGAGAATGCTTTTGTTTGCTCTGCATGGATGCAAATCCTTGCCAATCAGATATACATGTATATCATCCATCAGCAATGTTAAAGGCATTATCATAAATAATTTGGAAATTAAGTGTTGAAATCTAGCTTCCTGCTCAATCCACTTTCCCTCAGCTGCTGAATTCTGCTCCAGTTAGTTACTTCTAACATTTCCTGAAATGTCTTGTCAAACCCGAGAGAGCAGGGGTGTATTTGTTGGTTCTACATGTAGCAGTAGAGTGATATGGTAAGAGCAAGAGCATGAGGTTTCCCACTAAAGAAAAATCAATTTCCAAATCTCTTTAAACCCAAAATGCAATATGTGTTATGGCTCCACTGCCTTATGGCCTTGTTTTCTATTTTCAGTGGAGAAATTAGTGTCTTCATTGATGGATTTCTGCATGTATGAGAGATGTAAAACAGTAAATGTAGCAAAAAGCTGTTGCTTTTAGACTCTAAAGGACTGACTCTTTATAAAACTGATGGTTACCAGCAGTGTTTTGGATTTTTCTACTACTGCTGGGAATATCTGCCCATGACATGATTATAGTATGTTTACAGTTGGCCAATAAAATGCACCAATGAATGAAGGATACAGTTTTTCCCCTGAAAATTATAATTGAAGGACAGAGTTGTTCTACAATGATCACCAAATTACTAAACCTCCTCACCAGTAAGTTCTGTAATACTGCCTCTTGGTGGCACATCCTATTGTCCTTTTAGACAGATACATATTATGACCCACATCCTCTGGCAGAGAGACTGATTTAAATTGCTGATTGCCTCTGCTTCTCCATTTGTCGCTGCTTCCTTGTTACTGAACCTCGGTGACTGCAGCAGTGGCCCTGGAATACCATCCTCCAGAGGCTGAGAGAGGGGCACAAGAAGGGAGGGTCGGCCCTGTGTGACGATGCCCCCCCCCCCCCAGGGGCCTATTTTTCCTGCAGGCCTGCAGGTGGATGGTGCATCAGGAGGAAAAGTTATCCATTTATATCACTTAATCCAGAGGACACACTATTAGAGCTCTAGACGGGGAAGGAAAACACACACTCGTACGTGCCTGGGCACTTGTATACACACACACTCATGCACGTCAGCAGCAAAACACATTCACATAGTTTGGAGCCACATACACACACACAAGCACACATATGAAGGTGCACACCCATTCATACACACACATGCGTATGCATACAAGCATTAGCACACGTATATATGGATCTGTCACAGACGGCACAGTCTTGTAAATCTTATTAATGCTTATATGAGTGTGTGTGTGTGGATTGGTGTGTATGTAAATGTAGTATGAACATGTAATTTTCATGTCATTAGTCAAGGTATAGATTTGCATAATCTGCCATGGCTTCCATCCTTTCACACACCTTGTTTGTTATATAATATTTTATGATCTGGCTCAGCCAACTGTGAAGCAGTTTTATTCCATATTATTGTAAAGGTGGCATACAGTTTTCAAAACACATATATCAGTTTTTCATTGGGTGAAAATTTGTTTTTATTACATACCCGCATACAACGTTCAAATGTGTTAGCGAGTGTAATAACGCATAATGTGTAGTTGAGTGTGTAATGTCTATTGAGCGCAGCAACAGTTTGTATGATGTATCTGAAGCAGCAACACGTGTTTGTCGCATGTGGCATTTAATTTTTCTATCATGACTGTGCAGCAGAAGACAACCCCCCGCCCGCCCGTTCCCTCTTTGGATGTATGGCTGGCAGTGCTGGTTGTTTTTTTTTTTTGGTCACCGTGTCTCTCAGTAATCTGTGGGACTGCACACAACAAATGTCTTCAATCTGCTGTCTAATCACGGCTCAAACCAGGAGAACAATAACATGCTGACATCATACAGCAGATTATGGTGAATCTGCTCTGCTCTCACAGGGCTCCTCCGATCTGTTCCACCACCGCTACTGTTGACACACTGCAGGGCATAGCACCAGAGCAGATACAACAAAAGATTCTCAGTTTGGAGTTTTTATTTGCTGACTTTTAAAATAACTTGTTACTTTTTTGGTTTCAAGTTGATGTTCTTAACTGTGAATCTCATCAACAGCAAATGAACCACACTATCTTTGAGAAACTAAGGCGTCATATTTTGCAAATAGCAATTATAATAAACTGGATTTCAAGCTATGTAATTTAGGATGAAAAACAGCCGTAAAACTGAGCCTGAGAATAATTTCACCCACTGGTTTTGTCATTATTCCCACAAAGATGGCAGTGTTGGTTTTGACGTTCCATTTACAATGGGCTCCTACTGTGGCTGAAAACACAGTTCATTTACATGCACTTATCAAACTCGAACACGCACAAAATGAATGAGAGCCATCCATGCATAATACATTTAATATTTAAAATGACTGGAACCATATTTTATCTATATGACCACGCCTTTGGCATATAACAACCTTTCCAATCTCAGCCCTAGCAGAATCCAGCTGTCACTCAAATGATATTATTACTGCCGTATTTTTGCAGCCAGGAGTAGAATCAATTGGGTACAGTGCAAATGATAATGATATAATCAATATGCACCGTGTTCTGTGTTTTAGATATGGCATTTAATCAGACTAATGACTATTCTTTAAAGTGGGTAAGTGAAGCACGATGACACATTTCAAATGCTGCAGTTGTCCTCTCTCGCTCCGGGTTTGCCTTGTGCAGAGAATTGAATCTCTTCAACTGAACAAATTGACTGTATGCGGTGAGCGAGGCAGCACTGTGACCTTTTCCCAAACAGTTCCACAGTACAGCCGAGCTCCAGTTTGATATCCACTGTGTACAATTGAAAAAGATACCGGTTGAATAGGCAGCCCGTTCCTCTGACTGTACCGCAAATAAATCTATATGTCCTCTCTCCTGCCCCTCTCATACCTTTCTGAATCTACTTGTAGGGGAGACCCCAACCAATAAAACCTGATCTTCATAAGTCTTGAGGGGAGAGGCGGGCTAAGTTTGGGGAAATTGCTGCATGAAAAAAGCAATATATGGCTTAAAGATAAGAGAGAGCAGAGGGACTGGCTGAGGATATTGCCTGCTTAAGGCTCTGATTTACAGTCAGGATACAGAGACAGGAATGAAGGGGACAAGGCCCTGACCTAACTGGCTGTTGGCCGCAGAAACCAGTAAATGGATGGTAATCACAAAATTTCCATACTATAATGACATATTGGTGAGATTATGGATAGCTGACTGACAGATTGTGACTCAAATTATTTTAAAATGAAATGACAGCTCACTCAAGAGTGACATTGTTAAGAGGCAGACAAGCCTTAAAGGCATCACTTCTTCATATGTCAGCTTCTTCAATTCCTCCACCACCATCTCCATCCACCTGTCCATATCCCTGCACTACCATCCCCATCCTAGGTAGTAGCCCCCCCCTCATCCCTTCTCAAAGATGGAGCAGACTTCGATCTGACATCCTACAAACATCCAGTGACGACCAAAGAGACAGAAATGAGGAGCGAAATGGTTTCATACTCCGGGCCAAGCCCAAACGTCATCTGACTTAACACGAGACAGGTTTGGAGAGGTGTCAGGTTCTTCAGCCCGCGACGTATTTCTCACCATTTCTCTTTCTCTCTCAGCTGTATATTGGATAATAAATGACATGACATTCAATCAGCATATTTCTACATTCCCATGATGTGTAGATTTGTGTGTGTGTGTTCTCTGTGGGTCATGTATATGTTGCAAAGTTGATTGATGGATGGATGATGACAGGACTGTCATGCAAGAGTTGTCATGCATTTTCATATTTGTCTGCCTGGAAAATGATGCATGCCTCAAAGTCCTCCCTTCTCACGCGCACACACACACACACTTGGAAATGCACAGAGATCTACACTTGCACACATGAACACATAAAATACTTGCTCCCACAAAGACATACACTGTTTTGTGGCTGTTGTGTCATGCTGGGTGATGTGTTAGCGCTGTGTTAGCTCCCAGTGGCAGACAGGACTTGTCCATAAGGCAGGAGACTCTGCCCCGGGCAGGAGAGAGCAGATAACTGAGTGAGGGGAGGGAGCGAGGGAATAGGGACAAGTGACAGAAAAAAGGAGAGGAAGGGGAAATGGGAGATGCATGGACTACAGAGCGCCAGGCAATCAAAATGAAAAATGCTAAAGGGACATACAGCTAATAAAAATAAACTTGGTTTGCTCTTGGTTTTGAGTTTAAACAGTTCCGACACACATCTCAGCCACGTTGTGAGCTGTCCCAGACACTGTGGGAGTTTGAAATTTGCGTTTGCAAAATTTGATTTTAACAAGAGTCAAGCTACGCTTGTAGTTGGAAATGAGTCTGAGATGGGAG
This sequence comes from Lates calcarifer, assembly GCF_001640805.2. NCBI lineage: Eukaryota > Metazoa > Chordata > Actinopteri > Centropomidae > Lates > Lates calcarifer. The sequence continues at coordinate 14,717,058 of NC_066851.1, read as the reverse complement.
ACGAACAGTATCCAATTATAGTACTACAGGAAATTTGTGGCAGAAGGAAGAGGGAGGAAGCAAACACATGCACAGTGACATCTTATGTGATTTTATTTAAATTCATGATGAGTAGATCTCTGAAGTTATCAAGTAATCAGTACATCTCACTTGCTATCAGTTGTGCAGCCCGATGTCAAAATGACAGGTGCATACACAAACTAAGCAGAGGAAACGATGCAAGATAACAGATGCCATTTTACTACTTATATCTTTTATGGCATTTTAATGCTGGTTTATCATTTACAGGTTATGCCTCCATGGGTGCCGCCATTATTGTGTGATGTCAAACAACTGCCTCTCCATGAAGCTGTGGGTGGATGGAGGGTAAATGGAAGTAAGTAGGAACAACTTTGAGTAGCGTTCCATTGTACTTTTTCCAGTAGGAGGTTGGTAAATCTTGACTTCCGAGTTGTGCAGAGCGCATTACTAGACTCTACCTGACCAGGCCTACATCTTTTAAATTGAAAATACCCAGTTCATAACACAGACTCTGTTAGACTGTTATCCACTCCCTCCAGACCCAAAAAATATATTATAGAACTGTTTTCACAGGTTGATGATGTGATGAGTAAACAAATCTTCATGTGTTAAAATGGTGGAGTTCCCCTTTAAATAAAAGACACAAAGAAAGACAGAGGCCATAGTGACAGCTTTCTGTCTACTCTCAAACCGGTAGGTAAACACAGCAGCCAATCACAGCCCTGCTCACCACCATCACTTCATCGAGAAGCAATCTGGATCAGCTCGACTCAGTCAAGAGGTCTATGTGTTAGACCATCCTGCTCTGAGAACTGTTAGCTTTACGCTGCGTATTGCTGAAAACACATCAGCATCCCAGACACCTCATTACAGTGATCTCTCTCTCTCTCTCTATCCCTTTTTCCCTCTTCTTCTCTGTCTCACTCTCCCAGTCGCCGTCTCCCGATCTTTCTCCTGCTCCCTCACGAACACACACACACACACACACACACACACACACCGATACTCATTACAGCCATCCTCATTGTCCAGGAGGTGGAAGCGATAGCTTTTTTCTAGTTATTTCTGTCACCCCTTTGCTTTGCCAGCTCTTGGGCTCCTCTAAGATAATACCCATTTATCCCCCTGGGTGTTTGCACAAGCGATTCAGGTTAAGTGACTTGCTGAGAGGAATGACAGACAACAGCTTTCCTTTATTTAAAGAAAATTGGATTCATCAACCACTGCTTAATGGTCGCATTCAAGCTTTTGACTACACTCCATCTGACACATTAGTAGGTGTTTGTGGTGTGTTTATCAGTGTGTTTGCTCACATGTATGCTTGAATAAATGCTTAAACCTTATGATCTCAATAAGGGAAGCCGGCTTTAGAAGAATATGCTATTGGTTTCTGCTATCAGTGTACAACAACCATAAAACCTGAAGCCTTTACATCCCTGAGCCTTGTAAAAATCACTCTCTGGGTTCCCCATCATAAACTAGAGCAATAAATAGCCCCATCTACACTATGCTAATATGCAGGCTTTTTGCATGTTTTCACCTATTTGCATGAAGTGTATTTTAATGTCCTTTACTGGAGAACTTGAAGGGCAGCAGCAGATCCCAAGGTCATTTTAATAGGATATTTTAATGTAGCCTCTCTTTAGGCTGCTGTAGAGGCACAGGCATCTCCTTACTTCATTAGTTTTTTATTCTCTTCTTCCTTTTTCTTCCCCTTGCTCCCTGCTCCCTCTGTCTTTGAGAGAAATCTATTATATCTATCATGGCATTTCTGGGCCCGGTCAATTACATGTGAAATTTCCCATTACTGCTTTAGAATAACCTGTGATCAAAACACAAGGCTATTAAACATAAGGTTAAAAGAGACAGGAAAAAGGAAATGAAATGTGGAAAGCTAGAATGAGCCAAGTGTACACAAGTGACACAAGTGAAATACTGAGGGATTAAAATACTGTTACAGATGCGTCACCAAGTGTCTTTTTTGACCTTTGAAGCCTTTGTACATGTCCACACATCTAACCACCTATTACAGTGTTGCTAGTCTTGCTACAGAGTCGCAGCAGATTATGCAAAATGTGCCATGTTAACAACATTTAACAAAAACAGAAAAAAATGACGTGATTCTCAGAAACAAATCTGAAACATTTATAATCTGCTGGTATTCTGTTTTAGGGTAACGCTAAGTTTTGGGGAATTTTGTGGTGAGAGCAGTGACACTCAATCATGTAGTCTACATGTGCAGGCAAGAAAATCAAAATGAAGAGCTAAAAGTGGCTAAAACCTGCAGAACTGTAGTACTGGATATTGTTTTCAGTGGGTTCAGCAGTACAAGAGATCCTTTCAAAGAGTCATTACATTCAAGTGTTGCAGTAACATCATCATCAGAAATATTACTTCTTGGAACTTTAAAGATCAAATCCTGAATGATTTGTTGGTACTGTCTACTTTATCTGATTTATTTGATGCGTGCTTCTTTAAAATATACTCAACTAAAGCCTCTGTCAGTGTAGAAATACAGAGGATAATGAAGTAGATAATGTTGTTTTGGACCAACACTGAAATAATTTATCCTCAAAATACTTCCATGGATGGACATTTGATGTTTTCTGGTGCAATACAATACCTTGTTAAATGCAAAAGAAGGTTCAGTTGTGTTTGGTAGTGTTCATTCTTTCATTTCACACATCTATAGGTAATACTGTGTCTAGACTAGACTCTATACTGACTACAAGTGAAGAGATATGATTAAACGGAAGTAAAAATGTTTCTAAATAAGGAAATAATAAGAAAGCCATATTACAGCTGAATCCTTTTCCAGTCTATTCCTCCCATTCTTTAACCTGCCCACCTATCTAGTGGGTGTTGGATGGTGAACCATTTCATTCTAGTTTGTTTCACCGGTGGAAGGGCTCTCTCATTGTAATTAGTTTCTGCGGGACAACAAACCGTCAGAAGTGTGTGCCTTGTTTCTGATTTATGAAGCATTTAAAAGGTTGCGGGGGGGGGAAAGACAAAAGGCTCCCGACTAAATAAAGCAGGCCTCAAGCTCTCGAAAGCCAATGTCAGGAAGAGAGAGAGGGGGAAACTGAGAGAGGATTCGTGATTAACTTTCATTTCCTATGCCTTATTATTCCTTCCCCAAATGAAATTTCAGAGGAGGAGATAAATCTTCTGGCAGTGCCCGGTTTCGTGCACCTAACGTCCAGGAATAGCTGCTGCTCGCCACTGCTCAGCTTATCGCTTTAAATTCACAGCAAACTAGCTGTCTACCTTGCCCCAGCAATATGAAAGCCTGCGTTACTTTAGTGTGTGTGTGTGTGTGTGTGTGTGGATAAGAGCGTGAGGGGAAGGAAATAAGGTCGTCAGTCAGTCTACCTCAGGTTGATATTTATAGATATGGACGGTGCATTTATGTGTGCATGTGTGTATTGGTCTGTGTATGTCCATATGTGATATGCATGCAAGTCTGTTTGTGTGTGTGTTTGTGTGTGTGTGTGAGGCTTCAGTAATGGTTTACATAAGGAGATCAATAGAATTGAAAGCATGAATCACACAGCCTTTTAATCACATTCCTCTCAACCGATTCCTAGATGGACACATGGATAAGTAGATATTGATGTCACGGCTCAACCATCCATCCTGCTCATAATTCTATTGTAGTGGAAAGGCCGGCTGTCCATTGACTCCTGTAACCATCAGCTCCCCTCACATCTAGAGCCAAAAGGTAACGACCACTTTCCTATTTCTCATTTATTCCAACCAAAGACTCGGACTTACTCTAATACGCTGACAGCAGGTCTGCAGCTTGAAGTCATTAACGCTTTTCCATTAGATTTGCTAGATGAGCACATTTAATATGTGATATTGCAAAAGAGGTTTTGGGCATTCACCTTCACATATAACTTTAAAGGGGATGACTCGACTCCAAAACAACGTCTCAGCCTTTGCTGCATCACTTTGGACTGTTCCTTTTCAAATCTGGCTCTTCCAAGTCTCCTAACTTAATGGGAGTGCAGCATTAAATTGAAGTGCTCTTGTGAAAGTGCTGCATCATACATTATTAAACATCAATATATCAGTGTCAGATTAATAATGATACATTGGTGTAACTGTTGCAAAAATAAGACCGTGGCCGAGATGATTGATAGTCTTGATTTGGTTGTGAAATTCACATAAACTCCACTGGTTCCCGTCACACACGTGTCAGTCCTTACGGCAAGGTTGTCGTCGTCTGAAGAGGATAAACAATCTCAATCATGGGAGTGAGTTTTTCATCAGCCTTTCACTTATTCCACCATCTGCCATCCTGAGAAACTCTCAAAGATGTTGCTGTTTTTTGAAGGAAGAACAAAAACCAACTTTTCATTCAGTGTTGTGAAACAACCAAACATGCAGGTCTTGAACAAACACCCAAACTAGCGCAGAGCACACTGCCAACCTTCTTAACGATGGTCGAGCTTGTTAACAATAATTATATTGGCGCAATCATTACTGCAATTAATGTTCTAATTACTTGTTTATCTAAACAGACTTCCATGATAAACCACAATTAGATTTTAAATCGGCTGATTTCTATTGTCTGGAATTATGCAGGTGATTACTATATCCTGCTATACCTCATTCATGCTTAAAGTCAGCATGATGCTGATTAGGCCTTGCCGGACTTCTCACATTTGATTAGGACTCTATTGTAAACATTGAGGAAAAACATAATCAAGCCACTGTGACGAACAGTCATCATGACCCTTTGGAAATTCAGTGCGTCCAGTTTAAGGTTGGGAAGTGTTTGCCCAGTCCCTGCTTCATCAGGACAGTCACATGTCCCATCTTTCATTGATATTCATGATGCCTGAGACTGAGCCATTTGTTCACTTTTCCGTGCCAACTATGGTCCACCCACCAGTTATGAAAATTTATGGGTATGTTTGGAGACCATAGAGACTCATTATACTATCAAGGAGAACCAGTGGACCAAGCGCGTGTCCTCTCTTTGTACCTTTTGAATTATCTATCTCGCTTCATCCTCTGGTCTGGTTTGGTCCGCACTTACTGTAACACAGGTTTGTGTGCTCGCTCATACTGCACTGGTACTTCTGCAGTGGGAGGACATCTCACACCAACAGGCAGCTCAATCAGATGTGTGGTAATACATTCTGCTTTGCATTATTTCACTGTAATTACAGGTTTGGAGCAGAGCCGTACATGATCGGTGCTGCAGGTGGTAATTATTCTTCACACACATACGTAGGTGAAAATGATTGACAGACAACGATAGACATGTAACCAAAAAAAAAAAAAAACAATATCTCCCTCTTAATCATTGTTAATTTGCATTAGGTGGCTATATCTAATGGGGGAGTGTAATTACAGACTGATGGTGCTTGTTAAATATCTCATGTCCTCAAAACACCTTTTTTCTGGGTTAGTGTCAATCATATATAATAAATAAGCTATATATAGCTTATATGAAGTACATGTTAAAAAAAGACACCAAATGAATCATACCTGGGGTGTCATTAAAACTGAACTTTAAACCTGTTCAGATCACGCTTCCAGTCCATAAGGCCAGACCCCGGCGTACTGCAGTGCATAACTGGGAGGCTGTTTGTTTCTCTCCCTGTGTGCATATATAATTTGTGCGTTGGTGTATGTGTTTTATATATGTGCCCCTGGCAGACTGTGGGCAGCAGAAGCAGGGTCCCTGTGGATCGACGCACGTGTTGTATTTTCTGTACGACTGCATGTTGTCCCTCTACCGTGATGCTAATTAAGCATCGTGGTAATGTCATCGCAAATTCTGCCATACTCGCAGACATTTTCATCTTTCCTCTGCCCGACTCGCTTTGTCTTGGCTGCCAATTCAGTCATACAGGTGTACACACACCAAAGCCATATGTGCCGACACATAAACAAGCAGAACCACAAACAGAGGAATGTGTGTGTGCAGAGAGGCCTTTGTGAATGTGTTGGCAGCATCTGTGTGAGTGTGTAATTGTCATCAGACTTGGATCAAATAAATCTGTAGATTCTGGGGAGGACTGAACTTGTTGACGGTGCGTGCTGGCTGCGACGGGCTCATCTGAGTGAGGATTTGAAACGCTGCCTAAACCTGGGGGAGAAGCGATGAGCAGAGCAGAGGAAAGGCCTTTAAGGGATCACGTTTTCAGGCCATTAGCCCTTTGTCTAGGTTTTTTGTCTACTGCTTCGTCGTTCCTTTCGGTGGCACGGTCAATAGTTAATTAAAGGCTGACACTGGAGAAGGGCCTTCATACTGCTGGAGAGTGGTACAGGTCCTCTCTGATTTACTTCACTGAGCAGTACAGCTCTTCTCTTCTCTTTTACTTTTAAATTGGAGGATATACTAATAACAGCTAGTTTCTACCAAGATAAAATAGGAAAGTTAGCGACAGTTTGCAAGAGCATGAGTAGCAGCAAGTGGGGCATTATCTGACATATTTTATGTCAGAGAATAAAAATTGAAAATGTCTTGAACTTGTGTAGTTAACCACAGACCTTATTTCAGTCATCTACCCAAAAACCCCATTCAAAAAACCCATTGACTTTGAGACAAGGGGACTGGAAGTGCTAAAAGGCTAACTTATTTCTGGGTTTTCGGACTCATTCCTGCACCACTCTGTATCATCTATATTGGATGATCCCTCGCCTCATTGTTTATGTCAGTTGTTGACATTCAGTGCTAACACAGAAGTAATATGTAGCTTTCATGCAGGAGATCAGAATTTGCATTGTGTCACAGACCTGCACTTTAGCCTTAATCTTTCCCTTACCTTGACCACGCTAATGTTGGCTGAAAATGAGAATTTTCAATGTCTAGTTTTTGCAGAATTAATGTTGTAATCATTTTCACTGCAGACACTTTGACTTGTCATAGCAGAGAAAGTACAAGTGTAACTTGATAACACTAATCATGGCTCTGTTCCATATAGGTGTCCCAGTAAACCACACTGATGAGCTGTCAAACTTAATAGCATGAAACTGGAACACCAAAATGAAATTCAGTCGTCATTAATGTTATTAATTACACCTGTGCTTCTTCTGCCATGACATATCAAAATGTCTGCCTTGAAAATGGGCCTATTAAATGTATTCTTCCTGCTTCCTGACAAGCTCTCTTTGTGTTTTCTCTGCACCTACACTCTCTCTCTCCCCCTCTCTCTCCTCTGTGCTCAAGTTTATTTATCTACAGAACACGGGAAGACCTCATGGGAAATAACAGCAATTAGACCTCTGGCTGTCAGATCCTTTGATATTTACTTTTGATGATCTGCCCCCTATATGTACTTTGTTTGATCAGCTCAAAGCCTACTGGCTGCTGTGTTTCGCTGGAAATTAAACCATTGTTTGCCTCTTTTTTTTCTCTCTCTTTTTTTTTAAAATCGACAGGAAAACAGTAATGGCATTTTCGTGCCTCTTTATCCTCCATTGGCCTCATTCCTGATGAATATCTTAGCGGTCACTGACCACAGAGCAATCTAGGGTGCCCTTTTGTTTGCGTGCCCACACCACCCCTCGCCCCTCCAACTGGGAGGCAAACATCTTTCGACTAATGATCTACTTTACATTTGTTTTAATTAGGTGTATTTAAATAGCTCTGAGCAATAATTAACTAGCCAGAGCATCGAAGTGGGAGTGAGTCAGTGAGCAAGGCTTTTCTGTTGTGGTGTGTTGTTGTTTTCCTTCTGCAGCAGAAGTTCCATCAGCCGAGGCACCGTGCCAAAACTGCATTAAAGAGGAGCTTGTTCTTTCTTCCCCTCTTCTTCTCCTCCGAACATCTCCGGAGGGAAGAGGGTCCGCCTCTGGTAGCCCACACTCATCGCCTGCGTGACAGCAAAACAACCCACTGCGGGACGGGTGGGGCGCGGAATGAGAGAGCGGGAAGGGAAATCGTCAGACATGTTTGAGAGGAGACGGGAAAGACAGAAGGAAAGGTGGAGAGGGAATGTGACACAGGGAGGGTAGAGGCGGGTGAAAGTGGGCGGATGCTTCTAGGGGCACAGCTCAAGATGGTGTTTGAAGTGCTCCGGGGGTCTCTTCCCTTTATTGTCTCTCTTAATGAGCTTTTTATGTTCTTGTGTATTTTACACACCATGTGATGGTCGCTGAACGCCTCCATCGTGGCCTCCTGATGGATCTGTTCTTTTTCATCCGGCTATTCACCGCCGCGTGTAAATTTAATTATAAGCATCTGGTTAGTGAATAGGACTAATTAGCAGATAGGGGCTAGAACATCAGGTCAGAGGCTCTCCTCTCCCTTCCGCCCCCGTGCCCTCACCCTCTCCCCCCCATCCCTCAGGCAGACATTATGCTGCTTTTTTGGACTGGTGTTTTGTCTGTGTTCGTGCCTAGGCTTTTCAGTTTTTAGGACAGAATACAGTTGTTACTGCAGGAGAGCAAAATAAGGTTAGGACAATTGAAGTACTTCAAAACAAAACTGGGACCAAACTGTCACAAGAAGATGAGATGGATCATTTGTGCAGAATAGCATTCAGAATTCAAAAGCACAGCTGGACTCATAGAAAAACAAGCAGACTGTAATTAGAGGAGAGGGGTGAATTCCAATTGAGGTGAGTGTGTAACGTGTAAAGGCGGTTATGCAGAAATGGGAAGCTTCTGAAACTCCGAAGAAACGCTAAAGTTTGCTTTCAAAGATTCTGTGTGATTTCAAACACTGTACTCTCAGAGCCAGGAGCTGCTCCCTGGGCATATTTTCCACCAAAATATTGCCTATAATGATGCAGCCTGCGGGATGTAGAGGTATCCCCGCAGACTTGAAAATGAAGGCCTTTTTCGGTACTCTCAGTACTCCAAAACTTAAAAGAAACCATCGGTGAGATACTCCTGTTCATTTAGCCTGTGTATGGCGGGTCCAGCAACATTTTCCTTTTTTAAAAGATCTTAGCCAAGGTTATTTGTCTTTCCTAAATTGGCAAAGACTGCTTGAGTGTGAAAGCGAAAGATTGATTCATTCATTTGTTCTGTGGTATTTAAAGGCTCACAGGAAGAACAAATGTGCTCTCAGTTCCTGTGGTCCATGAAATGATCTGACAGCTGATGTTTAAACGCGTATACTCTTGCTCTCTCTTTGTCATGTGATGGAAAGCTTCTACTTGCCCCATTTCCACAATCATCGCAGCATATAGCAGCAGGTTATAACTTATTGAGTGTTGGTATTTTGCTACTAGCCACAGTATCTTGGAATCTTTAGTTGTTTTTTTTTTTTAACCTCTGACCTTTTTGTCAGCATAAAACCAGCAATTAGTGGCTAACATGAATGTTAGCCCCCATCTCTCCTCTCTGGCTCCAGGAGTACACCTGAAGTAATAGCCTTGGTCAAACAATAACAACATGCTGTACAACATGTCAGAGCAGACTTGCCTAAATTGATGTGATGTTTTAATGAGGAACAAAGGGATGCCACTGAAGAAAAGGAGCTAGGAGAAGCAGGAATGGATGCAGGGGAAGAGGAGGAAGTGCTGGAGGAGGACACGACTCGTTTAATTGTGTTGTAATGGAGGTCAGTGCTTACATGGTCTCTTGGCAGCCAGCAACCCTTGGTCCCCCAACCAGCCTCAGTAGTCTCCAGGGCTTCACGACTAAACGTCTGATGTCTGTAAAGGAGATGAAGAGTGATGGTGGAAGAGGATGAAACACAAGACAACATGGAGGACCTCTAAGGCCTTGTTTCATTTAGTCCGCCGGTCACAGGGGGGGAGTGGTGACTGACAGTAGAGGTGACTTGGCTGTCTGCTCAGCTGATTGCCACACTGACTCCCTCTCTCCCACCATCTTTCTCTTTCTGTCTACATCTGTTGCACTCACAGACTTTTCTCTTGCTTTACCCTCCTCTTGTCTCCTGTGGATATCTGTCATCTGAAAGGAAGGTTTAGTTTGGCGATAAACATTATAATGGGGTGGGATAAAAAAACAAGAAAATGTCAGACACGTTACAAAAGGAGATACTGTTTCTTGTCTTTTCTTTGACATTGGTAGGTCAGAGCATTCACTTTGCTATTTCATTTCTTTGCACGGAAGCTGCAAGCAGTTCAGGTCAATTATATTTTGGCAGGGGGCAGCTCTACAGAGGTGTATATTTCTGGGGCAACTGTGGTATATTTTGGCTCAGAGAAAGATTTGAATTTTTTAAACTGAACCTACTGTAAGGTCACAGAGGATGTAGTATCAGTAAAGGTGAAAGTAAGGGGAAAGGAAGATTCTGTTATGTCATTTGATTGGTTGGGGCGGCAATGCAGCTGCAGCTACAAGCTATATGCACACACACCCTTTACTACATAATACACAATACACAACGTTTTACAGTCGTCCACCTGCTGTTGTGTCATCATGTAATGGTTTAAAACGGGTTGTAAGTATAAAGACAGGGAATGCAAAATCAATATCAGCCCATATAAACATTGTTTATTTGCCCATAACAGTGTTTTCAATGACTGCCATGGTCACACAATTGTCCTCTAACCATAACCACTCAGGTTATTATTATAACCACAACAACAATGATGCAGATCTTGCAACGTTCCTTCTAGACTGCTAAGTAAATAGCTATCAATGCCACATAGTGATAGTGAAACTTACATACAGCACCTTTAAAAATGTTTGATTTACAAATGTTTGAATTGTGGTGATCTCCTCAGATGTGAGCTCCCATTAAGAAATAGAATTATGTCTGTGCATCTGTGCATGGACAGCACTGTTAAGCTAACAATCACTTCCACCCTGATGCCATTAAAGAGGTCACAGTGGTGAACTGTGGCCAGAGAAAAGGAAAACTCAATACAACGCATCCCTTTGGAGCAGAGGGAGTTGAAGAAAAGAGTTTAACAGAGAAGAACCAAAACAAGTTTCTTGGTTTTTAAAGGGTCTGTCCTCATAAAAGATGATTAAAATGTTTTTGTTCAATGGGATGTAACATGGGTGAGGCTGTGAAACTTTTTGATATGGTCAAAACAACACACCGTAGCTCGCAGCCTATCTTCTAAATGGCTAATAAAAGAAGTGTTTGTAGACTTAATGTTTTATTTGGTTTATTAAGAAGGAATTGTGTGACATTAACCTTTTTTTTCCTGGTAAACACAACATAAGCAGGGGCCTCAAACAGTAGGCAAGAGGGCAGAATGAGAAAAGGAAGGGGGGTAGCATAAACAAGTCGGGTCCGGCTGAGTGAGCAAGCTAATTAACTCGAAAAACTATAAAAATGTAAATTGCAATTTGCTACCGTGGGCATCTAATTAAAGCCACTGGAATGTTAAGGACCAAATTGAATTTGCTTAAGAAGAGGAAAAATATATGATTTTGCCATATTGTCAGGTATTGATCGCCTACAGTGGACTTCCTTGCAGACATACAGAGACAGAAAGAGAGAGGGTGGAGGAGAGGCGTGAAGAGGAACCAAAGACAGAGAGAGAGTGGAAGAGATGACACAGAGAGGAGTGCAAAAAAGGTTTGTGCAGAGAGAACTAGAGAGGCTGCTACGGTGAACTCCGTGTTCCAGCAAAAGCAAAACAGTTTGGCAGAGAAAATGCGACAACAAAACACAAAGCCCGCCAGAGACGGAGAATGTAATCAGAGCCAAATGGCCCTCCTAATACTCCACAGGTGCACAACGCAGACGGTTACATGATACTTGGAAGAATTATATGAAATGAGGATTGACTGAGACCTGCTACAAATCCTCATAAGGTTCACCAAGCCTCTAAGATCCTCCATGGCCCTGGAGTTAATTGTGTTAGCTTAATTGGTGCGGTGTATGTATGATATTTCGGTGTAATTATTGTGCATGCAAAATTGTTGTGGTTTATCTTGTTACATCATGTCCTCTGGGCGTGTGATTTGTGCGTGCAGATGTGTGGCTGTGTGTGTGTTTGTGTGTGTAGTGTTTGTGTATGTGCGTGCATGAAGGTAAATGAAAAAAGAATTTTTTGATTGCATCATTGTTGAAGAGCCAAACCACTGCTTTTAAATGCCAGTCGATTTCTCAATCCCAAACTGGAGACGTATGGAAAAAACAAACCCTGTGGGGTGGGGGAGGGGAGCTAGCCAGCTACTACACACACTTTATTTTTTACTCATTCTTTCTTTATTTTACGGCTGCACAGCTCTGAATATTTAAGCTGTCATTATACCAGATGGGCACAGGAAGGCTGAGGATTGTATGGCTTTTATTGGAGTAATAAACAATAATCACTAGCTCCCCTAACAAACAGAGCATCCCAGATTGAATGCTCTGGCTTTTTCCATCATGATGTTAAATTCATAAAGCCAGAGTGGGATTCTGGTGCGGTAGGAAGGGGAGTTTTTTTTGTGGCTTTGCATAAATTCTCATCTCTAAAGCCTTTTCTCTGTTACCTCTCATTTACCCTCCTAATTCTCACCTGCATGTGAAATAGGATCCATTCACTAATGAAAGGTGTTTAGCAGTTTGAAAAACCCATAATTTCTTTTATTTTCTCCCTCTGCTGAAAATAAAGCATCTTTTCATTTGGAGTTGAACGCACCATGTTTGAAGGGTGGAATTGATCTAGTTCGGAGTGCTGTCTAGACGGCTCATTGTGGAGCCCGGAGAGAGAGCAAATGTAACTGATAAGAAAGAAAGCTGTGATGGACAAATTTACAAGCAGCTGTAAATCCTTCTTTTTCTTCTCTTCCTGCCGTTTCCCTCCCTCCCTCACCCCTCCCCGGCCTACCGGCGTCCCTGTCGACGGTTGCAGTTTGTTAGCCCAGTAAAAGTTTTATACACGCAGAAGAGAGGAATGGTCTGTCTGTTGCTGGCATGAGTTACGGGCGGCAGTAAACAAACTTGAAAAAGGCGATAAATAGACTGAATCAGGATGGCAGCTCCAATAACGCATTAACAAGAGCTGCTAGGCTGCTCAAGACATGCTACTGAGGGAGTACAGTATGACTGTGTGTGCGTGTGCATGTTTCAGCCTGGGTGTATGTATTCCCTGGTCTTGTTGTTTCCTTGAACAGCCATGACTTGAGTGAGGCTCCTCCTCCTACTTTAAGTAAGTGCAAAGACGCTTTCAGATCTTTTCCTTATGGTAATATTTGTTGTGACAGAAAATTTCCACTTTTTAGCACAACATATGTATACATGCAGGGAAGGGGAAAAAATAGGCAATGCAATCTAAAACAACAACAAAAATGACCAAAAAGTTGAATAAACTCCCTCAGGTAAAGTAATTGATGGGCTGAAACAGTTGATGTGTAATCAGCAGTTATTGATTAATGATTAAAAATGACATATTCTCTGTTTCCAGCTTCTCAGTTGTGAGGATTTGCTGCTTTTCTTTGTCTTGTGTGAGATTAAATTGGATATCTTCAGGTTTTGGACTGTTAGTTGGACATTTTGTACATCAAACAATTATTTGATTCACTTAAGAAATGATCAACAGATTCGTTAATAATGAAAATAATCAGCAGCCTCATGAGCTCTGCAGTATCTTCAAATATTCTTGTCATTTTGCCCTCTCCCTGTATGTATGAGCTGCCATTGGCTACTCAGAGATTTTGCATCCTCCATTGCTTCGTGTTTAATTAAACTGCACTGAGTTAAGGAGTACTTACTTATTACTTGTACACGTACTGTTAATCATGCAGTTATAGTAGTGTTTCATTTTCTTTTTCTCACTCTTTGTTTGCCTCTTTCTTCTCATTCACACACAAACATTCACAGATGCCAGAAATGACAAGTCCATATTGATCGGACGACGCCTTCACTGAGCATAGTGTTATTTATATTAGTGCTAATTCAGTTTCATAAAAATGCATTGTGTGCATTGTATGTTGTATCTTTTTTTTTTTTTTATAGACGGCATGCACGCACTCCCTCACACTCACACACACTCCAGGGAGAAAAACTGAGTGAGAATTATGATATACATTCATGACTTGTAGAAAGTGACAGTTAACGATTACCTCAGTGCTGTTTTTTTAATCAAATGAATAAAGACATTCATATTTTTCCTCTCTGCTGGTTGTGTGGCACCTACGGCCATTTTTTCCCACCAACTGCATTCCAACTTTACATATTCATCGCCTTAAGAACAAAATAATTTATTACAACAAACAACCTATTAATAAAAATCAATATGAGACTCCCAGAAGTGTTTCGCGCAAAACGTTAATGAATTTTTAAAAACCTCTTAGGTGAAACAAATTGAAAAACTGAAGAAGGAAAAGTAAGAGGGTGCTGGATGCCAGATATAGACTATATGAGTTAAGTGATATGAAACAAATAACCCTGCCATTATTTTTGGTCGCGTTCAGTGTTAATGATTAAATTGTTTTGTGCTGTAAATGCATGTGTGTGGCTGAGAAAAGAGGAAGTGTGAAAGAGAAAAATACGTTTGCCCCCCTGGAGGGGCAAAGCCATTAAAACACACATTTATTGCTCCTCACATATCATTTTAATTTACATTTATGGAGTCGCTCATATCTGTTAAACACGTATTGATATGTCGTGAGTTTGTGTTTCACATTGCCGGGCTCATTTCCTTTTATTTGCCCTTCATGTGCTTTCAGTCTTTTGTATTTTCTTCTAGAACGGAGCTTGTTTAATGGTCAACAGTGGCCAATTTTAGATACATTTATAGTCAAACTATTAACGTGAACAAACAGACAAGCAGCCACTCGCAGGTAAAACACGTGCACATGTACACTCAAACAACAGCAGACTGTGAATCAGATGCTGCAGCCTCTAAAATCTCTTTGTTTGTACTGCAGGGCATCAGGCTCCATGCAGCCCTGTGTGTGCCATGTGTGTCTTGGTGGAGACTGATACACCTCTCTCTCTCTCTCTCTCTCTCTCCCTCTTTCTCTTTCTCTCTCTTTCTCTTTCTCTTTCTCTCTCTCTCTCTCTTTCTGCTTGCAGGAAGACCATACAGAGCCTTGGTACAGAAGGACACAATGAGGTGGCAGCTCCGCTTGGCTGGTCAGGCATAGCCGGAACAGGAAGAGAGATTACCTCCCAGAGGTTCTCTGTGGGTGTGTGTGCGCGCGTGTGTATGAACGCATGCATGTGTGTGACATCCTTTTCCAATTAGGAACACATTCACCTCTTTCCCACCAGGGTCAATGGTGCAATATCTTGCTTCTGGAAAACTCTGTGCTATCTCTGCTTAGTTTCTGAACAGTGGGCCAAACAACATGGCAGGGTGCTATTACTGTATTTTTGAATTCTTGGCAGAATGTGCCCTGCCTTTCATGGACAACCGCGTGAATACATATGTATGTACATACAGTAACTCAGAAAGAAAAAGAAGGGTTGAACTTGACTTTTCCATCCATTCATCCATTAACTAAACCTGTTTGTCACAGGGGAGCTGAAGTTGAGCTGATGGCTTTCCCAGCATGCATTGTGCGAGAGGTGGGGTACAGATTGACAGTTGCCTGTATATAATGGTGCAGTATAAAAATCCATAATGATGTAAGATTTTTCCCATCCTTGTTATAGCTGTGCACCTGCTAACTGCACCAGCTTGCCTTTGGTAACAGTATAGTTATCGTGGGTTAAGTTTCACACATGTACTGAGCAATTCTTTGGTGCACACTGAGGGTACTGTTACAATCTTACACTGTAAATGAACTGAATATAGGCCAAAAAACTAAGGGGTCCCACCCCTAATAATATTTGTATGTACTATAATGTAAGAGCAACTTAAAAATGTCAAGAGGAGAAAAGAAAATCCCAACATATACAAAAGTGCCCATGGAAAGGTTATTATTAAATCTGTTAAGAATGTTTCTGTCATGGCAACAGCTGCATATTAGTTTGTTTTTGCATTTTTATGCAACATTTGGACTTTACTTCACTGTTTGCCTTCACTGACTACCTACCTGTTGCTGATCATGTTTTTGAACATAGATAGATAGATGGGAAATTGTGTTACAGCCGCTAGATATAAGAACAAAGAGCAAACAATACAGAACAACATATACATGTTATTTTATTTGTACATAGCAGCTACACCCTTCTTATTCACGATATTATAGTCAGTTTCAGTTCTGGATACGTTGTAGAACACAGTAGCAGCAGACAGGAATGACTTCCTGTGGCGCTCTGTTCTGTATCTCAGCTTGAAGAGTCCCCTGCTGAACACACTCTTCCTGCTGGGCAGCATGCTGTGGAGGGCGTGGGAGTGCTTGTCCATAATAGTTTTTGTTTGTTTGGAGAGAATCCTCCTCTCTACTGCCACATACTGAGTGTCCACCGGGGTGCTCAGGACAGAGCGCAAAGGAGGAGGTTGTTAAGGTTTTTTTTTTAGCATCCCTCACCTAGATCCCCCTGCCCCAGCATACCATAGTGTAGAATACTGCTCTTGCTACTGTGGACCGGTTGGAACATTTGTTGCTGCTGCAAATGTTGAAGGACCTCAGTCACCTCAGGAAGTACAGTCTGCTCTGGTTCTTCCTGTAGATAGCTTCAGTGTTGGCTGATTGTCCAGATGTACTGCCAGGCACTGTTGGATGTCACCATCTCAACCTCAGACCCCTGCATGTTGATTCAAGAAAGCAGCCAAAGTCCACAACCAGCTTCCTAGTCTTGGCCACGCTGATCACCAGGTGGTTCCTCCCACGCCACTTCACAAAGCAACTCACCGCCTCGCCTTCCACTTCTCCCAACTGTACATCCAGACCAAATAAATTGCCTTTTTGCCGCCCTGCTGATGCCTTTGTGTCATGCTTCGTTGGTTCGGCATCGTTGGATTACTTTAAATGGGTTTTTTTCTTCTTCAATGTATGGATGATAAATCCCAAAACCCTCAAGTCAAGTCAAAGACAGGGCATTGACAGGCTCATACAGAACATGGGTGTTGTGCGTTCATAGGGGATAATACCTACTCTTTAGGCTACTGTCTTTTTTCATGAAATAGCCCTGAGGGCTAGATAACCTCCTGCTAACTAGATTTTCATGATCCTGAATATACATGAGCAGCAAGCAGACAAACAGACAGACAGAGAGAGAGAGAAAGAGAGGCAGACAGACGGGACATGTATCTGGAGGGGAGAGTGGTATTCTGTGAGGATTGATAGACTCCATATTGTGAGCTAATGATCTCCCTAGGGCGCTGGGGAGAAACGATGAAACCAGCCTGCATGACACTGTCACACTCCCTATGTCACGCTGCCACCTTCATCTCTCAGTCTTTTCTCTCCATCTCTTCTCTCACACTCTCTGTCTTCCTCTCAACCTCTCTTTGTCTCTTCCTCAGGGAAATGCATCGATTCACCTTTGTTTGTACTGTCACCCACACATATTCAACTGTCACAGCGAGGAACAGAGTTCACTGAACTGATGGAGCTGATTTAGAGTAAGAGGCGTACGCCGTCCTCGTTTCCCAAAAATGAAACTCTACGACATCCATTCTCATTTAGTTCAATCTGGACGAAAAATGCCAGAAATGTCTGCGGGAAGTGTTTCAAAGTTACTGGAGAGGTGGTTGAGAGTAGGTGGGAGATAGCATCATACTCCAGGCTTTGCAGGCATAATAGGAAAAAGATCTTTTTAAACCAATTGTCAGCGCCCTTACAATCGCAGGCACAATGAATGCATTCGCTGGTTGTGTTGATGGAAAAGCACAATCATCTCCTGCGATCTGATCCTCATTGCCGTGCCGAGCTGTCGCCGCTTCAAGACAAGACGAGGTAGGAGAGGAGGACGCAAAAGTATATAGGTTTGATTTTGACTCTAGGTAGAACTCTTCCTGTTACGTCTGAGGTACTGTATCTCCCAGTAAATGGAGTCGACATGTTGCTGCTGAAACAATATTTTCCAACCAAAGACACTGAGTTTGCTTGTGTGGGTACTGTGCCCACAGATGTATTATGAGACAACAGGCCCCTGGGTGCAGACATGTAGAAGGCACCCCAACCCTCCTACATAGGAGCAAGAAACCAGACTCTGTAGTAGTTGTGTGTCCTTGTGTAGTTATTTTATGCATCATTGAAGTCATTTTGTAGTGTTATGTGTTTCTGTGGTAGTTCTTTTGTGATCATTTTGTGCCTTTGTGGTTGTTTCGGATCTCTCTGTAGTCATTTTGTATCACTCTGTAATTGTTCTGCATCTCGTTCTGGTCATTTGTGTCGCTTTATAGTTGTTGAGCGTCTCTTGTCTTTCTTTTGTGCCTCTCTAGTTGTTTTGCCTCTCTTTGTGATCACGCAGTGTCTCAATGTAGTTGTTTTGTCTCTCTTTGTAGTTGTATCTTTTTTCAGTTGTTTTGTATCTTTTCATGGTCATTTTGCATCTCTTTATAGTCATTTTGAGTCTTTGTAGTCATTAGATTGACTCTCCAACACAAATGTGAGAGTCATGTCAAACAGCAGCTCTAGCTCAGATCCCTTGGGACACCAGTAAACCCGCTCAGTAATCCATCCATGACTGTTCCTGTGCTTTTACTGAAGACAAACTGGTTGAAATAAAAATATTTTTTTCTGGTGCTGCTGCATCATCTTTGCAGTTCTTAACATGTGACTTGTGCTTCTGCCCTCCTCCGGTTCTGAAAACAAATAATTTCCTCTCGATGCTGACACCTTGCCATTTTCAGTCCATTTCCATCTTTCCTGCAAGAGGAAGTCTTGGGAGTTTAGAATTACAGTTTTCTCAGCCTCACCTCTCTTCACCTCTCCTCAGTTCTCAATCAAATGTACACAGTGAGGTCTTTGTTTTGATTACTTTGCTGCCTTCATATTGTTGACTTGTTTTATATAGAGATAGACACTCGGGAAGTGGGGGGTGAGTAGGTGAGTCACAGCTGGTGAATGAACTGAGATGTGGTTAGATGCGGCTGAACTATGTGTTGGTCCACTTTGAAATTGCTAAGATTCATCTGTCTGAATTCCACTGCTGTTTCAATCTTATCTGTGCTGACAAGATTGACAAAGAAAGTGGAGCATTTCAATAGATTTATGCACCTGGGCTACTTGTTGGCAGCATATAAACTTTCTCAGTACTTCTGACTCACCATGACATTTTCTGATAATGGTTTGATTTCCTGCGTCATTCCCTTTGTTTTTTCCCTTCTTTTTTTACCTGCATCATCAAAGAGAAACAAGTAAAAAGTGCCATTATACATGCCATTACAAATCTCAGAGGAAAAATAACATTGATTGAAGGCCCAGGGGACTGTGAATCACTTACTGAGGCAGATTCATCTCAGCAGCTTCATCTTGACACATGCAGACACCAGCATGTTGTCCTGTTTGTGCCAAGAAAATAATGGCATTTCAGAGTATCTGGAAAACATATTTTGTTTCACTTCAGTGTTGAATTATTCTGCTCTGCAAAGGCAAATGGCAGTAAATGCATTTGGTCAGAAAAAAAAGGTTTAGCGTTGCCATATCAACTATTACGTCTCAGCCATAATTATTATTGAACAGATAATAAGATTTTTATACATTTTTTATGGTCCAATCATACAACCATCATAGGACAGCATATCTATTGGTTAGGGTTATTTATCAATAACAGTTCAGTCATTACTTTGCCTGGCTTTCAAACATGATTGTACTTTAGCTTTTAATAAAACCACAACCATTAAATCTCCCTCCTACTCATGCTTTCATCTGCCAGTATATGTAGCCTCAAAGGCCAATATTGCTATAACAAATGAAAAAGCAATGCCTTTATTACAATATTTTGCATTTTGATATAATATCTCTTCCAAGTAACTTCCTGTGCCCCTATGAGTACTCGCTTTGGATTATAGCAGTGGGGAAACCGATCAATATATAGGATATATCCTACACAGGGCATATCCTGTGTGTTAATGTCTCTCTAATTTGCTAGCTTTGTCATTCCCACCCACTGTACGCCATAAAAAATACAGCTTCCTGCAATGATGGATGGCATGGATTCCTCTCATTAGCAAAACGCTGGTGTAAAAATTGAAGCACAATTAACATCAGCAGGGGTTTTTAGGTGTTAAATATATAGCTCTTGTGAATGTGTAGTGTGATGACACTATATGTACAGTATATCACGTTGCTTTAGAGGTTTGGTTCCACAATCAAGAAAAAAAAAATGGGATCAAAGGCATGTCCTGTCACGTGGAGCATAGAGGTTGTGTTCAATGTCTATTTAGATTAAAAATCAAGAAACTTGAGTGAAGCACATTACACATTTATATATGTTTTCTGAAGAAAAGTTTGTGCAGAGGAACAACAATGGCATACAGAGCGGGACTGAGTCTGGCAGTGGTAACTTCTTTTCAGATCTTTATGAGTGTTAAATGTTAGTAAATGGTGGCCCACGATTGTAGCCACAATTTACACACATTACCACCCTGACCCCTCTCACTGTCTTTCTTCCTCTCACGATTTCTTTCTCTGTTTTTCTCTCACTCTCACACACACACACACATACACACATATAGACATGCATACCTACCCATTCATACCGCTAAAACAATTACAGGTAGTTCCTCTCTGTGTTATGAGAGGTAGTGAGGTGTGCATGTTCTATAATTACTACTCTCATTGTGTGCATCCCACTGCAGTGCCCCAAACCACCATATCTGCCTCAGCCACTTTGTTCAATGGATGTCAGATCACGCCGTGTGGTCTGCGTTGAGAGAGACCATTATATTTAAAACAGTACAGGAACTTCTGAAACAACAGGAATACTCCTTTGTTCCTTTGTTCTAATTTCCTCTCTTCCTCCATTTTTGACACTAACCTTCTTGCAATTGTCTTTTGTGTGCGGCGACACCTGTTCCTTTTCTTCTCTCTTTATTTCATCCCCTCCACTTCCTCTAGTCTTTTTATATCTCCCCTCAACAATCTTTATGCCTCGCATGCTTTCACACTCCATTTTCCATGCTGGCTCGGGGTATCCCCACTGTGGAGAACTCTGCCTGTTTCATCTGGGTTTGGAAACAGTGTGCTAATATTGCCTGCTTATACCCATTGGGTGGGATAATGGCAGCCATCACTCACTGATGCAGCACAAAAGCTGACATTTCGCTCTCCTTGTGCTGACAAACAGCATATACCTCCCACCGCTCTGTCACTCTCTCTTTTGTTTCTTACTCCCCTTTTCCCCCTTCTCTGAATCTGTCTATCTCGTTGTTTCTCTCTCTTCTGTCATTTGTCTCTCTGCCTGTAAGTCTCCCAGCTTCTCTACTCTCTGCTGGTATCATACAACAAGGCAAAGGTTGTGACCTCTGAAGGACATTGTTGCAGAAATGGAAATAGCACTTGATTCTAAAAGCTTTACAACTGATCATTTTACCCATGCATTAATTATTCAGTCAAGTCCTAAACAGAGGGACACATTAAGAGTCATGGCTACTATTACAAGTCAATCATCCAACAGGGAATTCTTATTGCAGCTCAGTGATAGAATTATTGGCAGGGGCAAATGACAGATACACGACCAATATACATGCCTTTAAATCCAGCAGTCATATCAATTTCTTCTCTGTATAGGCTATACATTCCTAGAATCTAATCTTCACATAACGGACCAGGATTTAAGTGCTAAACTGTCAACGTTTTCATTTTTTATTTCACTAGAAACACAATTTTTCATTTGAAATTCAAATTCAAAGTCATCTTCACCTCATTTTTAATGAGATATTTCCCCTGTAAGTGCTTTAAATCTGCATAAACTGGTCACCTGGGGGCAGCAGAAACAAGATGTGGTACACATAGTAAGAAAAGGAACTTATTTACTTATATACAGGAAGATATGGAGCAACGCTAGGATTCTTTTAAAGTTTGTTTCTGGCCACCAGGTGAATGTAAGGCCAGTATTCACACACTTTTAATTCTGTTTTGTCTCCACCAATTCCTGAGGGAAAAACCTGGCTGTTTGGCTGCTGAATACAACTATGTTCACCAGTTAGTTGCCATTTGGTGTTGGACAGCAGAGCCTGTGGCCGCTGCTACATGCTGATGAGAACGGCGAGAGTGAACCAAAACAATGAAGTGGTTCACTTTAAAACCGAAACACTGGGCTGGAACTGTAGAGCTGGGGGAAAATGTTTGGTGTCAGCGATCTGGTGATAATTCAGTGTTGTTAATCTTTTTGGGTGACACACTTCACATCACGTGTAGTCATTTTATCAGCCGTAAATATAAAAGTAGTGATTATAGCAGTTTTAAGTTTTAAGATCTCTTCTAACTTCTGGTGAGTTTATTTGGCCTGACTCCAAATCAGTCAATCCAGGTGAGGATTTCTCTTCTACTTGCATGAAGTGTTCTTCACAATTGTCCTGGCACTGCGCACAATAATAGCCCTAAGATCCATCCATTCTATTTGAGATACAAAAGCTATGATAATCAGTCGTTGCAGTTACGTGCATGAGTGCCTTTATGAAACTGTCTTTATTTAGCCAATAGTAGAAAAACCCTCACATTCACATATTGTTCCCATGGCAGGTGCCTGTTATTGTGGTCATTACCAGATGAATTAAAACTATATTTGATAACGGCACATATGAGATTTCTATCACCACCTCAGCACAATACATAAACAGCTTTTGACCTCCCGCTTGTGATTACAGCTTTTATGAAAAGCTAATTAATTAAAGAGCTGATGTAAACACTTGACATGAAGAACAAAACAACAGCGGTAACAAATGGCAAACAGCAGCCATGTCCTGTGAGGGAGGCCTCGAGTGGGAGGCATTGTTTAGAGGTGTGAGTCTGCAATATGTTTTTTTCTCTCAATTAGAATTGCGAAGGTATCTGGCATGTCTGTTCATCTCAACGCAGGAATGAACTGTAGAGGCTTATTCGTCTAACTGCTTTGACTGATGTTTGAGCCCAGAGGTGAAACACCAGCCTGACTAATGTGTTCACTTGAACAGAAAACTGATATCTATTTTATGATGTAGTGATTTTGTATATGTGTTCACACTGCAAAACAACTGCAATTTCTACCTCTTTTATAATAAAATACAGGAGCTTTTGTAATTCCCTCTTGTCCTGTCCCTCTCCCCTCTAATTTCCTATGAATGTGATGTTGAAGCGGATACTTAAGTGGGCTGGCACGGCGCATAACTGTGTTCGAGTGAATCCAAGACGTTTAACTCCCATGACATTTCAGTAATAGCCATCCCTCCTGTTGAAGCATTCTTCTGCAGGACTCTAAACCCCACAACACTTTACACATTGTGATTGCTGTAAATTAGCACATTATACAAATATCCAAAACATAAATGAAATTTAAATTTGGGGGGGTGGGGTGGCAGTGAAACACACAAGCCTGTTTCCCCTCTACCAGTGTGTACTGTACACGTGTGTATTTTGGATTATTTAGTCACAGTGCACCTTTGCATACATGAGGTGTCTCACTGCTAAAACACAGCTATTGTGACAAAAGCTACAGTGAATGTACATAATCTGTGTATGACAGTGTTCTTTTCTCAAGAGGTGAAAGAAATACAAAGTTTTCACTTGACTGTCACACAGAAAGCTCAACACTGTCACAAAATGTCATTTTTTATAGAGGCAGCCTGCACTTTACAGTAAAGCTCAGGCTTTTCTCATTAACCCAACAGCTCCTGGAGCGGATTTTTCTGCCCTTTCAAACCGCTTTAAATCGTCTCCAGGGTAACTGAAGCAGTAACTCTTGCACCTGTTAAGTACTGAACAGAGAGAGCAGATGATTCACCTGAAGCTAGACTGCAATCACTTCTATTCATAGATTAATAAGTGCGGCTCAAGACCTGCAGCATTTCAGTGGGTGGGTGTTGTGCAGTGTTGGTAGTTAATCTCACTAAAACCGCATTGTACTTGCTAAGCAATCAGCGGAAAGTGATTGCTAATTTTGACAAAGGAGGTGATATTTTGCTGTTTTCCCTGGAACACCTTCACACACACAGGCACACACACACAGATTCAGATGCCTACACATTCAATATCATACCTCCCCGTGGTACAGGCAAGAGTTCAATACATGTGGGATGAGCAGAAGGCTGTTGCCGGGCACTCCAGAGGTTGCTGGTGGGGTTACTGAGGGTCAGTGATCTGCAGCCTCACAATCCCAGAGATGGCGGCTGTTGTGTGGCAACAGCGAGACAGCACCACCCGACTGCAGGGTCAGGGCACCAGGGAGTAAGGGTGCTCTCCCTTCGAATGTGACAAATACGATGTGACATGTCAGTGCATGCTTGAGAACATCGCCCTCTTTCACTCATACTAGTGCAGTATACCCCGCCACCACCACCACCACCACCACCACCACCTTCTGTTTCTTTCTCTGGCACACAGACACCTCCACACACTGAAACAGACACATAAATACAGAAAAAACCAGAAGTTTTCTCTATTTCTCTCTCACAAAACCAGACACAGAAACACAAAGACACTCAAACAGAGAAACGCAGTTATTCACTCTTGCATGAACACGCACTGACACACACACATCACTCCACTCTCGGACCTCGCCCCCCCCCCAGCCTGTCATCAAACGCAGCCACTCTGCCCTACACTATGTAAAAGTAACAGCTTGCTTTTATTCTCCCTGGTCTTAGTCGTCTTCTTTCCCTCCTGCTCACTCGCCCTCTCCTCTGTGGTGCCTTCCAGTCATTGCGCGTCATCCCACCTCTCCGACACTTCTCCTACCACCCAACAGTTAAGTGCATTTGCAGACCCCGCTCAGATAGGCTGTCATATATATTTCAAAGGCATTTCAAAGCACATTCAGACGGACTGAATGCGCATTCACCAAGAGGCTATACAGGGTGTACTTTTGCACTCAGGCTTTTTGGAGTCATTTTTCGTTCTAGAATAAGACATTTTTTGAATGTCATGCTCTCATACTCACTCTAGCATTAAAGCGTACTCATAATTTTCATAGTGGGTCAATGAAATATTTGATATGCCTTTTATAGGTTTTAAGGACATGTCTCACATTGACAAAAAGCTGCAATTTATTCATTTACTACAACAATTTGAAATGACACATATTACTTTTATGAAATTATGATTTTAGAGAGGTCTCTTCCAGTTGAAGTATGTACAATTAAAATCAATATTTTTTAGATTTGCTGCTTACTATCTTACAATTACAGAATATATAGCATTTAGAACAGTTAAACCAGTTCATTTATGAAGTTAGTAAATACTTAGCTACGTGTCAGTATAAAAATAATAGGCAATAATAGATTGTTTTATTGGTTAAATAACATCAACTTTTAGATATACTAACATACATACAGTACACACATATACAGATAGACAGACACGTTATGAATAATGATACACAGATGAATCACAGACATAAAAAGGGTGATTATGGAACAGCTCAACACACACACACACACATTCACACACAAACTGCGACAGTTGGAAAATCATCCCAATTTGTATTTCCCCCCTTTGATGCTGTTATGGAAATTGTGGTAATTTCACCTGCACGTCTGCTCGTCCTCATAACCCACCCACCCAGGATCTTAGGATTCTAGGAAGTGTTAATAATATTTAAAGTTAAACGCCATCTGTTCCCAGGGCCTAACGTGAATACCAATACGGCCGGCAAACATTGCAATTAACGGAGCCAAGATGTCAGGAACGCCGGAGAGGCAGGCTCTCAGCCTCCCGCTCCAGGAAAAGAGAAGCAGATGTGATGTGAGCAGAGATGACTTTTCAGTTCTGAGGAAAAAAACCTCCTCTTGTCCCCCCTTTCCCTACTTCCATCTGCCCATATGTGATAGGATCCCTAGTATCATCTTTACTTAGGGGAATCTGCTTTGAAATATATCGGCTTTATAAATGCCTGTCTCTCTCTATTTGAATGTTTTATATACAGAGCAGAGAAGCATCAGTCAGGTGAATGAGAGGCATGCTGTTTTTTTCTCAAATG
Organism: Lates calcarifer; assembly: GCF_001640805.2. NCBI lineage: Eukaryota > Metazoa > Chordata > Actinopteri > Centropomidae > Lates > Lates calcarifer. The sequence continues at coordinate 14,691,191 of NC_066851.1, read as the reverse complement.
AAAGCAAATTGCATTTGCCCTGCCATACACAGTTTGTCGCCGCAGGGATGTTCTGTTTGTGTTTGTCTTTGTGTGTGTGAATAACAGGCGAATGCATTTGAATAGGTTTGTAAAAAAAAAAAGAAAAGGAAAAAAAAGAAGAAACATATATAAGACAGAGAGGCTCAGAGACATTCACACACTGTACATTACATTTAGACTAAGACTAATGTGGATGGATTTAAAAATGTAATTTATGGATGAAAAGTTTTTTTTTAGATTCTTATCCAAAAGTTTACTGTCAACACTGAAATCTCTTCATTTCTTTCTTTTAGTTTATTGGCAGCTGGGTGAAAACAAAATGGTGGATTAAAGTCATGATCTGCTAAAACAAATCTGGCAAAGTCGCCTCCAGGTTTCTCAGTGATTGCTCTGTGATTCAGTACAGCCAGTCACACAGTAAAGGGAATAGCATATCTTTCTTTCAGCACCAGGATATATCTCATATCTCCTCATTCCCCATTCCACACTCCCAGTTAAAACAACATTTTTATGTTGGCCTGAACTGTTGAGTAGTTTTCCATCAATTTCCTTAGGTCATTTATGTATGTTATCACTATGCTTTTTTTTTTTTTTTTTTTTTGCTTTTCACATGTCATTCCATGCCATGTTATTCCTCTACTTTCTAACCCCCAGCCTTCCTCCTAACCAAAAGGCATTAAATGACACACATGACTGATGGGCATTCGATGACACACATAAAGCCTAACATGCATAGACATGATGTGCAAAATGTCCCGAAAGTAGCTTGCTATTTGTATGCAATTCCACAAGATCGCATTACGATTAGAGATCTTGCCCTTCCCCAAATATCTTTAAAAGGGATCTTAAGCCCTATCCCTTTTCTTTAGGTTTTGTTAGTATTGTGAAGTCATGAATGGTCACACTGGTTACATTTATTTGCTCAAGAATGCTATATACACAAGAAGAGCAAGGGATCAAACCACCAACCTTACAATTAATGGCCAACCTGCTCTACTACCTGAGCTACAGCAGCGGCATGTGACAACAGAACAACCCAATCTCCAACAAAAATATGTTTAAATACTACAAATCGAACTTGGCAAATATGTTTCTGAGGAAAGAAAATGTCTGCCTGGATTACACTATGTTAGATTTCTTATGAAATGTGTTTGCGGATGCAAATTTGTTGTATATTAAGGTAAACATATTTGGTTATGTGTATTGAAAACATAACAAAACATCACAGAGTGAGTTGGGTGTGATAGAAAATTAGCTTCTTAGTAATATAAGCATTACTAGCAAGTAAATCAGCCATCTTCCTGAAAGTTGCATCATCTGACAATGACAGTATACAGAATATTTGTTTTCAAAAAACTCAGCTTCCACTCTCTCTCTCTCCCTCTTCCCTCCTCTGTCTCTCTTTGTCTCTCTCTCTCTCTCTCTCTCTCTCTCTCTCTCTCACACACACACACACCATAAGACAACCTAAAAACGACCCCTTCTATTCAGGGCCTCTCACATTAAGTTGGTGCTTGTGACCACATTTTCAATAGGCCTCTCTAAAGCAGATACAGTGAATTTTAAAACACCATTATACCTTAACTCTCACCTTCTCTCCATCCCCACCCCTTCCTCTTCACTACCCCTAACACCATGTCCACAGCGGATTGGTGCGCAGAAGAGGCCACCTTTTGTGCACCCCATTGGGATCACTGGTGTCACTGTTCACACATTCAGGTTCATGTGACATTGACCTGTGGGTGACAGGAAAGCTCAATTCTCTGGAGGGTTAGGTGTTGCCAAGGCTGCTGAAAGCATCAGCGGTGAGGTCATGCTGCGAAGCATGCAGCATCAATGGATCTACTTTGATGATTCAGACTGTGGCCTGTAATCTACTCAAGATTGAAGTGTGTCAGCCTTTGACAGTATTAAAAAGACATACGGTATCCATGAATTTAGAGAGGATGAAGAAAAGTTTATTATCTGTAACAAGCATAATCATGTAAACAATTATCAACCAGACTGCAGTGATAGTGTAATAGATGTATTATCCATATGTTTATCATCAGGCCTGTGTCTGATTATTGCTGCTATGGTCCAGTGGGCATGTTAGAGTCTATGCTCAGAGGGAGTGCAAGCTATGCCTTCCAATATCAGCTGGCCTCAAAGCTGCTTCTATAATGCATGAAGATCAATACGCTGTGGCTTTGTGAGTGAGGCCTTGCAACTCCGTGCCCATATCAAGTATTCCCGCCAAATGCCCTGCCGTTTGAAGGGATCTATGCCTTTGGATTTATCAGGGCTCTGGGGAAAACAGACTACAGTGTGGATATCAGAACTGCTATTGTTTGGCAGGGGAGGGGGGATGCAAAGCTAGTAATGCTTTGTTTGGGTTATTTCTGACATTTGCAGTTTTATGACAGTATTTGATGACGAAGATTAGTACTAAAGGAGCATTTCAGCTATAATCCAATTCTATTTTTTCCAAGCTTTATGTTTTACTGATTCACCATTAAAGGATATTGCTGATGTATTTATTGCAACACAAGATTTGTTGCGTGCATGTTGTGTTCACAATAACAGCTCTCATGTGCACTATCAACAATAATTTGATAATCACTTGACTAGAGGCGGCTCTGCAGCTATTGTTGTAAATGCAGAGTTGAAGAAGAATAAATTATCAGTAACCACAGTGCTAGTAACAGTCATATTCAGTCAAATCTACTTCTCTCACAGTCTCAGTGCACCTACCCTGGTGCAATGACAGCTGTGTATTACATGAACAAAGCCCAGGTTTAGTGTGGATTACTCAAAGGTGCCCTGTGGATTTTTCATTTTGAAGAAAAGTGGCTTTATTTACATTCATTTTTTTCTCCCCAAAATGCATTTTGTTTAACCCTTTCACCCAAAAAACATATTCATTCAATATCATTCTCTGACATCACGACTGGTGGTCAGAAACTCTTAAGTGATTGAAAAAGGTAGTATTGATTCAGCGAGTGGCTTATTTATTCATTCAACCATATTTCATATTCTCACTTTTTCCAGTTCAGGGTCATGGGCTGGAGTTTATTCCAGCTTCCACTGGGCAGAAGGCAGGCAAACATAGTGGCCCTGCATGTTGAGAGGAACCAGGTAACTCACTTGCACACTTGGCGAACATGCAAATTCCAAACAGAGACACCTGGCTTCAAACTCAGACTTTTGTGGCCATGTGATGACCAGTGTGCCACTGTGCTGCCAAAGAATTTCTATCACTGTCCAAAAGTTACATACATAAAAGAGGTTTTGTTGGTTATGGAGAGGACCTATACATTCACCTATACTGGTCTCAGCCACAGCAATAGCAGTAAATACCTACAGTTGCACTGAGATATTGTTTCATCCAGAGGATGCAAAAGTGTGATTTCTGACACTAAAATGGTGCTGCATTGACTTAAACTATCACTCTTAATATTATACTATTATCTAAACCTTTTGGCTCTAGCCAAGCAACATCAACTCCTAACTACTCAGCAAATTTCTGAATATGTCTAGAAGTTGTGATTGGTTCAGCCAAAGAGTGAAGTTCCAGATGCTGCCAGATGGCTTAAATTCAGTTTCTAGGAGACTAAAAAAGGACATTAAAAATCTTTTGTTGCAGATATGTCTTCCTCCTCTTTGCTAAAAGCCAATTTTATTTGTAGCAGAAGTTATCTCCAGGCACTTTTCATATAGGGAAGGCCTAGACCGTACTCTTTGCAATATTATTTACAGAGACCCAACATTCCCCCATGAACAAGCACTTGGCAGCAAGTTTATTAGATGGTAATCCCTCAGATTCATCTTGTGACCCCCCCAGGTTGGGAACTGATGCTCTGACGTACCCCCTCGTCCAATTTGCCAAACTCATTGTCATAGTGAATCAAAAAAATTGCCAAAAACAGAGCCCAGTGTTGACTTTGGTTATGAAGCACTGTTTATGTTTGATGTATGTTTGATATCTCTGATATATTAAACTGACTAATAATTAAAACACTTGGAATTCATTATTGGTTTGTTTTCAGACCACACTGCTTTGTACTTGATTTAAACTTTCATTGAACACTAGATTACTCGAGATTACACATTAAACCACTAAAGGCCCTGCGCAACCACTCAGGTGTTTTCACTTAGTCTGGCTGATTAGAACTCTGCTCAGGCTGAAGTTTGGCACTGCTATGCTGGGAGTTATGTGTGGTCACTTAAGTCATTATACTAATAAAAACTGTAAGGGTGTAAGTTGTCCAAGGTGTAACAGGTGCAACAAAACTAGCAGGAGAGTCGGGGAGATGTCGAGCACAGCCTGTGCACACCTACACGAAGTGAAAACATCTGTACCAAGAGTAAGACAGGCTTTTAACAATTAGGTGTTTAGTATAATCTCAGATCAGATTCTTTTAACAGGAAGTGAGAGTTTGCATATTTGTTTTTGATCAGGTGCCACAAAATATATTCTATGGCTTTACAATACAATTCTCAAGCAACTGTGATAGACTGCTAACACTTGTAACACATAATGAGACCCCTAATAAATTGATACAATATTTCAATGGTTGGGAAGACTAAATTATCTATTCCACTCAAGAGTGCTGTTATTGGGACTTCATTGAACTTTATGGGTTTCTTAGTCTTAAATGATATACCTCTTTTATATTTTCCTTGCAGGATATTAAATATATCTTGAGTTACATTTTTCAGTTAAAATTAATAGTCATAAAAAATATAGCATAGTGGGCAACCACACATACAACAATCCCGATTTGCTTTTGCATTGGATAGCATTTATCACTGCCAGAAACCTTGTACACTTTGTGTGACTTTCACAACCTGACGAACTGTTAAACCCTACAAGCCCCTAGCCGCTCTGCCTACAGCCTAATGGCCTAGTCTAATGGCTGTTTGTCTTGTTTCATGGTAATTGGGGGGCAACTGACTCTGAAGCAAAGTCTCTGCTATCCTTCTCCTGCTGAGATTCTTCTACTAGTTCCCTCTGGGTCCTCTGCTTTGTAGGTACCGGTTTCTGCTCTAATGATATCATAATTGCTGTATTCCCTCACAGTGGACAATGGTTGCCAAGCCTGAAGGTGGCCCAGCAAATGAGCTACAGATCAAACCAGGGACACTATGATGATGAAGACACAGTGTAGATGTAGAAAAAAAAAAGATATTCATCAAAGTGGTGGTGTATTGTGCCCCCTTTTCGATGCTGTCGCTCATATTTTTCCCCCTCATTCTTTCCATACCTGCCAAACCACCTAGTTATCCATGATGCATCATTAGTGGTATAAAATGTAAATGAATCTTCACTGTATAAGTCAGTTTGAACTCAACATGTGTGTCCTTGAAGTGGCTGTAAGAAACTGAGATATTAACTTGAACCCATGTGGCAACTGACACTGGTAGCCTGACAGAAACACAGATATACACGCTTACATGCATGTTCGCACATGGATGCACAGAATTCAAGAGACTGGCAAAACTAACAACATATTTCATATTTTACGCATCATTTTTTGCAAGGTCTGTCTCCACAATCCACAAAGACCAGCTCCCCTCCTCGCTGCACATTCACAGGAGTGAGATAGTGCAGTGCTGTTTGAACAATCATTTCTCAGTCCAGCTGAATTCATGCTGACGCTCCAGTTTGCTCAGTTTGCTTTCTGAAAACTCCCCTCTTCCTCTTTTTAATCCTCTGAGGGGAAGCAGAGAAAGAGGGTGAGAGAGGGGGAGAGAGAGAGAGACCGGCGTTGAATGCTGACGGGGACATAACTTGCCTTCCCTGCATACCTTGTTTACAGTCTCCCTCCCTGCTGCTACACCGTCCTCTCTCAATGGAGCCATAAAAAACAAATAGGAGCTTTTAGAGAAATTGCCTGTGCACTGAAGATTAATAACAGTTGCACCGGTTCACCCAAGAAAGTCTCCAGGGGCAAAAACGATATTGGAAGATTAAAAGTGCCACATCCCTAAATTGGAATGATTCAGTGCTCAGGCCACTCTCTAACCAGCTTATTGAAAGTCAAGGCCTTGGTCTACCTGCCACACAGAGAGCATCATTAAATATACACTTGTGGATGAAGATTCGCTCCATAAGTATAATGATGAGCTGAGCGTGTGATTGATCCTCTGTGTCTCAGATGGAAGTGTGGTGGCCTATAGCTGTGGCAGAAGCAGACAAAAAGACAAGTCATCCAGTGTTTGCTCAGGTAATCTTTTCACTGTTTGTAGCCCATTAGTTTAACTAGCCAGCTGGCAGAAGTAAAGATAGAACCAACATGACCCATTACTGTCATTGAACAAAAGGGTAAGGTGCAGTATGGATCTTTTAGACTGCTATTGGACCTTCATTATAGCGGCATACCTTTATAAACAAAGGACTTACAGGCCTGATGATAATTAGGAAGATTAGGTAGCAAGATTAAGATACAATAAATCATTATCCTCCCTCTGGAAAATAAATAAATAAATAAATGAAGTGGCAAAAAATCACTAATGGAGGAACCATTGTAATAATGTTCATGAGAGAAGTCATTTCATGTTTTGCCGTAATATTATTATCTTTATTATAATTTCATATATACTACCTTTTAATAAGAGCAAAGGTAATGAAAAAGTACAACCTATTTAATGCTTATTGTGCACACTCAGACCTCTTCTACAGACAAGCCACGACACTTTACTCTGCATATTTTCAGCAGTGCCCTGGGGTTTCTATGGTAACAAGGACACACACGTCTCCGCGGCAACCGGGCCAAAGCGTGTTTGAGGTTGCATGGCAACCGCTACAAAAAACAACGGTCGTCACGTTTTGAGAGCCACACAAGTACTAATTAGTTAGCGACGTTGCCCTTCATTTTCGGTTTGGACTCGCCTCGTCCTTTTAGAGGACAACACCTGTGTGGATATGTTGAAGAACAAGACGGAGCTAAAAACACAAGGCTTCACGGTGAAGGCCACTATGAGGAACTCCGTGGTGAGTGAAGTTATTTGACGTCGTTAACATTAGGTAGCGTTCCGTTGACGTTAGCTTTAGTTAGCAGTGTGTGTAGCATTAAGTTGGGCTGCCGTGTTCTGAGACAGTTGAATGGCAGTTATCCGTGTAGCCAATTCATTGCTTATCATTTGTTCTTGGGGGATTTGTGACGAAATATAATGTGATATTTTTTTTAATTCAGCGCGAGGTAATTTAGGTCAACACAGTACATCATTTCTGTCAGGGAGCTCAAGCTGTCTTACTTTAAGCAGAGTTTTGGTTTTCACTTATTGTGTCTTCAATGCTTGAAATCTGTCCTGGACAAGAGCTGTATTATAGTGTCAAAGTGAGGTTGAGTTGTGCTTGCCTTGCGTGAACCATATAAACACTGACAGTCTGGACTTCCACATGCTGCCATCACCGTGGCAACCACTATTTAGGTGAAGTTACAATTGATGGAAAGGGGCGGAGGGAGGGGGCAGCCTCTTACCTGCCGATTTGAATTATCCTCGTACCACCATCTTTTCCTCTTTGTTATTCAGCAGAACTTATCATCTTTCTGCTCTCTGTGCAGAGTAAAATCTCAACACAGTAAATAGCCAAGAGAGATGGAGTAGCAGTGGAAAAAGGAAAAACCAGAATGCCTGAACATATTCCGACCAACCATCATTTTTGCTGTGTGTGTGTATGTCTGTGTCTGTGTGTCTGTGGGTAACTCTCGTACTCAGGCAAGCTTGGGTGGATTTCACACAAGTATGGGGGTTTGAGAACTCTAAAATTATCCAATAACTTTTATGGGCTAAATTTAGAACCCTTTCCAAAGCTTTTTTTTTTATAACATCTTAGAGATACCACATTAACATGAAAGGGGAATGTTTTACAGACCAGCATACAAACCAGCATGCTTGTGGGGTAGTTGGCATTGTATGCACCACATGATTTGAGTATTTATCTGTTTTACAAGCAGGAGAGTTTTCTATTTGTTTGCTTAGCCACCAAAGCTTTTATGTATTCTGAGGAAACTATTGTGCACTTATTTTTGTACTGGTTCTCTGTGTCTTAATCTGGCACAAACAAATAGAGGCTTCCTGGACCCTGATTACCTGGATCTTGGACCTCTTGGGTAGTTAAACCAACAAGTCCTCCATCCTAAATGATCATATAGGTCATTTGTCCCTACCCTTGGATATGACTTATAGGACCAGTGGCAGGTGTAACTGACCTTGGTGTCATGGTAACACTTAGACATGTGGTTAAGGTTGTGGAATGCTCATGGGTAAAAGAAACAACGTTGGCATCAGTGTGGTATATTTGATGGTGCTGATATGAGGATGATGAAGAGATCTCAGCTGACACTGTCTTGCTTGTATATATTAGTTTATTACAAAGAAGTCAGCATCAAAACAAGCACTGCAGTAGCCTTGAGAGGATCCGAGCATATGATCTCTCTCCCTAACAGCTCTAAACGTCAGTATATATAGGGTAGTTGTTTTCATAATCTATAATATAGCAAAACATTCTGACCTCATTCAATGACCTCTTAATCCAAGAAACAAAGAAGAGGGAAGAAAGGCCCCTCTCCCTAACACCTACATCTTTATGTTCACGACCATTAACTTAAACATGACCCTAACAATAGAAATCATGTGAAACTTTGGACTTTTCCAGAAAACAAAAACATATATGAAACTTTCCGACACTACATCAGTTTCACACATGTGACAAACAACTGTCTCCTGTGTGAAAGTCTTGTGTTTGGTCGATCCATCCGTCCACCCAAGCCTCCTCCTGAAGCGGATTTTGACCCTCCACTTAATTTTCTCCAGTCAGTCCACCGCCGCTAGAGGTAGCTAACAGTAAACCGTGACTGTGGGTCATAATAAGCTACTTGCAGAGATTACCTATTGGGTCATTTTTACAGGTGGACAGTCTCAGTTAAACTGTGTTGAAAGAGTAGACTAATTTCCAAAGACAGTCAAGTCGGATCCTCCTCTCCTCTCATTTACTGCAAATGAAGATGGATCAGGAAAGTGTAATAGGGTTGTACAGCAGAGGACATCGGTCTTCATTGAATGATATTGATTGGTCCCTAAAACTAGCTTTTCTTTGGCCAAAAAATAGATCATTACTAGAAATCCGGACTAGTTTTATCTGGGTTAGGTCATCTACTTATATCTGTAAATTCATTAGACCAACATGAGTTACAACTTTGTTGTCATGGTGGTCCATATTCTTGTGTTTTCGCAGACTTGAGGAATGGACTAACTTTGCATTACTAGCGGCTTTACACATGATCACATAAAAAATATGGATGATGTGTGAAACTGGCTTTTCCTTTAGCTGATGTTGTTTGCCACCAAAGGCCACTGAAAGATATATGCAGCCTCCCGCTGTGTTCTGGCAGACATAGTGGGCCACTATGGAGCAGCTATGGTGATAGACTGTAAGCTACTGAAGAAAACAAGCCTCCCAACAGCGTGCATTTACATGGGCATCCTTTCCTTGGCATGCATAAACCAGAGCTTATCAGTTCTTGTATGAGGTTATTTACAAATAAATGTGCTATCACACTTTTTTTTATCACTGAAACCCATTTTAATTATAGCCTTTCTCTACTGTTGGTATTGTATTGCACTAGTTCAACTCATTGTACATGAAGAAATAGCTAAGTTTGTCTTACTTCAGCCTGAACAGTTACTCACCAACAAGTTCAGTTGAAGTTGTTCACTTTTTGTCATCAGAGAGACTACTGTGCTTCAGTGTTGCTTTGCTCTGTTTTAGCAGTAGGCAGGAACATATATAAGGAACACTGTATGCAGCGCCTCGCATGTTACCTCTTCTTGCTTTTAAGTCTCACTTGCACTTTTACACAGAAGCAGTTGTGGCTGGTGAGCAACAAAGCATGTCACAGTCAGTCATATTTCTTAAATTGACAGGTTGAGGCATTCTTTTACTTTCACTTGCCTGATCTCTCAGGCAATTATCCCCAACCTATTTTTTTTTTGTAGACAACACCAAGCTCTTCATTACAATTTCTTTCTGTAAAGGTGGATATGAAGAAAGGTGGCTTTCAATATAAAAAGTTCTTATTTTTTAGTGTTTCCCAACCAGGTGTACATGCAAACTTGGCAACATGTTGTTGTCTGTTTTTTTGTCATGGATATGATAAAATCGTGTATTTATTCAAGATATCCTGAAAATATCTTATATTTTGACTTCTGTGTTTTGTTTTGATGCTGTTTATGTTGACAGCTTTGACTTGGTTCACGAAGAAACCAGAGTACTGCCTCAGAAATTGATGCACCCATGGTCAGCAATAATTTAATGAATGAATTTGAGGAAAGTGTCAGTTTAATATTTACTGTCAGCAATCCCCTTGCTCTCACTTCCATATCTTCTCTACTTCTAAAATGTTGACTGTCCAGTCTTGGGTACTTTGATGCAAACAATTTAACTACCTTGTTATGTTCAGACTGCACTTAAAAGAACTGGCTCTATGTGATAAATAGAAGTGGGAGAGCTGCACAGTTCTGATGACAACAGTAAATACTCGAAATTGAAACTGCAGCTCTCCTTTTTCTATGGCAGGGACTGCCTTGAGATGCAAAAGAGGCAGTCAGAGCTATCATTGACTTCCTCCTCCCTTTTTTGAAGGTCATAAACAAATCTCCTGTCAAGAGCCTTCACGAGAAGGCTCCTGCAAAGCCCTTTAATATTCACTATCTCCCCAGAGGATCTGCTACGTCTGGAACATGAATGATACTCCCACACTGCCATAGCACTGGCTAAATCCTCAACAAAAACCATTACATTTTTCAGAGGCTTGCTTGTGTCTGTTGCCTTCTGTTTTTTCACCTCCCCTGTGGTCACTGACATATTGCTCCAGAGAGGGCAGCTTTGCGGAGAGCTGTGATTTGTAGGTAACGACAAGGCCATTTCAAGCCTTGAAAGGGTATGGGGACTTGAAGCATAGGCTTATTATGCTTTAAAGTATTTGTGGTCATAGAAATTGAATCAATAGCACAGGTCCCTGAAACACCCCCCCCCCTTTTTCCCTAGTGATTCATCCCCAAGCATTTTAAGAGAAAAAAAGATGCACTTTACATTCTGGTGGGAGGTCATCACCTTGTGTTTCAGACAGAGAGGGTAACAAAGCCGTTATTTTCTGTGTCAGAGGCTTATTCCAGCTAGGTGACAAAAAATTACAGGGGTTTGGGGAGAGAGTGTAATCACCTGCACAGTATTGTGTGACTCGAATGGACATGAATGCACACACTGTACAGGTGAACATTGTTGTTGACAGATAAAGGTAAGGAAGATAGGGTTTTTCTTGCATTATTAGTTAGGAGTGAGCAATATGGATAAAAATGTATCATAGTGTAACTGAACAGGATGTATTTTTCAGCTAATTTGTAAATGAAATACCTGACAAACTGAGATACTTAAAAAACTACCTCTTACTTCAAAATCTGATACATTTCCAATATTGCCTTATAACAGTCCTGTCATTTTATTTGAAACATTGTCCACAATGGTCCAACACTCATTTTTTTATATTGCTGCATAGTATACAGTATATTATCATTATGCATCATTAGTTCACCCAATTCTGTTGTCTAGTTTATTTTGTGTATATTTCTGATAACAGACGGGCATTTTGCTTCTAATGAGTGATGTATTTGTCTCACAGATGTCACTCTCAGTTACATGTGTAGTGCTGCTAGACAATTACTTTCACATCAAGTGAAAATATGCATTAAGTGTTTCTGTTTCTGTAAGTCAGCTTACCAAATAGATAGAAGATTTTACCATACCCCCAATAAAAAACAGACACATGTGGCCCGGTTTGGAAATACTAAGGATTAAAAATGTCTTGCTTTGAAAGCCACCTGTCTCCATATCCTGTCTTCATAGAGCTCCATTGATGTCACCCATGCTTGTGACATTGTGGCCAGTTTTGATGAATGTTGTTCAGTAGCCATCTATTTAGTTTTTAGCTATTCCTCCCAGAAAGCTCTGATTCGTGATCTATTTCTACATCTGTTGGAAACAGATAATACAACATACATTTGGTGAATAACTATTGAGCTGACTTGGGATCAGTCATGTATATAGGGTACAATTGATATAGACTTCTGAAGATGTGGAATATGTGACCGTAGATCATCATTATGTGCTGTAATTGATTTATGTGGTCTGTAATTTATTGGATGTTTGCCAAAACACATCCCGTCATGTTTCCTCTGTTTGTGTACTGCTTTTATGTTTTTAAAGACTGTCTCTGAGTATACTTAAGCATCATGAAGCCCTTTCTCTCAAGAAATGCTCCTTCATGAGAAAACCTTCTCTTTCATATTGAAGTCCTAAATGTGTCTACACTCTGCTGTGTCCTACACCATACATCACAACGCACACGCAAGACATGGACATGATTCTCTTTAAGACGCTGTATTGCACAGTTCACCTGAGAGGGCAAATCGATACAAACTACACCTGATCCCAACCTCAACTTTCGTGTGGCGAGGGTCTGCAGATTGCTGAGCCGATAGACTGCCTTTATAGCAAGCACACCTCATTTACTGTTTGCTTGGCCTCTGGGATAAAAATTGAGCTGGCAAACAGCGTCCCCAAGTCTGCTACAACCCTGCCTACACCCCACCAACCCCTTTCCCCTGGGCCCACCGGCATCCCTGGCTTACCCCACTAACCCCAGGGGACAGATGGAGACTCCATGCTAGCAAACGTGACCTCCATATCTCATTCCTTCCCTCCCAGTATCATCATTATATACCTGCACAGATGTCTTGCCCCCCAGTGCTGTCTTCCTCTCTTTCTCTCTCTCTCCCTTTCCCTCTCTTTTTTCTTTCTCTGCAGAGCCTTCATTCCACTAGGCAGGTCCCTAAAGATGAACACACACAGAGGAACAATGGGCCAAGAATCCTAAACCACAGTGCTAAAATAAATATAACAAAATAATAGGAGGTTTAATTTGGTTTAATTGGTTTGATTGTATTGTATCATAGTAGATTTGCTTTGTTGGATAGTTTAGAGGCATATTTTCTAAACGTGCCAGAGATGTGTTGATTTATATCTCAGCTATTTGCCTTTGAGGTTGTAACCCCTGAGTGTCATTTTAATAAATAAAAGCATCTGAACAAATTAAACAAGTGACAGTTTAGAATTGATCCTTGATTAGGGTTTAAATTTAGTGTAGAATTTCAGTGCAACCCAATTAAATGTAATCTCACATTAAATTGCAATATAAACCTAGTTAAAATGCTGGTTTAGAATTAATCCAAATTTTAAAGTCTAATAGCCTGATTTGTATCAGTTAAAGCTTGATTTATGATGATTAAATCCCTTTTTCCATCCATTGAAACACCATAGGGTACAGAAAACATCAAAAACAGAACACGAGCACAGCAAGTATAAAAAGGCCACAGGTTTATGGTAAAAATAAGCCCATTGTCAGTTATATGGATCACAGGCAGTTGTTGACCAAGATTGAATCCTTGAAAGTTTTTATGGAGATTATTTATTATTTTCACTCGCAGTCAAAATCATTCTTCCTCATCGCTCCAAACACATTTACCTGACACAGGAACTCATAATGTGCCCAGCGTGATACATAAATTGGCCATGAAGCTGGCTGGGGTGTTTTGTGTCTGTGTTGCGTGTGAAGCATGCTTATGCAAGTAAAAGTAAATTGAGAAAATTTCTGCTGTTGGATGCTATGCTATAGATTCCCTCACCTGTCTGCTTGCCTGCCTAACCCGTACTGTCTCTTGGCAGTGTTTTTTTAAGCCAGTGAAGCTTGTAGACACACACACACAGCCTAAAACTATTTTTCTGCATCCATCTTTCCTTCCCTCTGCTCCAGCACGCTCATCTTATCAGCAGCAGAAGCCTGTAGTCCATCCCGGTAAGCACCTGGGTTATTTGAAGAAGAAGGAAGAATTGAGTCATGGTAAAACAGGTTAAATTGGCAATGGGCTCTGGAGACCCACTGGCGTTTCCATTACTATCGATCAACCACGGAGCCTAAAGGCCTTGACTGGATGGGGGAGCACTGGCTGACTTGGAAATCTTACAGTTTCCCCTTAACTTTTGACTTTGTTGACTTTGGCTGTCTTGCTCCCTTCTTAAAAAGCAGTGGAAAATAAGACTGAGCTGAATACAAGTACATTTTCAACACTGTTTAAAGATGTTTTTTATCCCTTAAATGTACTTAATTAAAAGTGACCATAAAAGGAAAGTAAAGCCTGTTTGTAAAATGTTATTTCCTTTGAGATGTTGCTTTTATCCAGGAGAAACCATTATTTGGTGTTTTCATCACACTGAAAATTTACATGTGAACCAAGGATGAATTTGGCAGAACTTAAAAGAAGCAGTTTCTTTGCTTCATGCTCTTCTCGCCAGGTATCAACAGATAGATTAGGTTATAATTGATGGCATGCTATCTGAAGTGCATGACTGCTGAGATGTCTGTGACCTTTTCCGCGGTTGAGGAAAACACCATCTGGAAACTTCAGTCAGATATGGAGAAGTACTTCCACAGTATTCTATCGTGACCTTATAGGAAGTGCTCGGCTGATTATGTCTATTATGTTTGCTTTCCTCAGAGCTTGGTTGACAATTACACTGGCCTCCCTGTTTGTTATGTTCTCCTTCAAGCCCTTGTAGCTTGCATTCTAATTAGATGGCTTTTAATGGAGAATGTTTATTGCTCCTTACAGGGCCTCTATTTTCCGCTCTAGAGTTAATTAGCCCTATGTCATGTGATAACCAATGCAGAGGACATTTAGACCTATGCTTCTTCTATGAGCAGTGTCGTTCTTGTATCAAAAACAAGGATGTCGGCTGAATTATGTAGGCTACTTATTTTCACGTCTCTATTAAAAGCATAGATATATATGAGGACATACTTTGATGTTGCTATATTAAACATACAAACACACACACACATGCACACAAACACAGTCGTCATGGGTTATTTTGTCCATTACACACCAAGTTCCTATAAATGATGAAGAATTACCATAAAAATTCATTTGTTTAATATGTTGGCAGCTAATTTTGTTGATCCACTTCAACAGGCTTGGTGGCAGTAAGACAGCAAAGTGATGATTTTCTGCAAGACAAATTAGTTGATTTAGTTTTCCCTTTTTAGTCGTAACTTTTATTGTCAAGCAAGACTATTTTACAAATGGCAATATGCTGAGAAAAGTATTATTTGAAAACTAATTTTCAAGGGAATTTTATTGAGATAATCCCTGTAGTTTGTGCATTTTAAATTGTTATCATCATGGTTAAACATGATCTGTTCAAAAAATTAAGGGTGCCCACAATAATGTATGCATGTTATGTTCAACTTTTTGCAGTGTAACTGTCTGTTAGTTTCAATTTGTGACCCCATTTGTAACAGTGTTTGCAACTGTGATTCAGTTACTTCCAAGTAAATTTTCACTAAACATTTACATTATGTTGTGTACTACATTATTACATTGTGTGTCCTTACCTGTTACAAGTGACACACACTCCCCTTGTAATCATCAGACATTGAAGTCAGCTAAACTTAAACCTAAATGAGGCTATTCTTAAGTGCATTAAACTGACAGGACATTAGCCATTTATTCACCCATCCTCCATCATTATCACCCATCAGATTGACTTGTCCTTGCTAGAGGAGAATGGACCCTTCTTAGTGTTCTAATCTGCCGATGTTAGGCATGTGTTATACACTTTACTGCAGGGTCATATGTGGCAGCTCACATACTGCCTACATCAACATAATGGGAACCAGTAGCAGAAAAATCAATGTATCTGACAAACGCTGTTGTTCCAATCCAATAATGCCAAATGGTGGCCTTTGTTTTGCTGCCCCCCACTATGAAAATCTTTTAACATCACCATCAATGCAATAACATTGGCCTGACCTTTTGAAATTTGCTGACCAGCACAGAGACCAAAATGAGCTGTATATCTCTAATCCCTCAAGGACAGTGACAAAATCCACCATGCAGTAGTGATACATAGCAAATTAAGCCCTGTAATAAATGTTAGAAAACAAACATGTTGCCATACAAAAAATGTTTTTGTCAGAATACTTATTAGGGGGAATATTCTCTCTAAAGAGAAGATGGATGGTAGGTCAGAGCAAAAGTGCACCATTCCCACCCTCTTGCACACTGAAAGCATTTTAAACCACACAGCAGCCAACTTCATAGATGGTGCTCCAGGGCTGTGGTGTTCTTCACCTGGTGCCAAGAAAGTAAAACCTGCAAACCCTTTAAGATTTGAAGTAGTGTGTACATTCCTTTCAAAATTCCACCGAGGATTACTCTGCTATTTAGCTCCTGCCTCGCATCCAGCTGAGTCAAAGTGCTCCCAGTCGAAGGTGTGCTGGAGGCAATGGCTCTGCTGCAGCAAGCTGGAGAAGGCAGGGAGTGGGAAGGGCTGGAAGGCAAAAGTACTTTTATATTGTCAGAAATGATCCACATCACGGCCCGGCACCCCTGTGCTCCAGCCACTTCTGCTCATTACCCTCGCTGTCCGGAAACACCAAGCAAATTCAACTAACGAGTGTTTGATCAACACGGTGCGCTGTGGCAGAGGGAGACAGGCAACCTGTTCATGACTCATTCTCTGCCCTGCCCCCCCGTCTCTACCTCTCTCTCTCTCTCTTTCTCTACTTTTTGCTCTGTCTTTTTGCTCTGTCCCCCCCCCCCACTCCCTTAAGACAGAAGAGAACAAAGGGAGAGACAGAAGAAAAGCAATATAACCTCTTGGCCCTTATCTGCGGAGCACACCAGAGCATGTCTGGCCTCAGACATGGCTTTGCCTGTCCTTTGAAGGCCCTCATCTTCCTTTGATTTCAGCCAAATGGTTCAGCACAGTGACAGATGCTCAACTTTCCATCTGTCACTCTGACACCCATCTCTTTAGTGTTGTTGAATCTAACTGACTTTGTTTGGACTGTCTGTCTGGCTGTCTGAATAAGGTTGTGACATGGATGCTGATGTGAGTGCTAATGTAAGATATTGCGACTAAGACCTTTAGTGGAGACAGATAAAACAAAACTCTCTGCTGCTTTTTTTTTTAAGGTCATCTGTACTGTCTTGGCTGTATTTTTTATGAGAGGAAATTAGAGTGAGTAGAGGGCAAAGATTGGAGAGTGAATATGATTCAGGGGGGAGGGGATGACGTAGCACACCTCTTAAATAGATGAGTGTTCAGTTTATGATTGAAGATGAAAAGGATTTTGCTGCTCAGGCTGAACTTGGGAGGTCATATTTAACTCCTGCCTAAATAATAAATAGTAATGCTCACTCACAGTCTTTTTAATCATTACTTTGGTGTGGTCTGTTTTCAACATCTTTTGCATTAAATGTAAGTTTATATCGTTGGTGTTTGACGATGAGATGAGGCATACTGCTTGGCTGCTATTGCAGAAAGCCCTTGATTGACTGTCGCTCATTCACGCAGCCCTGATTTATGTTTGTCATCTAATGTGTGGGATAGAGGAGGTGGCACAGAAAGACTCATACTAATAGCCCAGACACCTGTTTCAGCGTCAGAGCATCAGCAACCTGCAATGCAGAGCCGGAGGTGGAGAAGTGGGAGGGGTGATTGGATAGATGGATGGGTAGATGAATGGACTAGAGGAGCAGTTATTGATAAAACTGAAGTGAATCTGTATGACTTTCATACACACCCTGCTCTCTGAATAATTCAGCTCAGAAGCCTGGGGTGGTGAGCACAAAGTGTTTTGGGCATAGCTTTGCATTATCTCCTTTTTTTTTTTATTTGTCTGTTTGTGTGACCGTGTGCATGTGTGCGTCTGTGCGCGAGCATGCCTCCCTGTAGCTCAGCTAAAAGTGTCGACTCCCTGTTTGAGAGAACTGCTGTAGCAAGCACAGTGTGAGATTTGAGGTGTCTGAGAAGTTGCCTGATTTCAAGGCATCCGGGGAGCAGAAGCGCTTTTTCCTTCTTTGTCTCTTTGGCTAATCCGAAGGGTGGACTATCATTCAGAGCATTATCCCTGCAGGGGGTCTCAATACCAGACCTCTGTTCCATATATATCATTCACAGTTTCCTGTAACAACCTCTGCTGGGAGCCCCTTTCCCCTCTTAGTCTGTGAAGTAAACAAATTTTGGATTAAGAAGCTTTTTTTTGCTATAATGGAATAAGTAAAGGAAGAAGAGGGAGTAGAAAGTGTGTGTGTGTATGTGTGTGTGTTTGTGTGACTGGATGCATGCAGCTGAGTTATGCAGGCTGTGAGTCTTGGGTATCTACTAGCAGGGATATAGCCTTCAGTGTGCTCCCCCCCTGTTTAATTTATGTAAAGGTCAACTTTCAGACCATTCCAGGCTTTGGTCTCTGCGATGGTGTCTCTGTAAGCAAACCTCTAGCATCATTTTTAACAGACGGCCTTACAGGCAGCAAGACTGATTTCCAGGAATAGAAAGTCACACTGGGTTTGTGATAAGACCAAGGGCCTGGGGTTCATTTTGCAATACATACTAATCACCTAGATAATGTTCTTCACTGTTAAACAATATTCCCATATCAGAGGTAGGTAGGAACCTGTATCTCTTGCCATGTGCAGTCTGCTTATCTCCCCATGCCTCCCTCCACTCCTCGGGGATCTGTCAGTGCTGGGGCTACCTGTGACACTTGTGAATGTGTGTGGCAGAGGGGTGGTGTGGTGTGGTGCAGAGAGACTGCAGACTGACCTCCTCTCCGCTCTCTGTGGCTGTGTCTGTCTGTGGTGAAATCGATGGTCTCCTGCTGCTCTGGGTGTGTCCTTCTCCTGTTCCTCATCCCTGTGGACCTATTGCTGCCAAATCAAACCTTCCACAGCTCCCTGTGATGCTTCCTCAATATAGCGTGTGTGGTCACAACTACACTCACCTAGTTGCCTGTCTCGCTGTCTATCTCCTCATCTCCTCCCCTGATTCCACCCTGCTTCCCCATCTCATCATCTCCTTCTCTGGCTGTTTATTTCTACGACTGCCTCCTTATCGACTTGGTGGACTGTCTCCTTACTACCTGCAAAACAAACTTGGGTTTCAACTTTTGGATGAGTCATGCAGCTATTCTGAGCTATGGCCAGCACTCCATAACCACTCTAAAACAAAGTGTTGTTACTGACTTCAGGAGCATTAATATTCTATGAGGTGGGTTTCAGTCCACCATAAATTAAATGCAGTTATGAGGATGTTTATTGACGAGAAGCTACTTATTTGGTGCATAAAACTGGGAGGACAGTTAAAATCTTCTTTCCCATCAGCAGAAATGGCAACTGAAGCAAGTCAGGGATGTAGTTTTCCTTGTGTATCTCATTAATTTCATGGCCCAGCACAGTGTTTTAATGTCTTCAGGTGTCGTCACTGATTGGGGCTGTAAAGACAAAGCATTGGATCAGCGTGTGCCCTGCTCTCTTTAAAAGCTGGGACTGGAGAGTGTGTGTGGTTCTCTATGCCTACACACATACATACTCTTACACATGCACACAATTGCTAAAGGTAGCAGAAAACTGAACATTAACTTGGCGAAATGAAACAGTAATGTAGCAAATGGAAAAAGACACTGTGCATGTATAGATACACTGAAGTGCATCTTGTTTTTTAGTTCTGACTTATGTGGGTCAAGCAATGTGCATGTTTCCTTTAAGTTTAGCCTTATGGGCTCAGTGCGTGTGGTTTCCCATTCACTTAACAAGTAGTGAGAGCTAATATATTCTGCCTTTGCCATGCAGGCTGATTCACTCCGTGCCATCATCTCAACTGTGGTTTGGTGATATGAATCAGCCAATAGGGCTCTGTAAGCACAAGGCTGCCCTGCTGCCTAGCTGATAAGTGAGCCACACAGAGAAGATGGAAAATACTCAGGGCATTCTCACTCCCCCTCCTCTCTCTCGTTGTGTCTCGCTCACTCTCTTCTTCTCGCTCACATAGAGCCTCTTTCCACTTGCACTCCTCCCCTCACACTCCTACCTCAAACTCTTTCTTTCACATCCCCTTAACGTCTCCCTGTGTCTATGCTGTTCTTTTAAGTGATGGGGTTAAACTAGAGGAGACAGAAAACAGTGGGGTGCTTCTGAACGCTTGAAGCTTCTTTTTTAAGTTCTTCTTTAAAGTTATCCCTCTCGCGCACAGTTCAATAGTTGGTGGCTGTCACCTGTTTCATCCTCGTGTCTTTGTAGTGACACGAGGTGTGTAGTGTCGTCTTTGCCTACTGGTGTCGTCATTTTTCATTACAAACATCCCTGCCCTTGTGTCTGTGTGCGTGATACAGTTGATGCAAAAACCTCTGACATGGTGACAATTGTAAAGCATGCCTCTATGGTCCTGTGAGCTGTGAACAAAAGACGTACCTTTCATCACTTTTCATCAGTCTGTGGTTTTCCTGTCCAGTGAGAGCTCTTTACTCATTTGTTCCCATCCGACCTTGTCTCTCACAACAGGGCTAATTTCTGCACATAATGAAACTCACTCGCAGACTGATTGCACTCCTTGCTGTTTGGTCATGAGAAATTAATGGAGTGCTGCACAAATATTGCAGATTTATTCTTCTGAAAGGAATCAGCCTCCCACCAGTCTGTGTTTTGCCATGCCAAGGGAATGAGTAAGCAAAAAATATCCTATTGAATGATTGTTTGGACATGTAGCAGACATTCCCTAACAGACTAAATACCTCCAAACTGTTTTCTGTTTCTTGCTCATTTAAATGCAGTTTGAGAATAAAGCATACATCTCCAGCCCAGCCTGTATCCCTGGTGGCCAGCGGGAAGGCAGCCGGTTGGGCTACGGCAGAAAATGCCCCGTAAATAAAGAGAGCTAATTTTGTTGCCTGTGGCAGCAATGTGCACACTGACCTTATCAGGAGAGCCTTGGCCTGTCTATTCCATCCTCTGTGACTCACCTACCCTGCTCCCTCCCTCAGGAAAGGCGGCCTTCTGTATGGAGCTAGATTTCAATAACCTCTCAACCGAAGAACAGCAGTGAAATGCAGAGGGAGCAAGTGTGAGCAAGCAGGTGGGTGCCTGCCCCCTTTGCTGCCTCAGTAAACAGGTGATGCACTGCACCCACGTGCAGTGGCACCCTTGTTCCCCCTTCAAATCCAATGCAACAAAATGCATTTTTGCCCAGGCAGACAAGAGGCAGGTGGGTGATGGGGAAATGAGGAGGGAGATTAATGAGGGTTTTATTTGAGGAACTGCAGTTCTGATGGCAATGCAGGCTTGACAATGAATTGACAGCCCTTCTCTAGATATCTATCAGAGGTATTCAGAGGTGTTTTGTGGTGGGGGTATGGGGCAGAGAGATGGAGAGATGAGAGAGAGCGATGTAGCTGGAGGCCCAGGCACAGTGATGGATCACCTACATGCTGCAGCAGCCCCAGCACGCTGAACTCACCCTCAGAATTGATGAGCCACACCTCTTGTCTCCCTGTCTCCCTCTTCCTCTCATATCCACTATTCCTCCATCACCCGCCCCCCACATTCACTATCACCATCTCTTGATTTCCTCTCTCTTTGTCTCTCTGTTCCTTCTTGTTCCATTTCTTTCCAGCTTCCTCATGTCTTAGTCTCCCTCTGACATATCACATCTTCCACCTTTATCCCACCTCATCCCCTCTTTTAATTTCTTTCAGTTTTTTCCCTCTACCTTTTGACTATTCCACCCACTCTGTGTGTCATCATCAAGCAGAAGAGCCATGGAAGTGCCATACTAATAAGGTTAGAGGGAGCATCTCTGTTTCTCAGGGTGACACCTTTATAAATGACAGGAGCACGAGGCCCTGCTGGTGTTCAATCACCTCTGCAGGGGCTCGCCCATGGGAAGCTCAGCATGTGCGAGCGAGTGTGTACGTGCACGAGTGCATGTTTGTGGATTATTGCCTCTGTGGGTCTTACAGCAGCCAGGTTTACGGTGGAGCTAGTTGGAGTGGACAACAGCATTAGGGAGAAAACAGATCTGGAGGCAGAGTGAAGGCGAAGGAGAGAAATGACAGCCTGGAGCTCATCTGACCAGTACTGCCTTGTTATGACTCCCTGATGTGTACACCAGGGGCACACAAAACAGACACTTCCTCCCTTTCCTCCCTTTATTGCCTTACACCACCTCTATCTCTGTTGTTCTCTGTCGCCTCACAGGTTCGCTTTATGGCCTCCACTGAGGAGTGGGATGTTATCTGCTTGTATAGGTCTGTGTTATAGGCTCCTTTTGTCTGTCTTTTTCACTGTCTGTATCAATGTTTATGCCAGTGTTTTAGAACAGGGCTGATTTGGATTACACAGGGGTATGTCTGGCTGCATGGGGCTGTTCTTACCATTTCAAATAACAACACAACCATCTTTGTGGCCTCTCACACCAACAAATATGGGTAAAAGTTGCACCATACAATGATTCAAATGTTTTTGGAAGACATGCAGGGCTAAAAGTGATGTGGCATTCAACTGAGTTAACACAAATCCCTGATCACTCATATAAGACTTAAGGACGTTGTTGCTTCTTACGTGAAATGCTTGTCATGCTCTGTCCATAAGTTCATGTAGCTTCTCAGAAGGCTACAAAATGGATAAAAGAAAACTGATTACTCTCTGTGCTCATTAGGCTGCACTAAGACAAGCTAGATAAATAGGTATAGCTATTACTTTGGGATTGGGATTCAGTGATAGTGGTTTTTCTCAGCATGCAGCAGCTTTAGACCTGAATGTCATGAATGGCAGAACAGGAGCAGGGGGATCATTGGAATGGCATCAGGACGCCGGCAGGTGATTATCTCTCCACAACGCTGTTCCTATTACAGTTCTCCTTAAGCTGATAGGAAAGGCAGCTTGCATCAGTGGTGGAGGAGAGGGCTTCTACCTTTGCTTTTTTATAAGGTGAGCAGAGCCACAGAAAAATATTCCATTGTGCATGCATATTTCTGTATCTTTCTGGCTGTTGGTGTGCAAGTGATCATAATTGGAGAGAAAAAAGGGGAAATGGCTACGAAGCTTGCAACACCTCAGCCATGAACACAGGCCATGGAATTGACTGCAGCGTCATCATTCCTGACCATAAAAGCTGCTCAGCCAGTCAATGCAGTCTGGGTTCATTCTCTCCCTGCTGCCCAGTCTGAGCTATTTTTAGCCTCCCTGTGCAGCGTGGCTCAACTGCCGTTGTAGCTACCTGGATATGAGGGCTTTGTCACTCCTGCAGACTGGAGCAGCACTGATCTTCCATGCTTTACAGCTTCCTATTTCCACAGCTAAGGCTGCAAAACAACCCCTGCAGTGAACAGAAACAGACAAACAAATAATAGTGATATATGTTTAAAAAAATAAATAAATTATAAAAACAGAAAATAAAAAATTATAAAATTAAAGATAGGTCTTAAAAGATGACAGCAAGCATACATACATTATTTGTTGTGAGAGATTTCTTTTACGCTACTACAGTAGGCGCTACTGCAAAGTGCATTTTGTTGTGTTTTACATGCACTGTTAGTCACAGACATTTTGTTTGGGTAGTCTTTCTCCTGCAGGTATACAAACCTGTGCCTATTAATTCAGCATAATATTATTCAGAATTCCTTGGCATGGTAAACAAATACTCCAAACAAATTCATTTGAAATGACTGCGCTGCAATCCCACGGTGCATTAGGGCTGTTTAAATGCAGTGAGAGCTCAGACACTCACTCGGGGTACCTCATAATAGTTTCTCCTCTCCTCTTGTTTCTCTTGAGCCTAGCTCTGCTGGCACCAGCTACACCATGTTGCACGTGCATTTTAAACTTTGATCCGTGTTACATCATTCCTTGGTGGCGGTTTTACTGAGCTACATTCATAGTTCAAGGCTTTTCTATATCTATTTTGTTTTTGAATTATGCAACAAACAGGCAACAGTAGTGAATGATGTAATATAAAAATCTAAACTACCATTGGGTAGAATAGTAACAGACTAAAACCTCTTTAAAATCTCTCAAGTCGTACATTCTCAGGCAGTCCTGCCAAAGATAACACTTCCCAGTCCCATTTTGCTCTGCCTGTGGGCTGCTGTGGCAAAATTCTGTTTCTCAGTGGGTGGTAATCTGAGGATTAATGACAGAAACACATCTGCCAGTCATGTGGCAGCACGACACAGATGGTGGAGGATGCACACAAGGGACAGAGACAGGGAAAAGACTGGCTCCAGCATTCTGTCATTCGTCCACTAAAATATGCTGTTTACAGAGCTCTAATGTTTTCAATCAAATAAATCCAAATTCCTCAAGTACATGAGTGGCTCCCACTTGAACAGTCTCACCACTGGGTCTTCACTGAGAAGTTTCAGTCACTTTGTTTCTTTGCAGGTATATTTGGGTAATTGGTCCTTTCGGGGCCTTAAAAATATGTGTAATTGTTTTCAAACACATCATCTTTGTATTATCTTTCAACATGTTAATAACAATATTTTTGTAAAACTGAATAGTAACACCAATTTGTTTGTCCTGTGGGAGACAGTATTAACTCTTTTTTTCTAATCTTAAAATCTTTCCTCCCTCAACTTTCTACTTCAGTGTGTTGCATTTACTCACACCTGTTGTATGGGTACCACCACCAGTGGCCCCACAACAGTGGCAGCACACACTGTGGCTGATGTGATAGGAGTCCCATTGACTTTCAGTGGCACAGTAATAGCACATATCCAATATGGAGGCAAAGAAAAGATGATCCTAACAATGCCTCTGGCAGCGCCTCTGGCTACAGGGCCAACGCACACACACATATGCACACACAAGCGCACACTATCTGTGTTTCGCCTTCCTTAGAGGAGCAGAGAAACAGGCACATGTGTCTCCCTGAATTACTTTTAAGAAAAGGCAGTGGGAGTGATTCTATTCTTGTAGGAGAAAACACAGTCAATTCTGATTTCATAAGACAACACCCTCACTTGCTGTGTATGTCTCATTCTGTTTATTCCTCTATTGAGCTTTTTTTCTCTTCATCCCATTTTCTCCTTTGTGTCTGACCAGGTGGTGGGTCCTCCAGCTGCAGGGGCTTTTCGGGAACGCCCCTCTAAACCAACCACGTTTCGCAAGTTCTATGAGCGCGGAGAGTTTCCGATGGCACTGGAGCATGACACCAAAGGCAACCGCATTGCATGGAAGGTAGGGGCGCTGCCCTTTGGTAAGGATTGACTAATGCTTATGGTTTTCACACAGTATTGACAAAAAAGGCCAGGCTGCTAAATTTGCCATCAGGGAACACTGTGTGTCAGAATAGGGATGGGGGAAGGTTCTCTAAATAACCTTTAGGAGCAAATGCAAAACTACTGGGACCTCATTAAAAGCTTGCAAAGAAAAAAAACATCAGTCAGGCCAGAAAACACCCAAGAATTTTTCATTTACAATTCCACACAACTCTGAGATACAGTAGTTTTTGCACATAATCCTTTTCTTGAGTCCACCCTTGTTGTCAAGCAGTTGTGGTGGCTGACTATGAAAACTTGATAGGTGCTATGCAAACACCATTTATCATCATCATTATCGACTTGGCTGAGGGTGATGATGACAGTTTCTCACATATTCACAGGTCCAATGTGGGCTGTTATCCTGCAGGAGGCAGTGTAGATTAGCTCACTTGAAAGTTTCACCTGTCTCACAGAACCTATCAATCATACACTCTATAGGAACTCAGGGCAGTCACAGCAAAACACTGGGAGTAATTGTATATGTATTTGTGTGTGTACTATATGTGTGTGTGTTTCAAAACACAAGCCTCCACAGAGCTATTAAGCTCCTGACTGGCACAGTGTGTGTGGGATGGATGCATTCTTCTAATCACCATGTTACTTTATTTCAGCTCCCACTATGCTGCCAGCAGCCATACCATAACTTCACAACCGCCGTGCAGCAACCACTCTTAATGACATTTATTCATAGTAAGCAACGATAAATGAATCAAACAAATTATGCCCTTTTCCTTCCTTCTTTCCTACTTCAAAGGGAGAAGGAAGGGTGGGTGGGTGAGTGAGCTTTCTCGCTAGTTAGCTGTCTGTCTTCAGGTGAAAACACTGTAAAAGCATCCCTCTTTGTATGAATTATTTATGTAAAATGTTCAAATGAATCTTTGCGTTTGCAAAAAATAATGGATTTCTTTTGTGCTCTGCCCGTGAAAAAGCACTCAGCAAATGGGATCTGGTGTATGAAATTGTTGCTGTCATATCCAGTGTGGCTGTTATGCTTATTGATTTCCCCCCAATACTTATACACACACTAGTCATTTTAAAAATCCTTGGCAAAAAAAGGGTTTTGCTCAAGCCCATTGCGACTCTTTGGGTTTGCACTTTGACTGTGAACAATTGTCTGTAGAGTGTTTTCTATAAAGCAGTGTCTGCTTTAATGGAGGAAATAATTTTTTCTCTTTTCTTAAGATTACTCTGTTTCAATGCTCTGCTTATTTAAAACAGTCCTTGTAGAGATGGTCGGCACTTATTGCGTGCATCTCTTGTGTGGCTGAATATGTGGGTATAGTGTTACGGAGAGTGTAACCATGATTGGAGTAAGCGGAGAAGGGTTGCTGCGTGTTTGCACTGAGCTGCCCTCGGGGTGCAGGTTCAAGACGGCAGCTCAGGATCAATCCCAGTCTGAGAGCTCAGCCCCCTAGCAAATAAAAAGTCTGGGGAAAGTAAGAAAGAGAGAGAGAGTCTTTCGGAAAGAAAAATAAATGCTGTGTTGATTTAGTTTGTGGGCTGAGTACTCAAGCATACAGAGTGTGTGTATGTTTGTATGTGTACGTGTGTGTAATGTATGTGCTCATCAATTTGGCTGTCTGCATTGATGAGTTTGTGTGTGTGTTCAGGTCAGGGGTTCAGCTCCCCTCCTACAAAGATGCTGTGTGTTCGTGTTTGCTTCCACGCAGCAGCAAACAGCAAATGCAACTCACCTCTCAAATTGACCATGAAATAGACAAGCAGGCCGCATATTTAGCCAAACAAGTCTGTTCGATCGATATCAGCATATCCTCTGTTCAGGTGCATATAGCCCCTTTCTCCCTCTTTTCCACTCACATCGTCATTCCCCCTCCGAGCAGCAGGGAGCAGCAGCATGTGTTTCTGTGCACTCGATGAATCATCTGCTGCATGTCATTAACATTTCCCCTCTCACACCACAGTAGCCCAGCAATGGGCTTTAGGCATTTGAGTGGGTTAATATTCTGGTGGTGAATCAGTTTTGTCATAACCTACTGGGGAAACAATGTCTTTTGTTTCTCTAACATTATTTGGTGGCAGTGGAGGGTACTACTCTCAGTGTACTGCTAGTGCTGCAACTGAACAATTAATAATTCCTGTTTTGCAGCTGTGGTCATATATTGTTTCATAATCATTAAAAAGATTCCATGTTTTGGTCCTTAAACTGTAGATGTGAGCACTATAATATATTTTAACTATTCCCATTTTCAGTGATAGTCTTCTTTTCACTATCACAGTTTTATTTATAATTTACACATCTGAAATACACTGTGTATTACTTGTAGTACTTAGGATTTTCTTCTATCCATTCTTAATATAATGAACATACCTGATACAATTCAAGACACAAAATCAAGATTAAAAAGTAACATAATCCCAAGTATTGTTTCCCAGCTTAAAAGTTCTATGTCCTTTGCACTTTGGACTGATCAAACTTGACATCACTATTGGATGTTGTCAGAACTATACACTGTTGCAGGCATAGCTACCAACCAAATCCAGAGACACTGAGGGTCAATAAAGTGATTTTGCAGCTGTTAAATTACACTTTGAAGCTTTAAAAGTGAGCTTTGACTGCTGGAAGACAGAGTTGACTCTAGCTTGTATCACCAGGCTTTGATATGCATCTTATTAACACACTCAGCAGAAACAAAGCAAAAATAATTTTTGATCCTCTTTATTTCTCCCTGTGAAATGTAAGGTGGTTTGTTTGGCTTTCAAGAAACGAAGAGCTCCACCTTTTAACATTGGGTGTATAGTCGGCTAGTGTGAGCAGTCTTGCAGACAACTGCAAAGTATGGTGTTGATTCTCAGTGGGATCAGCAGATACCAACCAATTAATTTAACAGGTAGTAATTTAAATCAATGATAATATCAAAAATATTGCACATAGGGGTTTTAGTAAAGGACATGATTAATTGTGAAAACAGAAAACATCAATTTCTAATTATCTACAATTATTTGTGCAGCTCTAATCATATTTTGTTGTTTCAACATCTTGTGTTTGGATGCATTAGTGCTGGTGGAGGAGTATTTTTATATTTGTAGAGAGCTTGGGCTAGTGTTATTGGATGAATGTTTCCCTATTAATAGCACGATTCTTCTTCTTTCTTATTAAAACAAATGTTGCCAAGTATGAAACACTTTGCAGCTTAAAAGAATATGCTCTACTCTGTAGTTACAGTATGATCCTGTAAGTAAACATATAGTATCTGTTGGACATAGAGGATATTTTAGAACAATAGGAATGTGTAGAAAATGCATGAGGCCTGACTGATAAAAAATTATGAGGCTGGAGACATGCAACTTAGTGAATTGTTGTGCGTGCATGTGTGTCTGCGCAGGTGCTCACATGCCGGTGTATGTAAGTGATTTTATAGCATGTGTTTGAGTCTATATGGGGAAATGCAAGTGAACTAAATGTCAAGGGCAAGTTGAAAAAGGGAAGGTTGTATCTGAAAGGTAATTTGGCTCTCCAGAGGTAAAAGCCTCAGCTGTAATGGCGCGCTCAGGTAAAAGCTTTACACGTATGGGGAACATGTGCGGCAGATAGATAAGAGAGGGAGACGAGTGAGTTCCTATCCTCTGTGTATTTGTCTGCTTGCGTGTGTGTGCGCATGAGTGTGTGTATGTTTGTGTGTGTATTTGGACCCTGCCTCAACGTAGAAGCCAAAGGCCTGGAACAGCACCGAAATCTACTGCGATCCCCAGCGCCAAAAAGAGAGAGATAGAGAGAGAGGAGAGAGAGAGAGAGAGGGACAGAGAGAGTGAGAGAGTTAGAGAGAGAGAGAGAGGGAGCTCCGCAGGGACTCAGCAATCAGGAGACATGGCAGCCGCTTG
Organism: Lates calcarifer; assembly: GCF_001640805.2. Classification (NCBI taxonomy): domain Eukaryota; kingdom Metazoa; phylum Chordata; class Actinopteri; family Centropomidae; genus Lates; species Lates calcarifer. The sequence continues at coordinate 14,662,128 of NC_066851.1, read as the reverse complement.
GCTCTCAGTTATAATGGATGAGTTGAGGTCTTCCTGCGTTCCCTGTGGGGCTTGGTCGACTCTCCAATCTCTACCCTCTGCGGTGCTCTGCAGGCTTGCAGCCAAACATCATGGTACACAGATGCACGCACACACACTAACCACACATGTACTATACACCCCCTAAACAGCCTTGTTTATTTTATTTCATTGATCGCCTATCTGTTTTATCTTGTCGCTTGATCTGCTGTTCAGCTCCTGTATGCTCCAGGTTGTTGTTTTGTCCTCTTTATAAATCCTGTCTGTCTGTTTCTGCAGGCTTCCACCCTTCCATGTCACCCAACAACCCCCCCCCCTCCTGGCTCATGTACTTTATCTATTCCCCTTTGTCCTTTTAAGGAGTCTGTCTGGGGGCAGAAGGAAAAAGCCATTTTATAAAAATATCAATGCAAACCTGATTTCTGCACACCATCCGCCACCACCCCAGCCTCCGTCGGTAGAAGGGGCGCAGAGATGAGGGGGGACAATCAATTAATCTGATCAAGCGCTTTAGGAAATGGAGAGCGTAAGCGCTCCTAGGGGACGGATATCCATCTCCTTGGGATGATTGAATTACGCACAGAGTGAGAGTTGGAGAGGAGGGAGGGCTGGAGAAATGAGGTGGTTAGGGTGACCGAGGATGAGGGAGCATGTGCTTGAGAAACACAGTGGGAGTGTGTGCTTGATACAAGAAAGTGAAAGATAGAGAGACAGAGAATGAAACCAAGCAAGAGTAAAAGAGTGGGATGAAAGCGTGATGAGGTCATTGCAGAAACAGCAATGGAGAGGAGCCTTAGCCCCCACCCCACCCAATCTAACCATTTACATTTTTATGTGTTATACCTTATGGTTGATAACCCCCTCTTTTGACAGCTATATTACATGGCACGGGTACATCATTTTGCTTTACCATTTTGTTGAGTGCCACTCTTGACAAATTTGTCATTTATTTAACAGTAAGTTGTCATACAGTATGCAAATGGACCAGCAGTGTGGAGGACTTTACGGCAATGGCCTATGGCACAATAATGGCTGCGTTGTCTCATATCTAAATATAATTTGTTATAATATCATAGACAGTACATGATTGACAGGAGCTTACTGTAACATTGTGCTAATATTATCCCCTTCTGTTCAGAAATGAGAAAGCTTAAAGTAACCCATCTAAGATGAGATACTGTAGCCAAAGTACAGCACTTTCACAACATCTATTTCATTGAAATGACTCGGTAAGTGAGCTCCTCCATTGTTTTGTAAGCTGCACAATATGGTGCAACATATTGCTTGGAGATGCACTGCTCCTTTCGAACGCCACACTCTTGCAGAAAATGACCTTCTCTTCTACTTCTGTTGAATGCATACCATACCTTCTCTTCTGCTCTGTGTGAATGATTTCTTATCTGCTGTGAGCACTAGAGCTTTGTCGGGGAACCTTTGAATAGACAGAATAAAATGGGGTTAACCATGCGTTTTCTCCCGCTCCCTGGCTGAAAGCTGGATACTCTGGGGGGATAGTTCTGTGTCATAAGGAAAAAGATGAAACACAATAAGAGGAGAGAATATGAACAAGCCCCCCTGGGCTTTCTCTGAGAGGAGAGAGAAGAGAGAAAGAGGGAGTTTAGATTAGAGAAGTGGAAAAAGCACCAGGGTTTCTTGCTGAAAATGAGAGATGAGAAGAAAAAGAGTAGGAGTAGAGGAAGGAGGTGGAGGGAAAAGGCCTTCAACAAACAACACTGGCTAACCATCAAGGCTCGTACAGGGCTGCCTCCCTGGAGGGAGAGAATTGTCGAATGACTGCTGGGAAGAAGCCCGATGAGCTGCGCCACTGCCATGCTGCTGGTGTGACTGCAGGAATGGAGGGACTGTTGGAACGGAGGCATCCAGCAGAGAGAGCTTGTCTGCGGATCTTGAACCGCTGCACCGCCTGCCGCCCTCAGCCATTATTCATAGCAGACGAACGCTACATGAAACTGATGATGGTTGTTTAGCCTGTGGCTCTTCCACTCTTGCTGTGGCATGAGACAGTAGCAAAAAAATTGATTTTTGGAAAAAATAGATCACTGGAGAAGTTTTTATTTCTGAAGATGACAATGCGACTCGATATAAAAGTCTTAACATCTATGGTTCAGTCTATAGGTATGGAACAAAGTGACTCGCTCCTATATGGGGCTATAAATGATCTGAATGATATGAATGTTCTCAAGATCCTGATTTCTAGCAATGGTGATCTTTATCTGTGCAGCTTACAAACATCGCTGTGACAGGCAACCGGCAGCTACCCAAGATCATCTCCCCTCAAACCAGCATGCCACAGCTTACATTGACACTTTTAGACATGGCTGCAGACATGAACAATGAGCTTCTCATTCTGTGTTGTGATGTTTGGAACGCTGTGCAGTCTCCCGTCATGAGGCCCTCTCCGTCTGTCCTGCTGTTACTTCCTCTCTTCGTCCCTGAGCTCACACCGTCCCCTGGACACCCCGTCGATCTGAGCTCTGCTACTGCCCACCACAGCCTCCCACGCCTCCAACCCCAGCTGTAGCCTCCACACAGCTGGCTTCTCTGTGCAGATGGTGACTAAAACAAATGCACACACACTCTCGAAGGGAAACGTGGGTCCGTGACTCCTGGTAGGCAGATGGGAACAACAGTGGATAGCTGGGGGTAAAGAAGGGAGAGTAAAGTGATAGATGACATCACAGTGAAGAGAGGGAAGGAGATCGTGGAAGGGGCAGGGTGGCTACCAAATTAGACAGAGACAGAGGACAAGACAGAGAGGGACATGGCTTGTCTGCCAAGGCTACAAATCATGTCCCCGAATGCAGCACCAGTGCTGTCACGCCTCCCTCCCACAAAATAAGCTAGAGATCTATTGATTGGCACTCGTATTTGCTAGCGGGCTCCAGCTCAAAATGGAGCCTTTAATTAACTTAATGGACCGGCTGCAGCTGTGTGTGAGCCAGTGAGGAATAGAAATAGAGGGAGAGAGGGAGTGAGAGCCAGCATAAAGAATAAGTGGGGTTAACTGCAGACCCCTTCCATTATCAGTCAGGGTGGACAGGACAGACACAAAGAGGACGAAGGAGGTGAGATTGAGTGGGCTGGTGTTCTCTCTGTTCCTTAGCATTTCCTTTTCCCTGCATCCTGTGCCAGTTTACCTCTGAGTGCCCACTTCTATTTATTTTTTTCATTAATACCCCCCATTGTTATAGGAGATGTGTACAACACAGGTCTGCTGCATGTTCAGCCAACATTTCGCCACTAAGATTGATGACCAACATGTCTGTGTTGGTCTGATTGGACTATCTCTTGGAGCTCCAGTACACCCCTTCATTACAAGGCCCCTGCCAGCCAGACCCTTGTTTCTGCACACTACTGTCCGCTCTCCTCCTCCCACCCCTCTCTCTGTCTCTCTCTCTTCTCTTCTCTTCTCTCTCTCCTCCCTATGCACCATTCTCATTCCTGTCCACTCATCCATTCTGTCAAAGGTTAATTGGTTTGGAAATGATTCGATTCATTCTGGACGTTAATGCTGTTATCATGCTTTTGTTGGAAAAAAAAGAGAAAGAAAAACTGCCCCCCACATGCACTTAAGCCTAATTTAAAATAAAGGGGAAAAAGAAAAAAAAATCCAATTTAATCTTTTTTTTCTTACTCAGGCTCAGGCTTGTCCCCACAAGTCTTTTCCTTTAAATTATGGCAGAATTTCATTACCTTGAAAGCTTTTCTGCCCCCTCCCTCTGCTCCCCTCCCTGTCTCCAATACTTTGAATGGATCAGGACTAATGTCTTTCTTGTAACCTCAAGGTCGGAATATTTGGATCCGTGGAAGCGCTCAAGGGTCCCTGTGATTAATGCACTGTACAAAGTACCTTGGAATAATGCGGTGGCTGATGGCTGCACAGAGTGATCAGTTGTGCACCCGCACACACGCACACAAATATGCAGACACACGACTACATGCGCTGGAGGTAGTTGTAGATAGAGGTGCCCCTGTCAGTGCCCTTGATGTGGATCATGGGAGGCATTCATATTCAAATAGGGTTACCTGGAGGCCTTCTCTCAATTGTGCCATATAGTACTTCTCCACAGAGCTTTATGCTTTTCTTTCTTCAGTATGTTACATCTTTACTTACACAGGCTTTGTTGGACACAATCAGGCTATCACTTCCCTCAGAGCTGGTTACAGGATGACAGATTTTCATTGAGCACATCACTCTCAGTGGATTTTCTGTATTAAAAAGTCCAACTGCACCTCAGCGCTTCAACAACAACAATTTCAGTTTTCATTTACCTGCTATTATGCCACGTCAGAGAATTAATTAGATTACGTCTAAATGTCAAAGGGAGATAGTTTTCCCAACTCTGGTATCTACAATAAAACAGCTGCTGCTTGATTACTACTGTGGTGTTGATCTTTTTTGCTGACACAGCCGCGATGTCTGATAAAAATGTGATTTTCTCTGTTTCTGCGGCCACCTTGCAGAGGTCCTCAGAGTGGCTGCTGTGCATGCCTTCCATGCCCTATTGATCAGAGACACAGAGGCCTCTGTATTGAAGTTGTTTGCAGAGCTGCAGATGCTATCTTCACTTTTGTTAATTATTTACATTCGGTTCCACAAATCTGATCAATAGTTAATTGAGCCAGTGGGAGCTGTCGGAGAGAAAAACGAAAACTTTGTGGAACTGAGGCAAGAAATCTTCAGTTCTTGCAATGTAAAGGACTTTTATTTTCCTTCATGCTCTTAAATATAATTCTAATAAAACAGTATTATATTGGGTTAAAAAAACAAGAAAGCTTGGAAGATACATTTGAACAGTGTCATGCTCCATGCTCTCCTCTTGACCTCTTACAGAAGCAATAATTCTAAATGGCAACATTTTAAGGGAGTAGAGGACTCATGGCCATTCACTTGATTGAAGCGCCATTTAAAGTGGCAGGTGGCTGACTAGAATACACTTGTAGTGTTTGTCTCTGGTGGGCTGTTGGGAAAGAGAGGCCACTAAAGTCCAGGGGGCTATAAATTTATCAAAGCGGGCATGGAACAAAATCAAGGTATATGAGCTGCCTGTACACACAAGGTAGTTGGTATTAATGATAATGTGTACACACACCTGTAAGCAGTAAACAATAATAAATCCCACCTGCTTCTACATCTGAACAGGATCATCTACAAATACATTTTTAATCTTTCCGGTGCAGTTCACATAACTTTCATGTATTTGGAAATTGACTCATGAGGTCGCTAAGGGTGGGGATAGCAGTGACCTCGTAAATATTTTCCAATATCCAAGTTGTCTTGCCTGTCAGAAATACTTGATTAGCTTGTCAGTAATCAGTCACCTTTTCTCAGATCATTACATTCTAAGTCCACATCTGTCTAATCATAGAGACAATTAGTACTATCTCAGCTGTCACCTTAGTTTTGCATTGTTTTAGACATTAAACAGATATATCAATGGCTATTATTATTATTTTTCATTATTTAATTTTACGAATATCATTCTTCAACAGCAGAAATTCATGTAACTGGTTCATCATCTATTCATCAGTGTGATTAATTCCTGACACCCCGACACATCACTAAGGATGTTTAAAACACAGCAGTATGCAGGTGATTATGTTTTACACTGATTTGCTGTTTCTTTTCAGTTAAAAGCTACAACTCTCATGTCATACACTGCAAGATGTTCAAATGTTCCTGACCTTGGTTTATTTAGCAATATATAGAGGAAATGTTTTTCCTGCAGTTTAGAGATATAGATGACAGAAATTTGCATTTCTAGCATGACTAGTTTTAATATTGCAAGGAACACAGTACCTTGGCAACTGACTCGATAAAGAATTTACCTTTGAATTTACATTTACATTTCACTGTGACAAAAGTCTGGCTTTTTCTGCAGAAACAGAAACAGCTTCCCTCTGAGCTGTAGGAACGTAATCTAGGTTACGGGAGATCATTTGAAGACATTTTACAGCTTTCAGCTTTGTGGTGTCAATCTTTGATAGTCTCACAATTCAGTCTGATTCCTATTTTTGATGTCACAATTCGAATTAAATCATTGAGTTATTTGCCCACTGAGCTGCAAATTAAACATAATTGTTAAGCCAACTGGTCTTGATGAAGGTCATTGTCTGACTAATAGACAAAAGCAGAGAAAGTTGTTTGAGATTTTGCAGCTATTCTTTGAATTAACTATAATTATCTGGAAACATCCTTAAATTTTCTTCCTGTATGGAAATAATGAAATCAGAGTCAATGTTGACATTGGTCTAATGTTTTTATAAAAAACAGATGCTGCTGTGTTTGTGTATGTTCTGAAGTAAGGTGGTCTATCTCCAGCAGTGGGGAACAGCCTCTCTACTTATAAATGAAACAGTCTGTGGTCTGAGTTATTTCCTTTGCCACACCAGAGTTGGTTGAAATTTTGTGAGTTGGTCAGCTGGTTAGTGTTTGTTAGTTTGGTGCTTCGCTCCACTAACATTATTACAAAAAGTCATTTTTAACAGTTGTGGACTAATTCAGAATTCTAGATGATAAGAATTGAGATTCTTAACCTGAATCAGTTTTTTCACCCACGCCCTGCTATTTACTATTCTGTACCAGACCTGGACTGCTAGTGAAAACAGTGAGCAAGAGGCAACAGACAGTTTTAGGGATTAAAGTTCTCTACCACAGCCAAAGTAGATAATGCATTTTAACACTGTAGACTAAGGCAGCATGGCAGTAGAAGTGAGTCTATGTAATCAACCCTCACCAACCTGACCCGAGCCCCCACACCTCAGTCTGAATGTTTGTTTTTTTTTTTTTTTTTTTTTTTTTTTTTTTACTTTTTTTTTGTTTTTGCTTTAATCCCTGCACTGATGTTCAGCTAAATGAGGTTCAGCTAACCAAAATGTTTTAATTAGCACCTTTACACATGGCATTTCCAAAGGGGAAAAACAAACAGCATGGGGGCCAGTTGATGAATGCTGTGAGCACTGTTTCACCTATAATAAGAGCTGTGGCAGAGGTGAAAAAATTGCTTAACCCTAGGAAAAAAAAGCCACAAATTGCAGCACACTGACAGACATGATTGCCACAGAAGGGTTGCAGAATACTTCAATGTCCATAGATGACAAAATAGCAGCAATTATTAGTGAGCTCTCTCTGAAACACATCATCCCCTGATGGTGATGCTGTGGGTGCAAGTCTGTTAGCTACAGATGAGACTCAACCAAATAAGCAAGCAAATTGTTTTATTGTTTATTCAAACAGTTGCAGCATAGCAGAGCATTTACCCAACATAGTCACTTCAGTTAGAAATTATGATACTAAAACACAACAGTTCATAATGAGTCCAGACTGAATAAAACATAATGTCATTAAGAGCAAATAATTTTGGCTTAGAAAACTTAGAGCAAGAAAGCTATAACTTGTAAAGCTATAACTGAAAATGTTGGATTGTCTTGTGTCTAAAACTACACTGGATTGAATGTTAAGCACCAAAGCTGACAGTCAGTCCATCCGTTACACTGGCATGGTTGACAACTAAGTTGGAATTTATAGAAAGTGATAAATCTGATATCATGCGTAGAATGAGTACACAAAAACTGTTGGTACCCATGAGCATTAACGCCTCACCTTTCTAGACAGGGAAAGCAGGGGAGTGATGAAGCAGAACCTGGTGTGTATGAATTTGTATGTATGTGTGTAAATGTGTGCATGTCTGTCTGTCTGAGTGATTGAGTGACAAGGAACTGATTAAGGTATGCAGTAGCAGCTCCATTTTAGTAATCTGTCCTGCCAAACCTCGGGGACAAACCGTATGTGACTGGATCTAGCTGCAGGGCCCATAATGCATTATGAGGGGAAAATTCATCTCATTGTTTCTGTTCCCATTTACCAGTTTGAGCTGCACGTTTGCCATTGTTAACTGACAAATGTGTCAATGACTAATCTGCTTGGGTGTTCGACCACCACACCTTGTATTGGCTTTGGCGTTTCCTTATCTCGTTTCTGTTTCCAGCCTGTCACTGATAAGACAGAAGGAAGGGAGGAAGGTGTATGCGTGGGGCTGGGGGAAATAAGAAAAATGGAAAGAAAAAGAGAATGGTTGTTAAAAAAAAAAGCAGCAAGTGTTACAGCAAAAGAGAGAGAGAGACAGAAATAGAGAAAGAAATAGGGCATGATTAAAGAGAGGGGTCTCTGTGGTGATGCTCTCCCCCCCTTTTCCCTGTTTTGTGCCAGGTAGTTTGTTGAACACGCTGCGTTATCATAGCCTTATTTCATGGGAGCAGATAAACAGCACCTCAGTTTTGTCCTCATCTACTTGGGCCACAGGCTTGTATAACGTCTTGAGAGAAATACTATGCAATACATCCATCCATCCTCCAGCATCTTTAGGACAGTCACTTTTCTTATGAAATGTGTGTGTAAATAAAGTGCATGCGCTAGTCTATATTTCTCGGTGTGGGGAGGAAGGTTCTGTAATTTGTGTTCAGATGGATGGGCAATAGAGGAAGCGAGCAGCGTGGTGCCAGCCTGTGACTCCAACTTCAATTTTGGTCTGACTTGACCCAGCAGTATTGCTAAATCTGACTCGTTACATGACGGGGTGCTCTGGCTCACCTCGCCTCGCTGAGACAACCTCTGGCCGCAATCTGGGTGTCTTTGTCAGCTCAGAGCAGCCGGGGCCCCGGAATCGCTGAGGTGGTGGATTTTCCTCTCCTCCCTCACTCAATCTCTACCCCCTCCTCCCTTCTTTCTCTCCCAACATCCCACAGATCAGCATTTTTTTTTTCTTCGCTGTCACCCATTCACACGTCCACGGACCAGAGGCTTTCTCAGCATCAGGGACTGTAGTCTAGAGACAGAAAACCCCCAGATCATTTCCTTACTGGCAATTAGCAGCACACAGACACTTCACTGTATCCCACTCAATGACCTGACACAGACAGATGGAGTTAAAAAAGGAATGAAAGAAAAGTATGACAAAAAAGAGGAGGGGAATGATGAGAAAGAGAGAGAATAAAACATAGACACACAAGGGCTTGATTAAGTGGTCTTTTAAATGCGCGAGTGGGTAGCAATTCAGCAGCTCTTTAGTCTCGGGAGGACCTGTCTCAATTACCCTAATGAGGCAGAGTGACTCTGGCTTCCTAGGAAGGCTATGGGAGGCAGGGAGCCCTGCTAGGCCATGCAGGAGAGGCTGGAAGAGCAAAGGCCTCTGTGTGTGTGTGTGTGTGTGTGTGTGAGAGAGAGAGAGAGAGAGAGAGAGAGAAGAGAGAGAGAGAGTGAGACACACAGAATATGGATGCCCTGTGAAGTTAAATGGAGCGTGCCGGGTTCCCAATGAGCCAGTGTTAGCTGGCGGACTGACACACAGTGACCTCCCACTGTGCACATCACTTTCTCATCTGGGGCTGTCAGGGAATGGCAGTTAACCTCAGTCTGCCCTGAACCTTGGCCTTCACTAAACCAATACATATCTTCAATAAAGGCCTAGCATGGTGAATGTACATGTCACAATATGTAGGCCTACCTCTATTCTTACCATGCGTTGTAAAGACAGAATTAAATCAGGTTGTGACCAGGAAAGCCTCTGTGTTGTTATGAGCTACAAGTCAACGGTGGGAGTCTGGCTGTTTGAAATGTCATAATTTTTTTTTCTGGTACAATGCAGTTGGCTTGCTGCTTCCTGTACACAAGGTAATAGAACCAGCCTCTGCGCTGTACATTACCCTTTCCCTCAACAAACGCACAAACATGCCACAAACTACATTGTTGTGGAAGCTATTGGCGCAGTGTCATCATCGCCATTACCCTTGTGTATCCAGCATTCGCCTTCACATGACATTCCATTAGCAATTCAACACACTGCTACTCAACACCCCGTGGCCTCTCAGGAATACATGTCAGTGTAAGAGTACCACGCTTTACAATTACTGTGTGTTACTCATGCAGCCCATCTCCATATTTACTCATATACATTACGCCACCATATACACTGCATATTGGTTATTTTTGTCTCATCCTGGAGTATCTGCTTTAAAATAAAATATAGTGTTTTCTTGAAATGAAGGAGTATGCTTATTTGACATGAAATGGCACTTAATGTCTAACTGAGTGATTTCTTTGGACTGCTGTCCCTAGCCAACCAGAGTTTTTGCCCTAGTAAGCAGATGGACCAAGGGAGGTCAATCTTAGTTAGTCTAGACAAAAAAATCCCCCACAATTACATAACTACACTCCTTTCTCAATGTTGATCTTTCTGTCATTCACTCTGTCTTTTTGTCCTTCAGTCTGTTTGTTCAACACTTTTTCCACCCAAGCAGGAAGTCTTGGAAGCTGCTTTCCAGATTCCACTGCAGCGTGGTTTCAGAGAGGGATTTGTTTTTGATGACCCCATGAACTTTTGTCTGGCATCAATAACAGGTCAAAATTTCCCTATGGCCGGACTAAACCCTGTATTTCCACATAGCATACTGTGCATAATCAGGGTCCCTACAGGATGAATCTAATCTAATTTAAGTGATCTCTTAATGTTTCTTTTAGTGCAGCTTTTATTCTAGAATCTCCACTTGCACATAACACACCTCTTATGATGATCCGACAAGCAAATGGCACCATCCTCACACTGTAATTTTAACTTGCACATCACGTAATACACAATACAATAGGCTAATTGGTTGTTTTGAAGAACATTTACAATTTTTGGATGTCATGACCAGGTCAAAGCGTTTTTTTTCCTCCTTCGGATCAAAGAATAAAATTGTTCATTCTACCCAACAACTACATGTAATGGGGAGCGATGAACAACATCTGTGGGCCTTTAAACTTTTAGTTTTGTTTTTCCTCAACCTTTGTTTTTATCACCGTATTTGGTGCTACCAGACAAGGTGTTATTGTGGGGCCAAAGCCCTCACTGATAGCCATGTCACCTTTCACTTTCAATCGCTGCAAAACAACTGAAACCATTTGTCATTCTTTCTGGGCCACTGAGTGAAATATGACTCACAGGCCTCAGAAATGTTGAAATTGAAAAACCACATTGGAACACAGTGCCTTCGTCTCAAATCTCCTCCCTCTCCTCCATTCTTTGCTCTATGCTCTCAGTCAAAGAGAAGAAATGGCTTCCATTTAGACACTCCTAACGGTCTCGTCCTAATGGCTCTTTGTGATAGAAGTTATTTATGGCAAGATTCATTTTAATCTGTCAGTCTGGGGGAAAAAAATCTGCCCATGAAACAGCCATTTCAAAATGCTGGACCTTGTTGCTGACTACCAGAATACTCCTCCTCTTATAAAGAAAAGTTGTACGCCAAGGCCGGGGATGATTTAGCTCATTGCCATTAAGTTGGGGTTCGAATTGCAATACAGCTGGCAGAGCTTGGCTTTAGGTGTGAAAATGTCAATAGCCAAGAGTGCCGCCTCTCCCTTGTCAGTCCTGACGAAAGACCAACGACCAGCCAGGCTGCCATTTGTCTTCCTGAGTGAGTTTTCTAATAACCGTAATGGCTGTGGCAATAAATTACCACCAGCCTGTCACACAGAACATAGTGCAGCATTTAAATCTAACAAAGAGCCCCCACTGCCCCTCCCTGCTTTACCCCGATTTTATTTTTAAAACTTAGTAACTCCCTCATTCCCCTAAGGAGCACTTAAAGCTAATATTGAATAGCCAAACCTCATTGCAGAGCTCAAGTATATCACATCCTAACTGGACAGAAAATCCTTGGCTCTCCTCTTTCTCCAACACTAGAATAGAATATTTACCACTTCCATGACAGACTTTTTTATGTAAAGTGGTTTCATACTATATTACCAGTTAACTGTTTGAATTATGCAGCAATGTCCTAACCGCACTGGTCACCTGTCTGATGGACTGCCACTTTCATGAAATAACAAATTAATGGTGTTAGCTGATTGGAATGAGATGTCATCTTACCCTTGACCCCATCATCATGTGCCCTCTCGCAAGCCAGTGTTTTTCCATCCCACTCCCATGGAGTTGACTGCAGTCCCTCTGTGAGATGAGCGTGCTCAGTAATTGGAGCAGCGGGAGGCGATTTGTTCCCGTCCTTTCCTTCAGTAGCAGCAGTTGCGGTGGCAGCCCATGGAGCGATGCCATCCTGCCATTTGTCAGACAGGGTGCAATTTCCCAGTCATCTGTTTTCATCCATAACTGAAGGTGAGGAAAAAAAATGGTGAATGATGGAGACTTTAATATGGCTCCTTATACTGTAGGAGCTTACTCCTGGTAGCGACAAGCCAGACTAGCACACTCTCACCCTTGTGGCAAATACCGCAGGGCAGTGCTCATGGTCTTCAAATGCTCACTATTTACAAGTGACGCATTTCTCAGTAATGTGGGGCTCTGCTGACTTTTTGTAGACCTGTGGTGTATTGTGCCTCTTGAAGGGTGTGCTGTGTTGAAATGAAAGCTGCCTAACATGAGAGATTTGCCCCTTAGCGACATATGAGAAATTCCAGACATTTTTGCCCCATGCCATAACCTCTTGTTACCATAGCTCCCTGAGGCAACAGTATGTTTAGGCTTCTATTTCCACATTGTCCTGTGACCGTCCTGAAAGAGGGGCATAGAAAGATGTGGTCCAGAGGCTAGATAACAATTCATTTTGAAACAGGCCTGCTTGGGTGTTGTGTAATTCACAATGCTCCATGTATCCAGCGCTTTTTTCCAACAGTGGTTTAAAACAAAGTAATCTACCTCGCTAGCAATCAAAGCTCTTCTTAGCGAGGCGCCATAAAACAAAGAAACCCTGCAGTGTGCAGCTGTGCAGCATGATAAGCATGTAAACTCTGCTTCCCAAACTTGGCTGATCACACACTTCCATCTATGCGTTTACCAAAACCAATTATTTTTTCAATCCAAATGTGCACCTGATACCTCCCCCATCAGACCAGTGCAGCAGGGACAGAGCAGTTCTAAAGAAGAGCAATGGGTGGTATGGGCAGTGCTCCTCTCAATGTGAGGAAAGACGAGCTGTGTTATTTGTAATCAGAAATTGATGTCCTTTGTAGCCATGGTTTGGTGTGATCTGTGGGTTGGGAGAGGCAGGCGTCATGCAAGGCGAGGCAGCTGCTCTGCCTTTCTTTCCTCCCTGCAGTAAAGGGTTTCCTTTCAAAGGAGCCAAATGTATCTCCTTTCAGTGAGGCAAAATGGAGTCACTGTAGTTCATTTTCAGATAAGATTGGACAGGTGTTAGGATGTCAGTTGAGCTTTCACACAAATATTTTCTGTTCCCTTTTGACTGGAATTAGAAACCATGTGTGTTTTCTATGTTATTTTGCGGTTTTCTCCCTCTTGACTCAAGTCAGGAGCTACTCTTCTTTTAATTTCTAAAAATCTCGTATTCTGCTTAGAACACATGGCTCTGAATGAGTAGTCTGGTACTATTTGTGTCTTTAGGCAGCAAAACCATAATTTTTTTTATTCTAATTGAGAGTTAGATTTGTGGGGCTTGAGCATAGCTGCCTCAGTAAAAACAATTACAGATAAAGAAAACGTGCTATTTTAGATGTTTATCGATTTTAATTGCCACCATCAAAAGAATTGGATTGTCGTTGGTCTCCCTTGTTCTGTTTTTCTGTTTTGTCTGTTACCAGAGTATCTTAAAAAATATGAAGCAGCTTTGCACAAGGCTTTGTTGAAAGGTTGTTGAAGGGCCATCTTTTGACTCACTGTGTGTCTATCAACAAACAAAGCTGTTTTCAAGAAATGTGCTACAGCGGTTGAAGGGCACCGACTACTGAATTACCACTGAACTCAGTAGAATTTATGATGTTGCAATACTTGGCTATAAATGCTTAGAAGTGTCTAGCTGCATAGTACTGTTGCTACATAGTTACCACATGTTGCTGCTACACCAAGGGACTGAGCAGTGGAGAAGTGAGCCTTATATTAGAGTCCCCTGCCAATAAGGGTGAGGGACTGTGAGAGAGTGCATCTGTGGAGGGTCCAGGGTCTGAACAGAAAGACAGTCCCCACTACTACCAAAGCCGTAACGATGCACTGTGTACGACCCTGAGATGAGATTGATCAATAAGTCACTGCAATGAAGTGGCACATCGATTACACCAATGACAGGGTATTTACAGGTTTAATCTGTATAATGAGCGTAACCTTTTTCTTTTAGCCACCTGCTTTCTGCCTGGCATGCACTTGTTCAAGGCCAGCAGGGACCATAGAGAGGGGGTGGGAGCAGGATAAGATAAATGTGTGTGTGTGGGTAGGGGTGGGGGGCATGAGATAATGCAGAAAACATAGGAAGTGGAAAGATTAAAAGACAGGAAGTGGAGGGAAGAGAAGAGAAGAGAGCGGTTTATGTGACACCTGAGCCTGTGTTTGTGTCACAGCTTTAGGTAAGATAGCGGTGTGTGTGTGTGTGTGTGTGGAGGTGGGGGTGGGAGTGGGGGGTATGTCATCATCATTTGTATGCAGTAGTGTAGAGAGGCATTCAGTGATTAATGTGTGTCATGGGTAACTCCAGGCTCTGCAGTCTTTTTAGCATTACAGTGTCCTCCCGCTCTTGCCTTCACAATCCTTCCCCGAGCATGAACAGCTTCTTCTACTCTTTCCTTATGTCCTTTTTTTCTGGAGAAACAACTTCTTTCTCTCTGCCATTCTTCCCATGTTCCTATTTGGGCCCACGGTGATAGATGTTACTCACAGTGCACAGGACTCATTTCTTTTTGCCATAAAGAAACTCAAACACTTTCCTGATTTCCCACTTTACTTATCCATGCTATATCTAAACCTGTCAGTTTTTTTTCTCCTCCTTTCTGTTTTGCAACATGACACAAATGCCAGTTAACATGAATGACATGAACGCCAATTAACCTACATGCTTATCAGTGAAACACAGACTTAGTATGGACTCTCTGGGGCTGAATGCACTTTTTAGAAACAGCTTGTTCACTTGTGGATTGAAGCTGCACTAAGCTGCTTTTACACAGCTGACTAGGGGTAAATGTTTCATAACAGGGATAGTGTAAAATAATCGATTTCCACCAGTGTTCCAACACCTTTCTTGTAACTGGTACAATCATCTTTACAATGTGGGTGGGAAATCTGGGAACAGATTTACTTTGTGCATCAATTAACTTGTAGGTGTTATTGTTTGTTATTGATTTCTCCTAGTTGTCACTGTGTAGACTGTTTGCGCAAGTAATGTAAACCTTGATGTATAGTCATACATTTGTTACATTTGGCATTTTTTTCCCATGCTTCTCTTCATTTTTTTAATCAGTGGCTCAGAGCTTGTTTTTTTGACTTTCTTGCTTTACTGTCGTTACTGTCTAGAGTATAGCAAACTAATGACTAATCCTCTGAGGGAAGTTCCAGCTTACTTTTAGTTTTTGTTCATTTTCTTTTCAAATTGTCACCTTAATGACTTACTAAATGCTGTATGTCAGTGATTTCTGTTTATAGCCAGTAATTTCAAGTAAACACCATCTGAATATTATGAAGCACTTCCAGCAGGGGTGAGAAAGCACCAACTTTGTGCGTGATTTAGCAAAATTATACATGTTTATACATGTGTATTCTAGCTGGCACAAGTTTCTTGATTTGGTTTGTCTTGAGTGGTTTGTGTCAGAGTGTGGTTCCTAATGTAACCACAGAGAATGTTAGATGGTGTTTAAACATTTATTTTGGTGCAGGCAGAAAATTAGAGAAGCTTGTCTTAGTTCACGCTGTTCCGAAATGTTTGAAAAAATACAATGCGATGAATGCAACGTGTTTTAAAATATGTATAAAACTTTGTCCACAGCGACTGACTCAGCTGGAATTTATTTTTATGCTGTTTAGAATTGAATGGGAGGTAGGAAGCCTGATAAGATGAAATATCTTTCAAATAAACTATCACAAAAGGCAAATTCATTCTAATTATTATTATTTAATTGTTATTATATTAGGTTAATTATTATAGCAAAAACTGAAATCACACTTCAAATTATTAAGCCTCTAAAAAACTGTCTGCTGAACAAGTCACTGCATGGCAAATGTTCTTCCCCGTGGATGGCTGCTACAAAATGTCTCTGGGGCACAAAGTGCTCTGAGCGTGTTGTCAGGGGAATATTACTGCAGTGTTATGATGTGTTTTTATTCTGTCAGCCTCATCCCCAAGGGCAGGAGCCCCACTCACAACTGTGCTGCCTGCTGGTTTACTTCGCTAGAAATGCTTCGACATATACGCCGCATAGATGCACAGACACAAACGAGCTGAGACACAGACGTACACACATTTCACACACAACACACACACACACACACACACACACACACACACACACACACACACCATCACCTTCAAAAAGTTGACTGCTTTCAGCCGGAGCCAAGTTAAATGCTGCTTTGCCAGTCCATCTCTGCGTCCCCTCCCTCCTCTGCTCCCCTCTCCTCCCCTCTCCTCATCTCTTTGACTCCCAAGGACAAGGAGACCCACCGTACAATGGGACACCATTTATCACTGCAGGAACAATTACTGGAGACGTTTCATTGTCAGAAAATTTCAAGCCAATTCTTTCCCCCATCTCTCTCTCTTTATCTTCCTCCTCCCCGCTCTCTTGCTCTGTCTTTCTTTCTTGCCCTCCTGCCATCCCCTCCTTTTTCTCCCTTCCTCTACTCTGCCTCTTTGCATGGGTCCCAATGAGCTCTTTTGCAGGTCAGACTCCCATTAGCCCAAGCACATCACTATAGATTACAGCACAGGGGCGGTGGAGCACTGTATTATATCTCATCTAAAGGCCCTGACAGACTTTTCTCCCTCTGTTTCTAACAATGGAATCCTCTTTTTTCCTAAGGAAAGGCATGGAAAATTACTTCTGATACTGTATCTCCAGCCCTGAGCTTTAATGAAGCCTTTCAACATGGTTCGGTGTGAAGGAGAGGGAAGAGAGGCAGTTGTCCAATCTGTCTGTTTGATCACAGATGCAGGCCCAGCCTCAGTAACGCACAGCAGAGCAGAGCAGGGTGGGATTTAAATGCCAAATACAAATCAGATATGTGATGTGTTGCTTTCGCCTTGGCTTTCCTCCCCAACAGTTTTGCTTTGCCTTTTGGTCTGTGTGACTCTATGTCAGCATTAAAACAGCATTTTGAAAGTGGGGGTAGAGTAAATGTTATATACTCATGAGTCACTTGAAATCCTCCACCGTGGAGGGGGAGAATGAAGTGTACAGCTAACATTACGTCACCAACTGAAAAGGTCAGCATGAGGCTTTGCTCCCACCTCCCTAAACCAGCAACCCTGAACATTCTGCATTCAACTGAGGTCTGACTGACCTGTGCTTTGCCTCCTTGCTTCTTTAACTTACAAATATGCCATAAATGAATCTGGTGTTAAGGCCTCAAACACACAGGATACGGCTCTCTCCCTCCCTTTATTTGTTTCTAAGCAATATTAGGTTTAGATGCAGCAGCGACATACGTGTTAGCAGATAAGCAGGTTCAGCCAAGTGTGAAGCTGCACCTCAGGTTGCCTGCATGGCGTCCCTGACATCCATCAGTGCAGAATGGAAATGGGCTCTCAGTGTCAAATGTGCTGTGATTCATCCACAAGTGCTGATATGATCACTATTAGATTGTTTTTAATGACTAATGACATTTGAAAAGTGCCTGGGTCTGTGCTGAGGCATAGAGGGAGAATGACCTCTCCCCCAGTACAGTGCTGTGTTCTCCCTGTGGTGAAAGCAACGGGTTTAAGTCAGTTATGGAGTCATGTATTGAGTATACTGTATGCGTGTCCACTGGTTTCACTGAACAAGATGGGATGATGGGAAGACCCCACGGCGAAGCCTCAGGGCTGACCAGTGGCTTCTGACATGTCTTTTTCTGTGTGTCTCTGCACTGTCTTAAACCGCAGGTTAATCCACAGTATACTAATGCATATGCAGACACAGCCATACGGGTGCAACTCATGACTTTGCTGTTATTCAAAGTTATCAATATAAGGCTATTGGAAAGCTTTCTTTTTTATGTTATCCAGTGTGACAGGAGTTAGGGTCAGTGTCAGTCAGAGACACTTTTAGACAATTCAGGTTGACTCTTTGTAGATTTCACGTCCAACAAATGTTGTAATTATATAATTATATTTTGTTTTCATAAAACAAAATTTGGATGTTCCAAGTCTCAGTGGGAGTGCTGGTGGATAGAGCCTCCACAACCATTCACACATTACAGCGCTATGTGTCGCTGTTATAGTTAATACTTATATAATTAAGTATTTTGAGCCAAGTTTGGATTGAAGTGTTATGGACATGTTACATGAAATTTGTAATCAAACTAAACTTATATAATTTTAATGACTAGTTGGTGCTGAATGTATGAAGGTGTGCCAAGGGAGGAAGAGAGCAGGGACAGGAGAATAAAAAGAGAGGATGGAACGTGTGAAACAGTTGACAGATATGAGAGAAATATTATGCATCTGCAGCCATGGGCTGCTTTTTAGTTTTTTGGAGAGTGTCACTTAGCTCTAGGAGCCACAGCTGGTTCAGCAGCAGCCAGACACCCTGGGGAACTCTAAGACATTCCTATGGGTCTGTCTCTGTAATAACTCTGTGCTGACATGGGTTAAAAAGGGCCAGAGAGATAGAGGCAGTTATAGATCTGGCATGCCCATACAAGTGAGTGGAGATAGAACTGACCGTCTGTCTGGTGTCTACACTGAATACTGAATACAGGCTGTTACATTCGAAGCAGCCTGTTCTACCCTCAGCACACAGCCCACAGTGCTTTAACACAAGTGGAAATTTCCAGTACCATTCAGTGAAACTACCTTAACCTTTAGGCAGATTTAATACTGAACTTTCCAGACAGTGGAGGCTTTGGGTTTTGTTGCAGTACTGTCTTCCTTGTAGCTCTTTTAATTTCCATCTCAGAAACTGAATCCAAGAATAGACACAAACCACAGACAATCCGTACAGAGTTTAATATCACTGAGAGGGCTAGAACAATGATTTAGAACCACTAAATAGATGCTCCACATAATCAACTTTGCATATTTGATGTGAGGCGCTCTCCAGAGTGGGCTGGCTTTCAAATGTAAATTTTGCCTGCAAACTTAAATCATTTAGTGCATTTTACTTGAAGCGTATCTTTGACAACAATAAATCACAAGGTTGCTGCATCCATTAGCAAATTGGCTCTGCAGTGGATGGAAGAATAAAGGGAGAGAGAGGCAGAGAGAGAGCGTGTGGCGGTGGTCTTTTATAATCAACAGTAACAGTTTCAGAGCTATAGTAGTCCAGACACTGCGGCACACGGACACCCATAAACCTCTGGTCACATACATCACAACAATGGGCCCAATTGATTGGCCGGCGAAGACAGTGGGTTGGGAGGCACTAGCTCTAAGTGATGCATGCCACAATCAGCTTTGAAGAGCCTCTGTTCTTTCTGTGGCCCTGTCACACTCATAGCCCCATCTATGTGTGTGTGTGTGTGTGTCTGTGAGATGCCTGCGACAGATCTTTCAATGGCCGTCCTTCATGCCTCACAGTTTGCAGCCAGCACACACTCGCTGTCTGCCTCTGCTCTCCATCTCATCCCCATTCTGTCAGTTTCTCTCTCTCACGCACACACATACACATACATGTCACAAGTACATATACACACACACAGACTTTTCAGGACACTGGCCTTGTCTTTTCTCTTTGGTTTCATTTGGAGAGTTTTATTGTATTTGGATAAGTGCAGGCTACAGTATGTCCACCCTTTTCAGAAACATGTATTAGACAGAATAGCCAGTGCTTTCATGAGCACAAAGAGAAAGACAAGAGGAGGAGAAATGGGGCCAATTAGAGGCCTGGAGCTACCACTATCTTCTGATACTGCTGGTCGGGGCCAGAGCACCACATGTGTGTGTGCTCGCGCATGTGTGTGTGTGTGTGTGTGTGTGTGTGTGTAGGTGGATTGTCTGCAGGTTCTGTATGGGAGGTGATGACTAAAGAAAGACCAGGAAATCTATTATTTCTGTTTTGGTGTCCAACATTACTGGAAGCTGGCTGAAATATGAATTATGGAAATGACTGTAGGATTTTTCTAGCCCAAAGGCTTCACTTCAGAACCCTTCTTTCCCCTAGTGATCAGATACGATACCAAAAAGTGGGTACAGGGGGTTGATTTGCTTTCTTCTGTCTCTCTCGTTCTGTGTTTGCCTCTGTGTCTTCATGCCCAAAAAGGAAACTTAAAATGAGCTCTGAGTGCAGTTGTTCTCAATTGTTAAAGTCTGTGTTTTATGTTAAAATTGTCAAAGATACTGAGTGGATATTGTCTGCTTAGACTGGCTATGTATTTACTTCTTTTAAATGCACCAGCAGCAGCGTTTTAGAGAATTACTTTGGCAAAGTCACTGTGCTAAGAAATTAGAATGCAAAGGAGAGGAAGCAAAACAGTATAGGAAATCATACAGTGAGCCTTTTTCACACTGGGGTATCCAGTCAGATTGGACTGCCCAACCCTACATTCTGTATGATCAAAGTTAGCAGATCAAACAACTCGACTGGCAGACAAGTGAGTTACCTATCCTCAGGCTTCAGGAAATCTGGCTCAAACCTTGCAATTACTCATCTGTGATGCAGAGAAAATTTCTAACCGCTCATTGGAGAGTTGTTAAAGGGGTTGACCATCAATATTTGTCATTATTGTTTGAGTAGTGAAGCCCGTGTGCTGTTACAGCTCTTTGTTGACTTGTTCCTGCATCCTCCCTGAATTAACACACTACGTATCTTTACAGCCCTAACCACATCCCTGCTAATTAACAGGACAATAAACATGCTGGCTCCCATTAACTGTGGCGGCCGCTGCATATTTCCCCAGACAGTATCTGACTGGTAGATAGGGGCTCTCTCTCTCTATTGCAAAATATGTTAATCAGCCTCCTTCATCTGAAGCTCTCCATCTCCTCTCTCCGTCTTCAAAGTCAAGTAGGAGACACCTCTTCCCTCCTGTCCCCAGGCCCTGCCCTATCTCCATCTGCAGGTAGCTTAATCTGTCTTCACTGGAGAGCTTTGGCACATTACTGGGGTGCTCACCGACCAATTACTATCCATTTCAAGTAGAAGGCTCATCAGGTTGGTGTCACTAAGGAAAAATGCCCGCGTCCTCTTGACCTTTTGATTGTCCTGATGCATCAAGTGCTAAGGCAAACACGAGAAGAAGCGGTGAGTGGGTCTATCGGGCTTAGGGTGACTAACTCGTCATTATCAACCAAGGAAGTGGAACAGTGTAGTCAGCCTTAAAATCTGTGCTGAAGTGCAAGGGAGTGTGGCACAGCTCTGAAAACACTTTGGGCTTTATGTGGCGTGGAACCTCTTTATTTCGGAGGGGAGCGTATGGCAGTAATCCGACCTGCAGATAATAAGACGCCATGTCATAAATCCTCTCAGAAAACTAAGGCAGTTAGGCTCATATTTGCTCATGCCGTCAGGGCATGCACTGTTTGCTGCTCAGAGGGGATTGTCTCCATTCTTTTCCTTTACACTGTAAACAGAGATTGTCCCTTAGAGAGTGAGAGTCAGGAGCATTATCATAAGCAACTGTCAAATTTTGTCTCTGCATTGTTAAGTAGAGAGAAAAAAAAGAGCAGACCATGATTTAATTAATGCTACACTGAGGGCACAGGAGAAAAAAGAAAACAAACAGAAAAAAAAGAAAAGAATAGAAGTTAATAAAGTAGCATGAGTGAGCATGTGTGCGTTGTTATTGTCGGGCCAGTTGCAGAATTAATATTTTACCTTTGGGCGTTTAGAACAGCGGTGGGTGATGTGTGTGTGCCCAGCCACTAGTCTGAGACAGACAGCAGTTAGGCATGCCAATCTGGTGGCCTCTTTCAGCCTGCCAGTCTGCCCAGATCTTCAGGGCTCCCCGCTAGCCCCCTCTGCTTTGCCGTGCTCTGGCAGAAGAGCTAATTAAAACAGAGCTAAATTAGCAACACATTCACAGGCTAGCCTGCCTCGCCCGTTTGACTCCCTCCTCCCCAGCTTTTTGTCTCTGTACCTCACACAACACACACAGACACACTCACCCTTCCTCCCCTCCTCCCAATCACCCAGTATTTCACTGAGTCTGCCTACTGCGGGAACATGTGTTTACCTTTAGGGGTTTTATGGCAATTACACTCCTGTGCTCTCTCTGCCTGTTTTGTTTTCCATTTATGTGTTTATTTAATTGGCATTCAGTGTGCTGTAATTCTATTAGTTCCTGAAAAGGTCAGGGTCATAGGGGATTGGCTTCTGGCAGGCTCGCTTGTGAAACACGTAACACTCAAACCGTTCCATACATACACAGAGATAATTAAAAAGGGCCATGGTAGAACTTATTTCACAACCTTTTAGCAAGACAATTAAAAAAGCAAAACCCAGCAGTACTAACCGAAGCTCTGGACTTTAATCAATTTTGTAAAATGTGGCTGGAATATAAATATTATTTCCTACTGTCTGCACAGCACAGACGATCTGAGTTAATTTTTATTCATGATTTCTTTATCAAACAGTAACATAGCTGAATTAAAGATCATTAAACATCATTACATAACAGAGTGCTTGGGCACTTGCGAAGAGTTTTCAAAAAATAGATTTTCCACTGAAGAACCACCAGCCCTATTTGCAGCCACTGATTCTTTTTTTCTTGGAAACTGAATCACCTTGAGATAACAATAAATGTAATTGTTGGATGGTAAGAACTGACTGCTGTACACATGCAGAGTCTGGGTCACCGCAGATAGCCTTAATGCTGTCACAGCGATATTAGCTGTATATCTCTCTTGAGCTTGTATGCAGTGAGGCACCTTTCTGCTGTTAGGTCATCGTCCAAATTACCCAGGAATTTTGAAGTATTTAAATTTTAAACTCCCATAAAGTGGCCTACATGGCCCCGGCTGCATTCTGGCTGTTAATAATGAATGAAGATGAACAGATCAGCATGTGTAATGGGAACTTGGCTGGAGACATGGCGTGAGCTGACTTCGGTATTTTAGATGATCTGTCAGCGTGTGTGCTGACCCTGATGAACAGCTATTAAAATTATGCAAGATGTGGCACAGACACTTGATGGAGGCAAGCCTTGACAAGCCTGCAGTGTGTTTGTGTAGCTACAGTAGTGGAGTATTATCATGGAAGCTTTAGCATAAAACAAGGCTTCTCACGTCATTAACACAAACAATAGAAAACAAACAATAGAAAATGGTATCATTGTCGTAAGTAGTTTAATCTGAAGATGCACTTTCTGGTTCATGTTTAAAGAAAATATTCATATGAAGAGAGAAAATGCAGGCCTTCAGATCATGTAAATAATAAAAAGTGATGCTTTGATAACTGATGGACTGTGTGTAATTTCAGAGAAATCAGTGGACTCTGATGCTGAGTATTTCACTATATCCCATTACAGTGATATTCTGCAGTTAAAAAGACACATATTCAACCATAATTGTTAGATGGGATTTTTTGTGTATGGCAGTAAATGCTTAATTCTTTGCAGCTCTGCCACCTTCAGTACATTTTTACTGACAATCTTTTTTTTTCCCTCCATCATCCACCTCTCTCTGCGGATGGTGCTGATTATGGTTAATTATGTTGATGAATGGTAGTGCTGAGGGTACTCCATCAGCATTTCATAATCTGTCTTCTCTCTCTGCTCTTTATCACAACTGAGCTGATCCAGTGTGCAGGATGGCGCACGTGGCAACGCTGCTCAAATACTCAGACTCATACATGTCAGACTTCTGACTCTGACAGACTCTTGCAACTCAGGTCTCTCTGCTGAACGCTAAGTAGATACAGTCTTTGTATCAGTTATACAGTTTCGACATAGACAGTGAAAAGAGTGTTAATGTGGCAGTGTGTGTTTCATTTTTAATTTGTTTGATGCTGCCGTCACCTGGGCTAATTTTACTAGTGGCACCACATCTACCCTTTCTTTAATTCCATTTTTTCTGCAGTGCAGGCTTCCATTAATTCAAAGAGGATACTGTTTTTTCATAATTGCACCTGTAGTGAACATTTGATCTTGTTCCTGTTTTTTTTGTCATTTTTCTGGTTGTGCAATGTTACTGCAGAGGAAAAATATAACAAACACAGTTACATATGATAAAGCTAGACTGACAACCCCCTGTGTGTGTGGTTAGAAAAGGATGTATAGCCATTACTATTACTTTTTAATGATCCATTGACAGCGTCTCCTTGTTTAGTTCTTGTTAAAGAACTCGTACAGACACTGCATATGTCTTTTTAGTGGGCACACATAGGGTGAATAAATTGCAGGCAAGCCATGATGCTATTTTAGAGTGGACTGGTTCCTCCTTTGACATTGCTCTTGAATGTGCACTCTAACATTCAAGCAAGGATTATGCCCCATCCCCAAACCGACTCTCACTTAATTGGCTTAGATGAATATCTAAAGAGCTAAAGCTGAGTTTAAGCCATGCAATTAGTATAGCGCTGTTATTGAATTTACATGAATGCCACGGATACTGATTGTGTGTCATAAACAACCTTTAAATCACAGTCCATATATGATGGATACTTTACGTACTGTAAAATGTTTATTTATAGAAAAGAGGGAGTAAGAAAGAGGGAGTCGGTGTGAGAAAATTGCCCGAAATTCAATATGCTGTGCAATTATCATGTGTAATAGCCTGTAAAATCCTAATATCTATTCAGCCACTTGGAAAGGCACAAGAAATGGCCTGACCACTTAGCCCACTTTCTCTGGCCCCTTCCTGGCCATGACAGACGGCCTTGTCTGGAGAGCAGAAAGAAATAATATAAGCCATATTTCATTCAAAGGCCCCTCTCCATGTATCCTCATTCTTTCTGTTAAACTGACTCACCCCCCACCCCCCTTTTCCTTATCCTTCCGATTTCTCCAGAGCCATATTGGTGATTACCTCTGGTGAATCAGCAGAGATGTAATGGGGACTGCATCCTGGAGGCAAAATGCACTGTTAGGAGGTTGTTCACTTGTTTTCTCGCTGCCCAGTCCTATTTCTTCCACAGGCTTGGAATCAGCTCAAAGGGATTTTTTTACCTGTTGAGCATAATTTGACATTGCCCAGTATGCATGTGTCAGTCATACAGTTATACAATTTATGGCAGTACTCGTACACTTTATCTTGGTTTCATTTCTGTCACAAATAATATGCCTGGAATCAGAATGGATTAAATCTGTTTCTTTTCTGCATATAAAAGATAAGAAAAGAGTAGCAAATGGAGAAAGTGAGGTGAAAGACTGAACGTATGGATGGTGCAGTGGCAGCACACTGGGCTTGACATGCGCTTCTGTCATGCTGCTTTCTGTCTTTTTGATCCTAAAGTAAAACTCCCCTTTTCCTCTCCCATCACTCGTCTCTTGGAAACATCAGAGGCGGTGTAATCTTGTGAGTCTGATCTTGCGTGCGTGTGTTTTTCTTTTTGCATATGTTTGTGTGTGTGCGTGTGTGTGTGTGATTCTGTGGACATGTGCATGTTTTTGCAGCAGCAGGCAGAACCAAGGCCAAGCAGCGTGCACCTACAGTTTTTGCAGTAAACCTGTCAGAGGCATAGCCGTCTTCATCTCCTGGTTGTTCACTTTGTCATCTGACAATGCCTGTCAAATCTCTCCACAGGATTTCCTAAAAAACAATGTCTCCACACATCTTTCACACCAAGGACAGCAACAAAACAAAAACCAGCAGCAGCAGTGGTAGCTCTCTTGCTGGCATGGCTTGTGAACATAAAAACAGGTGTAGAATTAGAAATTAATGGTACCTTTTTTTACACAGAACAGGTGCCTTAATTCACTATATACTTGCTGTGTTACCACCAAGCATATCTAGTCACCTCTTCACCCTCACTCCCCTCCGGTATCGTCCAGCTAAGCTTCCTGCCTGTATTCGAGATGACAACGGGACCAGTGCTGTTTATCTGCCTCAAATCTCTCCTCCTGGGGCAAACCAGTGATTGCCTGCTACCAGGAATGAAGGGAGGGACTATTTCCTCATTTGCTATCCTCTCCACTTAGAGCCCAACCACTGCCACTACCACCATCATCTTCCCAATGTGTCACATCTGAAAAGAGCAGGGAGCACTTGCCGCCTCTACTGGAAGATTTCCCCGTTCTGTGGCACCCTGATAAGCTCTGACTTACTTCCTCCATGTGGGTCAGGGAGACTTGCAGACACACGGCTTGTATTGCCTTTTGTAATTACATCTGCTTCGCTGCACTGTTTCTGCTCCCCTAACTCTCTCCCTCTTCCAAATGGGAAGTAGATTTGTGGGTGTGTGTGCATGCGTGTGTGCATGCGTGGGTGAGTTTTCTGGCACATACACAAGCATGAACAAGCATAATCCCTGTACACCATCTTCGGGCACCAGCTATTTCTCTTACATCCAGGCAAACAACATTAAATGCAAGAAGAGGCTTTTGTCCTCCCAAGTACATACATCTTTGTATATTTTCTCCATCCATTGTAATGCCACCCACCACCTGCTGTAATGGATCCCATGCCGTGACACATACTCTTCAAGCTGGTGGATTCATACAATAGAATTTATTTATCCATTTTGCCATTCTAATAAAAAATGGGAATATTAAACAATCTCCTCAGACTACAGTTGTGTGTCTGTACGCTTGTATCTGTGTGTGAATGTAGTGCTGAAAAAATGTAGTTAAGAAACCTTTTTTGGATCCATTTGAAGAAACGGAATAAATGGTTTGTTTCTATTTACTTTACTGAACACAGAGATGGTAAAAAGATCTTTCTTGTTTTGTAAGATATAAGTATAAGTAAGTTATAGTCAGTTTTGCCTCTCTGACTCACATGGATTATTTGGGCAGGTTAGGAACTTCGTTACCAGTTTGAGTACTGTAGCAACACTTTGCCTTTAAATTATCTCCAGCTACCATTGAAGGAAGCACTTCAGATATGCAAAGTTTTAGTTCAAACACTCACCCGAGGCAGTGATCTCAAACTTGGCCTGTGTTGCGAGCCTGATGGCCAGGGCTGACAGCACTGAAACTGTATCTTAAGCTCCATTTGGATGGGATTTATTTCTCTAGTGAAAGCTGGGTAGTTTTTATGTTGCGTACACTGATGTGTAGTGATTTTCCTCCTACCCAGATTGCTTGTTTATGTGACTTTTGCTCCCAAACCCAAGTATTAATCACAGTTTTTCAGTGCACTCATTACTTAAAAAGTAAGTTCACAACAAGCTAAAAAAGTAAAAGTAGCTCTGAGCATTCTCCCTGTGGAAACCTGTATGCAATGTCCTCCTTGGGTGCATGTGTGCTGCCTGAAACAATTGTGTTAGAAAGAGGTGCAGGAGGAAGTGATTTGGTTGAGCCATGTGCAGTTGGTGTGGCTGCAGACCACAATGTTTCAAATTTTGGAAGGGACATTCTGTGTCCATGCACCAGCTACAATTACACATACGTAATAACAATATTAAATTAATTAGTCTCAAGTCTGTTGCTCCTGTAACCAACAGTGATGTCAGGGTGCACTGAACACATTATTGAGTATCACCATCACTGCATGTTTAATGTTTTGCAGCCAGTGTTAAGTCACTTTGTAAGTCACATCTGGACATTGTTGCCCAGCTACATTTGTGTTCAAAATATTTTGTTGTTTGTTTTCTGCCTTTTGTCATTGTTATTCATCAGTTGCTCACCAACACGCCTGCTTTTAGATGTAGTAAACTGCCCTTTACATACTCTAGCAGTCAGACTTGTCTTTGTTGCCAGTAACTTGAACTATAACAGATGTATCATATCATAGGAAATATCAATCAGTGTCTTCCAGTAGTTAATCCCATCATGGTTATTTTTTCATTGCAGTTTGGAAGACTAGAGGAAAATTCAGTAGAGCAGTGAATTGCTTTGCATTCAGTTATTCAGCTGATAATCAAAAGATCATGGTTTGGCTATACCCAAACATGAATCATACAGCAGTAGTAGTAGCAGGTCTGTCTGTGCATGTGCACACAGAGTCATACAGCACTACATTTTCTGTGACATTTCAAAAGCTACCTTTCATCCTACTCACGAGGCCCTGTGCGTAGAGCACATTAGTCAGTTCCACTGAAACAATCCTCTTCTTTAGATTCAGTTCTTTTGTCAAAGGCCTCAAGTGAAAGTGCTGAACCATGGGACTGAAGATGCTATCATCAACACTGAGGAAAGACATCTTTCTCCCTGCAGGTGGATGATCGAGCTCTGTGTGCGTGTGTGTTTGTGTGTGTGCAGCCCTGTGCATGAGGCTTTATTCTTTGCTGGCCTCCCCTCACCTTGCTGTTTGGCTCTTGATATTCATCACACCAAACTATTTTTAAAAAAAATCTCTGGTCCATCACCTGCACAGCCGGCTGCCACTCGAAAGGTTGATTCCACATCACCTGACAAAGAGCTTTGCCCTGACTTCGCAACTGACCCTTAGCAGAGAGAGCTAACATTCTGCCAAGTGCTCACACGCCACAATCCTGGATATCTTTGGATGTGAAGATGCTGCAATTCACCACTTCACCCGTTTATAAAACCAGCAAGTATTCCAAAGTCACGTCTTTTGTCTGTTTTGTGTGACAGTCTTTCAAAGTCAGTCCTGTTGGACAAACATGTCCTAAGTGACACCATCTTGAACAGTCCCAACATTGTGCTGCTGCTCCCAGCCATATCCACCTCCTAGCTTCCCTGGATTAGGTTTTAATACAACACCACAGACCCACTCCACTTTTGTACTTGGCTTTCATCTTTTTTTTTTGCTCCTGTCTCTTCACCTCCCTTTCCCCCTCACCTAAATTGAAGCTGAAAATAGAAGAATGGGCTATAATCTGCCTGCGAGATTGAACAGACAGATACAATGCGTGCTCACTGCAAAAGATAGTATAGTTTCTCTTTTGCCTCCTTTCTTAAATTTTTATTTTCTTCCTCCCTTTTCCCTTTTACCTGCTTGCTTGGACGCTTTTCACGTTGCAACCTTTACTTACCCTTCCCAACTCCCCTCTTCTGTCCTCTCCATCCGTGCAGCTGTGGTAGCCCTGTGGAGTCCAGGCGCTGTTTGATCTGTAGTCCAGAACACAGGATGAGAGTTATCCGCTGGCAACAACAAGAACATCCCATTAGGAGCTGGACAGAGCCTTGACAGACACTCTCTGCCTCTGCCTTGCCTCCTGCTCCTGATGCTGCTGATTCTCTGTGCTGCTCCCCGGCTCAGGGTCGGCATTACTGGCTCAGCACACTTGACACAAAAGCTCAGAGTCTGGTTCACTTGTTGAATTTCAAATGCTCTCTCTGAGATTTATTTTTAGTTAGTCAAGGGGTTGTCACCAAGTGGTGTTCGTTCCACCGGAAATTCTTGTCTGTCATGTTGTTGATCAAGGTGCCTCTGCAGAATTGGGAGCTTTGATTTAGGAAGGCACCATCTAATGCAAAAAATATTATGTTGAACAAGCAATCTCCCCTCGAGGCTCATGTAGGACCTCACAAATTTCTACTTGTTTATTTTTTATTTTCTATTGTTGGATCAGCAGTTTCCAAAACAATCTCACCTCAAGGTTCATTTAGTAACCTTTCTGGAGCTTGTGATTGTATTACATGATCTTTTTGAGTTGACATTTTGCCTGTACATGTGAAGGACAAAGCCCCTATAATGATATTTGCTCAGCCTACTTTAAGCTATGATACATCACATGTGTGATACCACTGCTTGGGTTGAGTAAAGGTATTGTCAGTATTAGCTCTGTTTCCCATTCACTTCTCCATTGAGGCCCGTACAATGGAAGAATTCAAGCATATGTTTCCTGTTTTTGCTGCGGTCTCCAGCTGGCTCTGGCAGATCCACAGATGAGAGTTCACCTTTTGTTCAACTTTGGCCAACAAAAATATTGATACACATACATCAGCCTGTTTTATCACTATATTTAGTACATTATCACAGTAGCAAACTGCAGACTGTAGCATCGCTCTCAAACACTTTACAGTCTTTACAGTGATATTTCTGATCGAGTGCGTGTAAAGTCTGTTGAATGTAAACATAATGTGGACAATAAGAAGTCTTAAAAGAGGACTTTTGGAGTGGGGCCAATAATAAATTACTGTTTTAACCTAATATGTAGCCCTCAATAGTGAGATTTTCTCAGTAGAGAAAAACTTTGTTTTAATAAATGTCATGTATGCTATTCTCTGTGTAAGAGACAGATAATCAACTTGGAAGATAGAAAGACAAGGTCACATTAAAAATAAACTACTGCTTAATTATTTTTGCATGTAAAGACATAAATGTGCAGTGGAATTGTATCTGTATCTTCTAACTTGTAACTTGTCTTTATTTTCCTGATTCGTCGTCCCTGTTTCTTCAAACGCACACAGAGAACGTCACACAGCCTTGTAAAGCTGCCTTGTTATCTTAAACAGACCGAGCATTTGTCTTGGTCTCTATTGTTTTGGCTTCATGCACAAAATCAATGGAGCTCATTCATCACATGCTCATTGAAAATGAGCATATTTGTTTGAACATTTGTGAGGATTTTTCAGTACAGTGTGAGGCAGAGGAGTGAGATTTATCAAAACCGTGCAGGCAGTAGATGCTACAGTCATGGTATTTGCTTGCTGAAAAAGCATTACTCTGTCCCCTTATCTTCCCTGTGCATCTGACATGTACAAATCACAGACACACACACACACACACACACACACACACACACACACACACACACATGTATGTGAGTAATTAATGCACACATAGACACATGCACGCTCAAACACACATCACACATGCACACACACGAGATTCTCACTGTGGTTTCTGTTTCCGTCACAAACAACCAGTGATGGATTGGCCCTTTCCATTTTAAACAGGGAGAAAACACATGCCCCCAGGGACCCTTATGTGTGGAAGTACTTTGAAGTGTCCACATTTAATTCTTCTGTATGATAAATGAGAGGAGAGCTGCAGTTGTAGCCTGTGAGGAAAAGCTCAGCCTGCTCGACGAGGGGAGCGGTAACAAATGTAGCGATAGCTGATAAGCTGACTGTGGCTCTTGCTCTTGCTTGTTGTTCTGCTCCCTGCAGACCCCCACAGCCAGATAACAAATCCATCCTATCAATCAAACCCATCAATGACTGGCTGCAGATTAGAGACAGTGATTTTGGGGCTGATTGGAGGGGAAATGCTGATTACACCTCCCTCTCTCTGACTTGATTACACTCTGCCTGTGTGTTGTCAAGCTCGGCTGCTGAGCTATAATCACTGGAAGCTGAGAGCAGAGGCCGTGGATACAGACAAGACACAGGCGCAATCACACCACTGGCTGGCGAGCTGTGACTTTATGACCATTGCTAGGTCATTTAAAAGGCCTGTATCTTACACTGTCAGGGCGTCCGTGCATGCTAACTGCACATAGACCAGCACATGTGCAGGCCTGCATACATTACAACGAGATAAGGAAAACTCCAGCTATGAAACCTTTTGTCTCACTTCTTTTTTTTTTTCTCCACCTCCTGTCATGTTCATTGCCTCCTGTTTCCCTCCTCCTGCTTCTCTCCACTGCTCTGGCCTACTTCCATCACAGTGGCAGAGGGTCCCGTGCTGGAGTGCACACACACACGCGTGCACACATACATACTGCGAGCACGGTGAGCGGAGTCCTAATCTGAGCTTTATTTAGCTGCCTCACCTTTAAAACTGGAGCAGGTTCCAGACAGCCTCTCCGTCGCTCACCTCAGCTTCTTCTAACATTACGTCCCTCTATCCCTCTACTCCTTCATCAGTCTGCTCAGCCCTCAATCACCCATCTGTTCACCTTTTTCCAATCACTGCAGCTGCTGAAGATGCTGCTGTATCCTATCAGCCTGACTTACTGATTTGTGGCTCAACAGAGGCCAATGTTAATGTTATGTGCAACAGAAACTGCATGAGTTACTAGAATAATGTAAACAAACAAATTCATTGCCAGATATTACCAACATTCTGCTGGCAAGTTTGAAATGTGTGTGGGAAATTAATTGGTTTTACTTGCTTGCCTGTTTATAGGAAAATAATTGTGATGGGTTCTCAGTGGGAGCACAAGAACAAACCAAATTTCTTCTTTGTTCCTTATGTAAACAAGGGAACTGCGGAAACACAAACTTAATAATGATTTTGATGATGACAGTTTGGGTAAATAGGATACATGCCTGCAGCAGAGTCAGGCGTCTTTAAACTTTGTTTCTAAATACTCAGTGACACACTGACTTTTTTTGAGCGTTGTGGAATGCTCAGTGTTTTTGTTGTTTTTCTTTTTTACTGAATCATAGAGAGTATACTGAGAGAAAGAAATTGCTCCGTGATGTGCAGTTTCTAACAGGAACAACTACCGAGGTTTTTCTTCATCTTTAACAGCGTTAACCGAAGCACAATCTCAACAGGAACACTGTCTACAGGGTCACTCTTTCAATTACTCCGGCTCATGTTTGTTACTCTAATAACACCCTCCTGCTTTTAATCCTCAACACATCATTTGGGACTGCTGGCATGACTGTGTGCCTAAATAAAATTCTTTTAATCTCAGTCTATGTTTGTGTGCGTGTGTGTTTGCGTATGTGTGTGTGTGAGTGTGAAGTAGGTTCACATAAAATTCATAATAACTCCCTGTGTCCTGGTTTTGAACTATCTTTGAAGCCCCGAAAATTGTCTCATCCAGCATGTGTTAGGTATCATTTCAATTGACACCATGCTCCCTACTACTAGTGCTTTGAATTGAGCATACTTGCATGCTTG
This sequence comes from Lates calcarifer, assembly GCF_001640805.2. NCBI lineage: Eukaryota > Metazoa > Chordata > Actinopteri > Centropomidae > Lates > Lates calcarifer. Next base: position 14,629,377 of record NC_066851.1, on the reverse strand, counting down.
TTAGATGGAAACAGCTGTCAGGGGAGATAGCGAGAGTGACTCACTGCTCTTTCCCTCACTTATCGTTTGCCTATTCCAGTCTTGCTCCTCTTATTGTGACCTCCAAGAAAGTCAAAATATTCTCTTCTTTTTCTCTTTTCTCACCCCCCCCCTCTCTCGTCTTCACAGTGAGCACACACAGCATGGTGACTGATTTTTGGAAATGTTGTGGCCAGAGGTGTGCTGTGCACCTGTGGCACAGTGGGAATGTGGATTAGGATGAATAAATTATAAGTATGAAAATTTCTGAAGTTTTGGAGAGGTTCTGCCTTAAAAGCTTCTCTCAAAAGAAAATTAAAATGTGTGCGCGAGAGGTGCAGCATTTTTACAAACAAACAAATAAATTTCCCCAAATAATTTCTTTTCAGTTTTGTTTATTTGATTATAAAAAGCAACATTATATCTTAGGTTGTTTGCTTCCATTACGTTAACATGTGTTAACACTGAATATAGAAAGCAGTTTAATTATATTTTGAGAGGTAACATTAGCTGCTACCGGTAGTGAGGTGGGCACCAGCTGTCATTTTTGAGGATATAGCCAACTCCACAACCTCACAGGAAGTTTAATAGGTTTCGTGCACATGCTCAGTTCTTATCGTCATGACAGTATCACTTTGCAATGTGCCTTGTTGTCACTGTTGCACTAGACAAACCTTAAAAAGCTAAATCCTCATATTTTCCACAAAATGGCTGGAATCTGGAACTGAGCAACTTGTCTGTGTGTCATCTGTCCTGTTTGACTGACTTTATATCATTACTTATCAACATGATAATTTCTCTGGCCAAGCTGTAACTGAGTCCAAACTGCGTTGCAGTGTTGTGCAGCTGCACAGAATGGAGTTGGAGTTGAGCCTTATGGAACGGATTTGGCATCCAAAAGCTTAATTTTACAGCAATTCATATGAGAGATTAATAATGGGGATATTTCACTCCTACAAAGTTCATGTGATTTGAGCTGTAACTTATTGAATTGGTTCATGGACTTTTTTAACCTTCATTTAACAGCCTTGGCCCCCATGGTAGGAACATTTCAATCTATAATTTAGTCTTACTGTTCCATCCTAAATAATAATTCTAATACATCAGCATCGTACATCATAATGTATCATAAATATTCAACTAAGGGCCATTCTTAAACTGCAGCCCTTCATGTAATTGATGCTTAGATGGAGCAGGAAGCCAGTCAGTGTCAGAAACAGTAAACCAGACTGTCAGAAGCAAGAATGCTGCCATTCCCTACATGTACAGAAATTCTCAAACAACAAAAAAGAGAGAAAGTGTCAGGAGAGAACTTATGTGCACAAATCTAGAACAAGCTGACCACAGATGGGGTTCTAAACTGACATGGTTTCTCAGAGAAACAGCAAAGTTGCAATATGAAGTCAGGACAACACTGATGACTGACAGGAATTCTGTTGTGGTATGTTGTGTTATTTTTTTAGTACTTGTTGGTTCATGCCTGCCTCCCTGCATCCCCATTACATATAGCCCTTTGAATGCATATCTCTTCCCTGAGTGTAAATATCTTTTAGATACACGCCATGCTGTCTACGTGCTATTGTATGTGAGCTCTGCATTCCCTTCTGGTCGTCTGTAAAACATTTTCAGCAGAACTAATGGATGTTTGTTTGGCCATAGTGACTGTGTAATGAATGACTCATAGCATGAGTGGCACCAATAGGAAGACTGTTCTCCTCTTAGAGCTGAAATAATTGACAGCGGCTCATCTGCCAGCTCATCTAAATACAGAAACCTGTGCTTGTGTTCACAGAAAGCTGAATCCAGGTCAAGTCATTATGGCATCATCAATTAAAATAGCAGCATTGTCAAACAGCTGGCACGCAGCCTGTTTCTTGCATGATCTATGCGATGTGCTTTTAGTGAGACAACAAAGGTTAGATCCCAAGATCGGATGACAAAAGAGCTAGAGAACCCACAGTCGTAGCTTCTTTAGCTTCTGCAATATGACGTGTTTCTGACTGAAATGGAATATGTGGGTGTAGTGTCATTTAGGGATTTGATCCGATAGCCAGGGGATTTGATTGGGCGCTCAGAAGTGGCTGTGGTCTAGCGAATGCAGAGCTGTAGAAGGATGTGCAGTTTTAGAGGACTCTTGACCTCCATCCACACCCACCTTCGCCCACGTTGTTAAATCAGCAGGTGGCAGATGAGGGAGAAATGAATAGATTAGACCTCGACCATCCTTTTGGAAATGTGAGCATGGTCTTCACCTACTAACGTCCAAACACATGATATCGCTGTGCTTGCTGCTATGACCCGTGAGCTAACAGTCAAGTGTGGTCTTATATAATGGCAGGGGTGAGCCAGTTGCTCCAAATTACATTTGATCACAGTAACCTCAGAACACACACACACATGCATGCTTACACATTTCTTCTCTAGTTTTCACACTGTTTCTTGTCCTCCTCTGTAACCTCTGTGTGATTTTTTCCCCTTAGCTTTTTTAACAATGACTCTCATCACCCTGGCAAACTAGCACAGACAGGATATACATGGAGTTGCATGAAAGCAGCCATACACATATATATCTGGCCGCCCACGATGCGCCCGCTTTTCACACGCAGTCAGTCCAGCCCTTGTGTATTTAAAGTGGCAACCTGCTGTTTTCACTCCTCCTGGTCTCCTGTGCCTGTCAGGGGCCTGTGATACTGTTGTTTAATGAGCAGAGGCTCTCCTCACACTTGCTCCCAGTCTGGTCTGTTGCTGTGTGTGTCTGCTGTTGCTGCACTGACCAGAGGAGACATGCAGGTCTGTATCCCAGGGCTAATTGCAGCTACTTGGCTGATAGTCTTTCTGTGCTGCACTCTCATTGACTCCCCGGACTCCAGGAGGGATTCCCACAGGCACCCAAAGACAAACAAACCTGGGCGGACAATCGATAACGGATGCAAGAGTTACCGCTCGGCACAGCTGCTGATTAAGATTCTCTGGGAATGTGTACGTGTATATGTGTGTGTGCATATACGCTATGTAAGGTAGCGAGTGTGTGAAGGTGTTTGCTGATTGTCCCCTCTCCTTGAGAGCTAACTGGAATCTTCAGCCAGTCCCTAAGTGCTTGTTTATGTGATTTTGATTAAGAGCATGACAGAGTTCAGAGGCATCCTCACAGCCACACCACATTAATGCTCCAAGGTAATTATTCTCTCAGCATCTCAGGTTCACAACATGGAAGGTGAGATGGTGTCTACGCCTCATTGTGAGACCTGATAATGTATTGATAGTGCCAGACAAGACTGTGCTTTATTATCAGTAAGCCTAATGATTGATATAGCTTTTATAACCTTTTATATAATTTGACTTTATCGTATTAAATGAATATTTATCCCAACAATAAATCAAAAAGTAGAGTTACATACAGCCCATGATAAAATAACACATGCACCAGACATAAAGATTTAGACTAATGGGCCCTATAACCAAACCAGAACATTTCACCATGAAATTAAACTATGTGTTATGGAATTGTTTCCTCCCTTTTGATGCTTTATCCACTATTTTTAGCTTAATACAGTTTGCTCATTCGAAGTTTAATTCCTCTTAATCCAATTCATTTAGTTTTAGTATTTAAAGGGCAGGATTTTCATTCTTTTCCCAAAGTATAAACAAATAGCTCAATATGGACAATGTTGATTGAGAGCTTACCAATAAAAATCTAATGGTTAAAATTTTGTGAGATTGTGTTACTTTTATTATTTTATCATGTATTGTTTTTGTAGCCAAAGAAAAAAAAAAAAGCAGCTTACGGCGTGACATGTCTCTGTGAGCCACTAACTGCCACTGGCTAGCAAGCATTGCTGTGCTGTAGTGTCATCTCGCCTCTCTTCAGCCCCTCTTCACCCTCTATCCCTTCTCTTCCCCCTCTCTTTGGGATCATGTTTGCTTTTGTTCTTGTCTCCAGCCCGTCTGACTCACAATGATGATCTTGACCAAGCGCAGGGAAAGGTCAAGGTTGGCCCGGCAAATTGCCTCAAAGCAATCAGCCTTGTCTCTCTGCGCTAACAGCGTGAGCTCTCTGTCGCTGTCACCATCTTGCCATCTCTCCATCCTTTTTCTCTCCTTCCCCATCTCTGTGTTTACCCTGGGGGGGAAAGACGTGTGTCAGGGAGGATTGGCAGCAAGAGGGCGGTGGGGGGGTCTGCCCTGCTTTGAAGTCTTGGCTCTGACCGGCGGCTTGGTGAGGGCTGGGGACTTGAAAGCACCGAGTGTCACTGCCTGGGTGACATTTCAGCTCCAAAACAGCGTGACCCGGCAGGGTGCTTGTGTGTGTGTATGCGTGTGTGTATTTGTTTGTATGTATGTATGTGGACAAAAGAGTCTCTCCTTGTGGCTTCAGCTGTCCTCAAGGACTGCTGGGTGCTGGGGGCTATTTGCCTGTGCACCAAAGGGATTACCTTTCATTACATGAAAAACAGAATCGCCCCTTCAACCTCTAACCCCTCGCTCAACAATAGTGCCACTGGGATGTGGTGCTACAGCTGATGCCCCTGTTATAAATACACACTCAGTAACTAGATCCAGCACACAGATATTGCATGAGCCACGGTTACATGTTACATTTTATATGATTTTCTGAACACACACAAGGCTCAAGGACAGCCTCCTTTGGGTCAGCTGTTCACATTCCAGCCCGGTGTCTCTGTGTGGCTTTCCTCTGATGGCTTTACACACATGAAGCGCTTCACTTTAATGTGTCACACGGTACCCACACGCTCAGTCACACGACATCAAAGCCTGCCCGTGGCCTGTAGCCGAACGAAGGTCTTCATCTACTGACCGATTGTGTGTGCGCGCGCCTTTCTGTCTGTCCTGCAATTGCTGTAAACAGGTGTTAACATGTCAGCCCACAAGATGCCACATGCCGGTGTGTCATGATCTCCTGAACAGCTGTCCCCCCTGCCATTGTGTGTGTGGTTGACTGTGTGCGAGAATGTGTTTACTGTAAGGGTTATAAATGGCTGCAAGAGGAGCTTTAGCCCTAGATTTTGTGCAAAGCCAAGGACAAGCAAAGAGAAAGGACAAAAAATGAAGGGGAGTTTTATGGCAATAAATGATTTCCTGGAAAAACACATGGAAGTTCTCTCAGTGTGTGTGCATTTTGGTGAGCTCAAAGGTGTTTTTGTTAGGGGAGCAAGGCTATCCAGTAAACAAAAAGTTCATCCTCTGCTGCTGGCTAATGTCTCCATCAACAGCCGTATGTTCTGCCCTTTATGCCCTTGAGAAAAGATCAGAAACTCTACCCCTTCTCTCTTTGTCCTTCTCCCTGGATTACAGAAGCAGCTAATAACACCTTCAATGTAAATGTAAATTTCTGTCCTCAGGTGGAGATCGAGAAGCTGGACTACCATCATTACCTGCCTCTGTTCTTTGACGGCTTATGTGAGACTGTTCATCCGTACGAGTTCTTCGCCCGCCAGGGAGTCCATGACATGCTGGAGCACGGAGGCCCCAAGATCCAGCCCGTCATTCCCCAGCTTATCATTCCCATCAAGAGTAAGTCCGGGAAGGTGTCAGCACTCACGGTTTACCAATCACACACATCACAGCCCTTTTCCCAAGCAACCCTGTGTGTGTTTATGTCATTTTCATTCAGTTCTGCTGCCACTGAAGGGAAAATATGTACTTAGGTCTAGACTTGTCTAGTCTAGAATACTTCACACATTCTAGTATTTTGCCACCTTAAATACATGTAGAGTATTGTTAAAGTTAAGAGAAAGCTAATAAGAGAAGGAAACCAAAGAAGAAAATTGGGTATTTATAATATGTGGTAACTTGATATTATTTGTCGGTACTAAAATATGTTGTTGTATAATCACACAGGATTATCACTGCAATTTCAAACAATTAGTATACAGCAACTATTCAATTAACTTTGGCAGCAAAATGGCCTTATTATCTTATTCATTTGAATTTGTTTTGCAAACCTTTCTATAAGTAAATATTATTATTGTATGAGTGATTGGCAGCCAAGTAATCTGCTCAGTTATAGTTTAATTGCAGCCTTAATAAATGTTTTTGCATACCATTATTTTGTTATTCACTATTTTGATGACAGCATCATTACATTTTGATTTCTGTTTGCCGACAAATCCCAAGACTAGATGACATTCCCAGCTGCTGATGGTGTAACTAGCTGCTTATTTAAATAAATGCTAATAACACACACACAAGTTTGTGAGCACAACTTGAATAAAAGGTCTAGTGCAGTCAGTAGGAAACCTGATGTTTGGCAACTTTACATAAGATGTTACAAAAAATGTCCCTTTTTTCATAAATGACCAGCTTGAAAGTACTTGAGAGTAAATTAAAATTGAAATAAATTAATATTAATATGCATCATACTGTGTAGGTTATTAGATTATTATTAATAATGAAACACAATGGCACTTTCAAAGCCCTCTCAGAAACATTGCAGTGCAGTGTAACCAAAATAGAACAACATACTTTACCAGGAATAGACTCACCTGTCTCACACGCTCTCGCTACAACAGATTCTACCATTACCATACAACCAGTCCTGTGACGAGTCCTAATTTGGTTTCGCAGTCATACTGTTCCTATTATTACATTAACCCTCAGGGTGAAGCGTCCTTGCTTTTGCATTTGCCGGAAGAAGGTGGCTCTAAAAGCATGCCTGATAATCTGCCATGAATGTGGTGACGTGCCACATTTAACCGTGTCATCGTGTTGTGCCTCCTTACCTTTCCACACTGACACGTTTACACACACACATGCACACACACGAGTTGGCAGATAGAGGTGGGCGGAAAGGTCATGTCTCAGGGCGAAGTGGTCTACGACTTCAAAAATAGACATCAGAGTTTACAGTAATGTGTTCTTGTGTGGCAAACACGAGGCGCATCAAGGCACAATGAAGTTAGGGGAATGTAGAGTGTGGCTTTTGTTTGAAAATTTCAGCACACATGCAGACACACACACATGCGCTGTCTTTTGTATGGCGCCGCTGCCAAATCGAGTGTCAGTTTCAAAGTGGGAGCCTTTAAGTGGCGCCCAGTGAGCCTGGGATAGTGTTCATGTCATGGGCAGTTGGCTGGTGGTGTGTATGTGAAGTTGTGTGAGTGTTCCGTGTTTGTGTGTGTGTGTGTGTGTGTGTGTTGGATGTCTGTGGAGGCAGAGGGGCGTAACGGCCAACACTAGGCAGGGCTGTTGGAGACACAGAGACACAGTGACAGACTGACCCTGGCACAAAGTCTGTTAACTCACCACATACAGCACTGACCTCACACTGCAAGGTCTTAACCATCACATGTTTTACAAACTGACACACCTAAACTGTTGTGTTTGGATGAATGTTGCTGTGTTGTTACCCACAATACTTTACTTACTTAAATTGATTAAATTCAAATTTGATCATTGCCAATTTGATCAAACCAATGCAGTATGTTGTTTCGCAGGTTGATAGTTTATCAACATCTTTTCACAGGTAGTTTGAATATTTGGATGGCCTAATATTGGTTTTGCCCTTTATCAAGAGCCACCCACTTTACACACTAGACCAGACATTATACACAGAGTGACTGGGCCACTCGCTAACTTAGGGAGTAGTTTATAAATTCAAACCCCTCAGCAGTTTTGGTCATTTGCCTTCGGGAGGCCAGACCAAAGGTGATGGTTATGCTCCTCATGAAAACACACACTTCGCACTGATAATGGAATTTTAAATGGCCTGCACCTTATTAACTTCTTGGTTTATTAAAAATTGGGCCTGTTTCGCCATCCACAAGGCAAAGCCGCCAGTCCGTGTCTCTGTTGCAGATTAATTACTTTTCTATGGAGCACGGAAGAAGAAGGGATGGTGGAAAGAGGAAGAAAGTAAAAAGCCGTCTGCAGTTTAAAATGGCGAGATATATATTTTTCTCCTCTGACGTTAATACATCTTCAATGTGGCTGGCAGGCTCTTATCTGCAGAGCGACTGAGTCACGTCAGGCCTTGGTGAATTTTGATGATGACTGCAGGTCACCCAGTGAGAATACACAATGAAGAAGGCTCTGGCTGACATTATACTCTGAGGCCCTGTCCTCAGTGACTTAAAGACTGAACTCTTTCCTACTGTGCAGCATGTTCCCTTCACCTTACACTAGACAGACTACTTTATAGGTGAAAAAAGATGCTTTTATACTTACATCTTCGTGGTTATGATAAAATCTAGAAAGTGTTCCCCCAGTATATGAGAATAATCAAAAAGCTGAGTCTGCAGAAGGAATATAGTTAATTATTTTATATGTAACATTGTAAGTAAACAACCAAAAAGGTTCTGCACCGCCAAATGGTACCATGGTGGTGGGGAGGGGTAAAACTATTGCTGAAATGCTGCGGTTTGGGTTTTTCTGGCATCTTTAAATAGGGAGGTGGATTCAGAGCCATGCCTCCATTGAGCCTCGGTTGATTGGCATAACATTTGTTCAGCTTTGAACCAAAATGAGACTTTCATTACAAGAAGATCCTCAGTTACGCCTCTGCACGGGAACATCTCCTTCTGATCTGAAAAGTATATTTATACACTGAGCGAGAACAATTCACTGCTAAACTCCCCGATGTGTCACCCCTACCTCTGACATTTCACAGGGAATAGAATACAAGGTCACCATTGTTTTATTTTCACACTGAATATGAAACAGGTCCTAGCATGAATAGATGATTACTTTATTCAGATTTGTCCCAACACAGGTTTTATACCAGCATTAATATATCAGGCCCTCGACTGCCTTCTCTCCCTCGCTCTTTTAATTTTTTTTTTTCTTTCTTTCTTTTTTTTTTTCAGCAAGGCGAGAGTGCCAATGAATAATTGAACAGTCCCGCGGTCCAAATGTCACAGCAGGGAAAATTGTTTGCGCTGGCTGGTAATTAGAATTTCATTGTTTGTTATGTAGGTTTGAAATTCCTGTCATTCCGCATTCCACCTTATCTTGGTGATGGCACATATCTCTGCGTTTGTCTGTCTGTGGAGACACTAAGGCAGAGATGGAGAGATGGCATGAAGCACAATGCATTCGCTCATTCAGCATCATCTCCACCGCTGGTCCTCTGTATAGGCCTCACACACGCTCGTGCACACACACGTCACTGAAACAGACAAAGACATGCCTAAGCGAAGCTGTCATACACTCAAATGGGCTCAAAACAATGGACCTGATTTACTTCATCATTTGCTCTCATACATACACAAAATTAGATGTAACTATAGATGCTACTATAAATTCAATATGCATGGAGTGTAACATGTTTTATTCCTTTGAACTTACCAGCTTCCTGTTGTTTATATGACTCTTCCACATTGTATAACTTCATTCATACTTCGCCGCTGCCATGTTTAGCACAGCCTGTTCTTTCGACTGAGGCTGACATTTCGTCTGATTGCTTTTAATGTGTTTGTGTGTGCGTGTGCACGTTCGCGTGACTGTGTGAGTGTGTGCGTGTGACAGTTCTCTATTTGCATATGAGCTGTTTTAGCACACGCAGTAGGGGATGCATTGTGCTGTTCTCTAACTCTCTAACTGTCACACAATATTTTAGGATTGTTGCTCTCTTTCTGTCTCAGTCATTCTTTTCTGTCAACTCGAATAAAGTGCCAGAGATGGAAATTGTTAGGATGTCTTACTGATACTTTATTGATATATTTATCAATTTTACCCATTGATTTATAAGAAACAGAGAGGAGTTCAGTAGGAGTAGAATCAACATTGCTTCAGTTTTGTGGCAGCACAGTGCTACACCCAGCGTGACGTTGACAGTTTTGTGTTTTCCTCATCGTAAAATGCATCTTACTCCTCTGACTGGTAATTTTGTGATCAGCACAGTGTGTACGATGCACAGCTGGGATCAGAGGTGCAAAGTGGTGGGCGTTTCATTCAAACAAGTCATTACAAAGTGAGGAAATTTGGTTTCAGACCTTGTGCTGAAGACAGGTGTCTCAGAAACATGTGCTGTATGTTTCAAATGAAAAGTCATCTGCTTGCAATGCAGCGACTTTGTCATGACAGACAAATTAAATACACAAATATCGAATAATGCTTAAGAATTTAAAGCAGATTATATATTGGATGAAAGGAGCAGCACACCTTTGTCATTAGGACTTCTTCCAGTCATTAACATTCTCTTTAACAAAAAATTTAGTAGCAGTAGCATCAGTTTATTAGCACATGCTTTGACATGTCATGGACTAGGAAGATAGTTCTGTGAATTTATGTTGCTGATTCAACAGGCGCTTCAGCAAATTAGTAGCATTGCCTCAGAGTTGCTTGTAAAACACTTGATTGCACTCAAGCGTTGTCATCGTCAAACACATTCCATCACTTTGTTATTCTCGTCTTCCTGTTTGATGCTTTCTGCTGCCTGCCATTTGTTCGGCGAGAGTTAATGTGACCGCAGCTCCACCCCTCTCGCAAAAGCAGGTGTCAAGACAGAATGAGGAGAAAGAAGAATTGAAAGAGGGAGAGCATTAAGTTTATGTTTTATGTTTGTTTCTCAAGTGCCTGCCAAATAACCTGTTACGACAGTATCGGCACCCCAGGTTTTAATAAATCTGTATTTGGTTGTAATTTGTTGCCTTGTATCTGTGAGACGGTGCAATACTCAACACACTCGTTTATCTTTTAAGCTAAAAAGCAGATTTAAATACTTCAGGTTTGTTTTTGTAATTTGCCAGATTGAAAATTTGAATTATTCAGCTTTTTTCTTTCAGGCAATTAGCGTTTAGTTTTTTAGGTTTCTTATGCAATTTTTCTCTCTTTCTCTCACTCTCTCCTTCTTTCTCTCTCTTTTTCTACCTCTCTCTCACCTGCTGTCACACCCCCCACCCTCATCTGTCGACCACAAACTCCCAGTGTCTCTGCTCACACTCCAGTTGCTTCCCTTTGTTTTGACTCTGTCTTTTGAAATGTTGCTTTTTCAGTTTTGTTGTTGTGTGTGCTTACTGGCAAAATAGGTGCTGTGATGCCATTATCGATTCTGTTTTTTTTTTTTTTTTTTGGTCAAAGTAGGCATCAAATTTCATAGAGAGAAAGAGCTTAGATCTGTTTTTCTAACTGGGGGTGTGCTGTTTTAGACTGACAGTTCGCACAATTGGAATTACCAGCACAAAAAAACTTAAACAGCACAAAGAAAACACACGTAAAGAACTAGAAAAATATGTCAGTCTTAGTTGCTAATCACAGTTATTTTCTAAGCCTTTGCCCTATGCCTGTCACATCTCTTTATCGCTCTTTCTGACATTTTGTCTTCTGTTGTCTCTCCATCCTTTCCCTTCCTTCTCTCTCTGTATTTGTCTGTCTTGATCTCTGTAGCCCTCCATCTCTCCTACCATCATTCCCTTTTGTTCTCTCTATCAGTGGGAGATGGAGTTAAGTGCAGCTGTAGGCCAAATAGCCCAGTGATTGGCTCTCACTTACCCCTGCCTCCCCAGTGCATTTGAAATCACTGATTGCAGACAAGCCAGTCTAAATCAAAGCCCAGCTATAAAGGAAATGCTTTCAAAGGAAAGAGAGTATGTGTGTGAGGGGGGGTGGGGATCTGCTAAACCCACTCATATGTACCATATAGTTGCAGATGTCAGAATTGCTCTCCAAATTGCTCTTTTACTACACCTCCACCTGCCTGAAAAAACAACCTGAAAATCTAGTTTACATCCCAAAACACCATTTGTCCTCACATCCCTTTTTTCCTTGAATTATCTACCTTGATTACTGACCTTTGCCATTTGTCCTTCCCCACCAGATGCCCTGAACACAAGGAACCGCCAGGTGATCTGCACCACCCTCAAAGTCCTGCAGCATCTGGTGATGTCTGGAGATATGGTGGGAGAAGCGCTGGTGCCCTACTACAGACAGATCCTCCCCATCCTCAACATCTTCAAGAACATGAACAGTGAGTCCTGTCCACGCAAATGGTTGAGTGTTAATTGGCAGACAGATGGCATGTCAGCATGACGTGTCTCTGTACTTTTGTGGAGCAGTCGTTGTGTAAGCTTGTCCCATTGTGCTATAAATCTTTTTTTTGTGCCAGTATGGCAGTGAACTGAAGAACAAGAAAGTGTTTACCAGGCTGTGAAAGGCAGTGATAGGTGTTCACGTTTAGCACGTGCCATGGTTTGGTTATACCAGGGGATCCCACAGAGCTGCTCTGTTCTGGAAAATGCAATATAGAAGTTAAATGTCTCCCTTTGTTTGGCTGTGAGTTGCGTGACTTTCAGGCAGAAAGCATCCTGTTTTCTACCTATTCTCTCTGTGGATCCAATGCACGCGCCTGCCTCTGAATCCTTTTTCCTTTTCCTCACTCCACTTAAACATCCACTTGACAGAGAAGCTCCATTTTGTCCTTTCTGCTGTCAGTCAGGCTGCATTGTGCAGGGCTGTTGAGGAGGAGACTTTGTCCTTGCTCCCTCTGAAAGCCCCCACCTGGGTGACTTCAGGACCTGGGGAGATTGGCATCAGATAGGCCGGGCTCTTTGTGTGGCCGCGTCAAAGCACTTAGCATGGTGTGACATGATGTGGGCCCATTGAAGGCTTTGAGGCACAAACCCAAACCCAAACACACTGCTCACCACAGTCAGTAGGATGTGCAGAATGACATTGTGAATCAGTCATTTAAACATAGGCTTTAACAGGAGAAAACACAAGGCTTTAGTCTCATAATCAATATCCAATTTGAATCTCTTGTCTCTTTAATTCAGTTACATTATCTGTTACTATTTGCTGAGGTCTAACAAAAGGAAGGGGAGAGCCGAAAGAGATAGCGGGGAAAGACAAAGGATGGAAAAGAAAAGCCTGCCTTATTAGCGCATGGCCTCATGCAAATCTCCTCTGTAAATTAGCTGTCAAATCAATCCCCTAAACCGTTTTGAAGCATCAGTTTCCTCTGCCACGGCGCAGGCTCAGCAGTTGGTCAGTGAACCCTACCAGGAATACAGTAGTTTTATCTCTGCCTGGTAGTTACTGCGCCGTCTACCTGCCCGCCCGCCCGTCTGTCCTCCACTGGCAGGCATCGATTAAACCCAAGCCAACCTCTCACCTGGCAGACGTCCCTGCTATTGACCTCTCCCACAGAGACCAGTCTGGGCCATAGAGGGGTCCATACAGCTGCCAAAGCATAAGACCCGATCTGCTAAACAAGGGTGGTGCTTCCTGTTCATCAATTTACAGGCATTCAGTAGTTTCTCACTTTTTAAAGTTTAGTTAGAGTTTTAAAGAGTTAGAATTGAGGCTGAATGATACAGAAAGTTTAACTAAAGTGTACACATATATATATATGTAAGTAAGTAAGAACATCATCTATACACGCACACACACACACACACACACACACACACATATATATATATAAGTACATAGATAGATAGAAAGAAGCTTTCCTACTGTTATTATTTCTACATCTGGAGCTTTAGTGTTAGATGAGCTGTCAATTCATGTCCTGTACCACCCACTCCCTGCTAACACAGAAAGATACGACTTCAAACGCAGAGAATAGACGCTTCTCTTTTAGGGACCAAACGCTGTGTGAACCAGAACTCTCTGTTCTTTCTCTCTAAAACGCAAATATTTTAGGGTTGTTATTCTCTCACACTCTCTCTCACTCTGTCTTTGTCTCTGTCTTTCTTCTGTTTTATGTGACTTGTTTATATCAATATCAAAGCTTTCATTGAAGTCCATCTATTATCTAATATCACTTATATACACCTCCAGCTCCATCCCACGCTCAGTCAGTTGTCTCAACAGGAGCCAGCGTGCTGCCTTTAGCAGACAGGCACGATCATTGTGTGTACTACACCAGAAGAAACAGAGGACTGTCTAGCAGTGTGTGGTAACATCTCCTTTTGGCTCTCCCACACTGTAACTCACAGAGCTTGCATGGCATCCCTCTTATCTCCTGAGCCACAACGGGGCCAGTGTCCAGTATGTGCCAAGTGTGTGTGTGTGTGTTTGCGTTTGTGTACATCTGTCATGAATAGATCTGTTGTGTCCAATACGCAGCTGTTGGAATCAGTGTAGTCGAAGGCCCCAGCTTTCTCTCTCTCTGTCTCTCTTTTCTCTGTTGTTTAGGTCTGCCAGCCCCGGGCACATAATGCTCTACCAGACGTCTACCACAGGCGCACATACATGCACCAACACACACACATATACAATCACACACTGTCCCAGTTGAGGCTACACAACCTGACTCTGTCCCTGTCTCCCCAGTTGTTCGAGCTGTGAATCAATAGGCTGACAGCACTGCCGTAGGGGTCAGGGCTACAGTTAGATATCACCAGCATCTCATCATGGGACAGATCCCCCAGGCTGTGTTCACACACTCCCGCTGTGTCGCTCCCACTCTGAGACAGGGTTGTGACCTGTTAAATTGGTCTGTATACAGGCCTTATCTGAGCCATTTTTCCAGGGTCAGAGCTGGGGACTTTGCAGCCATCTTCAAAATGGACCCTTGGGTGTCCTTTCACTCAGACAGAGCACTGGACCTCTGACCAGGAGAACAGGCTCACGCTCAGCCTCTCTGGGATCCAGGCCTCTGAAGAAGTAACACCTCCATTGTTCAATGAGAAAAAATATGCCTGTTTAACTTCAGGCAGCCGACCGCCATTCTTACCACTGACACAGTAATGCGTCATTTTGAAGTGCACAATAATGAGCAATCACATCGTCTCACCGTCCTTGATGTACCCCTTTGTCTCCTGAATCAGCTCTCCCAGCTATTGTTTGCTTTGTGCCTTTTGCCAATCAGCTGTGTGTGTTTATGTGTGTGTATGTGTGCGTGTATGAGAGAGACACAATGTGGAGGATAGTGTAGGAATTCCTCCAATGTGATTTGCACGGCTCTCTTGTTTGCTTACTGTGATGAATCTTATCCCTAATGAAATGCAACAACGTTCCTTATGAGGGAGAGATGTGCTCCCTCATCCAGCAAATTCCTCTTCTGAGCTCGTAGGAAGGACGGAAGGAACTCATCTACTGTACATCACTGTGAGGAAGAGAGAAAAAGACTTTTGGAATTATGTGAGACTACACAGAGAAAATATGCTGGGATCTTGAATAGGGATTAAATGGGTGCCTTATTTAGTGGGTCAGGTAACAGCCAGACATTACCGACCCACATCAAAAACAGATTTTTCCTTCAATGTCATTATAAAATTTTGTGTGTCCACTATCAGGTACATTTCTTCAATTATTAGAATTATATTCGTTGATATATATTTTTTGTGTAACATTCATTTTGTGAGAAATGGCTCCAGTCCCCCCGCAACCTTCAAAGGATAATCAGTATAGCTAATGGATGGATGGATTTTGTTATATTTTATAGTTGACCAATAAACTTTATCATCAAAGATTACAGTAATAAAAGTATATCTTGAACAAGAAAGAGTAAAAACTTGAATTAAATTAAAAGAATTTTGAATCACAAATTACAAAAATATTATATTATTATATTATAATAATAATAATATATTATTATTATTATTATTAATAAACAAAATTCATTAAGTTTCACACATTAAGTTTTACAAATGTAGTTTACTGACACCGTACACAGTAAAACAGTTTATCTATTTTTATCTATTTTTCATAGACTATACAAGTGTAAGTGGCCAAGGACTACATAAGAATATGTTTTTCATGACGTCCTCATTCTGTACATGGCTGTATACATTGTGTCTGAATGTAGTTGATGTTTGCCTGGAGGGCTTTTCTGGTATTTATCTGAGCCTGCACTGTAGCATTGTTGTTGTTGTCCTGATGATTTTCTCCACTTATCTGTAAGGTGTAGGTCCTTAAACTCCTATTCGTCACTGACAAACCCTTTCTCCCTCTCTCTCACACACACACTGAAACGCACGCAGGCACACACACATACATATATTGCTCACACACGCTGCCGTGATCTGGTTCATTTGGCCTCTTTTATCTTCCTGCTAGGAATGTGGCCAGCTATGATAAGGTCTCACCCACATGCATTGCTGAGCACACACACACGCGCACACACACACACACACACACACAAACACAGACACACGCACACAGGGCCGTAGTGATAGTGGCTCTCTGTCTTGTGTGCCTCGGCGACTGGTGAGGTTTTTGTGTTGGTGACAGATGCGGTGCTGTGGCTGGCCACTCTGTCTTCCCCCTGTGGGCCTGGTTTATTTGTGTATCACATGACACACACACACACAGACACATGTGCACACACAGGCATACACACGCTCACCACTCATGCTGGATGTCTTTATGAACGTGGTGGATCAGTTACAGCCCATGCTGATCGCTGGAATGGAAATAAACAGGAAGAGCTGGCTGACCTCGTAACCTCTTTTGGACAGAGGGACAGGGACAGTGAGGTACAAGAAGGCGAGGACATTTCATCAGCTGTGGATGAGACTCATGTACATATAACTGTGTGTCTGACATACAATGAGGCGGCTATCATGAACACACACAGACAAATCAAATCCAAAGCATTTTTTTCGACTCATTTTAATCTCACAGAAGGCCAAGCGTATGCCAGTGTACTCAGCCACCTGTGTTCTTGTCCACAATACAGCATAATGCTCCCGTTTACTGCCAGAACACTGCACTGTTGCTTATATGGTGTTGAAGTTAATTCCTGGGGATTCCCATTCACAAACATTTGCTTTATTTAATGACCTTTTCCAGCTGCCGTTGTTGAAAAATTAATTCACTGCCATGCTTTCCCTGTGTACATAGTGACACAACGGAGGGGAAGATGTTCCCCACTCCCACCTACACACACACACACACACACACACACACATAAACCTGCGGCCTCCGTGTAATCCATCATCCTCCACAGACACACAGAGCTCCTTGTCCCTGCGGACGACAGAACACACACCTCATCCTCAGCGACCCCCCATCTCCTCTTCCATGTACCCCTCTCCTACAGGAGATATCTAGCTATCAAGCAATCACAGCCTGCCAAGACCCCTCCGCCATTAAAATACAGAGAAGAGTGTGAGACACAGAGAGAGAAAAGAGAGATGGAAGGAAAGATAGCATGAGTGAGTGAGAGATGAAATCCAGGTAATACCAAGCTCGTCTGTTCTTACCTGCTCTACCGTTAGCATGCTTCACAGCACATAATGACTTTTTCCTTCTCTCCTAAAGCTTAAGAAAAGACAGTTGAGGAAAAACAGTGGAAATATATTTTTATATTAATGCAGACCCCCCCCCCCCCAACCAAACCATCCCACCACCATCCCTCCTCCTCCTCCACCTCCCCTATCTCTCTCCACTCCTGTACACCCTCCGCCTGCGGATATGCCCACCTGGCTCTACTAATTTCTATTGTCAGCAGGTCTGAGGCGGAGCAGCCAATCAGGGGTGAGCGTCAGCCCTTGGGCCTGCAGTCGCTCTGCGGCTCCAATTTAAAGGTCAGCTGATAAGCAGCTAGATTCATGCATAATCGGGGCTGCTCTGCAGGCAGACGGGCAGACTGCTCAATGAGAACACACACATACACACGCTCAACAGATACACACATCATCCTCTTGGTCTGTGATTGACCCTTTAAAACTTTTTTTTTACTTTGCAGGCTGTGATGGACATGTTTCACTTTTTTCCTTTTCCAGCTGGACCTTATTTGTGCCTCTTATTGTTCCGTTAGGTTAGATAATGTACTTTTACTAATTGCGAGAGAGAATTGAAAGAAGCGCCTCAGTAGGAACTTGGCTTTGTGTTTGTTGATTTGTTCATTAATTTGTACATAGTGCCTGCTGCAATGTGAAGCACTTAGGGGAATTATGGGATCCACTCTTTAAATGGCACGGAGCCCTAAAGCTGGCAGCATGCTTAAAATGAAATAGAATTTGGCGTCTTCGCACAGGCAGTTTGCAACTTTAACAAAGCACCACTTCGATTTTGCTGCAGTGTGCGGGGGCAGGCCAGCAGAACTTGCACGGCTTCGCTCACCTCGCCCAAAGTCACTGCAAGTAGTCAGCAACATGATATGATAGCTTTATTTCATTGTCATTTCACATGCCCCTTCAAATGTGCAGGCCGTAATTCACAGTAAATGTAATGGCATTATGTGGTTTTCAGTGCTGTACTTGACAACTTTTTTTTGCATACCCTGCAAATTCAGTTTTGTAAAACATATACTGGAATATCAGATGGCGATCACGTTGTCTGCGTTAAAAGTGAGATGCGCTGTCATACTTTGACCCCCCAGCCCGTCTGAAAGGACAAATGCGAGTTTGGCTTTTGTATGTGTATGTGTATCATGGTAATTTATGTTTGAGACATCAGACAGCTCTGGCTGGTCAGTCACAGTGAATCTTAGCCTTTCCACCAGGAGAGTGCCAGGTGGATAATGCTTCAAACCAAATGGAATGAAGTAGGAAACGGTCTCTTCTACAGCTGAGAATCCATCCAATGTGATTCCACTTCCCCTGGGTTCCTTGCACACAGGTACAGACCCATACTAGTCATAAATGTAATTAAAAAATAAAAGCTAGTTCATCTGTCTTTACTGGACTCACTCAATCTTGGAAATTCATTGGTGTAAATTAAGTAGGAGATAGAGAAAGCTTATAAGTAAATGATGAGCTTTTAGATGGATGGGGTCAGGTTAAGCACATAGTTACTTGTAATCTGTAGACAACAATGTACTGTATGTATTCTTAGTATAGAACCAGAAGTCCTCAATCTCAACAGGGTTCTTCTTTCATTCCCTCTAATCCAAGCAGCACTCAATTACCTAATTGGATGAGTTATGAGGGTCCTTTTCCTCTCTCTATTCCCTCCCATCTCAATGAGATTAACACACTCTGTAATTAATGAATTTGGGGCACTTTGAAACGATTTGCAGGATTGTCCAGGCTCCAGGGGCCTGACATGTGTAACACAATTATCGAGTTGTTGAAATTAGACAATTGAGTGAGATGAATAGCGCGAACATTATCTGTGTTTGCGAAAGACAGGTGATCGTTCTGGTCTGAATGTGGAACAGGGTGATGCAGCTGCTTTGTTGTTATTCCCTTCAGAGTGTCTGTGTAATTTTATGAGTGTTCTTGTGTATGAATCTGTGCGTGCCTCTGTGTGTGTCATGACTTCCTAGTAGTGAGCAGGGAGCGCTCCTGCAGCCTCTCACCACATCATTGTGTTTGACATCTCCGCGGGCAGCCAGCGACAGAATGCTGGTGTGTGTGCAGACATTTGTCCAACCCGCTTTGGATCAGCATTCGCACCCTGCGCCAGGTTGCCTGTCAGCTTTCATAAACAGCCACACCTTCACAAAACAGGCCCGCCGCTTGAAAGTGAAAAAAGGCACGGTTTCGCAAAACAAATAAGAAATAGCATTTCTACAGTCCCCCTAACTTATTGTCCCAGGCAAGGACACACATAATAAACAAGTGAAATAAAATAGATTTTTATCACCGGTGTCAGGATACAGTCCTAACTCCCCCTGCCTCTCAGATGTGGGCAGAAACATAAGTACACTGAGGATCACAGAGAAGTAAAATAACTGATATAAGCAGATTTTTTTTTAAATTATGTAATCTGACTTTTGCGCATGACTATTAGATCTCGGGCTGACCTGCATTTTCACATATTATGAAAAGAGGATGTAAAGTTCTCCAGACATGATTTTGTACCTGTCACTGTTTTACTTACTCAAATGAGCCCATCTGTCATTTTTGGGGACTGTCTCCTGTCTGTCTGTGCCCTTAGATACCCCCCAACCCCACCCCCCTTTATTGCTCCTCCTCAGCAAGTTTCCCCGACAGAGGTAACTTTATCTCCTCCATTCTCACGCAGGCATGTCGGCATGCGCCAGTCACAGTCCTCACTATCTCTAATGGGTGTAATTGAAGCCTATTCTTACTTTCTAATGCACCCTGTTTCTCCCCCCCACCCCCACCCCAACACCCACTCACTGCCCCCTCACCCACCCACTCCAACTCACACAAATCCCCATAAGGTTGTCCCAGCCAAGTCTTGTCCTGCATCCAGACAACAGTTTTTAGCTGGCTCCTCTCTCTAATGTTTCCATCTGGCTCCATGGCTCATATTCCCCCAGCCATCACAAAATATGAGTATAGAGTACTATATAACCAGAATGTTGCACAAAATGTGATATCCATTATTTGATGCGAAAGACTCTCACAAAATGATTTCTGCCATTAAAATAAAATGAATTACTAGTTGCTGTTTAAGTGATAATTTTCCTATCATCCATTAAGTCTAAAGACAAAAATATTACACTTTCAAATTAAAGGAAGCAACATTTTTCCATAAATGAGTCACAACAGTGTGCAAATGTATCAGTTGTGGTCATAGGTAGTAATATTCACCCCATTCATATTTATTCATCCCCATCATGTCTTACATGCATTAACAATTGTAAACCTCTGTTAGACATAAAGGCTAATCATACATTTAATATCCAGATCAGCAACATGGATCAGCGGTTAGTGTTTTCTAAGCAGAACCACAGAGCAAAATAATTAAGTCAAAAAGGGTCATGTTGACCCCACAAAATTGCTAAAATGTATGTGTGGGCATATTCAGTGACAGGAGACTTAGAATTCTTTCTGTTGCTGTTATTCGTATCTTTTACTTCTGAAACTTAATTATTACTTAATAACTACTAATAACTAATAAACAATACTAAGCAATAATAACTAATAAAATAATACGGCTTGTTTTATTTGGCTCTTTCTTCACTTTGCTTTGAGTTAGGACGATACCTGAGGAGAATGACGTCCTTACCATCTTGTCTTAGAGTAATATAGTCTTTTAGTGTCTTTGTGTGTGTGTGTGTGTGTGTGTGTGTCAGCTTGTGCATGTACATAGCAAATGAAAGACAGTCTTTAAAACCAGATGTTACCTCATTATATTCGACCACCCACTTGTACGAGAAGGACTGGGGTCATAGAGAAGAAAGGCTTGCGTGTTTTATCAGACTTTCAGTCAGAGATGCTCAGGGACCTGCAGGTGGACAACCAGAACAACCTGCGTAAACATCCCCATTTTTTTCCTGTGACCTATTGTCTACAGTAGAGCAACAAATCATCTCCACTTTTCTCCTCTCAAGATCATGATATTGGTATTACAGTTCATTGTGCCGTAAAGCTCTGGTTACTTATCACAAATAATAGTGATAATGAGAAGAATTTTTGTTGCGATATTTAAAGATCTATTTCCTCTACAAACCATAGTACAGTATCATATTTGATATGTTTTTCACTAGGAATTTTTTTGTCATAATAGCTATTCTGTGAATAAACATTGCTCTCAGCACATTGGGCATTTTCGCATTGGGGCAGTAATACTCAAACCTCTATTTCTCACCAACCTCCTGCTCCTAAAGTTATCTCTTGTGGCCACTTAATGGCAGCTTTGAGTACTTTACTGCATAAGAGCTACGTTTGACCAAACTGCATTTCCTGGGAAACAGTGGTGATGCCCTGAAGACAGAACTTTCAAGCCTCAGATATATGGACATATTTAAAAACAGAACCCAGCAAGAGCCAAGTCACCTATAAGCTGCACATTGTGGTGCTGAAACACTGCATGACAAACATGACAAATCTCTGATATGTATGAGAAGACACAACCTGATTCTGCTACATTCAGTTCCAAAACGAGTAAAATAAGAATTAATGCACCTTATGAATGTGCATGTGCATGCATGCTGCCAGCTAACAGTGTGCTCAGAAATTAAAGGAGCCGCTCGCAATTTTTATCTGCAAAAAATGTGCTTCAAGCAGTTACGCCTTTCACCGCTGCAACATTGCGAATGGTTAAAACTCATTTAATAAAGAAAAGATTAATATTTAAATAGGCTCCTGGCAATGCACGGTAGTATAATTTAGAATGCACATTGCACATTGTTTGCATAATTAATTCATTGCAGCTTCATCTGTAAATAATATTGTTACCGCACTAGTCGCCCAGGCATGGAAGACCACTCTGAGTGTGTGTGTGGTGTGTGTGTGTGTGTGTGGTGTGTGTGTGTCAGTCACTGCGTTGCAAACACTGAGAAAATTCCCACAGTACTTTCTTATTTACTCTTAGGATATGTTCTGTCACACAAGCATGCATGCAGGGGTACACAGACACACACACACACACACACACACACACATCTTCCCTGGCCTTCAAAGTCAATTGAGGGGATATAAACATCCATATGTCCGCCTCACACTGCCATGTGGAATGTAGAGTATGCTTGCTATGATCTACTGGAGATCATATTCTGTAGGTTATTTCTTGGCATCTCTCGAAGGCTCTCACGTTGCTGTTGACCTCGAAACTTAGTACATAACATGCTACGGTACACAAGGAATGCAACTCTCCAACTGAGCTGCGATGAATGCCAGATTATATTGTGACAGTATTTTTGAAAACACTTGTAATTAATATCAGAGTTCATTCACAATCAGTACAAACAATCGCAATGTGATTATTAACGGTAAATGTCTAAATAATAAGCTGCACTGTGGCAAGTTCACTGCTCTTACTGTATAAACACCACTGTCAGTGTGGATTGTTGATTGCATAAGACAAGGCCTTTTTCATTTCATTGCAGACGTTTTCGTTGTTTGTGTGTGTTTTTAACAAAAACTGTTTCCATGTTGCAGATCACAAACACGAGAAAACAAATGTTCCTGATAACGTAAACAGAACTCTGCAGGGTCAAGGATGTTGAATGCCTTCTGTGGTGGTTTATGCACGTCTGGCTTTTCCAATTCTTCCGTGTTATTTTTCTGTTGTTGATAACAAGCACAAGGCAGACCCTAAACACTACATCCTGCAGCAGGGGACATATAATTAACTCTGTCTAACCTCCAATACCAACCAAGGTTTTTACATTATCTGCCTTCCTCAGTGTTTGCATCCACTCCTCCCACTTGTTTTCTCGC